>NW_024704746.1:24398894-25008042 GCF_018977255.1 Callorhinchus milii
CATGAACAAGTCGGCAAACTATTATAATCTCGTCCCTGCCATCGAGCTGGACGACTCAGATCACGGAGAATATGAAAATGTCGACTTGTCCTAGTGATCAGGAGCCATTGGCAACCAGCGCCTTCAAACCAGAGATTAACAAAATTGACAGGGTAGGGAACTGGTTTGGGCTGGTGAAGGTGGACAGAGGAAAGTTGTTTAGCTGGATTCCTTGGGTCAGAGAGGAAAGGGTAATCACTGGCAATTTACTGAGATTAAAATGCAGGATTGTTATCAGAGTAACAGCCCAGCATTGGATGGCTTCAAGTGACTTAATTTGTTACAGTGGCTCAGCACAGAGTATGGTTTTAAAGTTGTGCCGTCCACAGTTTCTGTCATGACAAACAAGTCCAGGGTAAACACGGAGTCAAAGGAGGAAAAGTGTGGAGGAGAAGCAGCAACGTGGTGTCAGCAACTCACTGTCAATTTCCCAATATGATATTTTTGAACAATTTGAAAATATCATTGATTGGCTTTGAAGGCATGCCGGAAATACTGTATAATCATCACAAGCACCGTTTCTACACACTCTACAGCAGACACCACACAATGGATCTATGATTCTGGAACTATGAACTTGTTCAAAGAACTCCCAGGTCCAAATTTCAGGGATTTCACGTTAGTTTTAAGTTTAGTAAAAGTTTGGATTTAATGCTAGTGCCGTAAGTTTGTTTGGGTCCAATGTTTAGTGTTGAACTGTTAGTGCCATCTAGAGACAGGTATCCAGTGACAGATATTAGAACCTCACCCTTTGCTTTTATTGATAAGTTGCCTAATTGGATCACTTTAAGTTGATCCTGTGAAGTGCACTGGGAAAAGCAATGATCCATCCATAAGGGTAGAGCCGTGACGGGGAGTACACAGGTTTGGATACATTATCTTCTCCCAATCTCATGTATAGACTGAAGAGCATCTTTTCCAACAACTTAACACCACAAACACTCTCGTTATAATTGATACCCGCTGCCTCTTTTTTTTGCTGTATATATTCAAAGCAACTTCCAAGTGTGGATGGAGAGAGAACATTCCATAACCATCTGAAGAGTGACAAAGGAAGATTAAAGGACCCGATAGACAGACTATTTTTCAGCTGGTCTCCAGGATAATGCTACGCAATGAACCATATCTGGACAAGCAGAGAGACAGATCACCCATGTCACTTGATGCATCTTCAAAGTCACTCTTCCTCGGCATTTCCCTCGTCATAGAGAGATGTTTTGATCTCAGTCTTTCCCAAAGTCACTGTGCTGTGAGGGGTGGAAAGTTATCACTCAATCACTCACCCAACTCTTAGGCACTGGTTGGAGAGCAATGGGAAGAAGCTAGTAATACAAGTTGGAATCTACTTATGATGTGGTTCATTAGGGCTCACTGTACTTGGAAGTAACACACTATAATTTTAATAATATGCCACTGGATATTTTTATAAACAAATATTGCTTTAGGCTTTTGTTTCAAGATGTCTGTAATAATAAAAATGTAACATAAAACTAAATTGCTATTCTGTATATATTTAATGACCCGGAAACTGGTTGTTTACCATTAGTGCTTCATATACTGTATTTAACAAATGTTTGTGTTTCCTAGTCTACATGTTGTTAGAGACTGGATCCATGTGTATACAGTTATGGTTGATGTAATCCTATGTTGCTAATACAATATTCTTTCAAATAGAACCATAGCTGTGCCTGGAATGTTTGTTGTCAGTGTTTCAAGCAGGGAGTTTCATTACAAATTCCTCTGTCTTCTGTATAGTCAAAGATGTTGACAATATTAAGCTGCTATTGTTACAGCCTCCGGCCACTCACTGGTGGACGATATGTTTCACATATCTCATGTCTTAACTAACATTACGGAGTACAATTGGATAATGTGCCACCAGTCCAGCACCCCATTGGCACCTGACAGATCTGTGGAGTCCTGTAGCTCAATGGTTAGAGCAGTCACCTTCACAAGTGAGAGGACCTGAGTTCGATTCCCGGGCAGGGCAAAACTTTAAGCAAGTTCCCTTACCCCTCACACACGCCTCTGTTTACCAGCAGTCAGTAGGAACCTGGCTGTTAGTCGATTGGCGGATCGCTTTTCCAGGGTAATAATGCCTTCAAAAATAATGTAATAATTTGATCACGACTGTTTGTGGGACACTGCTCTGCACAGTTGGCTGCTGCATTTCGCCAACAAAATACACAATCACTACACTTCACAGTACATTACGTGAAACTCTTTGAGACGTCTCAATGGTGTGATAAGGCTCTATATCAAATGCAAGGATTATTATTATTATTTGAGGGCTTGAACCAGGAGCACCATTGTGGTAACTTTCCACAGTAACAAGGACAGGTCAAATCTCAGTGCCAGGCACCTGGTCAGTAGAGGAGGGAGGAGAAGGCTGCTTTGCTAATCACTGATCTTTTGAGGTATTGTATAATGTGCCCTTGCAAGGAGCAATGACACAATGAGGCTGAGACTCTCGTGAACCAACCTGCATGGTTTACATTGCAGTCGTGAACACAAAACTATTTCAAACAGGTAAGATCAGTCACCTTAAATTCCCTATTTCACTCTATATTCCAGTGTAAACCAGTTGCCTTATTCTCTACTGCCAGTACATGTTTACATTTATATTTTAAATAATGTTCATGAAGCCATTCAGCCCATCTAGTCTGTTCCCCCAGTTTACTGTCCCTTTGCAACTACAGCATCACATTTATAAACCCATGACTGGAGAGGTCAGCCTGTCAAACACTGTTCGTTGTTATGAGAGCTACCAACATTGGGGAAATGGGAGCCATGTTATGTTTGCTCTGCAAACTAATTTACATACCTGCAAGTGTTTGTTTTTAAGGTTGATGCAAATCAATTTACATTTCCACACAGTATGTAAAACACAAAGAGCGGTTGGTGCTGTGGTGGGTTAGGGTTTAATAAACAGCAGTGTTTCTCCCACTCCACACCTAGAGAACCTATTCTCTGCCTCGCTCCCACTGATGTTGGGGTATGAAGTTAACTTCAAACTGAGCCACAAGCAAGGATTCTGTGATACAGTAGCTGAGGATGAATTTCAGTGTCTGACAGGAAAGCTATAACAGGCTTCAGGCCGTCAGGTGGAACATCTCACAAACACAAAGCTCTGCAATGAAGGCAATTCCTATCCATTGCAAAAAATGACTGGGAACAGCAAGGTATGGAATTTCCAAACGTATTGAAGTTCTGACCTGAGTTGTGAAGCAGTAGAACATGTTCAGCTGATACTCTCAGCGAGTTAGCTGTTGATACCTGTCCAACCCTGAGCAATGTTATTAAACCAGTTTCCGCTCCAGTTTTTTGCGAGCTTGAGCAACATTTTTGAATCGGATCCAGGCCATTGTTTTACCCGAGGAGCTTTCAGCCCAGCACAAAGTTTCAATTGTCATTAGGTCATGTTTGACTTTCCCTTGTGTTTGTTGTGTCCATGTGTAGGAAGGGAAGCCTGCAGTGGGGTCAAGCTCAACCTTGTCCATACAGCCTAAGTTGGCACTTCACCAAACAGCTCATGGATGAATCCGTCCCTGGTTGGGGGGAACTATTTGCTTTATGACTGATTTCCTCTCCCTTTTCCTCTCATTCTCTTCACGGGACACTCCCTCAGGTTGGGGCAAGGTTCTGTAACCCTGCAGCCATTTGTCCAAGCTTACCCTGGACAATGAGCCATATCCTGCCATCAGACAACCATACAGTGTTACAGCCCAGAAACACTGGAGCCCTGTAGTGTAGTGATTAGAGCACTCGCCTCGCAAGCCAGAGGATCCAGGCTCCACATTAAGCTGGGGGCTGGCCTGCCAAGCCTCCATTGCTAATTACTGTATCATATTTACTCTGCACACAATGATCTATTTTCTCCTGAAAGTGTCTCCTGAACTGGCTTATTGCTCAACACCATCAGCACTGCCTCTCAAGGTCATTATAAACTCTGTAACATTTTGAAGGTGGTCATTAATTCACTTTTTACTGCTGGACATGAATAAATTTAGTCATTAATGTGTGAGCATCATGGAGTGATACAAGAAAAGTAGCACAAGGTAATACCCCACCTCCTGGGTGTGGATTATTATTCTAAAGGATGTTAAACAATTGTTTCCTTTATTATAGTTCCACAGACTGATTATATTATACGTAGAGCAATAACCCGCTACCTTAAGATGTGATAATGGCACGAGTGGGGGTAACCCACAAACCTGTTCCAGTTGTGGTTCTTGTACAATAACAACATAACAAGTGAGACAGAGCCACTTTTACTATCTCATTGTGACTCATGTTCACACGGTTGGCATTAACTCTTTCCTTTGACGCTAGACAATGGAATAGGAGTTGAGTTTGTACAATCTGTGAGGGTCTCACGCAGAACCCAGGATGGCCCAGCCTTGTTCCCGGACCCTTCACAGATCAGGGTGAAAACCCTGGGTATGGATGTTCTTCTGCACTTTGGTGTAAAATGGGCACTGATGATTGTCTCATTTGTTCAGTTTAGAGTCTTGAATTGTCTCAAGTCACCCCATTGTAATGCTTAAGGGGACACAGCCTTACAATCAGAGTCAGGACAGTTAGAACTGGGCGGAGGAAGTGTTTCTTCACTAAGAGAGTTTCAAAATGTGGAAAGTTCTGCCTCAGAAAACTGTAAAGGCAGAATCAGTGGATACGTTTCTAAGCGAGAGAGACAGATACTCGGGTAGCGGAGGATTAAAGGGGTGTGGCAAAAGGGCGGAATTTAAAAATATCTGCCAACATCTAATAAACTGGCAGAACAGGTAGATGGGCTGAATGGCTTCTTCCTGTTTTCCCATTTGCTGATGTAATGCTTATTATCATGTCAGTGACCCAATTTCCCTTTAATTGTTAGAAAAAAAGGACAACATTACTAAAATCTAACTGTAAAAACGTACTGGCAAGAGAGAATAAATCAACCTGTTTACACTGGAACCGAGAGTAAGGGAATTTAAAGTGACTGATCTTACCGGTGTGAATTAGTTTTGTGCTCCCGATTTGCAGCGTAAACCGCGCAAGTTCATTCACCAGAGTCTCAGCCTCACTGTGTCATGGCTCTAACCCTCCTCGGCAAGATTTCTCAACAATATAGTGATCATAAAATCTCTATAATAGGAGCTTCCACCCACCTTCCAAACCATAATGATCCAGTGTGAGCCTCAATGTCAGCTCTGTACTGCTTGTCACTATCAACCCTATCATTGCCCTTGTGGAGAGGTTTACAGCCCTGTAATCAGCTTGTTCTGTGTTTAAACTGTAAGCCAGGAGGGTGCGGCTGCTGTGGTTTATGACTGTCATGAAAATGTTGTGGTTTTAGTTTTGCAGCTTTGTCACCATCTTCCTCATACAGCAGCCACTGGGCCCAGCTTCAAACCAACAGGAAGCTTCCAGGTCCAGCTCTCTAGTCATCGAGGAAACTCTAGGGTTTTAAACAGCATCTGATAGTCACTAACGGAGACACTTATAATAATCCTCGCATTTGATATAGTGCTTTTCACTTCTTCTCGACGTCTCAAAGCGCTTCACAGAATAGACTGTAAAGTGAGTTGACTGTATATTTGTGGGTGAAACACGGCAGCCAATTGCGCACAGCAATGTCCCACAAACAGTCGTGGATTGAAGTGACCAATTTATTATTGTGTTTGGTTTTGGAGGGATTATTATTAGGCTCTGTGTGGAGTAAGGAAACTTGCCCAAGGTTTCCCCCTGCCGGGAATTGAACCCAGGTGTTTCGCTTGCAAGGCGAGTGCTCTAACCACTGAGCTACAGGACTTCAAGTACTATTGATTTGTCTCCAGCCGGGTGTCTGACACTTGCGGAAACCCATCACCGTGCTTAAGAATATCCAAACGAAGCTGAGATTTCCACGCATCCCACCTAGAATCATCAGCTTGGTTTGGATATTCTTAGCACAGTGATGGGTTTCCGAATGTGTCATCAGAACCGTTGATTGTGTATTACTGCAAGAAGAGAAGGCAACTCAGTAAGGTATTTTCTGTCCAGTGAATAAAAGCAGGGAATAAAACCAGAAGTGGCTGGGAACACTCAGCAGGTCAGGCAACATCTATGGAGAAAGGAAAGTGAGTCAACGTTTCGGGTCCACAACCCTTCATCAGAACCTTTAATAAAAGCAGGGGTTTGAATTCAATGAGATTATTCATTTTTTTTAGTTACAGAACAGCTTATCCACCTCCCCCCGCCCTGCCCACAAATAAATCAATTTTTCAATATGACTCTCATACTTTTAAGAATGAATGAATGTACATTTGTAGCACTAACCACTGCTATTGAGCGTTTCTCTTTGCTTAAACATGGCAAAGAGTATTGCCAGAAGCACAGAGTTCCCTGTGATTCTACTCCTTTAACAGGGCATTTCCACCTGTTTAACAGAAACTGATTATATTGAATGTGAAGTTCATTTTTTTCTTCTAAGGTTACATTTCTCTGAGGCTCTCCTTCACTCCTACAGCACAAATTCTCCATCTAGTGGACATCTCTCTGAATAACAGTACAATCTTTCTACCGCTCAACTGTTGTGTATGTTTGGAAACAAAATCATCCTTATTGTGCCACACCTCTGCTACACAAAGCAGTGAGGCCACATAATACAACCACAACAAATGACATGGGCGTATAGTGCTTTCACTTCGGGAGGACGTCCCAAGGTGCTGTGATACAAACATATCAAAAGAGCAGTGATTAGCAAAGAAGCCTCCTCTCCCCCCAAACTAGTGACCAGGGACAATTTTAGACCGTCAAGGTAAATCCTACCATCGACTACGTTTCTGCATTACTCAGGCTTGCTCCAGCTTGCACAAATTTCCGCAAACCAAAAGACAAACACGAACAAGACACAATTCTGAGGCAGAAAGAACTCTCTGCCACTCACTCTCCCATCTCCTGTTTGCTGTCCTCAACCATCAGACCATGACTGTAATTTGCAGATTTATCCCAGGTGCAAATCTACAATTTAACTTTTTCTCTATCTTTACAACAGAAACAGGAAAGAAAATAGAAAACAAGACACTCCCCAACCCCACATACACAGACACACATACCCTCAAAAACACACTCACATCCCCCTACCCACCCCCACGCACATACACTCACATACACATACACACTCACACACACCCACCCCCACACACATACAGCCGCACATACACACACCCCAAACACACATACACTCACACACACACACATACTCCCACATGCACTCACATACACATACACCCACACCCACACATAAACCCACCCACCACCGACTTGAATCCAAAGACTGTATTGGATTTTCGAGCTCTGTAAAGCTGTGTGTAGGTTCACAGCGACAATAAACTCATCACCTGATGAGAACAATCTACAAATGTCTGATAACGGTGTTGCAATTGCAATAAACCAGGTTCAGGCTGATATGACTGTAATTGAACTGATTTATAGATCACAGAACAATCCCTGTCAGGCTAAAGGGTTGTAAATAAAAAATATTTGCTGAAATGTCAGTAAAATAGCACAATGTTTGGTGGGAAACCTGATAAGAAACTCTATAATTCGTTACTTTGTAAAGTTTATGGTGGATTTTTGTGATTTTTCTAATCAGGAGTCATGAGCCACCTCACACTGAAAACTATTTCACAGGAAAGGATGAAGCATTCTCTGAAGTGCGATAATAATAATCCTTCCATTTAATACAGTGCCTTATCACGTCATTGAGATGTCTCAAAGCGCTTCACAGAATTTATTGTAAAGTGTAGTGACTGTGTAATCAGAGCCCTTGGCTAAACGTTGAAGGGCTCTGGGTTTGAATCTGGTTTCCATCTATTTGCTGTCGGTCACTAATACATCTAATGGCAAAAACCTTTGGAGGTGGGGGTGTGGGGGGGTTGGTGTGGGAGAGAGTGAGGAAACCTGGGGATTAACTGCTGCTAAGGAGACACACCTGGAAAGGCCTGAGGAACCCCAGACATTGCTGATGGGAGGCCAACTGTGTCTGGCTCAGCTGTCTGATTTAGTGGGACTGTACACACACGTCCTCAATGACCCACACCCATGATTGTGCAGATAAAGTGTTGATTGCAACTTTTTTGGGGAAAAAAGAGAACATAGAATTATTTACAGTGATATTGGAGCTATAAATTAGTGTGTGATGGACAGATATTGACTAAGAGCAAAGCATTATAAGGCACAGTAATCTGAATCCCACATTCTTCTTATACGCTCACACAAGCCACAACGGACAGTCTCTCCATCTATCTAGAAGGTCAGAAATTATCGCTGTGAAAATTGCATTTTAATTGTTATTTGTATTTGTTTATTGATATTTCCTGTGCAAGTCTGGATACACTGATGTAATATATCCTATTGTTGGGGTTGTGTCTGTCCGACCTGTTCCGGGCCTCAGCTGATGAGGTTAGTAACTGACGACTGAAGTGCATGAAATATTTGCCCTCAGAGATTCTCTTCTCCCTGAAGGTTTAGCCTCTGCTGTCTTGTCTGGCCAGGCTGAGCTGGGTCATTGGAGGGGGAGTTGGCTGTGTGACAGCCCAGCAAACAGCTGCATAATCTGCTTTGAACACAAGTAGCCTAACCTTGTGTAGACTTATCAGAAATTCAGGAATTGTATGATATTTAATATACTGTAAAGGACGGTTCTGGGCAAAGTGCTCGCCATGTACCAGAGTAAAAATGACTGTCCAGTGCTTTGGGACGTCCTCCCAACGTGAAAGGCGCTGTCCAAATCTAATTTGTTGTTGTTGTTGTAACTTCTTTGAGGCTTTCATTATTTTTCAGGTTATTATAACCCAGCGACACAATGACAATCTCGTACACGTTAAAAGTTGCTGATGCCCGATTTGCTGGATTCTCCAAACTCCTCTTTCGTTGGAAAGGAAGCATCTACAAGCTGCTGTACAAAGAATTCATTGTGTTCGTGATTTTATACTCCATACTCAGTGTGACCTATAGGTGAGGTTGCCTTCTGAAAGATATTTTTAAAATATCCCAAATGTTATTAGATCTAACATTCGACCTCTACTATTCTGCTGTCTCCAAACAGGGAGCAGTACATTGGGGAAGAATTGAAATGCTCTTTACTATTTACTTATTTATTTAAAACAGGAACATTTTTTTAAAAATCCATCCAGAATGAATATGAAATGGTCTTGTTTACATAAATGCTGTTAGAAATAGGAAATTATTTTTCCTGTTTAGATCAGCTATGAGTTTATGCGGAGCCAATGTATACCTGTGTATCTAAGTATGAGATTGAGCTTCTATTTCTGTTTCATCCTCTAGGTGTTTCCTGTCACATGAACAGAAACGTGTGTTTGAGAAAGTGGCTGTATATTGTGACAAACACACCAGCCTCATCCCAATGTCCTTTGTCCTGGGTCTGTATCTCCTCCGAGTCCCTAGTGAAAGCTAGTTACTGAACACTCCCCATTCAGCTTCCCTAAAGTGGAGATAAAATAATTCTTGGTGTACGACTTTGTTATAAAACCTGGGATAGATAGAGGATTTGTGTCCAGCAAAAGCAATGCAGGCGCAAGTCCACATACGGAAATCTTTCATCACAAGACGCAGCCCTTTGAGCCTCTCATATCCCAATTCAGTGCCCTGGGACGTCTTTCCGACGTGAAGGGTGCTATACAAGTGTAATTTGTTGTTGTTGTTGTCTCCTGCCTCAGGGTTCTATGTCACTCTGGTTATTAACCGATGGTGGAGTCAGTACCGGAGTATCCCACTGCCAGACCAGCTGATGTGTGTGGTGTCCGGGAATATTCACGGTTTGGATGAGCGAGGACGAATCCTGCGGAGGACACTGATCCGCTACGCAAACCTCTCCTCTGTCCTCATCCTGAGGTCAGTCAGCACACGGGTGCGCAAGAGATTCCCTTCCATGAAGCACATTGTGGAAGCAGGTAAACTCAATCACTGAAAACACTATTCTCTATTCTATTTCACCCACAAAATATACAGTCAATTCACTTTACAGTGGAGCCTGTGAAGCGCTTTGAGACATCTTGAAGGCATGATAAGGCGCTGTATCAAATGCAAGGATTAGTATTATTAAAAGCAAACAATTGACATAAGACTTACATTCATGATAACATTTGTATAAACATATGTATTAGAAACCTGAGTGCTCTACCGGATGTTCTACTTCCATAGTAAATATTGTACAAACATATTGTGAATATTGTCATATTTTATTTAACTGCAATATTCCATCTCTAAAACAGAAAGTATATTCAGCCCCATCTTAATTATCTGCTATAACTTCCTTAGCAAATTGCAGTGTGTTTTCCCACTTTTAAAACAATTACTGATTTTTTTTCTCTGTTTAATCTTTTAATCTGCTATCTCGAGGGAGATCTACTGTTGATCAATTTCATTCGATCAATGAGTAGCGCTACAATTGATAATAGATAGTCAGCATTGAAAGATGACATTTCCAGATTTACTTGTTCAATCTGCTATTGTGTATTGGTTAGTCTGTTTATTGATCAATATCAATGAATGAATATACAGTAAGTGCTACATGGATGATACAATTTAGCCACATTAGATAAAACAAAACATTTGGTAGATTTGCAAACACGGGACCTGATGCCATTGAACTGTTTCATCGTAAATACACTGAAAAAATGAGGTTAGAAGAAAGTCAACAGAACGTCTCTGATCTGACTACTGACTACAAACAGCAAAGCAACCACTGAAGCTTCCCAGTCAATGTAAGCTGCTGCTAACAACATTAAAGGGATTGCAAGTTGCATTCTGAGAACATTTATCTATAAATGAATAGAAGTTACTCTTACCTTATATGGAGCTCAGTCATGAAAGGCTCAACGTTGACCCAATCTCATTAGTAAACAGAAGTTGAGGACAGGAGGCAGGTGCTTGAGATGCTGTTGTCCTTAAAGGGTGTGAGTGTGTCTCATCTCTTCTCTCCTGTTATACACGGTTTGCAAAAAATTAATAGCCTTTTCTCTGGCGGTTTGTGCGAAACACCCATCACAAACTCCACAAAAAACATGTTGCATTTTGGATAGAAAATATTCACAACTGCATAATTAAATAAATAATGATAATCCTTGCATTTGATATAGTGCGTTATCATGTCTTCGAGACGTCTCAAAGAGGTTCACAGAATATATTGTAAAGTGAATTGACTGTATGTTTTGTGGGCGAAATTGTTACCAAACATTTATTTGATGAGCCGGAAATATCAGATAACAGTCAGGAAACCTCAGAATTTTGTCCAAAGTAAAATGAAGTAAAAAGGAGTCAGATGAATATCACATGGTTTATTCCAACATTCTGTCATTCAGACAAAAGGGCTTCAAAAATGTAACTGCTCAAGAGACTCCAAATTGATCCTCGTCTTTAAATAAACCACTCTCACTGCAGGAAACTGACTCCCAAATTAAGGCTGAATTTAAAGAATTAAAGATGTTTTTCCCAACATTTTGCACAACAACAATCCTTACATTTGCTATACCTGCTTATCATGTCATTGGGACTTCTTAAAGTGCTTCACAGCACATACAGTAAAGTGAAGTGACTGTGTATTTTGAAGGCAAAATCTGTAATTTTAAAACAAAATGGCCTAACAGGCCACAAGCAACTCGGTAGAATGTTCAGGCCCGGCCTGAGATAACTCAACTGTTACCAACTGGTGAAAGAACTCCAGCCACACATCAAGAGGTTATTCTTCTGTTTTTCAGGATTCATGACTTGTGAGGAGTTAAAGGCGTTTGAAATTCTTGTCTCTGATTTTAACAAGTACTGGATTCCGTGCGTGTGGTTCACAAACCTGGCATCTCAGGCTCGGAGCGAAGGCCGAATCCACGATGATGTGGCTCTCAGATTACTGATGGATGTGAGTGTGTCATCCTGACATCCTGATAGACAGTCGTTCATAGAATCATAGATTCCTACAGCACAGAAGGAGGCCATTCAGCCCTTTGTGCCTGTGCTGACTCTTTGAAAGAGCCACCAACTAGTCCCACTACCCATTGCCTTGCAAAATTGAATTTGTGTGTTTGATAGCTCCTTGGTATAGCAGCTCCAAAGAACACTAAACACACAGTATAGTGATGTATAAATATATAGATATATATATATAAATAGTATACGTGTACTGATGGGAAATATAACTTCCATTTAACGACATAAGGCATTTGATAGGAAAGAACCAACTTGCCTTTTTGATAGCACCTTTCCACACTGAAATGTCTGAACGTGCTTTACAGAATTTGCTATCAAATGTATACACTGTGTTAATAGGCCACAGTGTCAATACTTTCATCATAAGGCAGTGTTTGGATCCCAAGCTCACCTCCTCGCTCAGCACCTCAGTACTAATAGTAATGATTGTAAAGCACAACTTGTGCTCAATGTTTTCCTGTTCTAACTTGCAGGAACTGAATGGATATCGGGCAAAATGCAGTCTGTTGTTTCACTACGACTGGATCAGCATACCCTTAGTATACACCCAGGTCAGAACGGCATCCGTGAAAAGCATCAATATCAAAGTATAATGACATCTAATAACAATAATAATCCTTGCGTTTCAGATGGCGCCTTATCACATCATTGAGACGCCTCAAGGCGCAACACAGAATACAGTGTAAAGTGTAGTGACTGTGTATTTTAATTATTTCCTTTATTTCGCTGCTCTGTAGGTCGTCACCATTGCGGTCTATTCTTTCTTCACCATCTGTCTCATCGGGCGTCAGTTTCTTGAACCCAAGGAGGGTTATGAAGAAGATAAGATAGATTTTTACATTCCCATCTTCACCTTGCTTCAGTTCTTTTTCTATGCAGGTTGGCTGAAGGTATGATTTACACCTTCTGATCACTAAACTGCATTTAAAATGCTGATTCGTGGAATTATTGGTGCTGTAATCAAGTTTACTTTCTTCTCATCCCTGCAAAGTATGTTCGACTTCATTCCAACAAAATGAAACTCTCATCTATTTGTTGTAAGAATTAGCCCTCTTTCTAGCCAGATATGATTGCAACTCTGTACTTGCACTTTAACAAACTATAGCTAATAATAATAATCCTTGCATTTGATATAGCGCCTTATTATGTTGTTGAGACATCTCAAGGAGCTTCACAGGATACATTTGAAGTGTAGTGACTGTGAGTTTTGTGGGTGAAACAGTTGCACGCGAATACGTAATCACACATTAATACTCAATACTCATTAATACTTAATACTCTGCTTGTTCAGGTCGCCGAACAGATCATTAATCCATTTGGAGAGGATGATGACGATTTTGAAACAAACAAACTGATTGACCGTAACCTTCAGGTAATAATAATAATAATGTATATATATATTGCTGTATATATTACAAATAATGTTACAGTTATCAACCATTTTCTGTTAGCAAAGCACCAGCATCATTTCCCCCAATTCAACCTTGTTCAAATTAGTCACATCTCGGACTGTAAACAAATTAATTTATCCAGGCTGAGCTGGTTCTGTGATCAAACAAGAACTTGGCCCCAATTATGACTGTTTGTGGGACGCTGCTGTGCGCAATTGGCTGCCTCGTTTCACCCACACAATATACAGTCAATTCACATTACAGTATATCCTGTGAAGCGCTTTGAGACGTCTCAATGACGTGATAAGGCGCTGTACCAAATGCAAGGTTTATTATTATCCCAACAACTCTATAAGAAGAATATGTAAAGGAACTAAGAGCAGCACTAATCCAGGTTTGCAGCATAAATCTGCACAGAATTCACCACCAAAATAACTTTACTGAAGGCGACTGGAAGATTTATGGGGAAAGCAGACTTTAAATCAGAGTAGAAGCTTTATTGTGTGTCCTGGTTACAGTGATCAATAGCTAAGTGGGTACAAATGTTCCCATTACTGAGATCTGTCATCTCACCCACAAACATCACAAGGTTTGAAGGTTTGTGTTACAAATGGCTGTACCTCTCCACAGGTTTCCTTTCTCTCTGTGGACGATATGTATCAGAATCTTCCTCCAGCTGAGAGAGACAAATACTGGGACCAATCCAGCCCTCAGCCGCCTTACACAGTGGCTACAGCCAGTGAGACACAGAAACCATCATTTCTAGGATCTACCTTCGACATGCAGTGAGTGTAACACGACCGAGGTCTGAACTGATAGATTAAACAGTTAGTGTCAATCCAGCCAACCTCACTGAGGTTATTACCTTTTAAGGTAACAATGCAATTGCTGCAAAAAGCCACTGGCTTTGGTTGCTGTACCCCCCAACCCACTACCTGCTGCCTCCGCTCCACTGGCTCCAGGCTCCTGCTTGTCTTTCGTGCCCTTCATTCCACCAACTCTGGAACTCTCTCCTTCAATCCCTCCGCCTTGCCCCCATCCTTCCTTATCTTCAGGTCGCGTCTGATGACTTTCTTCTTCGACCGTGAGTAAGGTCACCTCCCCCCAGCTCGGAGTCGTGCTCCGCCACTGTTAAGCGCTCTGGGACCCTACCCAGATATGCTCAGTTTGGTATTTTTGTGTCTTAGCTTGATTGTTTGTGTCCTGATTGATTGTTGATTGATGGTGTCCTGATTGATTGATTGATTGATTGATTGATGGTGTCCTGATTGATTGACAGTGTCCTGATTGCTTGATTGATTGATTGTATTCTAGCATGATTGAAAGTCAAGCCCTGAATGAAGTAGAGGAACCTTCTCAAATGGACCCCAAGCTGCACACACCCCTCCTCAACACCTCAGCTGTCACACCGCCCCCAGCCGTCAGCCTCAAACACTTCAGGCACATCCCAGCCATCAATTTATTACCGAACTTTACGGACTGTGTCAGCTCCGATCTGACTCCAGATGTGGTCACTCCAACCAATGAAGGTACCCTAGACTAGAGCATCAAAACAGTCATAGCTCTACTCCACAATATACATAGTCAATTCACTTTACAATGTATCTTGTGAAGAGCTTTGAGACGTCTCGAAGACATGATCAGGCTCTATATCAAATGCAAAGATTATTATTATGCCGTTTGAAAGCTTCTCAGACTTGAAGCTTGAATGTATAAAGAAGACACCTGAAGTTGCTACGTCGCCAGTCATTATAATGAAGATTTAAACATTCTTTAATGAATTGTGTAAAGAACTAAAACCAAGCCACTCGTTCATCATTATCTTTGTTACCTTTAGGGACTCTCCCACCAAAGGCTAAACCTGGCAGTGTAGTTGTTTTGAAATCAAGATCTACCACATTTTTTTCCTATTCTGAATACATTCACCCCAGGATTTCTAGATTGTTTTCCCTCCCCTTTAATATTAGTGTTAATACCAATGCTAAGAACAAAATTGCTCTCCTTTGCAGGTTCCTTTACAGTCCACATACAGAACTAAAAGGAACTGTTCTTGTTTTTTCTTGTGATTCCACACAGGATCATCAGTTCTAGTTGCAACATATACTTTTCCTCACAGGGGCAGCATTGCACCTGCATTGAAGTTAAGGAGGTTCTACTCAACTGCTGTCCAAATACCGTGTTACATATTCTTTTGATATTATGTGTGATTCAGAATAAAAAAAACCTGATGCCTGTCTTAGCTTGAAGCATAAAGCTGTTTAATCCTTGTCTAGTCTTTACATTTCTGATAATTTGATGATCCTTGACATTAATCGGACACTAATCTCTTTCTCCGTTAAATTCTGTCCATCTGCAACCTGTCCCGAGCTATTGCTTTGCTGCTCAGACCTATTTTGCTGAACAGCATGAGCATCAGTTACCTACTGTGGAGGTGCCCACATTCTCCCATTCTAATTCAGAAGAGATTTATAGTGTCCAACATCAGAAAAGATCCCAATATTCAAACTGTCTTGTCCCATTTTTCAAAAACCCCAACTCCTTCACATCAAACATTTATTATCCAATTCTCACTTGAAATTTGCCACACTATCTGAGTCCATCACCTCCTTGAGCAAACTATATGCTAACCATCGTCTACATAAGCATAGTTAAGTCATACTGCCTCTTCATCCATCCCCTTTTGTGTGTTGAGACTGAGGCTCTTTGTTGTGGATCTATTGATCATACAACCATAGAGATTTATGGCACAGAAGAAGGCCATTTGGCCCATCATGTCTGTGCCATCTCCCTCCCGAGCAATCTTTTCAGTCCCACTTGTCCTTTCCCACACTCCTGTAGCTGATTGTTCTAAGGGTATCTGCCTAGTTCCTTCTTGAATGCCATATGGATTTCTCCTCAGCTAATGCTCCTGGCAAGGCATTCCATATCTTAGTCACTGTGCGCATGAAAACATTTCTCCTAACCTCTCCATTTGCTCATTTACTAACCATCTTAAATTGATGCCTTGTAACTTTCTGACTCACCAACCAGTGGAAATAATTTCTCCCCTTGACTTTATCAAAACCGCTGGTCATTTTAAGGCCCTCAATCAGGTCACCCCCAACCTGCTTTGCCCTGTACACAGCAGTGAGATGAATGACCAATAAGCTGGGGTTTTGATAAATTGGCTAAGAGGTGGGAGGTCTATTATAATAAGAACAATAATTTGATACAGCATATCAAGGACGTTTCAAAGCTTTCCACAGCGTAGTGACTATTCTGTGGGTAAATTGTGTAGGTGCATTTTGTATTCTCATTTTGCGAAGTGCTTCGAGGCATTCTTGTTTGTGAAAGGCACCGTAGAAATGAAAGTTATTGTTGTCTAAAAGGTTTCTCCTCCTCCCTGGACTTGGCAACTAAGGGAGCTGCCAGTCTTTGGATTGTCATGGTGATCCCCTGCTCCCTTGCGTGACACCTCATTAACTGTGATGTGCTTTCAGTCAAACACCAGGCCTACAATTTAAAAGCTTTAAGCCATTTGCAAGGTTGTGATTTATTAATGGAAGCCATTTACAGAGGCTGATTCCTCAAAATGAAGTGTCAAAGTAACATGAAAACTACTGCTCCACCACAGGACACAGGAAAGCAACTCCTGACGGGGCACAAAAATCAAAGTACTGCAGCTGCTTGGAATCGGAAATATAGATAGAATTCGCTGGGAACGCTCATCTGACGCAAGGTCATCAACCTGAAACGTTAACTCATTTTCCTCTCTCCATCGATGCTGCCTGACCTACTGAGTGATCACAGCAACTTCTGTTTCAATTTTATAACGAGGTACAACTGAATTTGGGGAGCAATTTAACAATTTGGTCTACAGTCAAACAGATGTACTTTCTTAACAATGGAGCGGATCTCAAGCTATTTTAAGGTTTTTCTTTAAATAGCAGAATGTATTGTTAGCTTGACAAAACAAGGCTAAAGAGAGGTCATGGCCCAGGTATTTACCATGTATGAAAGGCATGGCTAATGTAGGTGTACACAAGCAGGCTCTTCCTCTTGATGTGTGAGTATGGAATTGGAGTCAAAAGCACAAAATCAACCAGCCCAAAATAAAACAAGAAGTTTTATGGGGTTTCATTAAGTCTATTCTATTCTGTACTCATTGAATTTCTACCTGGGTGTGTGGGTGAAAATGTGGGCAGCAGAGTGTTGTATAATCTGGATTTTATGGATGGTAGTGGATGGGCGACCGGCGAGGAGGGCGTTAGAATAATCCAGCTGAGAGGTGACAAAGGCATGGACCAGGGTTTCAGTGGCTTTCAGAGAGAGGTATTTGCGGAGACGGGCGATGTGTCGGAGGTGGAAGAAAGCGGTGCTGGTGAGGGCCCGCATGTGGGGGAGGAAGGATAATTGGGGGTTGAACCTGACGCCTAGGTTGCATACGGGCTCGGAGAGTTTTAGGGGGAGGTCGGGTAGGTGGAGGAGGTGAGAGCCATGAGATTTTAGACGTTGACGAGAGCCAAAGAATATGGCTTCCATCCTGTCAACGTTCAGCTGAAGGAAATTTGTGCTCATCCAGCCCCTGAGGTCTGACAGGCAGATCAGGGGACTGGGGGGCGCAAAGAGAGGTGGAAAAATAGTGTTGGGTGTCGTCCGCATACATGTGGAAGTGTACTCCATGTCTGCGGATGACATCCCCAAGAGCCAAGAGGGAGCAAGTGGATCAGAAAGATGGATCCTTGGGGTACCCCGCAGGTAACATGAGACAGGTGGAGAGGTACATGAGGGAGAAAGGAATAGAAGGTTCTGCTTGAAAGTTAGTTGAGGAAGGGCAGGAGGGGCTCATGTGGAGCATAAACACCGCAGAGACCAGTTGGGCCAAATGGCCTGTTTCTGTGCTGTAGATTCTAATGGATTCTAATGTATGTATCCATTCCCTCATTGTAAGTGTTATTGTATTTAACACCATGACATCTTTAATTCAGTTAATGAACAGAGACCATCAGTAGAGCCATGTGAATTCTCAGTAGCTTTGCTTCAGGGATTTTATATAATAATAATAATGCTTGAGGCGCTGTAAGATTGCTACTTCCTGATTGGGAGCCATCTGAGAGAGAGAAATGGCTATCAATATGTAGCATGGTTTGGAAGTAAAACATTTCACATTTCAATAGCCCTGAAGAGCGAATATAATCACTGAGCTATTCCAACAGAGAAAAACTGAAAGCTCCATTAAAGCCAATTTTCAAATATTCTAAAGTGTCAATTAAACACTTATTGAATATGTATTTAAAGCACTGCTAACTAACCCAGCTCCATCACTGTCTCACACCGCAGGCCACCGAAACTCTCATACACAAATTTATAACATCCAGACTTGACTATGAAAACTCACTGCTTGTCGGCCTCCCCAATTCCTCCCTCCACAGACTGCAGATCATCCAGAACTCTGCAGCCCGTGTCCTCTCCCACATCAGGTTCCGTGACCCCATCTCCCCCACGCTCGCCCAACCCCACTGGCTTCCCATTACACAGAGGATTCAGTTCAAGATCCTGGTCCTCAGCTTTAAAACCCTCCATGGTTTTGCTCCCCCCGACCTCTGTGACCTCCTAACCCCTTACCATCCTGCTCGCTCCCTCTGCTCAGTGGGCTCCGGCCTGCTTCAAGTCCCCCGCCTCGCCCGTCCAACTATGGGCAGGCAGGCCTTCTCCCACTCTGCCCTCGCCCTCTGGAACTCCATCCCGCAGTCCTTCCACCTCGCCCCCTCCCTTGCCACCTTCAAAACCCATCTCAAGACCCTCCTCTTCGACCGTGCCTTCGATCACCCTCTTTCCCCCCCGCTCTCCACCCTCCCTGATCCCAACCCCCAGGTCGGGTCTGAAACATTGATTGTCCACTGACAGCCTCCCGATGTGAAAGGCGCTGTACACATATAATTTTGTTGTGGTTGTTGTTGTTGTAACCCCATTTATGAACACTTATCTGCTGAATTCCCATCAGCAGTACATTAGCAGCTTCATTCTGTAAAAGTATGAATCATATCCTTACTTTGGGACTGTTATAGAATTACCTACAGTATTAAATTTTCCTGTATTTGATGGCAGTAAATGTACCGATGCTGATTTTTGTGTTACGAATTACAATAAACTGGGTTTCGAATTGAGTCTGAATTAATCAATTTCCCAAATTCTGCAGAATCTTTCATTTTAAGCCATTGGCTCTAAGTTTAAGACTGATTTGCTAATTTTCTGTATTTACGTCTCTGATGTTGATTTAGGTTGCTTTTATTTCTTCTAATTAAAATAATACTTGATTAGGTTTGGTACTTCATCACACCTCAAAGAACATCAGGCAAAGAGTTATTTTCAAGGATAGGTGTCTGCAGGCTGCTGTGACTCAGCAACAACAACTTATATTTATACAGCGCCCTTCACACAGGGTAGTGTCCTGGAGCATCAGTGACCCACAAATAGCAGTGAGATCAGTGGCAAATTAATAACTGTTCCCATAAAGAGTTAACACAGCCCGCTGTGAAACCTCCACTTAATCACGTTGACCTGGTTTTTATTACACTCTATTTTGGACAAATTACAGCTGTCTGTTCCATGCTGTCATTCTTTACAGCGTTCTGATATTCCACAGGCGAGTTACAAAACCTTTGGTGTCCTACTGGGTAATTATCAGGTATTGTTAAGGAAATGTGATCTTTTGAACATCAGGCAAGAGACATCAGTGATAGTTAGAAATTACTTTGATCCACATTTTGAATTCATTCTGATGCTCGCCTGAAAAGCTTTTTAAACATAAGTATATCTTGCTTTTTTTTAAGCGAGCCCAAATGCAACTTCTAAGGCTAGTATCGCTCTGGCTGTGATTCATATAAAAATCTAACTGAGAAGCAAAATCCTTTTGATTTTCTTGCTTCGTCTCCAGTTGCTCTTCATATTTGCTCCAGTCTCTGAGACCCCGTGGAACTAATGGAAAAGAGAAAGCGGTTTCTCCCGCTGTCCTGGCCAACAATCCCCCCAAATAAGTCACTCACTTCATGGCTGTTTGTATAACACTGCCATGCGCCCACTAGACATATTCAGTGCAATTTATATAAACCTGTGAAGCGCTTTGAGACGTCTCAAAGACATGATAAGGCACTACATCAAATGTAAGGATTCTTATTTATTATCATTATTATTATTTTTCTTGGAAATGTTCTTTCATTTCTCTTGGAAATGGACCATAAATAATGTTTTACTCCCAATGTTTTTTCTACAAGATATTGTTTTCTTTTCCTTTTTAAGGGCAATTTGCATTCCATGTGCTGTTTGGGTTGGTGAGCTACAGATTAGCTACTTTCTGTTTAGTTTTGATGGGATGTCATATTATTTCTTGTTTGATATTGATTACTTCTCTCCTGATGGAAATTTTTTTTTTTGGTTTGCGGGTTCATTCTATCATTTTGATACTATCATTGTACATTATTATTATTCTCTTCTGTGCTGTCAGAGGATGGGTATAATAATAATAATCTTTGCATTTGATATAGCGCTTTTCACATCTTCGAGACGCCTCAAAGCGCTTTAATACAAGGTCAGTTTTGCTACGATAGGTTTCCTGAGCTCTAGATTGCCCGAATACCATTCACTATCCCTGATCCCAAATGATTTGATAAAGTCAAGTTTAAACCACTCCGGCTCAGGCTCGTCTCACACCAATTTTACACTCGCTGTTGAGTCATCTGGAGTGAGCCAGAGACCTCAACCCACACACAAAAATGGCCTGAGATACATTCAGGAACATTAGTTCCTCGAGCTCCAGTCAGGAAGCAATTCTCAATAAATAAAGAATTCTGAGAACGCTGCACACCAACTGCCAGGGGAGAGCGTCAGACCTCATTCTTTGTGTGAATCACCTGCCAGAGATCGATTTAGCTCAACTCACACAGCATAGCACAATTGTTCTGACCTGTGTGATCTCTTTAGTATCAGTACCGTGTTCCAATTTCCTCCCAAGATACGTGCACTCAAGCCAACATGAAGCTGGGCCACGGAGGTGGTGGAGCCGAGTGAGTCCACAGATCTGTACTGCACTGTTTGTCTTCCAGCTTTATTAGTTCAGATTGTAATGCATCTTCTACATTTCATGGTGAATAGTTCATTTGAGAACCTAGGAATAACCAAGCCGACTCTCTCGAGACAGGAGACTGAGTGAAATGTACGACCCACCCATTCAGCTTCTGAGTGTTTTCATTTCAGATTTGGGGTCTCACTTCCTGCATCCCCACATTCCCAGTGTCAGCCTGGCTCAGTTGGTAGCACTGTTGACTCTAAATCCGAAGGTGAAGGGTTCAAAGCCCACGACAGGACTTTGATACCCCAGGTCTAGGCTGACACTCCAATGCAATGCTGGGGATATGTTTTGGAAAAGGCATTGAATTATGATTCCATATTGCAATGGGGCATGTGTAGGATATCTCAGGCAGAAAATGTCATTACATTGTGCGGCCTTTCCTCATTTATCTACAAATCAGCTGCCTTGGAAAACCATTATCACGTATTTCCCAGACATTACCTTGAAGGCTTCTCCATCTTTTTGAAATACTCTTCCTTAAAAACATTAAGATTTGCTCTTTTATTGAAGCCGTTACAAAGACACATTGGTTTGTGTCAGACCTTTAGCAATTCCATTGACCCCTAAATGAGTCTGGTTCTCACATAGAACAGTCCTTTCCTTTAATGCCATTAGTAACACTGTAATTAAATGCGAGTGATTCCTGGACTAATCTGTGACATTCCCTTTGTAATTACATAATACTTCATAGCAGTCGAGTGTCTCTGCAGTTACAGCACAAACGTGGCACTTATGGGTGAATCAATTGGCCAATGGTTTGTGTGTAGCTATTAAGTGCTGCATTTAGTGCAGAAATTCTATATGATGATCAGCTGAGTGTAACACTTGATATTTTGCTTGAGAACAGAACCTAAGTTTATGTTGTGCAACAAAGTGAAATGTTTTTCAGTAACAACAACAACTTGCACTTATACAGCGCTCTCTACGTCTCAGAGCGCTTATCTGACTCCGAGCCGGGGGGGGGGGGTGAGGGGGGGGGGGAGGGGGGCAGTGGCTGTAAGCACAGTCAAACGGGAAAGTTTTCAGGTAGAAATTGAAAGAGGAGAGCGGGGGGGCAAGGCGGAGGGGGATTGAGGAAGAGTGTTCCAGAGTTTTATGGATATTCATATGAATAAATTCAAACGTTAGAGGCATAGGAAGTTACAGCACAGGAATCGATCGCTGCTGCCCCAGGGTGTCAGCTATATCAAATGCAAGATTATTATTATTATTATCATCAGCAACAATTGACTCTTGCTTGAAAGTATGCTTGCCCAGACACTGGGTGAGGATAGGACAGAGCCCGGCTCTGACATACCCAAACAAGTTGAAATAACATGCTTATTATTCACCGCTCTCATCTCATTCATTAAATAAGGTACTTGAGCCAGAAACCTGCTGGTATGGAGACCAACTGGTGTCCGTGAAGGCAGTCAGTCAGGGTCCTTTGGGAAAGGAAACTGGAAACAAAAAAGAAAAATTTGCATCTTGAATCAAATTTTGTGTAGGTCACATCTCTCACAAGAATACATTACATTAAAACTTCGTTTAGATTAAATTTGTTATTTAAGTCCTAGTAGGACATTGACATTTTTGTCAATATTAATAATAATACTTGTGTTTGGTATAGAGCCTTATCATGTTGTCGCTACATCTCGAATTGCTTCACTACATTTACTGTAAAGTTTTTGTGACTGTAATTTGTGGACAAAATCACTTATAAATCTATTTTGCATTGGGGGCTTATTAAAATGATTTGTATTAAAGATGGTTTGTTTTGATTGAGCAAGCATTATTTATAAGCTTTTGCAAAAATTGCACTAATATTTCTACTGATCTCGAACAATTAAATATCTGGTCCATTAATGAGACACTGTGCGACACATCAGATACCAATTTCCTATTGCCTAAGTAATCTGCATTCTACTTAGCAAAGGATTGAATTAAACATGAATATTTCTTGCAGCTTTTCAGATGAAGTCAATGGTAGGATCAAGCGACACGACATAAAAACAAACTTGTCAATCAACCTTAGCAACTCGTGTTAAATTTAATAGGCAACAGCTGATGTTTTCACTTCTGGCAGTTCATGATCATGAAATAACCGAAGTTGTCTCTTGACCTGTTGAGATTGAATGGTTTTATGTGAAGTTCATTTAACAAATTCGGTAACTGAGCCAATTTTATATTTAATTGGTTATAAAGGTACAGTGATATATACCTGGCATACACCATTAAGATGAACTGGGACATTTCTTTGTGGTTCTGCAACGCAGAGTATAAAACTAGTGGAACCATTGATTTACAGAATCGCTTTCATTGAATAAATCTCTCATCCTTGTGAAGTGCAAGCTAGAATACAAATCGGGAATAATTGGTAATTCCAATTCAAGAGACTTGAAGATACTCTTACCTCTAGAACTATCATCCTAAAATTTAAGATGGTGCAGAATTTTGGAAAAAATATGAAATAATCCTTGCATTTGATATAGCACCTCATCACATCATTGAGGCGTCTCAGAGCACTTCACAGAATGTATTAGAAAGCCATTGATTGTGTATTTTGTGGTGAAACACGGCAGCCAATTGTGCACAACAGTGTCCCACAAACAAAAGTCTTGGATTGAGTGATCAAATTTTTATTTTTGGAGGGATTATTACCCCCAGAAAGCGATTCGCCATTCGACTAAGAAACTGGATTCCTACTTACTCTGGGTAAATTGAGGCTTGTGAATTAAGGAAACTTGCCTAAGATTTGCCCCACCTGGGAATTGAACCTGGGTCCTCTCACTTGCGTGGCATGGAGTCCTGTAGCTCAGTGGTTAGAGCACTCGCTTTGCAAGCGAGAGACCTGAGTTCAATCCCCGGCAGGTCAGTCAGGGCGAAACCTTGGGCAAGTTTCCTTACTCCACACAGAGCCTAATAATAATCCCTTCAAAGCAAAACAATAATAAATTGGTCATTTTCAATCTACGACTGTTTGTGGGACATTGCTGTGCGCAATTGGCTGCCGCGTTCGCCCACAAATATACAGTCAATTCACTTTACAGTGTGTTCTGTGAAGCGCTTTGGGACGTCCTCCCGACGTGAAAAGCACTATATCAAATGCAAGGATTATTATTATTATTATTAAACCACTAAGATACAATCTTAATTTGGAAGACAAAGTTTTTCAAAAACAACTGCATTAAACCAGCTTTAAAATTGGGAATGAATTTAATTTGAGAACTTTTCCCAAGTTGTAAGACAACAATCTACGTGATCATTCCGAGCCCATGTAAGCAGTCAACCTTACAAAAGGCTTCAGATAGATAACCTGTGGCACCTGTGCAGAAATGGTCTGTGTCACGTACGTTTGAACATGATGGATACTGATATATTTCTTCAAATTTTCCCGACACATCTGACATTTTTGTTTGAAGATTCATGATATTTTCATCAAATAAGGCAACCGACCAATATCAAAGTGATAGCAAATCCCTGAAATATTCAGTTTCAATCATTTGTAGGCAACTGGCAACCCGCTGTACCTGAAAATGTTTCTATCTGCAGTGGATATGACAGCAGATTCTGTGCCTTATAGTCGTTCGGTAATTTTCTGCCCAGGATAAATCCTCTGCTCTGTAATCTTTGAAACTACAATCCCTGTCTATTTGTTACACTGAGACAGCAAAATTAAGAGAATTGTAGGAGGATGTTTGGTCTGATTTGAGGCTTGTCTGAAGGCAGCACAGAGAGAGATGAAAGGGTAAGAAGATAACACTGGAGATGAAGAGACGCTTGATCTCTTACCAATGTTTTTGGTTTTGAGCAAGTTTGCAGTCACAGCTGGGGTTTACAAAGCAAATGGTTATTTTTGCTCTTGCCAGCACACTCTTGTAGAATAATGTTCTAACAGTGTCTGGAGATTCTAGGTGTAAAGTCACGTATCCACAGTTTGGAAATGGATTCAGTGGGTGTCATTTTATCATCCCAGCATATACCAGGAAATTGGCAAATCTCACGAGCTCCCTTACACCACTCTTAATAATAATTAATAATCCTTGTGTTTGATATTGCGCCTTATCGCATTGTTGAGGCATCTCAAAGTGCTTCACAGAATATACTATAAATTGTAGTGACTGTGCATTATGTGGGCAAAACATAGCAGCCAATCTACAGGACGGCATTTCTGACAGTGCAGTATTGGAGAGTCAGCACAGACAAAGACTCAATGTGGGGCTTGACCCCACATACATTCTCACAATAGCTCACTGACTAATTGGGGTTTCCGATTTAAAAGGCTGCCCGAGAGTTCAACTTCAAAGCTCTTGAGAAGTATTTATATTAAAGGTCACTCCTCATTCTCGATAGAAGGTGAATTGTGTCATTACTTTCAATGGCCACAAATGCCCAGAAAGCTTCCAAACTTAATTTATGTTGCTTTTGATAAAAGTCTGTTGTGAGCAGCGAAAATCCAATACATCACAAACAGAAAGTGATGTTTTTAAAATCAATATTGACTGAGGCAAAAAACACCTGTAAATCTCATCACATTTTGTGAGATTTAATGAAAAATAAACAGAAGCGCTGGGTGCAGGATTGTATTTTTCTACCGCCAAAGTGGAAGAATGATGAAACAATTTTATTCTGTGCTTGTGGACAGATCTGTGTATCTGGGACAGTGCTACTTGCTTATTGTGCAATTGTGTTTCCAGTTTTATGCATTCCCCTTTGCTTCTGTCTCCGGATCAATGTTCTCATAGATTTAGATAGATTCTAAAGCACAGAAACAAGTTATTCAGCTCGTCCGTGCTAATATTTATACTCCACATGAGCCTTTATCGATCCTAAACCCCCTTCTTAGCCTCCCACACTTTCATTCCTCTCCATTCCCTTCTCTCTTATATATACAATTGACGCCTGTTCATCTCCCACTAAACCCATTCCTTCACAGGCCTCAACACAATTTATTTCTGTGCAATTGGTCGCCGCGTTTCACCCAGAAAATATAAAGTCAATCCACTTTAAAATATATTCTGTGAAGCGCTTTGAGACATCTTAACAATGTAATAAGGCAATGTATCAAATGCAAGGATTATTATTATTATTATTATTATTATTATTATTATTATTATATCTCCTGAGGAATCCAGAACAGTACATTAGATTGTATCGAGCCAATAGAATAAGAAGGTTTATAGTTGCAAAGGGCAATTTTAGAACAGACACCAGGAAGTAATTTGTTATTTGGGAGGAATTAATGACAGGAACAGGTTGCCAAGAAGGGTGGCTGAGGCCAGGGGATGAACTCAGCTTGATGCTGTGATGGGAGGATGGGAGGGTGGGGATTTTCGAAGGTTAGTAAATCATCCTAAAGGACATAAATATAAGATTGCCAGTCGTAAATCTAATGGGAAGTTTAGGAGGAACTTCTTCACACAGAAGGTGATAAGAATGTAGAGGAGCCAGAACCTGTTGATGTAAAAAGTAAAAAGCACCAATTTGTCTTTACCCAAAAAATTGATTGATACCACGAGAGAGAAAGGGATGGAAGGGTGTAGGAGAGGGAAGTGGAGCAGTCATGCTCCTATGGAGTATAAACAACAGACTAGTTGGGCTGCGTATATTTGTGGGCGAAACACAGCAGCCAATTGCACACAGCAATGTCCCACAAACAGTCATGGATTGAAAATGACCAATTTATTATTGTTTTGGTTTGGAGGGATTATTAGGTGTGTGGAGGAAGGAAACTTGCCCAAGGTTTCGCCCTCTGCCGGGAATTGAACCCAGGTCTCACTTGCAAGGCGATCTTGCAATCTGGTAACCTGGTGAGGAAACACATGTAAAGTATCCAAAGAAGACACAGGGGTCTATCATATGCCAATCAATAACAATAGCCATCTCTTTCAATACTCACTGGGGCAATTACTATTTTCTTCACAAGTTTCTGTGAAATCTTTCAATATTCCCACAATATACAATCAATTCACTTTGCAGTGTATTCTGTGAAGCGCTTTGAGACGTCTTGAAGACGTGATAAATCGCTATATCAAATGCGAGGATTATTATTCACATGTTTAAAGTTCACCTTGGTTTCTGAACAGTCAACCAAATGCAACAACAACAACTTGCATCTGTATAGCACTGTTCACACAGGGCAGTGCCTCGAAGGGCTGCAAAGGAGCAGCTTAAAGAATTTCTCAGCTTGATGTGCATCTGACCTTATTGTGTTGATTTGCTTTCTCACAGTAGGTTCATTAATGGTGTCATAAGTAAGATTATACTAATGACAACCTGATTTTAAGGGAGAAAAAGAATGAATGAACATGAATGAAAGTCAATTATGGCTTCCTATTCTTGTCAATTGGTTAAATGTATGATTTTCTGAGCAAATTTAGTTAGCTGTCAACTTTACATTCATCCAATTTTGTGTAGCAATTGGATCAAGGTCAACATTAATTACTATCCCTACAGGAGCAAATCAGATTACTTATTCAATGCGAATAAATAATGCAATATTGTTTCACACTTTTAGTAGTGGAAATAAATTACTCTAAAAAGCAGTAAATTGCTTTGAAATGCCAGTCATTGACATTCAATTCACTCCACTAGCTTTGTTTTATAGGTTCTTTCTCCTTCTTTGAGTCCCAGTGAAGCCTTTTGCAAATTATAATTCCACAACACTTACCTGTGTGAATTGAGCTCACGTCTAAGCTGAGACTCAGAGTGCTTCTTTATTGGAAGAGCCATTGTTTAGATGAAACGTTCAACTGAAGTCAGATGGATATAACAGATTTGAAAAGAGAAGAGTTTCTCCCAATGTTCCGGATAGCAATCCTCCAAATAAAATTGACCATTCATTCCACGGCTGTTTATGGTACATTGCTCTGCTCGTTTGTCTGCCACATTCACCTACAAAAATATACAGTCACTATACAATGCAGCACTTTGAAGTGTTTTGACAATGTGACAATAATAATCCTTGCATTTGATATAAAGCTTTTCACGTCTTCTCGAAGTCTCAAAGCGCTTCACAGAATAGACTGTAAAGTGAATTGACTGTATATTTGTGGGTGAAACGCAGCAGCCAATTGCGCACAGCAGTGTCCCACAAACAGTCGTGGATTGAGTGACCAAATTATTATTTTATTTATTTTCTTGAGGGATTATTATCAGGCGTGTGGGGTAAGGAAACTTGCCCAAGGTTTCGCCCTGCCCGCGAATCAAACCCAGGTCTCTCGCTTGTGAGGCGAATGCTCTAACCACTGAGCTACAGGACTCCACAACTATGTCAAAAGCGAGGATTATCAATATTACACTACAGTTGATGAACTCTTTAATGTTTCTTCCCAATGTCATAAAGGGAGGTTGCTTGAGATTATAACCCCAAATGTAGAAGCCTATACTTGGTGAGATACATGTATGAGATTCTTGGTGTGATGTGGGTTTGCAGGATTCTCAGTTGTTGTGCAGGGAAATTCGTGAACCTTCAGCGAAAGTTCTATTCCACTACGTCCACTACAGAGGGTTAACTCAGTTCTGTTCTATCCTTGGTCACCCTGGAGCTATCTCAGTTTAGCTCAGCCGCATGTCATTCAACTCCTCTCAAGACGAACAGAATGAAGGTATTGATTTTCTTCATCTGTTGTGAATTAGGACAGACCAGATCTAAAGTTGAGGATCCAACAGTGAATTCTTCTATGTGTAACAATAGAACATCTCCAACATAAGCACAGCTTTCAAATCCTAAAGTTCTTTATCCATTTGTACTTTGATTTACAGAATTACCTCTGTGTGCACTGCCTTAGAACCCACGAAACATTGTTAAGGTCAAAGTATTTTTACGAGAACAGTTTTGTCTATTTTCCTCAATGAAACATCTTTAGAAATCAATTTGCTTCAGTAAAGCAACATGCATTAGCTGTAACTGATGAATTTAGAACATCTGTCTTTCATTGACTTTGGGCCAAAGTGTCCTTTTAAAATTCTTCCCATTAGTTACTAAGTCATCCCAAAGGGACAGAATATTTTCTATGAGATAAACAATCAAAGCAACACGACATGAATTAACACTTACACAGTGTGTTTGGCATTGAGATTATCGATGCCCTCTTTGCTGTGTCTGGCCTGGAATCAATTTGTTTTGTACATATGAACTTTTTAAACTTGTGCGTTTCATTCTTACAAAAAAATCTGTCAGAGAAATGTAATGCAAATGCCCAAATCCAGGTCAATATGATTAACAACTAAAACCATTCTCCTGGGTGTTACACAGCAAAACATTAATATTGTCTACTGTGATCATTTTTTAAAAAATGACTTTTTAATCTAAGGCTCCATTGAATGCATTAAATGACCAGTCACGTCTTCATGACAAGCAAATTGTTTCTCTCATATTATTATATCAGGCAAGTAGTAATATGAATCACCATGGTACTGCTTTAATCACAGGAGCTGCATTGTACAATATTTAAGTTCATGTTTGCATTTGGAATCCACATCTGAATACTTTCATCTGCTCCTTTGTTCCAACTCAGAAAGAATGTTTTTAATTTTCTTTTTTAGGCTGTCGCTTTTATTGTTATCATCCTTTCTTTTAGGATTCCTTTCACTGTGTGACTGAATGATGCATCTTTAACATTGTACTATACATACATATTTTATCAGATATAAAGTTTGCATGTGCAAAGAATGCAAAGTGGAAAGATGGCAGTGGAATAAAAGGCATCACTTACATCTGCCCAACGACTGTGAGCCCCAGTCTTGCTCAGTGATTTATACAATTGGCACCAAATATATAATCTCTGCTCGGCCAGATTCCTCATCCTATTGTGGTGTTTTATCAGTTCGTTCATTGATGTCAATCTGGCTCAGTTGGTAACACTCTCGCCTCTCAGTCAGGAGGTTGTGGTTTCAAGCCCCACATCGACAGTTGGAACTCACAGTCTACACTGACATTCCAGCATTGGATTATTAGAGGTGCCATCTTTCGGATGAGAAGTTAAATTGAGGTCTGTCCTACCTGTTCAGGTTGATGTTAAAGATCCCGCAGCGCTATTGAAAAATAGGGAGTTTCCCCCATAGCACATGTTGCTACTGTGTGCATATTGGCTTCCACACTTGCCCCAAAAATCCACAGTCACTTCACTTAACAGCGTTTCCTGTGAAACTCTTTAAGACGACCTCCCAACGTGAATAGTATTGTATCAAATGTAAGGATTATTATATTTTTACGATAAAAACAAGTTATTTTATTTTAATTAATACACAAACACTGATCCTGTCTCTCTTTATTAACATAGCTTCTTCCTTGTACGTTCTCTCAGTGCTAGAACAACCTTACACTGTCCTAACACAGGACTATTAGCAGCTTATATTAGAACTCACTGATAATTGGATAAATAGGTATCATCAATGGCTACTCCTGTTTCTATGCAAACCCATTAATGTGACATGGCCAGCAATTGAGATATTGGGAGCTACAGCAGGTGAGGATTACCTCAGATATTAGCTTGCAGTTAGCATTGATTCATGAAAGGAAGTTTGTGGTTAAAAGGTTGTTGAACTTTTTTATAAAACAAACTTGACTAAAATGGTGGATGATGAAGGAAATGTCATTTTAGTGCTGTTTTACTTAGCTCTCCAAAAGACCTCTCAGAAATATAATGATGATGTGGGAAACTGGATGGGAAAAAATGTCCTGTAACACAGACCTGAAATAGCTCGGGTTCAGCAGTGGTGAACAATACTCCCACAGAGAGGAATCTGTCTGTTTTTCAGAGCATTTAAATGGCTCATGAACTTGCTATAAGCAGAATTACTAACTCTGCTAATGCTATCCAATTTGTATTGGGAAGGTGTCATGTCTCAAGGCACTTCACGGGATGTTTAAGTGTAATGATTGTGTATATTGTAGACAAATGTAGCTGCAATATCCCACAAAAGGCACTGAAGTGAACAACCAATTTTATTTGTGGGATGTTTGGCCAGGACACCAGTAGAAACTTCCTTCTCTTTTCATTAGAGGCATGAGATCGTTAATGTCCACCTCAACAGGCAGATAGGACCTCGGAAAAACTGCTCATCCAAATGTTGACACCTCCAACAATGCAGTGTTTCTCCATGGGAGTTTGCTTTGGAGTGTCAGTCTAGGCCGGGGGGTGGCGTCCAACCTTTTGGCTGTTGAGGGCCAGATGCCCTACTTGAGAAATGCCTGCAGGTCGCATAAGCTATATTTTTGTGTTTTCCTTCCAGAGATACAATATAGCATTTACGGGTTATGGAGGAGGGGCTGGATTCAGGCTGTAGGCCACCAGTTGGACCGCCCCCCCGGTCCTGGTTATAGGAGTTCAAAGTCCTGACTTGAGGCTTGAACCCACAAACTTGCAACTGAGAGGCAAATGCACTATCAACTGAGCCAGGCTGAAATAACTAGCAGGATTCCCCTCCAGTTACCGTGATGTAGTATGTGGTCTCTGACACAGATGGTCTGGGGTTTGGATGCCAGTCAGGAAGTGCACCTTTTGAGCATCTGCTCTTTAGAATAGTGAAACAGAGATTTTCTAGCAGACTGTGATCTTTTTAGAGAGAATAGCACAATGAGGATCCTCTCCAGGACCTCTGGGCTAGAATACAAAACCACACTAATGGGATGAAAATATTTAGATTATTCCCAGCGGTCGAGCACTCAGTTTAATGTCTTTCCTGACAGTCGAGTGCTCTGGCCTCACCCACAGTCTCCACAACACAAATCAAAATTACACTTGTAAAGAGCTTTTCATGTCGGGAGGACGTCCTAAGGCAGGGAACAGTCAGGGATGAGGACCGGGCGGGGGTGGGGGGAGAGACAGGGAGGGCGGAGGGCAGAGAGGGTAGCCGAAGTAACGGTCGAAGAGGAGGGTCTTGAGGCATGCCTTGAAGAAGGCAAGGGAGGGAATGAGGTGATGGGAATGTGGGATGGAATTCCAGAGGATGGGAGCAGAGAGGCTGAAGGCCCAACCGCCGATAGTCTCCAGATTGAGAATTCCATGTATGCCACACACATAGAAACTTCTGTGTCTGGAATGCATTGCTTGCACTCTCTCTCTCCCTCTCCCCCAGGAGGGACACATATCCTGCTAACAGAACTGCAGAGGTTATTCGGCTCAGGTTGACATGAGCCAAGGCTTGTGGATCTCAGAGTGTGTGTTGAGTGTACTGCAGGAATTTAAACAGCTAAAACCACAGAGCTTGCCGCTGAACGCACTGACTGGTAAGTTTCCAGTGCATTCACTGAAAGATCAATGACTAACAGGCATGATGTCATCACAGTACAATGTGGTAAGAGCCCTGCCTCGTGAGGGATACACTATTAGTTCATTAACCAACTTTGTTCTCCACTAAATTATCTCTGAGCTAATCAAAGTTCTATTTCCAGAAAAATTGACGTCCACTCAGTGTTTCTCAGTGTTTTGTGGTCTCCCAGTTATACTTCTGGATCTAATGTAAGTGGAAGTTTTCATCTGCAATCCCACTACAATCTCAATGGCTACAGTTCCTGTGATCAATTTAATTTGCTATTCAAGTATGGTCAGAGCTTTCCCAATCCAGTGCAACTAATTTCTTGTTTGTAAGATGCTATGAGCATTCTTGTGAGCAATTTACCTCTGGGCGATTTCACTCAATGCAGCTTCAAAGCTATATTGGCCGGATGGGTTGAAGATTTTGAGGAGCGGCCATGAGAATGGTGAGGAGATAAGCCAGAACATAATAAAATTGATGAGACGTCAAACCGAGGTCCAGTCGCATATTAGATGGAAGCTAAAAATCTTATGGCACTATAGGAAAAGAGAAAGGAGATTTTCCTGGGAACCTGGGTAAGAAGATAAATTGATCTATTATTTCATGACACTGTGGAGCTATCATTGCATGAATTATAGTTTAATCAAAAAAAAATTGGCTGTTACATCGCCCACAAAGACCTACTGGAGCTATTGGGATGTCAAGAATTGCCTCCATTGTAATATAGTAAAACATGTTTTACCATGCCCACTCCTTCCCTCAATTGTAAAACAGTAAAAGCATCTGTGATGCAAAATGTTATCCCACAAGAAGGGCTCCTTATACATGCAAGTTGTTGTTTATTTCTGCCCTCTCTCCCCAGTGGAAAGATGAACACCAGCGCCGTTGCTTGTTAGTTTTCTTGACTCATGGTTCAACGATTTTAAAAAAGATCAGTGTATAGAGACCACTTAATGAACTGGATCAATTCCAGTATCACTCCATAATAGTGCCTTCAGGGAAAATTTGGGTTCCAAAGAACTAAACTTCCAAAGCAAGGCAGGTTCATGTTAACAAGATACATCCACCGAGATTCTGCAAACTCAACTTATTGGATCAGTGGCAGTGAATCATCATTTCTTTTTACTGTTCAAGTGTTCTTTGTTGCAGAGTATCAGAGGATTCACTCAAGCTCTATATTCATAGCTTCAAATGGTTGGCGTTGGAACAGCCTTCTTGATGACTATTTTTCTCTCTCTATGAGAATCTGCTCCTGCTGCTGAAATCCGGTTCTATTTCTCGCTGGCAATCAACCTCTAGGCAAGCTTTGCTGCCTGGGGTCTAACCCTAAAATTGCCCTTCACAGCCCATAGTGCTTTCAGCCACTTTACCCCGAGGCTCTGGAACTCCCTTCTTCACTCCCTTCCCCTCGCCCCCTCTCTTCCTATTTTCAGGTCTCGGCTGAAAACCTTTCTTTTCGACCGCAACTTTGGTCACCTTCCCCCACCCCCCCCCTCCTCCCCCTGGCTCGGTCCCGGGATCCGTTATTGTGAAGTGCTCTGAGACGCCATCTGGCATGGAGGGCACTATATAAATCCAAGTTGTTGTTGTTGAAACTCTACCTGAAAGTTTTGCTCTATGTTTAGTCAGTGAGATGCATATTCTGTTTCTCATCCCAAACAAACTCATGGACAGATCAGTCAGACACCTCAGTAAATATGAAATCTTAACCCTGGACAGGTCACCGTAATGTTTCTGGCATTTCATTGCTGTTGGTTTCTCAATTTGAATTTGTACTTTCTATGCATCAATCAAGCTCCCTGTTAGATTTAGTTTCAAGGCTGAAGAAGCCAGGTTTCTGTCGTCGTTCAGTGTAGTTCAATGCGTTAAAGGACAACCGAATCCATTAGGAGTTGCAGCCTGCAATTTGCACATTGCATTACGATGCCAATTATTTTTCGAAACAAGCTTGCTATGTGCATGAAGTAGCACTTATAGATAACTCATTAAAATAATGCCATTAAACTGGAAGTGGACACTAATGGTGTCACAAATCTTCTGCACAAAAAAAAAGTTTGTTCGAAAGGCACGACTTTGAAGGGCGATGTGAAGGAAACTCCTGCGAGACTCCTATTTTCTCATTCTTTTAAAACTGGTATTTAATTTTCTGTACTTCCCGATATTCTCTTCACGTCCTATTGCACAATAAACAATAAATTATTGATGAAGTTCATCTGTCAGGAAGTCTCTGTCTGCGCACAAACAGAAGACACTTGGGGACTAATTTGCAGCATGTGTGAACCTTTGTCAATGGTTGTGAGTTACATAATTAAGGGTGTTGGTAATACTGTCTTGTTAACCCAACTCGCAAATTCAACTCAGGTCTCTGGCTTGCAAGACGAGTGCTCTAACCACTGAGCAAATTAGCACAGGTTTACACTATGACTTAATAAAATCCAATAAAGTACATTTGTCTAATCATTTCAGTTGATGTGACCAACGACTTGTTCAGCTTCTGCCAGCAGGAGACTTCAGTTAATGGTGATTATCACATTCAGAATTGAGATGAAACATTACATTTAATAACACCACTCAAGTGCATAATTGAAATCTCAATGCAAAAATTCATTGAATTGTTAATTGTTGATTGACACTGTTTTAACAGAGAGAACAACAAACTTACTTATACCCCTAAGTATCTTTCAGTCGCCCCTTTGCAACTTCTCTCTCGTTCAATGGAGTACATGAGTCTCCTATTTTTACTTCCCTATGTGCAGCACCTTGCATTTCCTTGTGTTGAACTTTGTTTGCCACTGATCAGTTGAGGTGATTACCCGATCAACATTCCTGTTGCCTTCTCTGATTCCATAGTTAGTTGCCCACCAGACCTGCAAATTTAACTGAAGCGCTTTTGAGACGTCTCAACGACGTAACAAGCTGCTATACCAAATGCAAGGATTATTATTATTATTATTACTACCTTACACTGAATTGGCAATACAAAATGAATGTATAATTTCACCAAATCGTTCACCATCCTGCAACAGGATCAGGTAATCCTGTCCCTTTAAATCAAATTAATTCACATTGAATTCAGTCATGTTAACCAACCACTGAGACTAATACACTCAGCACGAAAGCTGTTCTGAACTCTTGCTTTGACTTAATTCAAAAGGACCTTTTTTAAAAAAAAACATTGTTCTACCGCATACAGAGTGATTAGGGCGTTCAGTATTTCTTTTAGAGATAAACTATCTCTCAAAATGAAGGGCAGCAGTGACTTGATGGCTCTTAAAGAGGTTGATTTGCTCTGTGGTCAGCCCCGCGGACACAAAGGTAATTTTGCACAAAGTACATTCATTCTACATTGGAAGTTCCTGGTGAAAGTTGAAAGAAAGAAACATCCTGCGTTGAAAGAACATTAATTCGTTTCAACCAAGTGTGAAGATAGGGACCTTTGAAATCTGTGAGAATAAACTATTATCTTGATTGCAAGCGCGGGAGAGAAAAAATAATCTCTTTTCCTGCCAGATTGAAAGCAACACAGAGCAAACAATGTAAACCCAGCCAGCCCACTCTGCATGCCTAGGCACCTGAGTACGAGGCACTTTACACCTGAATAGGGTAAAGTGGGCATTAGTGGGATTAATACCCATAGCCGGCATTATAATTCCGTGCTCATTCTGGCACATTTCGTTTCACTGTCACTAGGTGGGTGGGGAGGGAGGGAGTGAGGGAGGGAGGGGGAGTGACTCTGACAATCTTCTCATTAGGTTTCTGTTAACCGTGGAATTGGGACGTTTGTCAGTCGGTGTTTGAAATGACAAGCCACATGCTTTTAGCTATTATGCTAATATTAATAATAATCCTTGCATTTGACACAGCTCCTTAACACGTCGTCGAGATGTCTCCAGGCACTTCACGGGATACACTGTAAAGTGTAGTGATCGTGTATTTTGTGGAGGAGCTAAGGCAGCCAATTGTGCACAGCAGTGTCCCACAAACAGCCATGGGGTGAGTGAACAATTTTATTTGTGGGACTGTTGGCCAGGACACCGGGAGAGATTGAGAAACTCCCTTCTCTTTTCGAATAGCGCCGCGGGATCTTTAATGCCCAGCTGAACAGGCAGATGGGACCTCAGGTTAATGTTTCATCTGAAGGACACCTCCAACCATGCAGCACACCCCCAACACACTGGAGTGTCAGCTTAGACGTTGTGTTTCCAAGTCTCCTGCAGTATCCTCCAATGCAACTGGACAACTCTGGCAGGCGGTTCAGAAGAAGCTACGCAACCTGAATATCAAGCAGAAAGGTAGGGAAAGCCAAACCAGGTACAGAAGGAAGCTGAGAAATTTCAGCAGCAGCCTGAATAGCAAGTGAATGTGAAAATAGATTTCATATGAACTTCCAATGAACACCCACACAAAGAGGGAGTGGATTACTGGGATAAGATTTGGGGGAAGATAAATCATTGTGTCTCATTCCCTGCTGGCCTTACATTCAATGATGAAAACAGTTACAATCTATTGTGTGAAGCGCTTTGAGACATCGAGAAGACGTGAAAAGTGTTATATCAAATGCAAGGATTATTTATTATTATTATAGCTCCCATGTCTCATCTCAATATTTGTTCACTGTATCAAGAGTTCTCTTTAGCAACACAATTCAAGTCTTCAGAACCACAATATAAATGCCAACCAAGACTTCTTTTTCTTCTTATCTCGCTTACCACCTTCTTTCCTCCTCTATCAGATTCTATATTCCTCCCTCCCTTATCCATTCCTCTCTCTTTCTTTCCCTATTTCCATTCATTCAACCAAGCAATTTGAGACATCCTCTCGATGTGACAGGCACTGTATAAATGTGAATTATATTTATATTCTTTCCATTTCCAAGTTATACTGGTGATAATAATAATAAATAATAATGGTAATCATTGCATGTCATGTAGCCTTTAAAGCCAAAACATCTCAAAAATGCTTCACAAAGTTTCTGAAAAGTGCAGTGACTGTGTATTTTGTCGATGGTAACAACCCAAAGATTAAAAAGCATATTAATTGCAATTTCAAGATGGTTTAATTTTAAATGAAGCACCTCTGTTTTTTTTCCAGCACAATGACAGAAACGAGACAGTGTTACAGGGTACGACAAATGCAGCTACAGAGCTGGTAAAGCATGTTTACTTCATTGTCGGGGACATCACGAAACAGAGTCGCAAGACTTCACGAGGAGCCCTGCATGTTAATGGCAGTCACTGTGGTCATGAAGCATCTCTGGAACAGTCGGTCAGGCTCGGGCGGCTGATTGTCACAGTCCAACCTGCGACTCTGAAACGGCTTCCTGATGGTGCTCGGGCCACTGGACAGACTGGCCAGCTCTATGGCATGTGCAGCACCTGGGAGAATACAAGCAAGATTTTAAATGGTTAAATCCATCAGCAACCTGACAGTAATTCCATACACGTCAGCACTAATCCTCAATCAGCAAAGAAGGAATTGAATTAGTTGACAATTTTTAGGCACCAATTTCTTTCGATGAGCCTCGGGATGAGAGCAGAGGAGCTGGGGGGAGGGGAAGGAGAGGTGACCTCTCTGCTGATATTCCCTACCTCCTCTCTGTTGTGTGTCTCACTTCGTGTTGGTGCTGTGCCCGATGATATGGCCCAAGCTCGTCAGCTCATTATCTGGGGAGAAGCAAGAGTGTGAATGTCAGCCAAGCCAAGGGACTCACACCCAGGACTCCGAGCTCACTGTGCAGCACAGTAACACACTGTGTCCCCACAGCCTCTCCTTCACTACCTTATAGCAGACCCAGTGCTTCCTTGTCCTATTGTGTATGTGTGTGTGTGTAAAAGAATTATAATAAAAATAATCTGGCTATTTGACAAAGCGGCTTTCACATCAGGATGACGCCTCAAAGCGCTTCATAAGATATTCTGTAAAATTAGTGACTGTATTTTGCAGACAAACATAGCCAGTTGCCAGTGAGCAATGTTACATTTACACATAGCCAGCCAAGAAGGTGAACACATTAAGTGCTTTATAAATTTGCATGTATATCTGAAACTCTCAGTCTGGTTTGGATACTCTTCAGTTCCCTGGCTCAGTTGGTAGCATTCTTGCTTCTGAGTCAAGAGTTTGACATACACACTGTTGAATATCTTTCAACAGTTAAGTTCAATCTGCATTTAAAATCTATTGGTCATTTGGAATTTTGGTTGGAACCGTCCCAATGCAAACTGCCTAATGGACCAATTCAATCTCAAGTATCCACTTTGCATTTACAGCTATAATAAAGTTTAGCTCAGGATGACACCCAATTAATGTCACTGCAAATGTTTTGTTGATCAGCTGGGTGTCGGATACACATGGAAAATCCATTGCTGTGCTAAAGAGTATCCAAACCAGACTGAGAGTTTCAGATATACATGCAAATTTATAAAGCACTTAATTTGTTCGCCTTGGTTGGCTATGTGTAAATGTAACATTGCTCCGAACACAAGGCTGATATCCCTTGTGATGGTGGACGATATCATGATACCTATGAGATCTGGATGTATCAATATATATGTGGAATATATGCAATGACTCCTTCTCTCCCCTCACTCCACGCAGTCTCATTAATTGGTACTTGTCAACAAGCTGAAGATTTTCTGTTCCTTTCTGAATCAGCAGAATGAATTGTAACTGGTGATTATATTGAGAGTGTTATTTTGTTCCTCATCTTATCTTTTGTTTGCAGAGTTAAGAGAAAAATAAAGGATCTAAGTAGCACTTACATTTCTCCCGCCACCCCCACACCAATTACACTGTACAGAGAGACCATGATAATGAAGACATCTCTGGTGGTTCCAGGAATGTGAATATCACAGTCATATGTTTGCTGTTTACCAAGCAATATGAGTTCAGTGCATCTCAACTGAAGGAGGTGCTAAGCCAAGGGCCTGTCTGCCCCTTCAGGTGGATGATAAATAACCCATAGCACTATGTAAAAAGGGAAGGGAATTTATCCCGGTTTCCTAGCTAATAAACCCCCAGATACAATTAATCGGTCATTCCTCTCATGGCTGTTTATGAGTCGTTGCTATGCGCAAATTGGAAATACATTTCTTTAATAATAATAATCCTTGCATTTGATATAGCACCTTATCACGTCTTCAAGATGTCTCAAAGCGCTTCACAGAATATACTGTAAAGTGAATTGACTGTATATTTTGTGGGCGAAACAAAATATCCTCAATGCAGAGAGGTAGTGGATCAATGTCGATGTTCAACCTTTTTAAACCCTAGTTGATGATAAGATTGCTAATATTTTCAAAAGTTTAATGTGTGTAATAATGAAGATTTTAATTGGTGATGTTCAATATTTGTGTGAAAGTTTTGAGAGACACCAGGCAAGAGCTGTATGAATTGGAATTCACGATTTACACTTCAAATTCATGGAAATTCAGACACTACAAAAATGCACACATCAATATACTTCTGAAGAGGGAGGAAATTCGGTTTTATTATTTTGTGCCTATTTTGTGATAATGAGATGGAAATGCAGTATTTGCATGTATTTTAACATGTTAGCACTTCTATTGACTCAGCATTCAACCTCCATCGAGGCTTTGATAAGCTGATTCTAAGTTGAGAATCTCTTATTTGGATATGTACATGTTGGACCTAATTATTATTCTCCCATTTGGAAGCCTATTTGGTTGCATTCACATTGGAAACAAAATTAACACAAAGCTTTTCATTTGTTTCAAGATAAAAAGTTACCCAAAACAGTGAAATTCCCAGTTGTAATAATTTAGAAGTTTATTGGTCAATATGTTGAACGATTCAAATGCCATGAGAATATAAGAAATGCTACTCAAAAAAAAAACAAGGTTCATCTAGTTCACTTTCTACCTTCCTGGAGGTCACATGCACATATGTCCCAAACTACCTGTGTACTGTATCCCATCATGTTATTTCCTAAAAGAAAACGATCTAATCTGTGTATCAAAGAATCAAAATTTCCTGCTTCAACTGTCTCCACAGGTTTACTATTTGCTCACTGACATAGTGTTTGCGTAGATTCGTTCTGAATTTACCCCCTTCAGTCGCAGGCCGTGTCCTCTGGGTTATACCCATACAGTTTGGAAATTGGGTACAATAGGAAAAGACAAGATAAATGATTTCATTTGTGGGGTAATAACCAATGTGAAAGGCATTGAAAGATTCATTCTAATTGGCTTCCAGCGGATGTGTTTCTGGACACAGTAGGATGTGTCATCCTAACAACAAATAGATAGGTAACTGGTACATCACCAATGTAATGTCCTAACAACAGAAGTATATCAGGTCTGTTGTTTGGAGAATGCTGTGTGAAAGAAATTGATTACAATAGACAGAGAGTCTAAGAAAGGGTGAGTCACATAACATTTGAACGGGTTCACAAATTCAGGTGCGTTCTGTCATGAAAACCTCTTCTTCACAGGAAGAAAATGAAGGAGCACCAAAAGAAAATCCCCGAAGGGAGCAGTCAGGAGACCTTTTAGATAGAGGTTTAGTTACAAAAATGTATATGTTTTATATATAAAATATACATCAATTCACTTTACAGTATGTTCTGTGAAGCGCTTTGAAACATCGCGAAGATGTGATAAGGTGCTATATCAAATGCAAGAACAAGAACAACAACAAAATTACATTTGTAGAGCACCTTTCACATTGGGAGGACGTCCCAAGATGCTGGACAGTCAGTTTCGGACATGAGCTGGGAGTCGGGGGGGGAGGGGCGAGGGGAAGTAGGGTGACTGAAAGCACGGTCGAAGAGGAGGGTCTTGAGCTGGATCTTGAGGGAGGCAAGGGAGGGGGTGAGGCAGAGGGACTGAGGGATGGAGTTCCAGAGGGTGGGGGGCAGAGTGGCAGAAGGCCCGCCCGCCAATAGAGGGGCGAGCGAGGTGGGGCGGGGGGTGAAGCAGGCTGGAGCCCGCTAAGTGGAGGGAGCGAGCAGGATGGTACGGGGTTAGGAGGTCACAGAGAAACAAGAACAAGACCATGGAGGACTTTGAAGGTGAAGACCAGGTGAAGATCTTGAGCTGTATCCTCTGTGTGATGGGAAGCCGGTGGAGTCGGGCGAGGATGGGGGTGATAAGGTCACGGAGCCTGGTACAGGAGAGGACACGAGCTGCAGAGTTCTGGATGATCTGCAGTCTGTGGAGGGAGGAGTTGGGGAGACCGACAAGCAGTGAGTTTGCACAGTCGAGCCTCGATGTAATGAAGGTGTGTATGAGGGTTCGGCGACCTGCGGTGTGAGACAGTGGCGGAGCCGGGCGATGTTGTGGAGGTGGGGAAAGGCAGAGCAGATCATGGCACAGATGTAGGGTAGAAAGGATAGTTGAGGATCAAACAAGACGCCAAGCTTCCAGACTGGCTTAGTAAGGTGGAAGGTGCATCCTTGGATGCAAGGCTTATTATTATTATCATTATTATTATAGCTGGACATGGAACGCCTGCCAGAAACTGATGGTTGAAGCAGAATCCTTAATAATCTTTTTAAAGAAATTGAACAAATAATTTGAAAAAAAATGTGTAAAGGGAATGTAAAAGGCTTCAAGGAAAGGGCAGGGTGTTTGCTTCAGATTCTGCTGCAGATACAATGGGCTAAATGGCCTCTGTTTGTGTTGAAACATTCTATGATTCTTTTCGATTATGAAAAGTCACTGCGACATTTTCTGCTGCAGTTCATGAACTGGGAGTAAATCCATTGAGACTCAAAGGACCAAGGTTGCAGATCAGAAAATAATGAAAAGGACTATTTTTCTATGGAAAATAATATGATGTTAACAACTCCCTGAGAAAGTTAAACATTTGCATAGCGGCTCTCCCTCAGGGTACAGTACAATACAATATTATATTTGTATAGTGCCTTTCACGTCGGGAGGACATCACAAAGCAATGGACAGTCAGAGATTTGACTTGTCTCAAGTGCTCTGGGACGCTATTCTGCGTGAAGGGCGATATGTACATGCAAGTTGTTGTTGGTGGTGGTGCTTTTTCTGCTCAACTCCAACTCCTGTGCCTTATTTTCAGTCACTGACATGTCAAACTGATCTACACTTAGCGAGTGCTAGTTGCATACAAGTGGTGTTAGCCTCTTAAGTCAATTGTACACTGGGGAGAAATGTACATTAATGTCACTTGTATTTGAGAGACTAGTAATATTATCAGCTGAAATATGAATATTATAGCAGAGATCTGTGTTGAGATCTGCATGGAAACTGCATTTCTCAGGAGATGCATTTTAGTGTATTAAAGAACAAATGATAATAAAAATTATAATCCTTGAATTTGATATCGCGCCTTATCACGTCTTTGAGACATCTCAAAGCGCTTCACGTCCTGACGTGAAAGGCACTATACCAATGTCATTTTTTTGTTGTTGTTATCCACAGAATATACTCTCAAGTGAATTGGCTGTATACTTTGTGGGCGAAATGCGGCAGCCAATTGGGCACAGCAGTGAGTGTCCCAGAAACAGTCACGGTTTGAGTGACCAAATTAATATAACAAAGATCCTGTATTTCCAATTTAGATGTGACACCAAACATCTTCATGTAATAAACAATTTGCACACAACAAAATACATTGTTGTGCTGTTTCAAATATCACAAAACCTGGCAGACAGTTACGTCATTCCTCCGCCCTAACAAAAACACAACTTTCCGAGAGCGCAGGTGAGATTAATCACCTTGCCAATGTGTCATTCCAGGAATACAATCAGAGGAATAATATTGAAAGCCACAAAACAGCTGCAAATTTGACATTTAAAAAATAGCTCACAAAACGCTGCAATGATCTCAATCTACTAAAAAAAAAGTCTGTGATACTCGGAGTAAGATAGTCGCTCATCATAAGTGACTGCTAGGAGCACTGGTAAGTTAACTCCAATAATATATCTGATATTTTTACTTACCGGGCTGTACAGAATGTAACTTCATATGATATAAGTAAGTGACAAAATAAAGGGAGGGCCCCTTATTCACATTTTGCATAGGAAGCTGCAGAGCACATTGACAACACGATGCTGTAATCTGCTGTGATGATATAAATGATATGCATCAGGGACTTGTTATCAGGAGTTCACTCAGGACCATATACAAGGCCCAATCTGTGAATGAAGCTGACTTACCCAGTGTCTGCAGATCAAGTCCAGTGTCCAGCCTGTGCTGTGGCTTTGTGCGGATGAATAAATAGCAGAGAACACAGACGGTGATGACGAAAGCCAACAGCACCACAGCAGCAATGAAGAGACCCACCAGAGCGCCGATACTGAAAGGCAACAGGCAAAACCAAAAGGGTTTTGTACGTGGAAAGGCAGGTGGTAAGTTACAGATTCTATCAGAAATCTATCCATACACAGCGGGAAAAACGAGAAATCACAAGATCCCGAGAGGTTTGGATGAAGAAGGACCTTCAGCCCATTTGATCTCATCCTTCCAGAACAGCCAACCGTCAGAACATCAAGCTGGGTTTTTTTAAATGAGTCCAGTGTCCTGACCAAGTGAATTGACTGTATATTTTGAAGGTGAAACGCGGCAGCCAATTGCACGCAGCAGCGTCCCACAAACAGTCGTGGATTGAGTGACCAAATTATTATTTATGTATTTATTTATTTGGAGGGGTTATTACCACTGGAAAGCCATCTGCCAATCGACTAACACGCCAATCTACTTACTCCTGGTAAACAGAGGCATGTATGCGGAGTAAGGAAACTTGCGTAAGGTCTCGCCCTGTCCTGTCCCACCCGAGAATCGAACCCAGGTCCTCTGGCTTGCGAAGCGAGGGGTCTAACCCCTGAGCTACAGGGGCTGTGGGGTGCGAGGCGAGGGGTCTAACCCCTGAGCTACAGGGGCTGTGGGGTGGTGAGGCGAGGGTCTAACCCCTGAGCTACAGGGGCTGTGGGGTGGGGGCGAGGGGTCTAACCCCTGAGCTACAGGGGCTGTGGGGTGCGAGGGAGGGGGTCTAACCCCTGAGCTACAGGGGCTGTGGGGTGCGAGGCGAGGGGTCTAACCCCTGAGCTACAGGGGCTGTGGGGTGTGAGGCGAGGGGTCTAACCCCTGAGCTACAGGGGCTGTGGGGTGCGAGGGAGGGGTCTAACCCCTGAGCTACAGGGGCTGTGGGGTGTGAGGCGAGGGGTCTAACCCCTGAGCTACAGGGGCTGTGGGGTGCGAGGGGGGGTCTAACCCCTGAGCTACAGGGGCTGTGGGTGGTGAGGCGAGGGGTCTAACCCCTGAGCTACAGGGGCTGTGGGGTGGGGGCGAGGGGTCTAACCCCTGAGCTACAGGGGCTGTGGGGTGCGAGGCGAGGGGTCTAACCCCTGAGCTACAGGGGCTGTGGGGTGCGAGGAGGGGTCTAACCCCTGAGCTACAGGGGCTGTGGGGTGGAGGCGAGGGGTCTAACCCCTGAGCTACAGGGGCTGTGGGGTGCGAGGGAGGGGTCTAACCCCTGAGCTACAGGGGCTGTGGGGTGTGAGGCGAGGGGTCTAACCCCTGAGCTACAGGGGCTGTGGGGTGGGGGGAGGGGTCTAACCCCTGAGCTACAGGGGCTGTGGGGTGCGAGGGAGGGGTCTAACCCCTGAGCTACAGGGGCTGTGGGGTGGGGGGTGAGGGGTCTAACCCCTGAGCTACAGGGGCTGTGGGGTGGGGGCGAGGGGTCTAACCCCTGAGCTACAGGGGCTGTGGGGTGTGAGGGAGGGGTCTAACCCCTGAGCTACAGGGGCTGTGGGGTGTGAGGGAGGGGTCTAACCCCTGAGCTACAGGGGCTGTGGGGTGGGGGGGAGGGGTCTAACCCCTGAGCTACAGGGGCTGTGGGGTGCGAGGGAGGGGTCTAACCCCTGAGCTACAGGGGCTGTGGGGTGGGGGGGAGGGGTCTAACCCCTGAGCTACAGGGGCTGTGGGGTGCGAGGCGAGGGGTCTAACCCCTGAGCTACAGGGGCTGTGGGGTGGGGGGCGAGGGGTCTAACCCCTGAGCTACAGGGGCTGTGGGGTGCGAGGGGAGGGGTCTAACCCCTGAGTTACAGGGAGTTCTTGTTGTTTAAACAGCAGAACATCACAACAACAACAGTAACAACGTGTAGTTATATACACAGAACATTTCAGTCCCAAATACCTCCTAAACCACAAGAATCAAAAACACACACAATGCGATGTCTTGTCACTGGGAGTAGGAATCCCCCCTCACCCCCTCAGCCCCCTCAGCCCCCCCTCCACAAGCCCTCACCCCTCAGCCCCCCTCCACAAGCCCCTCACCCCCTCAGCCCCCCCTCCACAAGCCCCTCACCCCCCTCAGCCCCCCTCCACAAGCCCCTCACCCCCTCACCCCCCTCAGCCCCCATCCACAAGCCCCTCACCCCCTCAGCCCCCCCTCCACAAGCCCCTCACCCCCACCTCCACAAGCCCTCACCCCCTCAGCCCCCCCTCCACAAGCCCCTCACCCCCCTCAGCCCCCCCTCCACAAGCCCCTCACCCCCTCAGCCCCCCCTCCACAAGCCCCTCACCCCCCTCAGCCCCCCCTCCACAAGCCCCTCACCCCCCTCAGCCCCCCCTCCACAAGCCCCTCACCCCCCTCAGCCCCCCCTCCACAAGCCCCTCACCCCCTCAGCCCCCCCTCCACAAGCCCCTCCCCCCCTCACCCCCCCCCTCCCCCCCTCCCCCCCTCCCACAAGCCCCTTACCCCCCCCCTCCCCCCCTCACCCCCCCCCCCCCCCTCACCCCCACTTACCTTAACCACCACATGTAACTGTATTCATATGGAAAGAAACTGTTGGGATCATCGCAACAGTACTTGAAGTCACTGAAGCCGCAGCAGTACCCGGCGGTCGGGGCGGTGTGGGGCTGAGGACAGGAGAACCCGGACACCCGCACACGGTCGGCGCCGTAATAACCGCTGCAATGATCACTCACCGCCATCGGGAGCTCCGACACCGACACACACCGACCGCACATTGACGGTACCGCCCGCCGGACAGCGGGAGGGCAGAGAGCGGGGACTGTCTGCCCGCACCGCACCGGAGGGCACCGCACCCGCACCGGAGGGCACCGCACCGCACCGGACACGGGCTGTGGGGCTGTGTGTGTGTCAGTGTAAGTGTTAGTGTGTAATAATAATAATAATAATCCTTGCATTTGATATAGTGCTTTTCACGTCGGGAGGACGTCCCAAAGCGCTTCACAGAACACACTGTAAAGTGAATTGACTGTATATTTGTGGGCGAACGCGGCAGCCAATTGCGCACAGCAATGTCCCACAAACAGTCGTAGATTGAAAATGACCAATTTATTATTGTTTTTGGTTTTAGAGGATTATTATTAGGCTCTGTGTGGAGTAAGGAAACTTGCCCAAGGTTTCGCCCTCTGCCTGGGATTGAACTCAGGTCTCTCGCTCGCAAAGTGAGTGCTCTAACCCCTGAGCTACAGGAATAAGTGTTAGTGTGTTAGTGTGTGTTAGTGTGTAAGTGTTAATGTGTAAGTGTTAGTGTGTGTGTAAAGTCCCTGAGCCATCAGGTAACCTATCAGTTGGCACTGCTCTCCCTGTTCTCCTGATCACCAGAGCCGCTGCTCCTCTGACAAATGGCCTCTCGCGGTGTCCAACTGCTCCAGAAGATGCTCTGAAGATGCTTTGGGGATTGGAAACACACTGGACATCTTGAGTATTGGAACAAGGTGGTTCCTCTGCCTCTCTGTCTGTCTCTCTCTGTCTCTCTCTGTCTCTCTCTGTCTGTCTGTCTCTCTCCGCAGTGTGCACTTGGCATCCCAACCACCCAGTTGCCCTGAAGAGAATGAATCCACAGCTGGGGTAGGCGAGAGCTACAGAACCACTTGGCAATGCCAACTGCTGGTCTGAGGATCACAACAATTAAATGTGTTTGAAAACTTTTTGAAAAAGTCTTGCCCGATCAAACCTTGGAACCTAGATATGTTCCTGGGGAACAGTGTGAGGGTAATAGCTTGATGAGGTGTAACCTGTTAGTTTAGAGAATCCACGAAGAAGTTAATAATAATAATAATAGTCGTTGCCTTATCTCATAATCGAGACATCTCAAAAAAACTTCACAGGATATACTATAAAGTGACGGCTGTATATTTTGTGGGAGAAACGTTGTTTGTTTCAGTTCTCCAGAACAGCAGACAATGTACTGCCTATATAACTGCAGTTATTATGGTCATTAATCTTTACCAGCCTTGAGGTGCAATTCAGTGGCTGCAGTAAAGTAAAATATCAAACCTAACCCACACCCAGTAATGGCAGTTAGCCTGACAGGGCTGGCGTCAATTTAATAATAATAATAATAATCCTTGCATTTGATATAGCGCTTTTCACGTCGGGAGGACGTCCCAAAGCGCTTCACAGAACACACTGTAAAGTGAATTGACTGTATATTTGTGGGCGAACGCGGCAGCCAATTGCGCACAGCAATGTCCCACAAACAGTCGTAGATTGAAAATGACCAATTTATTATTGTTTTTTTTTTTTTGGAGGGATTATTATTGGGCTCTGTGTGGAGTAAGGAAACTTGCCCAAGGTTTCGCCCTCTGCCTGGAATTTAACAGCAATTTAACAGCAAAAATCAGGGCAAACCTAAACCCAAACCTAAACCCGGGCGAACCTAAATATTCTAATAAGAATAGATACACTACGGAAACAACCAATAAACTGCAAACCTTGGCACAACACAGAAATACTGTACCATCCCCCGCCCCCCCCCCCCGCCCCATCGAGATATAAATGAAAAGTCTCGAGTCAACAGGTTATTTCTGATTTGAATCCAATCCAATCCAACTGGCTTTACAGTTTGCCCTTCCGAAGGATATTTTATTAGAGCAATAATTCAATGAATTGCAAAATGCTAATTCACAGACCAGCTGGGAGTAATAATAATAATAATTAGTATTGTTATCGTAATATATTACAATAACAACACATGTCATGGCTTTTTTTTAAAAACAACTATATACCGTTCTAAATGGAAATAAAAAATGCTTTTTAAACTCTTCGCTCTATCTGATTAACATTAGGAAATTCCTTATTCTGTCTTTTCATCAAAACGAGTCAACAAATTCCCACCACTCGGGGGTTGTGGGGGGGGGGGGGGGTGCGGGGAGAGAAAGCTCACACGGTACTGTATCAGGTGAAATATATTCTATATTCATTCCAATAAACATTAAATATTATAATCCTTCACTTGCAGTCAGGCAGGATTCTGGTTGAGCAGCACATAAGAGAGCCAGTGGGTGTCGCCAGAGGAGAGATCAAGTAACCCACGATCTCCCTTACACCACTGAGTATATGATTTGCTAAATGAGAAGCTCTTTAATCTTATAGTGAACAGTAGAACCAGAGGCCTCGCTCGGCCTGTGATTGAAGGGGGTAAATTCTGAACAAATCTGCGGAAACACTACTTCAGTGAGCGAGTAGTAAAAGTATGGAACAGGCTCCCTCGGGAGACAGACAGACGGTGGAAGCAGAAAGTTATTGTTTGTTTCAAGAACAAATTAGATTGATTTCTGCTGGAAAATAATATCTGGGGGTACAGTATATAATTTGGGGACACCACATGTCAGGATGGTGGAAGGTGAATTAAATGGACCTTGGTCTTCTTTTGCCAGCAAATTATTTTATGGCTGTTTGTGGGACATTGGTGCGTAGAAATTGGTGGGTACTTTAGCTCACAAAATACTACACTACACTTTAAAGTACTTTCTGCGAAACACCTGAGACATCCTCCTTACGTGAAAGGCGCTGTATCAAATACGAGGATTATTTTTCAGATTCTTATTGTATCTTCTCAGAATACAACAACCTGATTACATTTGTGTAGCGCCTTTCACGTCGGGAGGACGTCCCCAGGTGCTGGACAGCGTACAGCATTTCAGACCAATTTGAGATTGAATTTAAGAACTTTCCAGAATTCTGCGCAATCTTATGTTATAAAGTAATGGTCTTACAGCCTAAGAGTGGATGGAACCTCCGTATTAACTGAGATGCTGTTTAAATGCTAAATTCCTGCAGGTTTGGACATATTGATTCCTGCGTAGAAGGCAACACTTGCTCCCCTGAAAGAATCCACCTTGCCTGTCTGTGTCTCTTAGATAACTAATAACACATTCATACAGCATCTACATTGTTTAGTACCTAACTTTTTGACTCACTTAATCTTTGCAAAATCTTAAACTGATCTGGAAACACTCTATTGATCTGAGTCAGAGGCTCAGTGGGAGCTGAGTTTACATCAGTCAGAAAATTGCACCATCGTACCTTAAATGGGCCGCTCTCTGTTAGCTCAATACAGTGGAACTTCTTCCATTCTTTGAACAGTGGTTGTGAGTTTTGTTTGCTCAGCTGGATGTCAGACACATGCTGAAACCCATGGAAACTTCACTGTGTTTGGAATGGAATGCGCACTCTCTCACTGGAGGGACACATCCTAATGTTTACCTAATCTGGAAGCATATTAGGCGCAGGTTGGCAAGAGCCAACCCTTGGGGACCCCAGAGCGTGCATTGGGGTAGTGCTGGAGTTTAACCAACTAAAACTGTGTGGCAACCATTAAGAGCACTATCTGGCAAGCTTCCTACTGCTTGTCCATTTCAGCTTGGCTCAGTGTTAGCGCTATCGCCTCTGAGTCAGAAGGTTGTGGGTTCAAGCCCCATGTCGGAATGTGAATTATCACATAGTCTAAGGTGTCGTTGCAATGCAGTGCTGGGGGCGTGCTGCGTTGTTGGAGATGCCGCCCTCTGGATGAGACGTTAATCCGCGGGTCCTACTTTGCAGGATTTCTTAATAATGAATCCGAGTCACACAAATGGAAGCTCAGCCCAGTTACCTATCTGCTTCTGGAGCAGATTTCCACCAGTTGACAGGGATCAGAGTGGAGCTCTTCATAAATAAATCTAATGTCAAAATACAGCAAATTAGTCACAGGTGTTCAGTCACTCTGCGTGTTGTGTAATTCTGATGTGGAATGTGAGAAATGGTTAGACAGTTGCAGGAAAGCATCAGCAATTAATCTGCACCAGACAATATGATCACCAGGTTTTACTTTGTGGGAGAGTGGGCTGAGCCAGATGTTTCTGTGCATGTTATGAGGATCTATTAGGAGCTGTCTCGTAGCAACGATGTTTGTTAGAATAAAGAAAACCCAGCCCAACATTTTGGCTCTGCAACAAAGACAAAGAGATCCCACAAGCACTCAAATCATCAACCAACTCATAGGAAGGTCATCTGCACTCATTGTCATGTGGATCATTGCGTTTCCTAACACCAGGGCATCTCTTTGCTTTATAATAAAATCCTTAATAATCCTTGCATTTGATAAGGCGCCTTATCATGTCTTTGAGACATCTCAAAGCATTTCACAGAATATATTGCAAAGTGTAGTGACTGTATATTTTGAATGATTACCTTGTGAGCTCTCTGACCCAGTTACTCAACGTGCGCAAAACTGAGGCCCTCCTGATAGGCTCACGTCAGCGCCTCCGCACCTCAGGCGCTGACAGCATCAGCTCCAAGGCTGCACTCTCCACCTCTCAAAGCCATCAGGAACCTCGGGGTTCTGTTCGACCCTGAGCTGTCCTTTCTCCCTCATATCCGCGCCACAACTGGCACCGCCTTCCATCACCTCCAGAACATCGCCAGACTACGGCACTACCTCACCCCTCACGCGGCTGAAACTCTGGTCCACGCCTTTATCACCTCAAGGCCGGACTATGGGAACTCTCTCCTCGCCGGCCTTCCCGCCACCTCCCTCCACACTGCAGGTCATTCAGAACTCTGCAGCTCGTGTACTGTCCCGCACCAGGCTTCGCGACCACATCACTCCCACCCTCGCCCTCGCCCTCACCCTCGCTCGCCTCCACTGGCTCCCCATCCCCCAGAGGATCGAATTCAAGATCCTCATCCTCACCTACAAGGCCATTCCCGGCCTTGCTCCCTCCAACCTGTCTGACCTACTATCCCCCTACCTACCTGCCTGTACCCTCCGTCCCTCTGGCTCCGGTCTGCTCCACATCCCCCGCCCCAACCGCCCTACCATTGGTGGCCTTCAGCCTCTCAGCCCCGAGGCTCTGGAACTCCATCCCCCAGTGCCTTCGCCGCTTCCTCCCTTTCCTCCTTCAAGGCCGGTCTCAAGACCTTTCTCTTTGACCTTCAGCCTTCAGCTCCTCTCTCGACTCTCTACCCCCTCCTCGCTCCCTCCCTCCCCTCCCCTCCCCCTGACCATTTCCCCCCACTTGGGTCCTGACCCAACTGTCCAGCACCTTGGGACGTCCTCCTGACGTGAAAGGTGCTCTATAAATGAAATTTTGTTGTTGTTGTTTATCCTGTGTATTTTACTTCACAATATGTAATTATTGGAGTTGCAGTGGGCACCTTTGAAGTTTAGACTATCTAGTTAAAATGGAAGGTCACCATTAGCGTGATTGTAGAGTGATATGAAGTGCTTCCAACTTACAGTCAGGTCTGTGAGGGCAATTGCTGAATGATACTCAGCAACAATCCCAGTTAGTCTTGAAGTGCACACTTTCAAAATCTATATATTAATCAATAATTCAATTCCTTACATGAGAAGGGCGCTCCTCCTAATCAATAAGAAGACTTAGCTGAGCACTGTAATAATCTAGGAATGAAAAGAACACGTCTGCTTTGTAAGAATTTCGATTCGAGTTGGAAAAACATAAAATTGTTCATCGAGGTAACCTGACTATTTAATATTGTGTCCTCCCGATGTGAAAGGCACTCTACAAATGTCATTTTGTATCATAATAGAAGTGTTTAATTGTGAAAGTGATTAGTTTCTCGTCAATACCTTGATTCAATTACAGTTATAGAGGAATACTCACAGTAGTTTCCAGCAATGAACTCAGTAAATATTTAGGGACAAATGCCCTTTGTGTCACTACTTGTTTTGTATGTTGAGTATTTCTGCCTCTGGTCTCTGGAACTCCATTCCCAAAGCACATCTGACTCACGCCCTCCCTCATCTTGATCAAGGACCGTCTCAAGACATACCCCTTTGACCCCGCTTTTGGTCATCTTTCGGTCATCCTTCCCCTCCCCATCCCCCAGCTTGGTTGCCCAGCTAGCAGTGTTCAGCACTTTGAGATGCCCTCCTGACACGACGGACACGATTTTGCATTGTATTGTACAGCTAGGATTGAGAAATTAATCCAGAACAAAACTTTTGGATGTGCCAAGACAGCAGAACTAGAGGCTACAGGTGTAGAGATGCAGAGACCAATTTCAGGACAGACATCCGAAAATATTTCTTCACATAATTAACAACTGGGTTTACCTGGAATATGGTTGAGGCCAGGACACCGGAATCACTTAATAGAAAACGCTTGATGCTGTAACAATAACAAACCTTACATCCGATATGTATTCACTAAAGAGTTGCTTTCAGGTACATTTTATTTTGTACAGCACTAGAATTTCAGAATACAGAGCACATAGCACCACACAGTGAACAGGAGCCCATTACTTTCCCCTCTCCTAAAAATGGTGAGACAAAATAGTTGATCTGTCAGATTTGGAATCTTACTTCAACAACAAACGTCTGTTGCTTTGACGCAAAATGAAATGTGTCCCAAACAATGGCACATACAGTCATTTGAAGCACCAAAACTTGGTTCAATCTGCCCAAGCTATTGAGCTCCTTGTTTTAGTGCAGAGCATCATAGATAGTACAGCTCAGAAACAGTGGGTCGGTGTTTATACTCTACATGAGAGCCCACCCTGATCCTATCCCTAGTCCCATATTCCAGCCCTTTCCCCATATCCTCAACTTTATTCTACCTCAACCACATATCCAGACTTGTTTTGAATGTGCAAATGGCTCTCAGAGCTCCGGGAAGCTACCCGGCGTGCAGGCCGCTGTATAAATGCAAGGTGTTGTTGTATGGCTGCCACCCCAACAACTGATTGTGGCAGAGAATTCCACACTCCTGCAGCTCTCTGTGTGAGAAGTTTCCTCCCAAACACCTTCCTGGACCTCATTGCTATGATCTTAAAACTATAACCTCAAGTTCTAGACCCCCTAAACCTGTGCAAGTGTTCTCTCACAAAGGAGAGGGGAGAATAATCAGAGGAACAGACACCTCTTCACCCACTCTTCCTGGTGGCTGATTCATATCACTAACATGGGAAGGCCTGAGAAGGAAACACGTGTGGACTGTGACTGTACATAGGACTGTGACTGTGTCTGCTCCACCGCTATAGACATTCATCACAACCTTTTTTCAATCCAATTTCACTTCAGCATCTCTCCTCCACGCCCAAATGCTCTTATTATTTCTGAAGTGTCCATCTCCCTATTAAAACCCCTCGGTTGATTCTGTAACTATAAGCTGACTGGGAGCTGTCCATTCTGAGTTTTCACAACCTTTTGTTGTGAGAAAGAAATGATTTGTGGGTTGATTTTACCTTCGGAATCACTGGAGCAGTCGTGTGTTCAACATTAAAGCGTGGAATGTAAAAAAAAGAATACAGATATTGTTTGTAGAGACACATTTAATCTCAGACGACCTTGTAGCAACCTCACGTTGCAGCATCAATCCCACATAAAGGTGGACTCTGTTTGATGTTCCAGTTTTTGGAAGAAACCATGATCTTGCAATACTATCTTTCCACACAAGTTTTCATTCCTCCTATTCCCCTCTCCTCTACACCTCTATTCCTTTCTACCTCCTGAAAGCAACATGTTTCCTCTTAAATACAAACATTGATTTTTTTTGCTTCAACCGCAGGTTCTGGCAGTGAGTTCCATGTTCTCGCCACCCTCTGCCCGAAGATGCTTTTCCTAAACCCCCTTCTAGCTGAGCCACTGCCTATCCTATAGTAATGTCCCTGCTTGTGTATTCACCAACAAGTGCAAACAGCTCATCAACAATCCAGCCGCACATCGAATCCTCTCATGACCTTTAACACTAAATGTCAGGAGTAATGAACTAAAGCAATTTTTTTAAAAACTAAGTTGAAAAATACAAAGTAATAATAACTGATGGAAAGAAGTTATAAATAAACAAAATGTTTAACCATTTATGAATGATGCATAGAACATCTTGCTTACTGGCGAGGGGGAGGGAACTATTCTCCAATCAAATACCACTGGGATTTAAGTGAATTAATCCAACGCTGAATAGTGAGACAGTGGCTGAATGCTGGAGAATGTGTAGTCAGTGGGAAATTACAGCTCATCCTTTCGGCTGATAATGAGTTGCCTCACGAGAGGTGTGATGTGGGGCTTGATCTTTTCTATGGAGACAGTTGGACCCCAGGCACTCACTACCTTTCCATTCACGTCCACCAGATACTTCCAGAAATTCCAGTCCGGTTCCTTCCCAAAGGCATCTGTAAGGAAGTGCAGTCTGATTATTGCCGTGACCATTATTTACAGTCCTCAGACTGAGGAAGGTGACTGAGCACAAGTAAAACTTTACAAGAAATTCAAAGCACTATGACATTTCTCCCTGATTGCTGAAGGGGATGGGTGGGTTTGGACAGAAGAAAATGCCTTTTTTTTGCAGGCAAAACTGCTGTATTAGAATGTGGAGCTGGATACTGCCAATATTTATTGAAGCTAAGCCAAATGGGGAATGGCACTGGAGCAGGAAACACCCATGGACAAATTACGTGGGCTGAACAGTCTTTTGTGCTGAAAAAAAATTATTATAATTCGGTCACTCATCCACGACTGTTTGTGGGTCATCGCTGTGCACAATTGGCTGCTGCATTTCGCCCACAAAATATATGAAGTCAATTCACTTTACATTATATTCTGTGAACCGCCATGAGATGTCTCGAGGATTTGATCAGGAGTTATATCAAATGCACGGATGATTATATTTATGTTTGTATCAGCTGACAGAGACTGAGGTGACCTGGTGAGTGACGGATTTCAAAAAGACCAGCATTGAGATGAGGAATACATCTAAGTCTGAGATTGAGTCTTGTGGATTCAAGGGCAGAAATTCCCTCTAATCGTAGCCTGTGGGATCATTTTGTCTTACAATTTAATATTGCATAGAAATGTGGAATTCTATCTTTAATTTGGATTTAAATTTGAATAATAATTCTTGCATTTGATAGAGTACCTTATCACATTGTTGACATGTCTCAATGCGCTTTACAGAATATATTGTAAAGTGTAGTGACTGTCTATTTTATCTATACCCATTCTAATTAAGAACTGTTAGCTTGTGTAACCCCATTTTGTTTTAAAATGTAAGAAACTGAACGGCCTTCAGTTTTAAGATGAGATGGCTAAGACTAGGTGGAATCACGGACCACTTTGATGTAGACTCTAGAGATGCAGTATTTCTTATTTGACATTCAGCAACTGGAGTGCTAATTTGTGAATGAATCTGCAGTCGTTTTGCTTCTATAAATGCTAATGAAGCAGATCTGAACCAAAGACACGAGTCTCTCAGTGGTTCTACTCTGACTTGCTTACCCTGAACACAAAAACAAAGTAATTTCATTAAGCCTTGATTCCACCATGCCAAACAGCCTCTTGTATTCATCAACACACGGTGATTTTCAGTACTGTATACTCATTCAATAAAACATCGAGCTTCACATATGAGATCATTGGTCCTTCAGAAAGCTCATGGGAGGGACAGGATTTGTTCCTCAGTCAGGCAGTAGTTGGAAGAATAGTTTTCTCTCACAGATGAAAATCCAGATATTCTTATTAATTCTGTTCTCAACTTCCTCCACAGTTATAATCTTCCTATCTCGGCAATTTAAACTCCCGAACACACCTTGGTTTGAATTTCCAACTGGATGATTATTACAATAATACATCAGGTTGCAAGTATAAAACTGTTGATCATTACCAATAATTGGAACAAGCGGGTGCTGTAAAATGTAAAATATTCTGATAAGAATGTTTTTCTTCAGCTCATTACCAATAATTGGAACAAGCGGGTGCTGTAAAATGTAAAATATTCTGATAAGAATGTTTTTCTTCAGCATTTACGCTGTGCTTATTGAAGGCTGATTAATTTAGAATTGCAGACTGATCAGACCACCAACAAACAGGAGCAACACACTTTGCAAATAGATAATAATAATAAATAATAATTCTTACGTTTGATATAGCATCTTATTACATCATTGAGACGTCTCAAAGCGCTTCACAGAATATACCATAAAGTGAATTGACTGCATATTTTACGGGCGAAACATTAGAGGATACTTCTGTACTGTAACTTTCTATGATTCTAATCTTTGCTCATTGCCCGGCGCTCCGAGACTCTATCTTCCGTGAAGGTTGTAATATAAGTGTGAGTTGTTGTTCTTGTTGTCGTTGCTTACCTATTAAATATTTGAACGCAGCGTTGGTGCCAATACCTTTGACAGCGATCTTACTGAACATTGGGAAGGAAACTTTGTAGGTCTTGCGCACAAAGCTCTCAATCTCCTGGTCACTTCCCGGCTCTTGACTCCCAAACTGGTTGCAGGGGAATCCCAGCACATTGAAATGGTTTGGGCCCAGGTCTCGCTGCAGCTGTTGCAGTTCTTTGTAGTTATTCTCTGTGAGGCCACACTCACTGGCAACGTTGACAACCAGTGAGACCTGGAGAATGGAAATAACATTTTAGACAGCTTCAGTAAAACTTACAGCAGTCCTGTGGAGTCCTGTAGTTCAGCGGTTAGAGCACTCGCCTTGCAAGCGAGAGACCTGGGTTTGATTCCAGGCAAAACCTTGGGCAAGTTTCCTTACTTCACACAGAGCCTAATAATAATACCTCCAAAACAAAACAATAATAAATTGGTCATTTTCAACCCACGACTGTTTGTGGGACATTGCTGTGCGCAATTTGCTGCCGCGTTCGCCCACAAATATACAGTCAATTCACTTTACAGTGTGTTCTGTGAAGCGCCTTGAGACGTCGAGAAGACGTGAAAAGCGCTATATCGAATGCGAGGATTATTTATTATTATTATTAACCCAGTTGTTAGTCGATTGGTGGATCGCTTTTCCGGGGATAATAATTCCTTCAAAAAAAATAATAAATTGGTCACTTCAATCCATGACTGTTTGTGGGACACTGCTGTGCGCAATTGGCTGCCGTGTTTCACCCACAAAATATACAGTCAATTTGTTTTACAGTATATTCTGTGAAGTGTTTTGAGGCGTCTAGAAGTGTCTAGTCGCTATATAAAATGCAAGGATTATTATTATTAAGTCTGATCTGGATAAATCATATAATCACCTAAGTCGTACATCTGCTCAAGATCCGTCAATTTCTTGTTATTTATAAGTTTCACATAACTCATACTTTGCATCAATTATATTAAATATATGGTCCCAACAGATACAATTTACGTGAGGATTACTGCAATACTAATCATGATTACTGACAAAATTAACTTAAAAAAACACAATTCAAATGTTATATAAAAGAGACCAAGTAGTTACCCCTTACAGTCTTTAGTCATTGTGTTATTAGTTATTACACTAACCATTATTATTAGTTATTACACTAACTGTGGAGTGGGAAACTAGTTGGCCCAATGCATAGTCTGCAAAAGTACATACAAAGTGAGGATAACATCTGTTGTATAAAATAAATCTTCATGCAAATTGCCCAGATAATGTGGAAATGTATAAATTACTTAATTGTTTTACCAATAAGCTAATTATTTTCGATTTTTTTTAGTAAATTGTACAAAAGAAAACTGTGGAGGGAGGGAGGGGGTGGGGAAGCATTCTTAATATAGCCACCATCAGCGTTCTCTTACTGAGCTCCATTTTAACTGGACAGACTGATGTTGAAGTGATAATGTGCTGGAGAATTACACTAATGGTTGTTTAGTTCTGTTCTCATGAAGCAACTCTATGACCAACAATATGCAAGGCCATACCTTCAATTCAGTCACACAAAAGAAGTGCTGCAAGCTTAAATAAAACCATGGTAACCAGAGGGGCTCTTCTGAATCTCAGCAAACTCCATTTTTCTTCAACTGCAGTAGAGATAAGAAGCATCTGAAGCTGTTTGTTTCCTTTCTTCCCTCCCCCACCCACTCCAGCAGAAGCTAATTCTGTTTCCAAGGCAATATGTTCTACGGGAACAGATGGAACAAATGCCTTATCCATTCCGTCCATGCACCTGATCCTAAAAGCTGATCGGCAATGGGCAATCAAGGATGAGTAATCCGAATACAATTCAGATTGAATTCAACAAAGCCTTGAGAGGAGCGAGAGGTTGCCTTTCTCTGTTACCTTCTCCAGGATACAATCAGGACAGCCAGCTCTCCTGATACAAACCCAAGGCTTCTAACCCTTTTACTGTGCCGACTTGGACTGATCGAACCAATTAAACAGAGAACAGAAAGTGAAATGATAACACGAACAAGAGATAAGAGAACAACACTGTGATCTCTCTGGAATATGATTTCTTAAAAAAACGCTATATCTATTCCCTTCCCCTCTACCATCATATTTGTGGAGCCCTGTAGTTCAGTGGTTAGAGCACTCGCCTCCCAAGCGAGAGACCTGGGTTTGATTTCCAGCAGGGTGAAATGTTGGGCAAGTTTCCTTACTCCACACACCTCTGTTTACCAGCAGTAAGTAAGAACCCGGTTGTTAGTCAATTGGTGGATCACTTTTCTGGGGGTAATAATTCCTTCAAAAAAAATAATGGGCACTTCAATCCACGACTGTTTGTGGGACGCTGCTGTGCGTAATTGGCTGCCGTGTTTTGCCTGCAAAATATATAGTTGGAGTACCAACTTTAGTCCTAGTGCCTCTCAGCTGGAGACTAAAATCTGCCAGAGTCCTGGTTCTCAATCCCCATCTGTAACATGCAAGTGCACAGGTGTGGGATGAGAGCAGGGCAGGTGCTTACCCATGAGGAATGGCCATGGTGGGGGGGGCAGTGGGAAGATGACCCAATCCTCATTTAAAGCCACTTCCAACTTTTTCAACTAAAATGTGTGTTAACATGGAGGTAGTTTTTACAGCACAAAAACAAAAGTCATTGTAAGCCTGTGTGACAACTGAGGCTTGAGTCCCACACACATACAGTATGTGGTTTTCTAAGAAGGAACAACTGCAAAGCCCTGTTGGAAAATCACACCCCAAATATTTACAATATATTCTGTGAAGCGCTTTGAGACGTCTAAAAGACCCGAAAGGCACTATCAAGTGCAAGGATCATTATTATGATGTTTAACCTCTCTCCAACTGGGTCTTTATGTTTCCACTGAATGCGATTTTCACTTAAAGGTTTGTTCAGTTAAGCTGTGGTGCCCTCTCGTGGGAAAAAACCTGTGTGATTAGATCCAGAAAAAAAAATCCAGATTTCCTAATACCTGAGAAAGTGAATGTCAGATGAGGCTCCGGGGAGCGGGTTGCCTCGCTAGAGGGGGGTTCCCTTCCGATGAGAGGATAAACCGAGGTCCCATTTACCTGCTCGGATCAATGTTCAAGATCCCATCAATCCCCTCAATAAAATTGGTCAAATAAATAAATAGATAAATGACATATCAAACAGTGCCATTCCGATACAAAAATATAGTTAAATCATTAGCCCATGATTTGCATTTGCATTCAAGTGACTATGATACAAGGAGGGAGAGAGAGAGAGCGCGCGGCGGGGGGGGGGGGGGGGGGGGGGAGTGGGGGGGGAGTGAGAAGGGGGAGTCAGAGGGGGGGGGGAGTCAGAGGGTGGGGGGAGAAGGGGGTGAGAGGGGGGAGTGAGAGAGGGGGTGATTGAGAAGGGGGGAGGAGAAGAGGGTGAGAGGGGGGAGTGAGAGAGGGTGGGGGGAGGAGAAGGGGGTGAGAGGGGGGAGTGAGAGAGGGTGGGGGAGTGAGAGAGGGTGGGGGGAGTGAGAGAGGGTGGGGGAGTGAGAGAGGGTGGGGGGAGTGAGAGAGGGTGGGGGGAGGAGAAGGGGGTGAGAGGGGGGAGTGAGAGGGAGGGGGAGTGAGAGGGTGGGGGGAGGAGAAGGGGGTGAGAGGGGGGAGTGAGAGAGGTGAGGGGGAGAGGGTGGGGGGGAGAGGGTGGGGGGAGGAGAAGGGGGTGAGGGGGGAGTGAGAGAGGGCGGAGTGAGAGAGGGGGGGGAGAAGGGGGTGAGAGGGGGAGTGAGAGAGATGGGGGGGGGAGTGAGAGAGGGTGGGGGAGTGAGAGGGTGGGGGAGGAGAAGGGGTGAGAGGGTGGGGGAGTGAGAGAGGGTGGGGGGAGTGAGCGGGTGGGGGGGGGGGGGGGGGGGGGGAGGAGAAGGGGGTGAGAGGGTGGGGGAGTGAGAGAGGGTGGGGGGAGTGAGCGGGTGGGGGGGGAGAGGGTGGGGGGGAGAGGGTGGGGGGGGAGGGAGGAGAAGGGGGTGAGAGGGGGGAGTGAGAGAGGGGGGAGTGAGTGAGGGGGGGGTGGGGATAAACTTCTAAACTTCAAAATCCTGAGGCAGATCAGAGTCCAGATGGAGGCGGTGCCCTGGAGTGAGTGAGTGAGTGAGTGAGTGAGTGAGGGAGTGAGTGAGTGAGGGAGTGAGTGAGGGAGGGAGGGAGGGAGGGAGTGAATGAGTGAGTGAGGGAGGGAGTGAATGAGTGAGTGAGTGAGTGAGTGAGGGAGTGAGTGAGTGAGTGAGGAGTGAGTGAGGGAGTGAGTGAGTGAGTGAGGGAGTGAGGAGTGAGTGAGGGAGTGAGGGAGTGAGTGAGTGAGGGAGGGAGTGAGGGAGGGAGTGAGTGAGTGAGGGAGGGAGTGAGTGAGGGAGGGAGGGAGGGAGTGAGTGAGGGAGGGGCTCAGTGCTGTCGGGGCTCAGGATGGGAAGGTGCAGACGGTGCCACGTCCACAGACACAGACGGGGCTCCTGGATACGGGGCCCCAATGCAGACCCTCCCATGACCACAAGCTCCAAAGGGGCTTGGACTGAGCAGGTCACTGGAGGTCTCCCCCCTCGATCCCCCCACTCCCCCCCCCCCCCCCCCCCCGGCAGGTCAGTCAGCACTGGGGGATCTCAGGCAAAGCGCAAGTTGCACAATCCGCTTCGTGTCTGGACGGCGCTGTTCCTCTCTGTCTGTGTCTCTGTGTCTCTGTGTCTCTCGCTGTCTCTCTCTGACTCTGTGTCTCTCTGTGTCTATCTCTATCTCTCTGTCTGTCTGTCTCTCTCTGTGTGTGTCTGTGTCTCTCTGTGTCTCTCTCTCTGTCTGTGTCTCTGTCTCTCTCTCTCTGTGTCTGTGTCTCTGTCTCTCTCTCTGTGTCTCTGTCTGTCTCTGTGTCTCTGTCTGTCTCTCTGTGTCTGTGTCTCTCTCTCTGTGTCTCTGTCTCTCTCTCTCTGTGTCTGTCTCTCTCTGTCTCTGTCTCTCTCTCTCTGTGTCTGTCTCTCTGTGTCTCTGTCTCTCTCTCTCTGTGTCTCTCTCTCTGTGTCTCTGTCTCTCTCTCTCTCTGTGTCTGTCTCTCTCTGTGTCTCTGTCTCTCTCTCTGTGTCTGTGTCTCTCTCTCTGTGTCCATGTCTCTGTCTCTCTCTCTCTGTGTCTGTCTCTCTCTGTGTCAGATCCACTTACCGATCCTCTGTACTTCTCGAGGGAAACCAATTTGCCTCTAATGTTTATTACTTTAAAAGAGTAAAAGTCATTGTGTTTCTGCTCCGCCGGTGAGACCCACAGGAGGAGGAGAACCGCGGCCATCGCCACAAACATGTTCCCAGCCGGAGCTCTCACTGCGCTCCCACAGCGGGGAGGGGGGGGGCTGGGGGGGGGGCTGGGCGGAGTGCTGGGCGGGGGGGGGCTGGGGATGGGATGGGCTGAGTGCTGGGGGGGGGGCGATGGGATGGGCTGAGTGCTGGGGGGGGGGGGCGATGGGATGGGCTGAGTGCTGGGGGGTGGAGGGGGGCTGGGGGATGGGATGGGCTGAGTGCTGGGGGGGGGGGGGCGATGGGATGGGCTGAGTGCTGGGGGGTGGAGGGGGGCTGGGGATGGGATGGGCTGAGTGCTGGGGGGTGGAGGAGGGCTGGGCTATGGGATGGGCAGAGTGCTGGGGGGGTGGGGTGGGGCTGGGGGATGGGATGGGCTGAGTGCTGGGGGGTGGGGAGGGGCTGGGGGATGGGATGGGCTGAGTGCTGGGGGGTGGGGGGGGGGCTATGGGATGGGCTGGGGGGTGGAGGGGGGCTGGGGGTGGAGGGGGGCTGGGGGCTGGGCTATGGGATGGGCTGAGTGCTGGGGGGTGGGGAGGGGCTGGGGGATGGGATGGGCTGAGTGCTGGGGGGTGGGGGGGGGGCTGGGGGATGGATGGGCTGAGTGCTGGGGGGTGGGGGGGGCTGGGGGATGGGATGGGCTGAGTGCTGGGGGGTGGGGGGGCTGGGGGATGGATGGGCTGAGTGCTGGGGGGTGGGGGGGGCTGGGGGATGGGATGAGTGCTGGGGGGTGGGGGGGGCTGGGGGGTGGCCTGGGGGCTGGGGCTGGGGGATGGGATGGGCTGAGTGCTGGGAGATGGGCTGAGTGCTGGGAGATGGGCTGGGGTGGGGGTGGGGGCTGGACTCGGGGCTGGGGTTTGCTCACACACTGGGATAGCCACGGGCTGTGCTGTGTATCCACCCCATTCCTTCGCTCAATTACAAAGCGTCGCAATAACTTTGGGAAAGTCTCCGACAGTCTTCACTGCTTTTCCTTTCAGGACATTGGAGTGTGGATTTAAGCTATTCTATTTCAATGCAGTAGAGAGAGCTTTGCTGCCATTGCTATAGTTAAAGCGTGTGTGTTTGATGCTGATACCCGGGGGGGGGGGGTCTCAAAGTAGAAACTTGTTCCATTCCCTGGTGCCAACTTTCAACCACTTTGAATGAAGGGGGGGACGGTGGGGGTTTAAATACATGAAAGCGATTCACACAACTGCACTCGGAACCAAAGTCAGCAATTAGCATAAAACTCTGCCGATTTCACTGCCCTCCTCTCCTCCCTAAACCTCACCCTCCATATAAATTCACCCACCCACACCTGTGGTCATGCACTTGACCTCATCATCACCCACGGCCTTGACATTTCTGACCTCAGCATAGTGGACAAGGCCATCTCGGACCACTTTTTCATCTTCTTCTCCTCTCACATCCCTCTCTCCTCCACCAAGCCCTCAACCATTCTCTACCACCCTTGGAAAAGGCTACACCCTGAGAGCCTCACAAAGGCCCTCTCATCATCAGACATCCTATCTCTCTGGCCTTCCACCCGCGGAGATCCTGAAGCAGCCATCCAGCTGCTCCACGGTCGCCTCTCCTCCACCTTCAACTCCCTTGTCCCCCTAAAATCCAGGACCATCTCCAAACCCACCCTATCCCCCGGTACAACAACCATCTCCGCCGCCAAAAAACCCAAACCCATCTGCTCAAGCGCAGATGGCGGAAAACTGGCCTGACAGTCCACTGCCAACTGTGGCTCGAACATCTCCACAGCTACCGCCGTTCTTTGACACGAGCAAAAATGGCTTCTACCCCAACATCATCTTGGAGGCCAAACACAACCCCAAAATCCTTTGTTCCACCACCCACTACCTCCTCCGTGCCCCCTCTCAGGCCTCCTCAATCTTTGTATTAAATTCCAAGTGCGAGGAGGTCATGGAATTCTTTTCATCTAATATACTTAACATCCACCAGGCAGCCTCATCCACCTGCCCCTTGTCACCCACCACCACGCCCTCTCTTGTCCTCCTTACCCTCCTCATCATCTGCTCCTACCACCACCCCTATTCTACATTCCTTCCTCCCCATCTCTCCCTCCTCCCTCTCACCCACCATCACCTCCATGAAACCCACCACCTGCTGCCTCAACCCCCTCCCCACCAACTTGCTACCCAGCTCCCCTCCTCTGTCCTACCTCACAAACCGCCAGCAGTACATCTGCACAAACGGCTTCTCCTCCCGCTCTCACCCAGTTACATGTGGGGTACTCCAAGGATCCATCCTTGGCCCCCTCCTCTTTCTGATTTACATGCTCCTTCTTGGGGATGTCATTCTCAGACATGGGGTACACTTTCACGTGTATGCAGATGACACCCAACTCTATTTTTCCACCTCTCTTTGCGCCCCCCCCAGTCCCCTGATGTTCTGCCTGTCAGACCTCAGGGGCTGGATGAGTGCAAACTTCCTTCAGCTGAACATTGACCAGACGGAAGCCATACTCTTTGGCTCTCGTCAACGTCTAAAATCTCATGGCTCTCACCTCCTCCAACTACCCGACCTCCCCCTAAAACTCTCCGAACCTGGATGCAACCTAGGCGTCAGGTTCGACCCCCAATTATCTTTTCTCCCCCACATCCGGTCCCTCACCAGCACCGCTTTCTTCCACCTCCGATGCATCGCTCGTCTCCGCCAATACCTTTCCCCAAAAGCCGCTGAAACCCTGGTCCATGCCTTTGTCACCTCTCGGCTGGACTACTCTAATGACTACTCTAATCCACTCCACCCTCGGCGGCCGTGCCTTCAGCCACTATGCCCCGAGGCTGTGGAACCGCCTTCCTCACTCCCTTCGTGCAAACTTCCTTCAGCTGAACATTGACCAGACGGAAGCCATACTCTTTGGCTCTCGTCAACGTCTAAAATCTCATGGCTCTCACCTCCTCCAACTACCCGACCTCCCCCTAAAACTCTCCGAACCTGGATGCAACCTAGGCGTCAGGTTCGACCCCCAATTATCTTTTCTCCCCCACATCCGGTCCCTCACCAGCACCGCTTTCTTCCACCTCCGATGCATCGCTCGTCTCCGCCAATACCTTTCCCCAAAAGCCGCTGAAACCCTGGTCCATGCCTTTGTCACCTCTCGGCTGGACTACTCTAATGCCCTCCTCGCCGGTCTCCCATCCATAAAACCCAAATCATTCAAAACTCTGCCGCCCGCATTCTCACCCGCACGAAACTCCGCTCCCCGATTACCCCAGTCCTGGCCAGACTGCACTGGCTGCCTATCCCAGAGAGGACCGATTTCAAGATCCTCACCCTTGTATTCAAGGAGTCCCTGCACTCCTCTGCACCCCCCGACCTCTCTCCTTAAAACAGTACTCATTTCCTTCGTTCCTCCGGGTCTGACCTCCTCCTCGTCCCCCGAGTCCTCCACTCCACCCTCGGCGGCCGTGCCTTCAGCCACTATGCCCCGAGGCTGTGGAACCGCCTTCCTCACTCCCTTCGTCTCGCTCCCTCCCTTCCCATTTTCAGGTCTCTGCCGAAGACCATTCTTTTCGATCGTGCCTTTGGTCACCTTCCTCCCCCTGGCTCGGTCCCGGGATCCATTACTGTAAAGCGCTCTGAGACGCCGTCTGGCGTGGAGGGCGTTATATAAATCCAAATTGTTCTTGTAGAACAAGATACGCATCACAGTTTCACAGTCCTGGTAATTTGTGCTGGCATCAGAGCCTTTGGACAGAGAGTTAGGGACAAAAGTGCCATCGAAAACAAGAGACATATTTAAAGCTAATCATACTCCCCTGTGCTGGTGCTCGCTCTACTGTGAGCACAAATCTTATTTCCCTTTGCTGTTTGGCGTTAAACCATACCCCTGTTAAGCGCCCAAGACGTGCTCTATAAATTGTAGGTTGTATGTAAATGTAAATTTGTATTGTATTTCCTCAAAATCCTTTAATGTTTTTTCCTTTGGTGTCAAGCAGTTTATTCCAATTAGAACTGGCCTGCTACTTTTGCTGTTCAACACTGGCCCGCCCTCTGGAACTCCATCCCGCAGTCCCGCTGCCTCGGCGCCTCCCTTGCTTCCTCCAAGACCCATCTCAAGACCCTCCTCTTCAACCGTGCCTTCGGTCACCCTCCTCCCCCCCCCCGCCCTCCATCCTCCGCGATCTCCAACCCCCGGCTCGGGTCCGAAACACTGACTATCCAGCGCCGAGGGACGTCCTCTCGACGTGAAAAGTTCTTTAAACGTGTAATTTTGTTGTTGTCGTCCTTGTTGGCGGCTTTAGATTGATGTCCTGCTGGAGAATAATCTCTGGGGAGACAGTGTATAGTTTGAGACACGACATGTCAAGCGACTGCCAGGATGGTGGAAGGTGAATGGATGGTCCTCGGTCTTCTCTCCCCAGAAAATTCTTGTGGTCTCACAACAACAGAATGGCATCAGTATGGAGCGGCTTTCACATGAACATATGTTCTTATGTTGATATGTTCCCATGTTGATATGTTGATATGTTCTGAGGTCTTCCAGTATCCCACATTGCACCGCGGTTCAGCCCCCGCTGTGCCCCCGCGCGGGGCAGCTCGGGAAGTGTAGTTCACGCCGGCCCGTCTCCCCGGGGCCCCTGTGACGTCAGCGGAAGTCGACGACCGGTGGGGGAGGGAGGCGCATGCGCACGGTGAGCGGCTGGCTGGCGGGCGGGCGGCTGTGCTGTTGGTGCTGATCTCTGGGAGGGTGAATCCCCCGATGGTGGTGGGGAGGGCCGCACAGCGCCGGCCACAGCTGCCGGTAAGATCCCGGGGCCTGGAGACCGCCTCCCCGGCGGGGGCGGGCGGGCGGCTCACACCGCGCCTTCGAGAAGCGTCGAGAGCTGCCCCCCCCCCCTCCCCCCCCCTCCCCATCGCCTCAGTGTCCCTGTGTTTAGGCCATTGGCGGCTTTACAGCGTTGCCCGGACACTACCCGGGGGTGGGGGGTGGGGGGAGGCTCTTGGTTGTGAATCCCAGACCCCAGCCCAGGAACCCCACCCGGGCCGGCGGGGCGGGCGGCGGCCTCCCCCTCCCTCCCTCCCTGTCTGTCTGTCTGTCTGGGGCTTTGGACACTTTAATGAGAAGCCATAGGGAGGAGTGTTTCTGCCTCTTGTTTGTTGTTGTTTATCCCATAAAATTCGGATCCCCCTCTAACCGTCCTGTGATTAACGTGAATCAGGACAATCCCTCTCCCCCCCCTCTCCCCCCCCCCCAGCCCCCCTCTCCCCCCCACCCCCCCGACCACTACCACTTTGGGAACCACTTAAAAGGGTAAATTGTGGATATTATTTTGAGTTTGTGTCCCACGTGGGTGTATGTTGGTGAGACCGGAGACGTGTATGGACTTTTATTCTGTACTTGGTTCCACCCACAAAATACAGTCAATCCACTGCACAGTATATTCCGTGAAGCCCTTTGAGACGCCTCGACGGCATGATAAGGCGCTGTGTCAAATGCAAGGATTTTTGTTATTATTATTATTAGTCTTTCCTCACCCACCGCCAATTCCAATCCCCTACTGCATTTGCTTTTAAAAAGATGTGCTTTGGAATCCCAAACATCAGGGGGATTTTTTTTTGTCTTAATGATGTCGAAGAAGGGGAAAAAATAGCAAAACGAAACTGAAACCTGTTCAAATAAGGGGAAGTGAATGTTGTTGCCACAGCGCGTGTAATTATAGCTGGTGTTGGCCTTGTGCAGCCAGACATTTTTCAGTCCGTTATATACCAGGTTACATGCCAGTTGTGGAGCGGGTTTAATAAATTGTAAAATTCATGTAAATGAGCGCAGGTAATGGTTCTGCACTGTTTTGTATCCATTCTCAGAAATGAGCAACAATATAAAATAAGTCTCTTTGCACTGCAACATATTTGATACCGGACTCGTGGTTTCCCGCAGTTGTAACCAACATGTCCACTCTCTATATATCTGCTGTGGAAAACTGCCTAATGGGGCTATGCTCCCCATCACCCAATGCTGTGTGATGATGCCCATGTTTTTGCGGTTTCTGCAGTATTTTGGTTTGTTTTCATGGTGACCTCTGCTCCACACCAATTTTAGTTCTTTGAGCACTGGTGACCCAAGCAGATGTCAACAGTATGAGTAAAGAACAGTACACATTTGTTAAGTTTAACCTACTGTATTTTGAACAGCTTTGTAACAGATGATGCTCTAAAGGGCGCATTATGTATAGGCTTTGTTTGCTTCTGTTTATGTGGGGGAGAAGAAGGTGATCTTTTATGTTCAGTTTTTTCAAATTTTCTGTTTAAAGTCTGGACTTAGAGGCTATCATGTTTGCTTGGAGTGGTTGTATAGTGGGACAAAGGACTGGTTTGGCTAAACTGTAAGGTATTTAAGCAACCAAGGTTTTGCTCTTAGCATTAGATATCAACATTTACCCACCCTGCCAGCTATATAAATATCATATAGATGATATTTTTCATAAAAAATAACACTGATAGGCGAATAGAGATTCTGTTTGATTGATTTCATTCATCAATTTTTTCACAATCAGCTTGGCCTGCCCCTCAGATTAGATGAGTCTTGCATCAAATGGAGTAGGATTCTATGATTTTACAGTTGCGTTTTGTGTCCAAGCACCATTTGGTAGAGGATCACGAACTTGATTTCTCACCTTCACTGATTTAATAATAATAATCCTTGCATTTGACACAGCGCCTTATCGCATCTTTTAGATGTCTCAAAGAGCTTCACAGAATATACTGTAAAGTGAATTGATTGTATATTTTGTGGGCGAAATGCAGCAGCCAATTGCGCTCAGCAGTGTCCCACAAACAGTCGTGGATTGAGTGACCAAATTATTATTTTTTTCTTGAGGGATTATTATTAGGCGTGTGGAATAAGGAAACTTGCCCAAGGTTTTGCACTGCCGGGAATCGAACCCAGGTCTCTCGCTTGCTAGGCGAGTGCTCTAACCACTGAGCTACAGGACTGTACGATTTGCTGAGCAGTTGTGTAATTTGGATGTTATTACACGGAAGTCAGCTTCCTCCCTCACTAAATCCCCAATAAGGGAATATTTAAAGAGAACTGATGATCAGCTGGTGTTGGACATTCCTAAGCAACTGGCTTGGAGCCCTAGGTTGCCTTCCTAGCCTCTTGGTGACCATTTATGTGAGACCTGAGCAAGTGGAAGAAGAAAATCAATACAGAAGAAGTATTTCCTCTTTCCAAGGTGTGATGACCATCTGTTGGATGTAAAGTTCATTCCAACAGGTGACTGGACCACGTTGAGCACAACTGAATGCAGTCAGACGCATTGGGCAAACATCATACAACTGTCATTTCCTTTTTATGAGTAAAGTGTAGTTTAAAAAGTTAGCAAGCCGCTTAAAGAGTGATGGCCAGAGGTAATGGAGGACATGCTTTTAAAATATTAGTGGATTTATTGGTATTGGCTCTGGATTTTGCTATGGTAGCATTATTTTGTTGTACCTAATTGTTCAACGTGTGTAGTAAAAGACTTGAGCTTTGATTTGCCATGAGAATAGCTGCAATCTGTGAAGAAACTTGGCAGATTAACATGTGTTTTAAGTCTACATTAATCCTGCCAGTAAGGTGCATTGTTTGTAGCCAAAGTTTGACTACTTAATTACGGTTATTTGGAACTCGGTTATACATCACACCAATAATAAAAGGTCCTTTGGGCAACATTAATTTGCAATGAGTAGTCAACTCAGGACCATTAAGCACAAGCCATCTGCATATTTGCAGCTTATGGTTATTATTAAGCACTTTGACATTCATTTACATGAAAGGTACTGTGTTGAGGCAAGTTGTTGTTGGCTCATTTATTGAATATTTATAACGGGGAATGTTCTCTTTTATTAATAGGTTTATATCTATTATATTAAAGTTTATATTGAAGATTGTGAGATCTTTGTGTGTATTGGAAACATGAATAGTGGAGCTTTAATGTTGTCTTTAAGATCCATTAGTTTGATTTCTTTCAAATAAATTAAACTTAGGAGTTTAGTTGTGTAACCATATGGTATGTAAGCACAATATGGTTAAATGGTAACTACTGGTAGCCAACAGCTAGTTGAGGAAATTAGGTGGCAATCCAGGAATGTCGAATGCCGGTGTTCCAATGTGCTGTATGTAAAGCACATGTTGGTGCCTGTATCATTCCATCTGCCCCACCCCTCCCCCCCAAAACAAAGTGCGTACCTAATTTCAAGCATGCTTTAAGGTGGACGTAGTAGCCAGTATTGACATTTTGCAGGTTGACAAGTTTAGTAGATTGCAGTTGTATGTTCTTGTACTGTTCTCCAAACGATGCATTATTTTAGTAATACTATAATTGTACTAATGCTTTTTTTAACCAGGACTAGGAGATCGGTACTGTCAGGGTATGCAGGTGATGTGCAACTGTGAGGGATAGAAATAAGGATTAAAAACAATTTGTCTCTTAAGATTCTTAAGTATAAGTGTCAATTTATTCTAGGAGTGGTGAAGAGTGCTCTATATGATCTCATGGTTCCTCATTGTAGCACTACACCCATTTATGTAAATAGAGAAAAGAAACAATTGGCAGAGGTATAACCCTAGGATTTTATTTTTTTATGGTGCAACAGCGAAACCATGTTTTAAAAAGTGTCTCTCGGTTCTTTTTTTCGATTCTAACTTGAATTCATATACCATGGTTCTAAACATTGTTGTGTTTTATTCTAGGGTTGGCCTACAGTGGTTGATGTGGCCTCAAGAACTACAATGAATTATATTGTTGACCCTGAGCTCAGAAAAGATGGTGGAAAAAGCTACAGGACAAAAATTTGGCTGAGTCAAATGTATCGGAGTCAGGTTTATTAGTGCTGGTAGGTTGCTTCTGTTATAGTCAATCCTCACTACTTCGTTACAGTCGCACCCCTTTCCCCCTAATCGTCACTGATTAAGATTGTCTGCTGATACATTCAACATCGTCTGCAACAAATGTGCTCAGTAGGTTTTCACTTGAAAATATAACCTCAAGTTCTGACCTTAAGAGCCATGAAGCTGATGATTGCAAGATACTTATTGAATGTGACTTACCTTTAATGATGTGGCTGTTCAACAAGTGGTTTGACTGTGGGTGCCACTGTAATCCCAATCACCTTCCAATGAATCTGCAAATTTAAAGAGGTGAGACCCGGAGTAGAAAATATTATGTATCAAACAGCAATTTCATTTGTGTCCGAAGACAAATTGCATCGGATCAACAAGGTGCAACTGCATCATGCTAACTTGCACAATCATAAATGGAGTGATCCATTTGCTGATAACTGTCTTTTGAACCATAACCACATTTTTAATATTTGACTTTGAGGCCAATGTTTTGCTTATGAAATGAATGTGTGTCCAGGATAGCAGGCAGTAAGTGACTGCTCCTCATACTCTATCACTATAATTACAATTGGGCTTTTGCAGATACAACCATGTCGCAGACAATTTTACTATTTCTTTCTGTCCTGCTTTCCTTCAGTCGAAGTGTCTGTTTGTCAGCAAGTCCCTGATCTCTGTTCAGCAAGTCTCATATGCTTATTGTAAAATTAACTGGAGACAGGGATTCTTCCCACTCAGCTCCTGTTAACTCTGGTTGCCAGACAATACCCTCAACGGCAATGGCTAGCAATGCTGTTTTAGTTGGTTGAACTGTGAAAATCATGGACCAAATCCAGATGCAATCAATCCATGCTGCTCAAATATTTAGCTTCTGTAGCTCCATGAAGGAATACTCCCTGATAAGATATACAATGATGTTACGCTTGAGTTTTTGTCTGAATTTATTTTCTTTGTTGCAAAAACTCACTTCATATTGACTAGCCTCCAAATTGAGATTGCCATCTTTGCAGGGTTTCCAAGGTTAGGCACTGGAACATGGTGTTATTTTTCATAGCCTGTATCCCATCACCTCTGCTCTGCTGAAAATAGTAATTCAGAAAGTCAAGCCACTGTGTGGATTTTCTTTTTAAAGCTTGGTGAGTGTGGGGCAATCATGGGGATTGAGTTTTATGAGAAAAGTATCGAGGTAAAATCTAAATGTTTGGAGTCTTGCAGAATTTCTTCAAAGTTTGGTGAACATATTTAATGTTCAGAATGATTTGCTGGAAAGAGAGGTGTCCTTTGAAATTGAAACCTTTGCTCTTTGTGGGATTCTCTCTTGTTCTGAGTTAGTGACAACTGAGTCATTCATTATTATCCACTAAATACAGTAATAGGCTAAGAGGGTGGGTGAATCTATACTCGTGTCAATCATCAAATATTTTATTTCATCTATTTTACTTTGACAAACAGGACCACATCAGACGTTATCTTGTCTGTTCCCTGGGAGGCGGATCGGCATTATTCAGTAATTACGGGACTAATTTTAAAAGAAGGAAAGAAAGCGGGCTTTTCACGGAAGAAAACTAAATTCCTTCGAGCTGTAGAAATGGAAGACAGTAAAAACATTAAGGATGACATGTACGAATCCAGAAAACCTTCCCGCTTTGTCCGTGGCGAAGGAAAGGATATAACAGTTACTGTGCACAATGAGGTTGAACAGAATCCTTCCAGGAATCAAAACGAAGGAGCGATTCGAGATACTGGGAAAAATGTTTCAAACTGGAATAATAAAAAGTCAAAATGGAATGAAGAAGCAATAGAAAGAAGGAATGCTGAGAAAACTGCAGAAATAAAATGTAGTGGGAGTGGCAAACTGGACGTGCCAAACTATGCGACCAGTTCAAGGTACTCTGGAGTGCAGAGTATACATGCACAAGAACAAGGTCGCGGCAAAGCAAGCCGGCCGTCTGGTGGCATAGCGTCAATGGAGAAAACAAAACACAAGCAAGTTAAAGTGCAGCAGCAGGCTCTGGGGAAATCTGCAAACTCCCACACTGGCAGCGCTACAAAGGGCATGAATGAAAAGGATTGTTCACCTACAAAACCAAAGGCAGAGGTGAAAACGGATTGCATTGCTCAGCCAAGCAAGTCCCCCATGCATACAAATGGGAAAGACAGCATTCTGCCAGGGAAAGCTGTGCAAGATGTTAAAGACATGGGAAAGAAGCAAGACACTCCTGGTAAGGATTATTCTGGAATTCTATTTAATTTTAATGTTAAGGGAGTTATTTGGCTGTAAAATCACAAGTAATAGCAGCTCACTAAGGAAATATGAAGTGGTGTTTTCAATATCCACTGAAAATGTTCCTATCAGAACAATGTTCTGATGTTCATTGATGTCAAAGTAGGTTCTTCAAAATAACTGGTGTAAACAGTAATAGGAAAATGTTTATGAGCAAAGGCCTATTTGTTCAGTGATCACTCACACCATTGCTGCTGAAGGGCATGTGCCTGTGGTACCAGTTCCTAGTTTGAGAACCGGTTCAATGATGAAACCTGGTATTGTGTGAAGTGGGTAACGTTCAAGATTGAATCAGATTTTAAACGAACAGCCAAGGAGACTGGAAAGACTGCAGTCCTTTCAGGACTGGAGCTCGGATTGGATTTCAGCCGACTGATGGCAAGCTGAAACTTTCTGTGTTTCTCTTTCCACAAAGAGCCTTGTTACCCATAAACTGATAGGCTTACTAGGCTACTCAAACACAGACTGGACACTGATTGAAGATGTTTTACAGTCAAGTTCCACTTTTCTTCTCTCTCCCCCACCCCCTTCCCCACAACAAGTTCTTTTTTCAGTTGATTGCACCTGGATTACATTGTCAGTCAAGTTTTGATTTGAAGTTGATAACATTTAGGAGCTGCAAAAATTATCGCTGTCGCGCATAATAATCCAAGTAAGGTTCATTGAGGATGTGCCATAGCAAACCATTTGAATAAAAAAAACACAAGTGGGAGTCATTTGTTTGAACCCTCGTGAGTGAGAGAATCTGTATTGTAGTTGTGCTGTAAATTGTTCTATTTACATTACAATAACAACAACTTGGATTTATATAGCGCCCTCCACGCCGGACATTACTAACCATTGGCAGCTTGGAGCTCCAAGTTGTAAAATTATAGGAGCCAAGTCTTTTTTTTAAAAAATTGGCCTCTGATGAAGTGCTTTGGCCAAGTGCCAGGGGCAAACATGTTGAGTGTTTTCTCAAGGAACTTGTAACAACTGAATTTCTTTTTTTTGGTGTGACAAATCAGAAATGTAGTTTCCTCAATAACAAAAAGAAGTGGCTCTAATTGAGTCCAGAACAGCACAACTTGAAAAGTTAGATGGTTAAATTAGGGCAGTGTGGATACTGAGACAGCAGCTCAGACAGCAGTGTTTGAGCTGCATTGGATTGTTTGGAAATTAGTGTCTTGGGTTCTGAACTGAGAAACGACTGGGTATTGGAATGGCACTGGTATTATCTCTGTTGACTCAGCAATTTCCAAGTGACATCCACCCTCGCCTCAACCAACTGGTCTTTGAGATATCATTTAACATGTAGTCTCGTCATACCTACTGTCACTCACATTATCAGAGCACCTCTGATGTGAGCAGATGTGTGTGGGGGTGGGGAGAATCAGCCAGACTCCTTGCACCTGATCACGACCTATTATTCTTGCCGCAGAAAACGTATGTATGGATTTCCCTCCTGGGGGGGAAGAGAAGCTCATTATTTAGCTTTATTCTTGGGTGAGGTAAGGGAAGGTGATTGGAATATCCTGAAAGATGTATATTTATTTGAGTATTTCTGGGAGCAATAGCCTGGGTGGTGTATTCATTCAATTCCCTTGCACTTTGGGGAGGGATGGGGGGGGGAATTAACTCTTCCTAACCAAAGCAGTCTTACCATTGAAATCATTAATATCACTTATAAGAAGTAAAATGTAATAATACAAGAAGTAAAAGCATTTGTTTTTGTGTAAGTATTTTGTAAGGAGATTTCTCCTTCAAGTTACGTAAACAACAAATAATCAGTAAATGAAAAGCATTCAGTAATCGAGGATCGTTCAAGCTTTCCTCTGCACATGAGTCAGTATCTATTCACATTAGTTTTAATGAAAATTTAATGAACTTTCGAAGACTTGTTTTTTGAAATACATTTGATCTTCTCAGCGATAGTGAAATAAGATAACTTATGATTAACGTAACAAAATGAGAGATTGAGGTTGAACTGCAGCCCTCTATGTAACAATTGTCCTCTATGCAGTGAATCACGGGATTGGGATCCTCTTAAGTAACAGGAAGAGAAAGTTCAGGTTTGTTCAAGATTGAAAGGCATTTACCTACGACTGTAAAGTTGTAAAATTCCCTTATCTTAAAATATTCCTTACAAAAGACAGTTCCACATTTTTAACAGTATTGAGATTTTTTTACAATTGTATTTAGATATTTCAGAGATTTGGGATGTCCTCCCGACATGAGGAGGCGCTTCTATAAATGTAATTTGGTTGTTGTTGTGTAGATATGAATCACCTTTCAACCAAGTAACTGGGTTCATGCCATTTTAATTCCAGTTAGTCTGTGTGCAGGCATTTCAGAATGGGTGAGGTTTTAGCAAATTACCATGACTGTGTGGTGAATAAATAAGGAACAATATCCGTGTATGGCACTGATTCCTGTAGCTCAGTGGTTAGAACACTCGCTTTGCAAGCGAGAGACCCGGGTTTGATTCCCGGCGGGGCGAAAGCTTAGGCAAGTTTCCGTACTCCACACGTCTGATAATATTCCCTCAAAAAAAGATTACTTCAATCCACCACTGTTTTTGGGACGCTGCTGTGCGCAATCGGCTGCCATGTTTTGCCCACAAATACAATACACTTTACAGTATATTCTGTGAAGCGCTTTGAGACATCTGGAAGACCTGAAAAGCGCTATATCAAATGCAAGTATTATTATATAAATACTTACATAAATCATACAGCAACTAGTCTGTGCTGGTGTTTATACTCCATACTTGTGTGTAAAATGTTTACCAAGGTATCTGACTGTTAAGGAATAAAGCTTTGAAGCTCCAAATCCATTCAGGCCATTATTTCCTGGCCTTCACTGGGAAATCCTGTTTTTCCTTTACCTGTCTGTGAGCTGCCCATTGAAGCTCAATGCAGTCTTGTGTGCATTTTCTGGTTGTTGGGCCCAGGCACGTTCTGCTCTCCGGCGTTCTGCTGCTAAACTGACTGTTCTTAGTTGAGTCTTTTAGGTTTTAATGCTATATTGAAGCGAGTGGCTCCCCTACTTTAAGGCTGTTGACCACAAGTTAACAAAAATATTTTAAAATGTTTAATTTCCACTCAGTAAAAGCTCCCAAGTATATACTAATCTCTGTCTGCTTCTCGAGCCCACTGCACGACCCTCACCCTACTATCCCCACCATCGTGGCCGAGATTTAAAATTTTATGCCTCTAACCTAAGGAACTCACTTCATCACTTCAACCCTTCCGTCTCTCCCCCTCCATCTTAGAACTTCGTATTTAAATTACGATTGGAGCCATTGGGGAGTGTTGACTCAGGGAAGTGTTCAAAAGGAAACAGACAGCTTGAAAAATAATACAGAAAAAAAACTCCCAACAGTTATTGAGAACCTGTTGGACTGAATGATATTGTACGTCTGTCAATCTCCACTGCTTATCTTGATTGCTGCCAGACGTTTCACAGTGTCACTTTACAGCCTGCCACAAAGGTGACTTCGGTCCGACTCCAGCTTTGCATAAAATTCTGATCTGTTTCTTTCACAAAGGAAATGTTTATTTTGATATTTTTGGTGACTTTAAACTCTCAGGGACTCGATACCGCACCAAAAGAGGCAATACAGTCATTGCAAATATGATCCAATCTAGGGCATCGTGACATTCATTTTCAGGGAAACAATAAAGCGTTTTTAAATCTCTATTAAACTGAAGTTTGTAATATTTGCAGGGAAAGAGACCAACACAGGTGCACATGAAGGACATCCTTCAGAGCGAGATGACCTGGAGAGTACACCAGTGATTGATGAGTCGACAATGACAGCGGAACAACAGCTCGGGCTGAAACAAGCAGAGGAAAGATTGGGGAGGGACCACATCTCTCGTTTGGAAAAGGTCGGGTTTAAATCATCCTTCACTTTCAAAATAAATCTTGAATAAATGCAAGTCACTTATGTTGTAACTGTGAACAATAAAATACTGATTGTTTCTTCTCAGATTAGGGAACCTATTTTCTGGATTTATGATAATAATAATCCTTGCATTTGATATAGCGCTTTTCACGTCTTCTCAACGTCTCAAAGCGCTTCATAGAATATGCTGTAAAGTGAATTGACTGTATATTTGTGGGCGAAACGTGGCAGCCAATTACACACAGCAGCGTCTCACAAACAGTCGTGGATTGAAAATGACCAATTTATTATTGAGTTTTTTGGAGGGATTATTATTAGGCTCTGTGTGGGGTAAGGATTTATTTGAAGCAATTGTTTGCTCTCCACAAGCAAGGATTTATTTGAAAACCAATTGTATTTTTAATTTGACATAGTTGTTGGTATAATGGAACAAATCTTGTGCTTTTATTGTTTTTACTATGAACAAGCTGTCAAATGAGAGTAGATTTGTTGGGTGGGGAGAAGTTGAAAATCAATGTGAATTCCATGCCTTTTATTTCCTTGAATATGAGTTTATCAGATAAGTGTAAATGGTGAACAAAGATACAAAATACCTTGCATGTGGGGACAATGACTGGGTGACTATTGCAGTAGTGATCTTTAGAATTCTACAACTGATTGAAGAGTAATGAGAAAAATCTTTAAGGCTGTCAGCCGTTCTCTTATTTTCAATGACTTAAGCAACTCAAAGCCAACAAGGTTTAAAGCAAGTCCAGAGGTACTTACCTGCTAGATATAATTCCCCTGACCACTCTCTATGTCAGAACTTTGGTCCCTTTGTGCCAGTCAATTTCTTGAAACATTGCATAATTCTCAAAACTTAAACAGTGGAAGAATATTGAAGGGAATCTGTGATCGATTATTGAAGATTTCTTTAGATTGCCAACAATTGATTCAGCAATTTCAGTTTCCCCACTGCATGAGTTTTTCCAAGGAACTATAAAAGCCTGACAGGTAGAAATTGTGATTTTCCATTTTATATTGAACTTGTAAATTACTTTATGTCCCTAGGTTTATCAGCCAGACAATAGATATTGACAATAGCATATACAACAGCAACAACAAGATTACATTTGTAGAGCGCCTTTCACGTCGGGAGGATGTCCCAAGGCGCTGGACAGTGTACAGCATTTCAGACACAAGCTGGGGTCAGGAGGGGTAAGGGAGGGGAGGGGTAGCGGGTGGTGGCCGATGGCATGGTCGAAGAGGAGGGTCTTGAGGTGGGACTTGAAGGAGGCTAAGGAGGGGGCGAAGCGGAGTGACTGGGGATGGAATTCCAGAGGTTGGGGGCAGAGTGGCTGAAGGCTCTTACGCCAATGGTGGGGCGGGTGGGTCAGGAGACGTGGAGCAGCCAGAGCCGGCTGAGCGGAGGGAGCAGGTGGGTTGGTAGGGGTTTAGGAGGTCGCAGAGGTAGGGTGGGGCGAGGCCATGGAGGGCTTTGTATGTGAGGACCAGGATCTTGAACTGGATCATATATAGATCACATAATGCAAGGTTTTAACTGTTGCAATATCAGGTGTATATTTTTCCTCTTAAAATGAGAATTGCCTTTATCCAATAAAAAACTTGTCTTAACTTATTTTCTTTTAATCGATTGCAGAATTTGTATCTTCTGGTAATTGCAAGCACCGATCCTTTATGTTACAATTTATTCAAAGGATGTGAGTGGTGTTTTCACTGTTCACAGGATTGATAGTTTCCGTGTGTTAAATCAAACTTCATAATTCATACATGTGAAATAACACAACACTTGGCAACAACACATAATATTCTAAAATACATAGAGATGCACTTAAAATTTCACATGTCCATAGAATAAACAGGGAAGTACGCCAATCTTGAATTTCAGGGATTCTTTCTCTTGATAATTAGAATTCAGAAGAATCTTCATCTTTCATGTGAATCTTAAGTCTTTTACTTGACTCGCCATCACCTGCACACTCTCTTCTATGTACAAGAAGTTCATGATTATCTCAAGTTGTCACTGAATTTTTGTTTCTTTGTCCTTTATAGCGTTCAACGGAATATCCTTCGTGCCAGTACCTATGCAAACTTTGCCTAGTTCACATTGAAAATATCCAGGGAGCTCATAAGCATATAAAAGAAAAGAGGCACAAGAAAAATATTACAGTAAGTTCAGTTTCATTTCTACCTTTTTTATTTTTGCCTCTGGCACCAAGTCTTTATTAAATAGTTTCTAATTGAGTGACATTTTTAAATCCTACGCATAAAAATGTTCCTATCAAATAAAGAACTTTATCCATTCTGTTAATGGAACCCTTATAAAGTGAACCTCTTTGTTTTATTGGCAGTGCAGAAAGAGATATAGATCTTCAAAGTGCAATGTATTGATTGTTCTTATTTTCCACCTTAAGGAAAAACAAGAAGAGAATGAACTCCGTAGTCTAAAACCTCCATCTCCTGCCCAGTTGGCTGCGTTGAACTCTGCTGTATTACAAACTGCTCAGGTACAAGGCATTTCCGAGGAGGATTTCCAAGTACGGCAAGAAATTGTGAATGAGATGGAAGAAATCATACAACGCCATTTGCTAGGTTGGATTTTCTTTTATTTAAAAAAAAGTTTCTCAGTTGAATTCCGTCTGTAAAACATTCCCAATGACTCAGCAAAATGTTTGTTTTGTATTATGCTGAAACTTAATTCTAAGCACATTGATTTTTACTGATTTAACTCGTGCACTATTCTGCGCCAAATCAAATTTAATCCCATCAATTTCTCTAGACAGACAAAAGACCATTACCATGAACCCGTACCTTTGCCAGAGTAGAAGTTAGCCTAGAAGTGAACTTAGCCTTTCAAACATCATTAGTCTAACTTTGAGACATCACTGCCTGATACATGAGATCTGCAAATCCTGGCTGAGCATGGAAATTCAAACCTCTCTGCCAACCAATTGCTGTGTGCAGTTTGCCACTACTTGATCTTGGAAAAGGCCCAAAAGCACTCTGAAACAACATGCCTGGCAGCAGGAAGGGTCTACATATCAATAGCCCCCACCACCTTGATATCTCTAACCTGTTCCCACTCTGATGTAGTCTCAAGTTACTGTACGTATTCACCAAAAGTGGATTCAAAGTTTGGTGAGAGAAGCAGGAGGGCCACAGTAGGACATTAGGTCAGATGATAGGGCTTGAGCGTTGTCTTGTCTGCAGAGTAGTTCTGTGTTTATGTTGGTAGCCTGATATTATTAAAATCACTTAACATGCCTTTTGAAATTGCCTAAAAGTCTCCCTGAACGTAATTCATGAAAGTTTTAAATGATTTAATCACGCATTCCTCTTCCTTCTCTCTCCCCCCCCCCCCCCCATAATTAAATAGATCTCAGTTGTGTTTCAATATGTATGGAAGGGGCATAAGAGTGGGGGACCTGAGAACAATATAAGTATACTCAATCTTCTGCATACCTCCACACCTGTAAGATTGTAGAAAGTGTGTATTGTAGCTGATAGTATGTAGGTCAGTAATTTAGTTAATTCTGCTTTCCCTAGAATGTAAACTTCTGTGTGATAGCCGTGTACTGAAGCATCCACGAATTATAAAATCCGAAAGGCAGATTATAAGTGTGTCAATCGACTTACATATGCATATCACTTTGTGCAGAAATGCTTGGTTTCACAGACGCATTTGTTTGCATAACACCATGTGAAACTGAAGTCAGTCACAAGGCAAGGCAGTATTTGGCCATTTCAGGCAGTGTGATATCATATGTCTATGCTTCCAATTCTGGCGTGACATATCAGCAACAGGGTTTGTCATCAGATTTGATCTGTCCATATGCCTTTGGCTATGTACAGCACAGAGGGTTTTTGATGCACTACATCTATGCCTTCTAAAAGACAAGGGGAATCTGTTCTGATCTTTGCTGCTTTTTTTTATAGATTGCTCATTGAGGCTGTATGGCTCTTGTCTCACAAGGCTGGCTTTCAAAACTAGTGACATCAACATTGATGTAATATTCCCTTCCCATGTAAGTAATATGCAATACAGTACAAAAGTAAATCAAAATGTGATTATTTTATTGACTATTATTATACATGCACAAGTTGGACAAATGTCAGATTGTAGTTGCTTCGAGGTTAAAGTATTTTTAATATGCCTTACATTCATCTGGATTCCAGTACATTCACTGAACAAGTAAGTATAGCCACCATTGATTTGATAGTCAAAGAGTAGTCAATACAGGTCTTGTGTACTGCAGTTTAGCAGTTAGAGCACTCGCCTCTCAAGCGACAAGACCTGGATTTGATTCCTGGCAGACCGAAACATTGGGAAGTTTCCTCACTCCATTTGAGTGGAGTGGTTGAAAAATTTAATGATCATTTTGCTGAGTCTATTTTCCATCTTTAATGATTTTGGTAAAGATAAATGTTGATTCCGCTTTTATAAAGGAAATGAATAATCTTTTCACTGTGTTGTTCATTATATGCTTTGTGATATTCAGAGATAATGGCCTTTGTCTGCCACTAAGTGATCCGCAATGCTACAAATTGACTTAAAATGAATTTCTATCCTAAACTGAACTTTTTCTCAGACATATTTCAAAACCACTTTTAAACCCGCTGCTGAGAGGTAATTGAGACCAGCTCTGACTTTTCCATCCTTCCCACACCTGGGCGAGGGTGAGAACTGAATCTATTGGGAGGGACAAAGATTTTGGGCCTTTATAGGAACAGACTAGGAGTAAATGGGAAGTAAACCTAATGTACAGGCCAGAAGCTATCAAAGCTTTTATGAAGTTTGCTGCAGAGTTCTGGTTTGTATGTCCCTGCTTGAGAAGGTAGGCCTTTTGTTTTCAGAATCCATATTACAAGGAACATTCTCAATGTAATATTGAACTGCAGTTATTGGTGCAGCATGGTGATATATTCTCCTGTTACACTAAAAATGTTGAACAGGTTCTAAATTGAATAAAATGGCGTAAAATTGGGTGTGTAATTTGCTGCAAAATGTTAACACTGATTAGCAATTATTACATTCTCTGTGTTACAAAACATTGGGTTTGCTTTTGATCACTTATTTTTATCTTTCAGCTAAGTCAGCCAGATGTTTTGATTCAAGTGCTGGACATTATTAAACACAGTTGTAAGTACACATTATTGCCTTTAATAGTTGACTGATTGGAGTCTTGGTTTCTTCAGGGTGGGAGATGTACAGGGCTAATTGGCAGAGCCAGAAATGTAACCTCTGTAAATTGAAATGCTGTACACTGTCCAGCACCCTGGGACGTCCTCCCGACGTAAAAGGTGCTATACAAATGTAATCTTGTTGTTGTTGTGTTCCTCATTTCAACTGTGTGGCTGTGGGTGATGTTACTGAGAGCATCGCAAGGTGTTTCTGCATGAGGAGCAGTGAACACGTGCTTTACCAGGACCTCAAAATGATTCTGAGGAGATGGAAGAAAATATGGGCTTGATTTTAACCCTACCATTTAAAGTGGTGCTCTGAGAGGGATCTTTAATACTTACCTCTGATTCCTGTAGACTCATTATTGGAACGCACACTACTCTCAGAGAATGCAATCAAATAAGTGAATTTCTGGGTGTAATTGTGAAGAATGTAGGTGTTGTGGACCAGGATATTTATATTTTTACTGTCCATTTCATGGTTCTATTTGTTCCGGCAGAGGATTGATTCTTTTTACAAAATTGTTTTAGTCTTGAATTGATTTTCTTTCAGATTTATGAGACCATTTAAAAAAAAACATTAACTACTCATTATTCAGAAGTTCTTTAAACTGCAATTGTTCTTGTCTAATTGTGCTCCGATTTATATATTTATAACTCTTTCTTCCAGCCTTCTATTCAGATGTTGAGTCTGATTTCCATGCCAAAGTTCCAGTTATCTACTGCAGGGATGTAAAGAGGTCTGTAAAAATTAATTATTGGAATTTTTATTTTTTGCCCAAATGGCTATGAAAGTTTGGTTCTTATGTTGGAGTATAGTATTGGAAATCCTTATTTTAATAGAATAAGCTTCTCTTTCTCTATTGGTTACAGTGGTCTGATCTGTAAAATCAGTGCTGGAAATGATGTGGCCTATCTAACTACTAACCTACTGGCGGGACTAGTTCACCTGGAGCCTAGACTGATCCCACTCGTCCTAGCATTTCGATACTGGGCAAGGGTACGTTGTACTTTCTGGGTGAAATGGTTTGATCTTTAAACACGTTAGAATTTGAGAATTTTTCAATATTTCTCAGAGTTGTATGCATGTTATTTTTTTTTTTTTTAAAAGTTGACCAAGACATACTTGGGATTTACAGCCTGCTAACTGAATGTCATTATAATTGAAGTTCATATTTTAAACTAATTGTCCTACACGGCTAAAGATAAGGCTATTATCTTGAAGTACACATATTTGTTCACCTCGCAACCAGCAACCTGACCCGGATCAGTGAGCAAATTCAGGCCAACTGGGGCTCACGAGTGTTTGGTTCTTTCTCTAAATTTTGATGTAGATTTTTAGCTTTGATTTACTTGTAGGTTTGTCATCAGGACAGAAGTTTATGTATGTGTGTTTGGGCCAAATCTCCCTCATGGGTCTTGTTGATTTATTGGGAAACATGCAACGCAGCAAATGTGTATGTGGGTCACGTCAAGCGCAACAAAACAGATTTGTAGTTAATATCTGACTCAAAATCTAATTTCTTTAATTGATTAATGTTTTTGGTTTGGGCACAATGCAACGTGCAATCTTTTATCAGTAAATTAAGAGAATGAAAATTTCAGCTCATAATGTGCTATGCATTAAATTGGCTATCTAACTTTGAATCAATTTCTCCTGTTTAGGTGTGTCACATAGATTACCAAGCAGAAGGTGGCGTTCCCTCCTATTCATTTGCATTGATGGTTATCTTCTTTCTTCAACAAAGACAGGAGCCCCTTTTGCCTGCCTACTTGGGGACATGGGTGAGGATCTGCATGTTTTTGTTTTCTCTGCATGGCGTCTCCTTTTAATGTGTACGCACCTCTTGTCATCTTTTGCTTTCCAATTTGAAGTGTAACGAGCTTCAAAATGATCAAGTCACACATAGTATTTACTACTCTCTTGGGTTGTAGCAGCAGATATATTTACTGTTTCTTTACATTGTTTCAGAACGTTTTTCAGCCCAGAAGATGGACATTCAGCCCATTGTGCCTGTGCACCTAGTTTAGCCCCACACTCTTTTACCCGCGCTCCTTTTTGAAATGTTTAACTTATTCCCTTTTAAAAAAGGCTATTATGAATTTTGCTTCACCCACCTTTTCAGTACGGCATTCCATGTACTGATAAACCTCTGTGTAAAAGATTTTTCTAACCTCTCCTTTTTTTGGCAGTCTTAATTTATACACTACTTACCATCTCACTGACCAGTGTAAATATCTTCTCTCTGTTTGCCTTATCAAAACTCCCTCAGAATGTTTAACTTTACTTATGTGATGCTAATCTCAACATAATTTTGCTGCCCTGCTATTCACAGACCAAATCTTAGTACGAAATGCCATTAATTGTGTTTTTGAATAATTTGTGAGCTTCTGGACAAAGTTTATTTGCCTTTTTTGCTATCTTAGATCGAAGGCTTTGACATGAAGAAACTTGATGAGTACCACCTGAAGGGAATACAGCACTCTGAGTACGTGTTGTGGGAACACAGACCTGGCAATTCTGGGGACACAAAAAATGCAAACAATGGAGAAGGCAAAAGTGCAAATAAAATTGATCACAGAAAATCTTCAAACAAGAAAATGGACAGTTCTGAATCTAACAACCAAAGTAATTTAATGAAAGAAAAACGTGGCAAAGTAAGTGATGTATATTGCTTTTTTTTGTAGATGTTCTCACGTGCAGTTTTGCATCTGTTTTAAACATAGTTTGGGGATATTCCTGTTTGGACTGTTCATCGGAACGTTGCTATAAGATAAACAGTAATTACTCTTTCCTCAAAGGGGATTGTTCTCTCTCTGTTATAGCGAGTGTTTTCTGATGTGTTGTCTTTTCTAAAGTACATAGACTTTGGAAGATTTTTCATAAATCATCTGTTTGCAATCTTTTTTTAAGGCTCCGTTGACGTTTGGTTCATCGCATCAGGTTTCTCTGGGACAGCTCTGGCTAGAATTATTGAAATTTTATACACTGGAATTTGCATTGGAAGAATACGTCATCTGTATACGGGTAAAAGATCTTGTATCGAGAGAGCATAAAAACTGGCCGAAAAGGAGAATAGCCATTGAGGGTGAGGTGAACAAATGATTGTTCAAAGACTGTACAAATGTTAAGCAGAGGGAAAGTTAATTTTTTTCTTGTTCAGCTGAGTATCTACCACCTTGCTTAAGAGAGTGCACCATATGCATGGTTTCGTTTAAGTTAACTGTCCAGAAATTAGTAAAATGCGAGGGAATGGGAAGCTTTCATTTGGGTTTACCATGCAGAGTATCGTAATCATCCAACAATGTGCTTTAATCTGGAACCTTCTGACTACACCAGTGAGATTTTTGTCACTTTGTGCCAAATACGAGCCCTTATGTGCTGTCTGTTATTCCTTCCAATTGACTGTTTGTCCAAGATGTTTTCAAAGCCAGTTTCCAGAAATTAATGGAACGTAGTAATCACCACGGTCTTCCTGTTTCTTTTCCTAGCGATTAGTTTTTTTCCCCCTCCCTCACCAGCTGAATGGTTATCTAGATACATCTGCAGCAAAAATAATTTGCACTGAAATTTTGATCTGATTCCTCAATCCCTCCAAAGGGTCTTTATCAGACCTGACTTCACACATGATGTACATGAGGTAGTGGGGTGTGATGCTCGCCACTTAATTCAGTCCAGACTGAGTTCGATAGATGTTTGCTAGGTCAGGGTATGAAGGGATATGGGTCCAAAGTGGGTAATTGGGTTTGAGGTACAGATCAGCTATGATCTTATAGAATGGGGAACAGGCTCCAGGGGCTGAATGGCCTCCTCCCGTTTCTATGTTTTGAAAACCTGCTTTACAAATGCATAATAGCATCACTGAACATAAAACACGTTTTCTATTCAGATATACTTTGGGTTAAAGCAAAAATATTGATTACGGTGTTTTTTTTTTAAACAGACCCTTTTGCACTAAAGAGAAATGTTGCTCGGAGTTTGAACAGCCAGATGGTGTTTGAATATATACTGGAGCGATTTAGAACTGCGTATAAATATTTTGCCTCTCCTCAAACTAAAGATGGAATCAAATTAAAAGCAGATCTTCGAAAAAAAGGGAAAGTTGTCAATAATAAGCCAGCAAAAGCTGAGGAACGGGTCATGAATTGTTGTCTGCCACAAAGAGGGGCTGGAGCTGAGAGAGCTGTTAAAAAGTCTTCCTCAGCGGGAGAGATAACGAATGGAATTAGTGATTGTGGAACATTACAGTCTGCCGGTTCAAGCTGTGCATCTATTGCGAGTGTTACAAAAGGTTTGGATTGCTTGACAGTAAAGAGTTCTTCACCTTCCACTTGTGGATACACAGCCGACTCCATTAAATGCAAAATGGGAAAAGCAGAGATGGGCAGCTCTGCAAGAGATTCCACAGAAAAGTTGTCCATCTGTGACCCAGCGCAGCAATCCAACAGAAGACAGGCATCATCAGGTTCTCAAGAGAGTTGTTTAACAGTAGACATGAACACATCAGGACATGGGCACAACAGTGTGGCAAATGTGATGCCAGCAGCCAGGTTCCAGTCTGGAAATAAAGATAGCTGCAAACTAGGAGTACACCGTTCACCAGGAACACATTGCACGGCCAGTTGTGTTCCAACTACCTCACAGACTTGCACAACATCAAGAGAAAAAACAGAGCTTCCTAACTCCCTGGTTACAGATGACTATGAGAAAGCATCAGACACAGAAGAACTGCATTATGTCTTTGACAAAAACATCTTAACAAATGGAAAGGCAAGTTCTTGTGATCTGAGATATCAACATTTAAAGTGTATAGTTAGTTACTCTCTCACTTTGCTTTTGCTAAAACTGAGAGGAGAATTCTCAATGTCGGTGGGTGGAGGGTTGGGGGGGGGCTCTGTCACCCCTAACATTTCACCTTGAAGTTTTAGTAAATTTTAAACAAACATTGTCCATATGGACACCATATGGCACTGTCTTAAGTTTATGAAGAATATCCTTTGTGACATTTCTGGGCCTTGTTGATAGTGTGAACTTTACGTGCAGGATTCACTGTCCCACCATTGGTCTCCAGTGCACTAACACCCACTGTTCTGGAGTACACTACCAAAAGTAACCTAGATATTTTCCAAAGACCAAGTCTCCTCTTTATGTATGTTTTGTCGACTATCTGTGTATGAGCCACAGTTGAGGTGGGATATTCTGTTCTGACATCAACTCTCAGGTTGGCTTTCTCCAGTTTTCTCCATCTCTGTGGGGAGATACCTGGAAATGGATGACTTGGCTGACATTGAGAACTCCGATTGCAGAGAGAATTCAGAGTCCTCAATATTTTCGCCCACAAATATACAGTCAGTTCACTTTGCAGTCTATTTTGTGAAGCGCTTTGAGACGTCGAGAAGACGTGAAAAGCGCTATATCAAATGCAAGGATTATTACTATTGTATCCAATAGTGGAGTCCTGTAGCTCAGTGGTTAGAGCACTCGCTTTGCAAGTGAGAGACCTGAGTTCAATTCCAGGCAGAGGGCGAAACCTTGGGCAAGTTTCCTTACTCCACACAGAGCCTAATAATAATCCCTCCAAAAAAAAAACAATAATAAATTGGTCATTTTCAATCTACGACTGTTTGTGGGACATTGCTGTGCGCAATTGGCTGCCGCGTTCGCCCACAAGTATACAGTCAATTCACTTTACAATGTGATCTGTGAAGCGCTTTGGGACGTCCTCCCGACGTGAAAAGCGCTATATCAAATGCAAGGATTATTATTATTATTATTATTATTATAATAATCTTATTCTAATAATAATATGACGATGCACACAGCCATGTTCCATCACAAACACCATGGTGGGTCATGTGTGTAAATCGTGGTGTGGCTCTCAAGACTAACAACCTACTGGTTAGTTATATGAAGTGAATCAACCTTTCCTCTATTCTTCAGCCCCCCACCATTGTGTGCAGCATCTGCAAGCGAGATGGACATTCAAAGAATGACTGCCCAGAGGATTTCAAGAAGATTGATTTGAAACCCTTACCACCTATGACAGATAGATTTAAGCACATTCTTAATCTAGTCTGTACGAAATGTTATGGTATGTATCATCTCATCATATTTATAATTTGGAATACTATAATCCTATTATTATGGAGTTAAAGCAACAAATTAACCGTGAAGCTCATTGAAGCATTTCAAGGTGTAAGGTGCAATATCAAATGCAAGAGTTATTATTAATATTTTCCAAAACATTGATTTATTGACTGGAAGCTGGCTTCAAAAGCACAATAGTGCCACCATTTTTAGTCCAACATGTCACCCATTCATAGTCTGTAAAAAAAAAAACACACACACACACATTTTGTCTTAAAAATGTTAAGATTGCGCAGAATTGTGGATAATCTTAATTTCAGTTTGGAAGACGATTCTTTATAAGTAATGTGGGGAGAAAGGGCAAATTGAGACTCGGTTTAAGACAAAATGAATGAAGTGATGTGTATGTTAAATGCTTTTTTTAGATGAACGTTCACCGCATCCTTTTGAGGAGCTGGATAGAGAACAAATCTTACAAAGGTTGGAAAGATTTATTCGTAAAGAAATTGATGGTAAGTGGCTAGATCACACACTGGTCCTTTACAGTCAAGGTTTCTATACTTGATAAAAGTTGTCTTAGCCGTGACTTGAGGGTGGCTCCAAATGGACACCTGGCATTTCATCATGGAGCGAAGTAAAAACTTTGAGCGTTTCACCACGGGTTAGTTCTCCTGACGTCCATCTCATATGTTCTAGCCTGGGAGTGGATCATCTGCCTGTAATTCAAGCTGGCAATATAAATTCGGAGCAGGAAATATAAAGATCAAAGAAAATGAATTAAATAGAACAAATTTGGGGATTTTGGTGAGGGATGTCAGCCCTGGAGAATGAATGAACATGCACTTACATATGCACAAATACATACATAGCGCTTCCTATGAACTTTTCTCAAGTGGCTCCTGCTAAAGCGTGGTTTGGCTACAATGCTAGAAATCTGCTTATCAGTGATATTGAATTAATTCAGGAAAAAACATTGTGTTCACCTGAGTTTGATCTATGAAAGTATGGATCTCTTGATGCCCTCCAAATTAGACTTGATCAATATAAATGTAAAGCAGATTTCATTTGTTTGGAAACCTATTTTATTACAAATATCCCTGAGGTGGCGCATTTCAGGAATATCTTGCTGGTTGGAGGATGATTTGTTTAAATTATATATTTGAAATTCTACAATGGTAACAGTTATCCCTCAGATAAAATTGGTTATTCAACAACAACAACAACAAGATTTCATTTATAGAGGGCCTTTCACGTCGGGAGGACGTCCCAAGGCACTGGACAGTTGGGTCGGGACCCGAGCAGGGGGGAAATGGTCAGGGTGAGGGGAGGGAGCGAGGAGGGGGTAAATGGTCAGGGTGAGGGGAGGGAAGGGAGGGAGCGAGGAGGGGGTAGAGAGTCGAGATCAGAGCTGAAGGCACAGTCAAAGAGAAAGGTCTTGAGACCGGCCCTGAAGGAGGAAAGGGAGGAAGCGGCGAAGGCACTGGGGATGGAGTTCCAGAGCCTCGGGGCTGAGAGGCTGAAGGCCACCGATGTTAGGGCGGGGGATGTGGAGCAGACCGGAGCCAGAGGAACGGAGGGTACAGGCAGGTAAGTAAGGGGATAGTAGGTCGGGTCGGAGAGGTAGGAGGGAGCGAGGCCGTGAATGGCCTTGTGGGTGAGGATGAGGATCTTGAATTCGATCCTCTGGGGGATGGGGAGCCAGTGGAGGCGAGTGAGGGTGAGGGCGAGGGTGGGAGTGATGTGGTCGCGGTGTCTGGTGCGGAACAGTACACGAGCTGCAGAGTTCTGAATGACCTGCAGTGTGGAGGGAGGGCCGGGAAGGCCGACGAGGAGAGAGTTCCCATAGTCCAGCCTTGAGGTGACAAAGGCGTGAACCAGGGTTTCAGCCGCGTGAGGGGTGAGGTAGTGCCGTAGTCTGGCGATGTTCCGGAGGTGATGGAAGGTGGTGCCAGTTGTGGAGCGGAATGAGGAAGAAAGGACAGCTCAGGGTCGAACAGAACCCCGAGGTTCCTGATGGCTTTGAGAGGTGGAGAGTGCGGCCTTGGATGCTGATGCTGTCAGCGCCTGAGATGCGGAGGCGCTGACGTGAGCCAATCAGGAGGGCCTCGGTTTTGCGCACGTTGAACTGAAGAAAGTTGTCTCTCGTCCAGGACTCGATGTCAGACAGACAGCTGTCAGGACATCGGGGGTCGTGGAGTTGAGAGTAGAGGAGGAAAGGTAGAGTTGGGTGTCATCCGCATACATGTGGAAGTTAACCCCATGTCTGCGGATGATGTCACCAAAAGGGGAGCATATAGAGGGTGAAGAGGAGGGGACCGAGGACAGAGCCCTGAGGGACACAGCACGAGACAGTGCGGGGGTGGGGGGGGGAGGAAAAGCCGTTTGTGGAAACAAAATGAAGACGGTGGGAGAGGTACGACCTAAACCACTCAAGGACAGGGTGGTGGAGGAGGATAATCACTTCATGATTGCATGAAGGACATTGCTGTGTGTTACACTTCACAGAGTAGATGCATTAAGTTCTTTGAGACATCTTGAAAAAATGAGATGCTACATCAAATACAAGGAGTGTGGAGTCCTGTAGCTCAGTGGTTAGAGCACTCGCTTTGCAAGTGAGAGACCTGAGTTCAATTCCAGGCAGAGGGCGAAACCTTGGGCAAGTTTCCTTACTCCACACAGAGCCTAATAATAATCCCTCCAAAACTAAAAACAATAATTAAACTGGTCATTTTCAATCTATGACTGTTTGTGGGACATTGCTGTGCGCAATTGGCTGCCGCGTTCGCCCACAAATATACAGTCAATTCACTTTACAGTGTGTTCTGTGAAGCGCTTTGGGACGTCCTCCTGATGTGAAAAGCGCTATATCAAATGCAAGGATTATTATTATTATTATTATAAGGATTATATTCGAGACTTCTATTGTAAAAGGGAGAAAGCAATGTGTGCACTGATGTCTTCTGTTTCTGCGTTGCTGAAATGCAACCATGTTAAATATCATTTTCACCATGTTTTGCTGAATGTAGACAAGGCCAGATTATGTTTGTTTGGATCATCAAAGAATGGATTTGGGTTTCATGACAGCGACCTGGACATCTGTATGACTTTGGAAGGACATGAAACGGCAGAGGTGAGAGATTTTCCTTGTGAACAGACTATTGGAAAGCTTGTTAAACTCTGGAAAGTAACCTGTTCATTTTCTTATACAATACTCATTATTTCTTCAATGATCAATATTTTAATGTGATTTCCAAAGCCAGTCATGTATCTAACTCTTTAGTAACATTAAAATACAAACTCAAGACTATTTTGTGATTTGGAGCAGAAAACCCGTTTCTAACGTCCTTGCACTGAATTCAACAAACATTTGTTTTTTTTGCATTTTGAATATGCACAGAATAGAGAAATCAGGTGTTTGTTAACCTTAAACGTACGGGTTTGTCCTGATGAGTTTGGAATGGGAATTTGTTGTTATCAGTGAAGATTATCTAGATTCTCTTGATAAAAGCTCATTTCACTCACCTTAAATGTACACTACTTCTTACAGAAACTTAATTGTAAAGAAATAATTGAAGGACTAGCAAAAGTTCTCAAGAAGCATCCAGGTAAGAGATTGTTTTGGGTCAGAACTTTTTGACAAACTTGTAGATTCCTTCAATAGTTTAGTGAAGCCATTTGGGTTTTATTGCAGCCTTGTTTTGACTTTGTGTGAAGGCGAATCCTTGGGTCTGCTTTTCAATGTTAATTTTATGTTATCTCACAGATATTGAGTTTTGCAGTAAAAATAAGAAAATGAGTGTACCGCATTTGTATTCAGCACTTTTTGCAACCGGAATCTTCTATTTTATTAGGCTTGAGAAACATTTTGCCCATAACCACAGCCAAAGTGCCTATTGTAAAATTTGAACACCGGCATAGTGGATTGGAAGGTGATATCAGCTTGTACAACACTTTGGTAAGTGTCCTGTGATTTTCAATGTAAAAGTGTAGAGATATCTGATGCTTGTCATTTTGGCAATTACTTAAAAAATGAAGTGTTTACTTCATAAATCGAACATTTTCATTTTGTTTAATCTTGGTATGATTTGTGGTAATCAATCTGAGGTGTATGTGGAACTGTTAGATAACTTTTTCTTAAAAAAAAACAGGCGCAACATAATACAAGGATGTTGGCAACCTATGCTGCAATAGATCCCAGAGTGAAATATCTAGGATACACCATGAAGGTGTTTGCCAAGGTAACTCATCTCAGTCAATTAATCGCTTCAAAAATGCTTTTCATAGATTTATCCTAAAACTTCAATACACTTATACATTTTAACTCACATATGACCGGGGGGTAACTTACCGTGACTCGCTCCGCTATTTGTGAAACTGCAGTAGTTGATGTAGCTTATGTTTTTGATTACTTCTTTCTGATTTTAGTAAATTGTCTCATTTCTGATTTCAGTAAATTTAATTGTCTAATCTTCCTCCTGTCTTGCCAATGTTAGCCCAAAATACAGGATTTACAATAATAAGTAGGTTGGAAAGGAAAAAAGTTTTAATTTATATGAATTTACTTATTGCGCTGAAAAGAGAGTAAGGAAGTACCATCTTTATTGATAATTTCTCCTATTTAACATGTGATATCTTTATGAGCAAAAGTGGTCCTGAATTTTTGGTTTTCTTCAGTAATCTTCTTAACAGAAAAATATGTCTTTATTTTTGTAGCGTTGTGATATTGGCGATGCCTCAAGAGGAAGCCTGTCCTCCTATGCCTATGTCCTTATGGTGCTGTACTTCCTGCAGCAGAGAAAGCCACCTGTCATCCCTGTCCTCCAGGAGGTGAGAGTGTACACTTCTAGTGTGTGTATAAACGCCTCAGTTGTACATTCACCGGAGTCCCATTTGGTTTCCTATAATAGTAATAATAATAATAATCCTCGCATTTGATATAGCGCTTTTCACGTCGGGAGGACGTCCCAAAGTGCTTCACAGAACACACTGTAAAGTGAATTGACTGTATATTTGTGGGCGAACGTGGCAGCCAATTGCGCACAGCAATGTCCCACAAACAGTCGTAGATTGAAAATGACCAATTTATTATTGTTTTTGGTTTTGGAGGGATTATTATTAGGCTCTGTGTGGAGTAAGGAAACTTGCCCGAGGTTTCGCCCTCTGCCTGGGATTGAACTCAGGTCTCTCGCTTGCAAAGCGAGTGCTCTAACCACTGAGCTACAGGACTCCACTATCAAAACCAAGTAGATTTCTTCACTCTACTCATAGTCCTCCCCTCCTACCTTGTTACACCACTCCCCTCAGTGAGCTTTTCAAACCCAATTTTGTGTTTGCTCTCACAGATTTTTGATGGAAAAGAGATGCCACAGAGAATGGTCGATGGGTGGAACGCCTTCTTCTTTGAGGATGTTGATGAACTGGTAAATCTAATTATTTATCACCCATATCAGCTCAATGATGTTGCAGTTATAGTAGTTGCAAGCTGTCAACTGCACAAAGAAACTGAGCACCTGGCATTGACAACAAGTTACCTTTGTATAGAGCCTTTCATGGCAGGAGGACATCCCAAGGCGCTGGACAGTCAGGGATTTGGACCCAAGCTGGGGGTTGGGATCAGGAGAGGTGGAGGGCAAGGTTAGGGGGGTAGAATCAAATGACCATTATTTGATTCACACCGTGTTGTATAAATCTATTCCAACTCTGCTCACAAATGATCCTTTAAAAGTGTTTTGACCAAATTATTGGCTTTTTTGATATTATTATAAACCTAACACTAGATATCGGTTAGAAGTGTTTCTACTTTCTCTTGCTCTCTCCTCCACTTAAAGATCGCTCTTGCTCTTTCAGAACTTGTATTACTGAGTTAATTTGCTCCGAATACCTTATTTCGCTGCTGATTGTGATTGGACCCCGGTTATAGTTGTGAATACCTCTTTCTGCCCGCTTTAATCTTTCATTGCAGAAGAAAAGATTGCCCGAGCTTCAAAAGAACAGGGAATCAGTGGGTGAGCTTTGGTTAGGCCTGTTGAGGTTCTACACTGAAGAATTTGATTTCAAGGAGCATGTCATCAGCATCAGACAGAAGAAACTTTTAACAACATTCGAAAAACAATGGACTTCAAAATGTATAGCAATCGAAGGTATTTAATCTATTCCCTCAGCTGTTAATTTGTCATTTCACTCTGTATAAATTTATGTTCCACTGAATTGCAGGATGTCCCTCCAACTGTTCCTTGTGTCTCCAATGCCCATATTGCTGCTAATTCACGTCCCTAACTCTGTTTTGTTCATCTTACACTTGTGCCAATTCTAGTGACTTGGCTCATTGGATAATCTTAAACCTGAGCGAGCTACAATAATGTTAATTTGTTTTCCAGATCCTTTCGATTTGAATCACAATCTTGGTGCCGGTGTCTCGAGGAAAAGTAAGTCCCATTTAATTTCAGACGATTGAGAAATTGTTTTAAACTCAAAAAGCATTGTTTCAGCTGTAACACATTTTGTTCTCTTTATAGTGACCAATTTTATTATGAAAGCTTTTATAAACGGACGCAAACTCTTTGGTACCCCGGTGTACCCACATCCTGGCATGGAAACGGTACATTAATTTATTATTATTTTACTCTTGGGCTGTTTCTTTATTTAACAAACAGTCAGCAGTGACTAGTGGGTGTAATGGTGATTGGAGGTAGTAGATGATGTCTTCCAGGTTAGATTAAAATGTGGAGTCCTGTAGCTCAGTGGTTAGAGCACTCGCTTTGCAAGTGAGAGACCTGATTCAATCCCCGGGGGGTCAGGGCGAAACCTCGGGCAAGTTTCCTTACTCCACACAGAGCCTAATAATAATCCCTCCAAAACCAAAAACAATAGTAAATTGGTCATTTTCAATCTACGACTGTTTGTGGGACATTGCTGTGCGCAATTGGCTGCCGCGTTCGCCCACAAATATACAGTTAATTCACTTTACAGTGTGTTCTGTGAAGCACTTTGGGACGTCCTTCCGACGTGAAAAGCGCTATATCGAATGCAAGGATTATTATTATTATTATTAAAATGTAAAGAAAGGATAAGGAAAAATACCAGAAAATATTTGTGTTCAAGGAAGGACTAACAACTTATTAGTTTTTGTTGCTGAGTGAACATTAGCTTTTCACAATGTGTGTAGCAGTTTTGTTTACATTGATGGAAGATTCTATGTGTAAGTTGTGTTTTTTTAAGGATTACTTCTTCGACTCAAAAGTACTGACTGACGGGGAGTTGGCACCCAATGATAGATGTTGCCGGATATGTGGGAAAATTGGGCATTACATGAAAGATTGTCCAAAGCGAAGGAGGTAAGAAGCAGTTTTGACTAGAAGCTAACTGCCTTTCTCTTGTTCCTTAAATTCAAGGATTATGATGTTAAACTGTACATTGCATTTAGAATGAAGAAAAAAGAAAATGAGAAAGACGAGGAGAAGGATTCCAAAGAGGAAGAGAGGGAACCAAGAGAAAAGCGATGTTTTATCTGCGGTGACACTGGTCACATGAGAAGAGACTGTCCAGAATTTAGAACAACTCGTCTCAGGAACAGCAATGTGCCCGGTAACACAAGTAATCTATTCTGGGAGGAGGGTGAGAGAGAGACCAACTTACCCATTTGCATAGCGGCTTAAACATTTACTCACTGTTTGTTTTTGTTATTGGAGTTTGCACTGGTGTAGATCAATTACCTTCTAAAAGTCTCAAGTGTTGTATTGCCTGATTTTGTGCGTATACCAAATTAATTATAAAATTGGCTCCACGAGTTTAAAAAAAATTGCTTGTTATGTCCAGGAAACAAGAATTTACCTGGTTACTAAGAGGGGAGTGTGGGCGTGGGGGGGGGCATTGTGCCTGTGATTCTCCGGCTTGCTGTGTTTCCCAATCTTGGCTGTACAGTCAGCAAAGGTCAGAAGGGGCACTGTGTGTCACTGCAGTGATGCTGGGAACCTCAAAGTGCACTTCTAGAAATTGAAGAGGCTTTTCAGGAAAGACGGCTTGCTGTTCTTCTTGGATAGAGAACAGTGTGTGTGTGTGTACCTTCACGGTGGAGCAAGATTCAAAAGAATTTGCAGAACCCGTTTTCACCTTTTGCCTGCAGAGGTTTTATATTAAATCCGATTGCAGGTTCCATTGAGTGGTGCAGTGAAGCAAATATGATAGTTAATAGGCCCAGGAGTGTGAACAATACCAGAGAGAAGGATCTCTTCAAATTCAATTCAGTAAATGTTTATTTTAATATCTAAGAAAGCAGTGATTAGAGTGTTCGCTAGCGAAAGACCTGGGTTCTATTCCTGGCAGGGTGAAATGTTGGGCAAGTTTCCTTAATCCACACGCCTCTGCTTCCCTAACAGTAAGTAGGAACCCGGTTGTTAGTTGATTGACGGATCGCTTTTCCGTGGATAATACCCCAAAAAAAAAAATTTTTAGATAATGCTTTGGCATCTTAATCCATGACTGTTTGTGGGACACTGCTGCGTGCAATTGGCTGCCACACATATACAGTTAATTTATAGTAACACTTTATAGTATATTCTGTGAAGCGCTTTGAGACGTCTAGAGGACATGACAAGGCACTATATCAAAAGTAAATATTATAAGTACTTTGGTAAGGGAATTAAACATAGTTGTTTAATATGGACCAATTTTCTTGATAGGTTTGATTACTAATAAAAGTTACCAGATCACTAACAGTTTTTCTTTACTCCAACTTTTTGATTTAGTTTTGTCCTTATCCTTCCCTGTGGCACTCTCATTCCCCCAGTACTTCACTGCTAGTGGCCATTCTTGGCCTGACAGCCTAGAGAGTGAATGTTGATAAAGGATTCAATCACAGGAACAATTGTGGCGGAGCCTACCACTGTCCTCGTCAGTGTGGGATGATAGTAATTGGAAACCAAATTCCTGGCCAACATCTGTTTTTCATGGGTTCCTAGTGTGGTATGATGGCACCACTGACTGAGAGTCTACTGATCCTCCAGTGTAGATTGGGTGGCTGAATCCAGACTAGAGAGCCAATCAGCCTCCTCTTTCTATACCACATTACCCAGTGATCACAGCAAATTAGAGTCCTTATTAGACGTTTAGCAAAAGTGGCAGAAATTATAGAAAAGTTTTTTTTAAAATGTGCAAAAGCAATTCAGAATGGTCAGCTGTGCATTAAAGTTACTATACGCCCAATCACTAAAAAGATGATCATTTTGGGCAAGCGGGTGGTGTACTGTGGTGGAGCTCAAGTGGATAACCTAGAACATTGGTTAACATAAGTTGTTCTGTACGTGACCAGTTTCTCAGCTCAATTGTGCCACCGTGTGGAGGTGCCAGACTGAGATCAGACACTGCTTCACATTGGAGGAGAAAAATCCAAAGTCTGGTCCTTTAAGCAGCCCATTATTGGTATTGTTGAATTTATTTAGCTGTTTTGTTATTTGTTGCTTAAACGTTTACTCACTGTTTGTTTTTGTTATTGGAGTTTGCACTAGTGTAGATCGACGAAGCAGCTAAATAAGTTTAACTATTACAAATGCACCTTATTGTTAATTTGGGGTCATTCACTTTTAATTTGCTGCTGTTTTCACTCACTTTTACTGGAAACATCCATTTTGTTTTTGTCTCTAGTTCCCCAGAACATCCGGAGTGTGAGTAATGCCCAGTCAGTCCCCGTTTCCCAGCTTTCAACTTCACATTCAGGACATCACCATCAAGACTACCCGCCACGTACCAGGCAGCCCTCAGAATGTGTAAGTCATTTTCTTTGACCTTATGAGAAATATATTACTTTCACAGAGTTTCCTCCAGTAATTGGTAGATCCTATGTTCAAATTTGACCAAGGTTTTCAACAACAAACACTCGACTCTTACAGCTTTCCATTTGTACAATTTAACATTGCTCTAACTCTAGAGAAACATTTTATTACTATTGAGACTAACAATATTAGGCGAGGTAAGGAGAATCAGAATGAAACAAATGTCTGTAGGTAAAGTGTTAGCTGTAGTTTGTGTTTGATAGTGTGTTTATATATAAACCATTTAACAATCATTTGCATTCTTCAGCTCCGTAAACACCCTGCTTCCTGCTCCTCAGAAATCCTGGTTTAGGAAGAGAATGTTACACATAGCGGAAGTCCGTTTACTGCAATTTAATTTTTTTTATCGCTTTTTTGCTTTTAATTTTCAGTCCGAACCACATCAGACGCCTCCTTATACTCCTCAATCTACGCCTCAGCAATTAGCAAATGCGTCTCAAGCTGCTCCTATTCCCCACACACAGACCCAACAGACCGCTTCTCAAAATAAGCTTGCACAGACGCTTCCTCAACCACCCCACCAGGTTCCGCTGCCCTTGTTATCATTCGCTCAGCCTCACCCAGGTCAGTATTCCAGCCTGCACAACCTGGGGCTACTTCAGTCACACCAACCACAGCACCCGGTGCCAATGCCCACTAACTCTTGGCCTCAAGTGCTTCACTCTGCACCTGGTAACCACCCCAGCATCACCTTCCCCATGAGGCCTAGCAGCAGCACAGCTAATGCCAGCAGCATGAATCTCAATGATCCCAGTATCATCTTTGCTCAGCCTGCTGCCAGGCCCCTGGGCATCTCCAGCACTCCTCACGATGGACAGTGGCACAATCACATGACTCGCAACTCACTGGTGGCCAATGGCACTCTGGGAACTTCAGGTATCTTTCTTTTTTTTAAGTTTATTTTAATTTATGACTTATCTTCTAAAATACACTCTGTAACCTGCATGCTTGATCATAGTCATGTCGTCTTTACCCACCAACTCGATAGCACTTAAACCCAAGTCAGTGGATGTCTGATGTGATCTGATTGTGTGGCTAAAAGGCTTCAGGTGGTGACTCGACAGAAATAGTAAATGAATTTTAAAGTGTGAATTTGCTGCGGATTAGTGATCTACTTGATCTACAATATAAACTACGTTTGGAAGAGATGCAACTTGTATTTGGACGTGATACAGAAACAGAAGCAGGCATTGGAAATGTTCGACTTGAGATAAACCTGGTTAAGAGGTGACTATTGCTCAGTCTTCTACAGTATAAGGGTCATTATTTACTATGTATTTCAGCAGCTTTGTCCCAGTGCAGTTTTTTTTAAAACAACCCTTTTGACTTAATCTGGAGAAGTGGATCTTGAAAGACTTCAGGTTTTACACACACAAACAAACACAATTACATTTGTATAGCGACTTTACGTTGGGAGGGCGTCCCAAGGCGCTGGACAGTCAGTGTTTTGGATCTGAGCTGGGGGTCGGGATCAGGGAGGGTGGAGGGCAGGGGGGAAGGAGAATAATCAAAGGCACGGTCGAAGAGGAAGGTCTTGAGAAGGGTCTTGAGAGAGGCAAGGCAAAGGGCGAGGTGGAGGGACAGTGGGATGAAGTTCCAGAGATGGGGGCAGAGTGGTTGAAAGCTCGCCCGCCAATAGTGGGGCAGCAGAGGCGGGGTGTGTGAAACAGTCTGGAGCCTGCTGAGTGGAGGTAGCGTGCCTCCTTGGATGGTGATGCTATCAGCGCCTGAGGTGAGGAGTCCCTGACAGGAGCCAATCAGGAGAGCCTCGGTCTTGTTAATGTTCAACTGAAAAAGTTCGCTCTCATCCAGGACTTGATGTCTGACAGACATTCTGTCAGCACAGCAGTGATCTTGGAATCAAAGGTGGAGGCAGAGAAATAGAGTTGGGTGTCATCCGCATACATGTGAAAGTTGATCCCATGACTGCGGATGATGTCACCAAGAGGTCATATAGATATTGAAGAGGAGGGGACCAAGGCCAGAGCCCTGAGAAACGCCGCACGAGACAGTGCGAGGCTAGAGGAGAAATCGTTGGTGGAGATGGTGTGAGAGTTAGGATCTGAACCAGTCAAGGACAGAACCATGAAGGTTGAGGTGAGAGGAGAGGTGCGGAGATGGATGCAGTGGTCAACTGTGTTGAAGGCAGCAGAGAAGTCAAGGAAGATGAGGAGGCAGAGGGAGCCCTGGTCGCAGATGGACAGAATGTCATTTGTCACTTTGACCAGGGCTGTTTCTGTGCTGTGGGCGACATGGAAACCTGATTGGAGGGGTTCATGAAGGGAGTGGCGGGAGAGGAAGGAGTGAAGCTGGGAATCACCGATTCATTCCAGGCCCTTGGAAAAGAAGGTTGGAGATGGGGCGGTAGTGTGAGAGCAGGGATGGGTCCAGGGAGGGTCTTTAAAAATAGGAATGATGGCAGATATTTTTAATGGGTTGGGAATGGTGCAGAGGACAGGGAGAGTTTTGTGCTGTCTGAATAGATAGTCAAGGAGGTGGAGCTGGAAGGTGAGAGGGGTAGGGATGGGGTCAAGGGAGCAGGTGGTCAGTTTCATACGTGGTGATGAGAGAGGAGGGTGAGACAAGTTCGAAGGTGTGGAGGGAGGGGTGGATGGGGCCAGGGTGTGAAGAGGAGATGGGTGGTGGGGGGGTGGTGGGGGTAGTAGCCAGAAGGGCAGAGCCGGCTGAGTGGATTCCCTCGACTTTGGTTTCGAGGGATCGTTCTTGGAATCCAAAATTGTCTTTTCTCTGAAAAGGTAACGTTCCTTGGAGCATGTTTGGGGGAATCACTGACCCCAGGTGCTGAAAACATAATTCAAAGTGTAAGATAGTTATGTTGTACTTTTGATCACTTTCAGTCAACGTTTATAAGGTAAGTCACCAACTATATCCTTATCAAAAATTATTGCTGTGTAAATAGTGCACAAAAAAATCCTACAAGGGACACTTTGAACCACTTCACCCTAAACTATAGAACTCCTTAAATGTATATTGATAGTTTATCTGACTATTTTCATTAACATAGAACTATTGAAGTTCTTTTTTATTAAACATCCATTTAAAAGTTTTCATTAACTTGTTATGGTTGTAGAGTGGAACTAAATATTAGCATTTCCACGTAGCGTTGTCACTTTCCATTGAGACAAACAGTTTAAACATATGATGACGAATTCTGTGCTAAATAGTTTGAAAATGAAGGGAAGCTCTAGGCTTAATGTTCATTTTAACATGTAATGTTTTCTCCCACTGTTTCGCCCTCCCTCCTCTTGCTGAAATATAGATCAAGATTTTCAGGGACAGTTTGCAAAACTAAACCCACCCGCCATTGCTTGGGAACGGCATCCTCTTCCTCATTTCCAACCACCGTGGCCTTACAGAATGCCTCAGAACTTCATTCAGCAGGGAAATGCAAGCTACCCTCAGCAGAACAAACCCTACTATTCTCAAGGTACCAATCATAGCAAGCCATTTTGTTCATAATTATATTAACTATTGCAAAGCTATGTGCAGTAAATGTCACAGCAAAGCTTCCCCTCTGTACATTTCCTCTGGTTTTTCAAGTTTTATTTGGGGAACTGGAAATTATATTTTAGTGCATTTATGTACAGTTCTGTTTCTGCCTCTTCCGTCCACAATAACCGTTCTCAGAAGCCACATCAAAATAGAGTTAGATTCTGAAATATGTTGTTTCCACTCCCATTGGTAGAGGGGCACCGCTCACTCAACCAGATTATGCAGTATGTACGTGGACAAGCCTCTGGTTACATTCTAAGTAGGACTGAGTAAATAGGACCACATTTAAACAATCCATTCTCACCAAGACCTGTAATGTATCACAGTCTGAGCCTGACAAATAGTGGTATAGGTTGAAAAATTACAATCCTGAATAAATTTTGGGAACACGTCCACAAGAATGAAGAAAACAATACAACAAATAACTATAGATTGAAGAATCAATAGACAACTGATGACTGTGTGTTACAGCACTTTCTAAAAGATGGACATGGTTATCCCTCATCTTAAGAGTGCTCGAAAAAATAATTGTATCACATCAGGTAACTCTTGGCATATTGACATCTTCAGCAGGTTTAGGCACTATTTTTTGTGAAGATTATAATAACTATGCTTCCCACAGGACCTAGTGTAACATTTGATGGTTTACGGGTATATGTTGCTGTATTCCTGAATTAATTTAAAGATATTTACGAGGCTGGCCTAGAAACCGAGTCACACTTTTTAAATTAATTAGCTTGCATCTGCAGAGTTTTGAGTTGTGTTCACACCCATGAAACAATCCAGTAGAAAAATGTTTCCTCTTAAATTAGCTGAAATAGCACAACTTTTAACCAGATAAACATTGAAGCACTCCAGGATCCTACCCCATGTATAAATATCAATATATGATATATATATATAAATGAAAGTTGTTGTTGTAAGTTAGTGCTCCTGCACTTTGAACATGTTATTGCCATTCTCCAGGTCCCATGATCCACAGTAACCAGCGATTTCCAATCGTGCCACCAGGAAGAACACGCATGAACTACATTCAGCAAAAGAAGTGACTTGAATGGAAATCCAGACCCGTCTTCGGTTAAGAGAACAGCATTTAATTATGGGATGGAGGGGGCGGCGGGTGTGGGGGGGTGGGATAGGAGGGAGGGAAGGGGATAGAAATAGAAGGAAACTATTTTGACTGTTTTTAAACTGTATGATTTGTACATAGACCAAACCGGATTGTAATTTTTACTAGTTTTTTTTGTTGTGATGCATCACAATGTGACTTATGATACAGAATTTGCATCTATTTTAATGCCTCCCATTTTTGAAGGTGGGGTAAAATCATTTTTTTGTTTGAAGCTGATGGAACTGTGAAAAATGCTTTTTTAAAAAAAAAAACTGGATTTATTTTCTCTCTGTTGTATTCCTACTTTGGCCGCCTCAGACTTTGTATATGGTTCTTAAAGAGAAAATATGGTTTAAAGATGATCAGCTGTATTCAGAGCAGAACTATATAGTGCCAAAAAAACTTTTAAAACTTAAAAAAACTAGCTTTTTAATAACTTGGTCGTTTGCTATAATGTGGGATTCAGAGAATTATAATGCTCAAAAAGTTGGAGTTTTATCAAGTACTTTGGAAGTCAAATTTGTAAGAAAAATTTTAGTTACTCAGCGAGACCACATTTGTCCCCTCGTACCAGTCGTTTGCTACAGCTAACTTTTAAAGCTGCATTTTCCCCTTTTTGTAAGTCAAACCATTCTGCTGATGAAACCTGTAATACAGGAATTTTAAAAACCATTAAAAAAAGTTTTAACGAGAATTAAAGCAAAGTTGAAAAAGCAGTAGAAACGGACTTTTAATCGCAAACATCAAACTCTTCTCATTTTCTAGCACCTTTAAGTATATACTGTATATACAAATGGTTCATCGATAAAAAAAACTCCAGGCTTTGTGTATATATTTTCCTGTCTGGATCTGTAAATCATTCAATCTCGCTAAAGACTAGCAATTGCTTAACACTACACAAGAGCGACTATTTATTGCTGGTAATATTTATTGTTGCTTCTGTTTAATATTGTCACCACAATCTCCCTGAAGGGAGGAAAATCATTGGACCAAAGTGGTGTATAGATGCTTGGGAAACATGTGCATATCATTTAGAATATTTTCTCTTACAAATGTATAAGTATTGATAACATTTTCCACCAGTGACATTTCCCTGGTCCAAGTAAGGCCATGGTAGTGAAGATGGTGTAAATGTTCTGTCCAAGGGCAGCTGGAGGAAGGGTAAGCCCCCTGTCCTCCGCAGTACAGTAATCCTGGATACAATTCAAAGGCCTCAAAGCTAACAGCCCAACGATGACCTGTTGGTAACCATCCCCGGATTCCGAGCAGCTTGGGTGGAAGATGGGTTGAAGCGCTTCGAGATGTCTCAACAATGTGATAAGGCGCTATAATCAAATGCAAGGATTATATAAGGTCATCATCTTAGATGTTGCATTGTGATCTTTTAATAATCCTTGCAATTGATATAACACTTTGACACATCAATGAAATGTGTTAAAAGTGTTTCACAGGATTTACCACAGCATCTCTGATTGGAACTAACTGATTCCCCCCCTCACCCATCAAGTAAACCTGGGAACAAGACTAACTCTTGCCCCAGCTGACTGCATAGACTAGAATTGATATTGTTCTGCATGGTTTGGTGCCACTTTATCAAAAGGGGATTTCCACATCTTTCCATCTTAACACTTCATCAATGATGTTATTCAAAAAGCAAATCAAAAACAATGAATTAATCCACATTTGACAATCCCATATTTAAGATCAAGGGGAATACTTTATTCTTGACAATTGAAATACTTGTAAAATCATATAAAACTATGAACAATCTGTTCCCCTTTGCTCCCTCCCCACCCACTGCCTGTCCTGTCAAGAGTGAGGAAGAAAGGATTGAGAAGATTTCTGCCATAATATTTTCATTTCAAAAGTTTTTTTTAAACAAATAGGATTCTGGAATGAGAAAACTCTCAAATACAAAACAAACTGACAACATACACCGTTGCAGTTGCACATTGCAGTTTTATCTCAGATGGCAGATCTTCAAATTCACTCGTTCCCTCTGCGGCTTTTCTTGTGACTCTTTTTCGGTCTAAAAATACATTGAGAAAAATTGATCAGTAACAACACAGCAATTGTGTAAACCTATTGGGTTGTCAAGATTATTGGAAACATACACTACCTATCGGGAGATTTGGAATGACTTCTGTGTCTATGGCTTCTATGGTGACCTAAACCAAAAAAAAAAGTTCCTTTAAGTACTAAACAATTCTCACTCATTTAAACTGCAGCAAAGTTTAACAGTCTCAATACTGAACGATAGTTTCAAACAACCCCGTGTTGTAAATCTCATTGACAAGAATGAATCATTGTAGAAGTTATAAAAAAATTAAAAAAAAAAGTCCTGACCCACACGCTGAAGAGCAGAGATTGACACAAAGCTCAGACCTGGAGACTTGGATCTTGATCTGTGACGACGATCTCTGGATCGGCTGCGATGGCGTCGAGGGCTCTTGCTGCGATGCCTTTCCCTGCGGGGAGACACGCTGGGAGTGACACAGCAAACGGGTTTAAAACCGAAGTAAACAATATCTCATAAATATTAACAACTTCACAAACAACATCGGCATTATACACACCTCCTTCTCTTGGGGGACCTGCTTCGTCTAGAAAAATATAAAAAATGGCTGGTTAATTTTATACATCTTTTAATAATAGTCCTTTCATTTGAAATAGCGCCTTAACATGTCATTAGGACGTCTCAAAGCGCTTCACAGAATATACTGTAAAGTGAATTGACTATTTTATAGGTGAAACGGGGCAGCCAATTGCGCACAGCAGCGTCCCACAAACAGTCATGGCTTGAGGGACCACAATTTTTATACAATGCCAGTGCATGAAGGTGAATTCTTGTAAATTCTTTGCAGCAGCCTCTTTTTACAGAAATTTACTTCAAGCGGCTGCTGCTGCAGATCCACAAACTGTTTTAAGATTTTGAAAGGATCGCAGGGAGATTTTGCTTTTGAATAGATTTACCAGTGAGTGTGAGGAGGATCAGTGAAGTGCTGCTGCCATTGGTCTGAATCGTTCACATGAAGCACAAACAACACTGGTTCTTACCGCCTGGGTGTTTTGCTGCGACTCCTCCTGTACCGCGGTGAGGGAGATCTCCGAGGTCTGTCGAGGTCCCGGTAGCCCCTCCGCGGAGGCTCTGGCGTTGGTGCTCGATCATTCTGGAGATGATAAAACAGAACAGAAAGACAAGGAAATTAGTTTGGCATTTTTTAAAAGAAAGAAAATGAAGATTGATTGAAATGTGTAAATATTTCAGTGCGTGTGTTCATTCATGCAGTAGGAATGCTGAAGTTTAAAGTTGCAACTTCTAATAGCACTACAGTCCGACCTACTCCCAAAAGAAAGCTTTACACAAGCACCTTGTCATTATCATCCTCATCTTCATCCTCACTCGTGTCCACATCGTCCATATCTTCCTCCAACGCACTGACCCGCGTGTCTAGCAGCTCAGCTTCTTCCAGCACGTAACGTTTCTAGGTGATCAACACAAAAGGAGTGATTGAGGACGACTGGAGTTAGTTCATCATTAAAATGATTGGGAACCCATAAACTCCATGGACGACAGAATAGCAGACACCGGCTGTGAATTATAAACCAGTCTGCGACCGAGTGTCAAGTTCACCATCCGTGGAATCACAATGCAAACTACAAAGGTAAGTGAGCAGTTAGTAAAAAAAAGAGTACAGCATCAGACACAGTATGTGCCGGGAGCTCTTGACACCTTGTCTGTCCGTAGCTTTGGCAACTCCTTCATATTAGTGATAATTCTTGTAAACAATGTATACAAAAGTACAGTGAAGAGGTAACTTCCTGTTAAAGGAACATTGATACAAAGGTACTCAGGATATCTGCAAAAAAGACCAAATTGCTTCCTTGAGTTTTTTTAAATGTATGAAATTAAAAAATGTATATAGGAGAATTTTAGGTCAAAGGTAAGTATCTTTCATGTGTTCATTTGAAAGCACCCAAGGTTATCCTCTCTCACTGACACACGCATAATTTTCACTATGAAGGTTGAGCATAATGCTTGCCTGAAGTCGAGGTAGGATGATATCACAGACTCTCTCTTCATGCAGCAATTCATCCATAAATTCATCCACGTGAATCAATTCAAACTCTGTGAAGACAAACAGCAAGTGTCAGACAGGAGCTAATGCAGAAATCTTTTTAAGATTCTTTCTATAATGTGTTTTATTATTCATAATGATTCATTGGTAGAAAAGCATGTGCTGGTTTATATCATCTGATTCCAACGTGGCTGAGTCGTTCAAAACCCAGGTGAAACGATGGGTCAAATGGCCCCCTTCTATGCAAAACCTTTCTATGCTAATAAGGCCCCATTAAATTCAGATGCATTAAGTTTGAGGGTGAATTCTATCCATTTTAACACCAGTTTGGTAACACAAATAATTTTAAAGCAGTTTCAGTACACCATCAAAATCATATGAGTGTTTTAAAATCATAGCATTTTCAGACTGGTTTGTTTCATAGTTTTCAATAGACTTATTTTTAGGTTTTTAACCTTGAAAGTTTTTAATTTAAGGATTGAAACAATTATTTATGAATTAAGATTAGACAGCTATGTGACATTGGCCTGTATGCCTGAATCAGAACATTACAGCCTTTCAGTCTGACAGGGATGTAGGAAGGGTGGAGTATAAATACAGACACAGCTTTGCTGTTTCCATGTGATTTCTCTGTTACAACTGATCACAGTAGTTACTGAAACTGGAGATCTTCTTGGATTTTCTAAAGCAGTGGTAAGAGATCCCACTTTTACTTAAGATTATTACACTACTTTTACCTCCATCTCTGCTCTGACGTTTCACCTTCCGATAGTCGTTGTACAGTGGCTCGAGATATTTATAACAATCAGTGGCTGAACCAGTCAGTCGCATGTACAGGGCACCGAGCAGCCGGACGTACCTGCAGTTATTTAATTCAGGAAGTGTTAGAACGCTTGAATTCAGAATGTATTGCTTCATTCGTTTACAAAACTGAATAACCTTAATTACCAAAGAAATTAGTAAAAATGCAAATCAAAAGCTCAATAGGTTTCACATCACAGTTGCACACAGCTGAGAAAATACTATCCTTTTGCGCCAAACAGCTTTGACGGGGAAGATTAGTGTGATCCCAGGCTTCTGGTCACTGCCTTTATACTTCAGCACAATTGCCCTCAATCCAATCCTCACCAAATAACACCTAGAATTCACAAGTTCATAAGTAATAGGCAAGATGCAAATTATACTTACTTGAAATCTTCATTCTTTATAAACTCTACAATGATATCCTTTTCAGGTTGTATCTGGAGCATCTTCAGGGTTAGACAAAGAAACGGCGAAGGCTTGATGTTGCCCCCATACACCCCACCAATGAACCTCAGCTCCATGGCTTTGTCCACAACCAGCTCAGCTAGAACACAAACATGACATGCATTTGTACATTACAATGTCCACAGTAGAGCAACCACTCGGGTGAATCAATAAGTCATAAGATCTTCGATCATCACAAGAATGCCAACAAAGAATGCTCAATGCTCAAGAATTGAGCACCAATGGCAACACCATCTGCATATTATGGTCCTTTACCAGCTCCTGCTACACAATTCAATCACAGGGACGACCTTCCTTCAACATCTCTACCTCCCATTGAACAAAGCAGTGGCAATGTGAATTTGTTTGGAAAGCCTGGTGTCTGATACGTGTGGAAACCCATCACTTAGTCTCCAAGTGATAGTCTCCAAACCAAACTGAGAATTTCAGGGATCCCACCTACACATGGAAATCCCAGAGGTAGATTGTGGAGTCCTGTAGCTCAGTGGTTAGAGCACTCGCTTTGCAAGTGAGAGACCTGAGTTCGATTCCAGGCAGAGGGCGAAACCTCGGGCAAGTTTCCTTACTCCACACAGAGCCTAATAATAATCCCTCAAGAAAAAAAAATAATAAATTGGGCACTTCAATCCACAGATGTTTGTGGGGACATTGCTGTGCGCAATTGGCCGCCGCGTTTCGCCCACAAATATACAGTCAATTCACTTTACAGTCTATTCTGTGAAGCGCTTTGAGACGTCGAGAAGATGTAAAAAGCACTGTATCAAATGCAAGGATTATTATTATTGTTATTGTGGCACAAACAGGCACAACGATAAAATAACTTTTGCGTTAAATTGTAATTCTAACAATGAAACATCCAACTATACCGGTGGCATCATATCATATCGTATCATATCGTATCATATCGTATCAGACCGAACAATGAGTGAAGATATTGAGGGGGTCTGGTCTCAATCTGCCAACTCACTCCGGAGAAACCACTCGCTGTTTTGATAACAGGTTATTCCTTATTAATGGCCCCACAGCTCCAGTGGGATGATCTGGAGCCGGAGCTCTGGTGATATCCTGTTATATAATAATAATAATAATAATCCTCGCATTTGATATAGCGCTTTTCACATCTTCTCGACGTCTCAAAGCGCTTCACAGAATAGACTGTACAGTGAATTGACTGTATATTTGTGGGTGAAACGCGGCGGCCAATTGCGCACAGCAATGTCCCCACAAACAGTCGTGGATTGAGTGACCAAATTATTATTGTTTTGTTTTTTTGAGGATTATTATTGGGGCTCTGTGTGGAGTGAGGAAATCTGCGTAAGGTTTGGTCGTCCGTGTGTGGATTTTGCTGGAGATGGAGATGGTGAACAGAACGGTATTTAACACACAATAGTCTGAGATGTTCTATATTTATATAATGTTATATTAGTAAATTATATTATTACAATATCTATATTATAATTATGTTATTAGACATTATTATACATTATTATAGATTGTATTTATATCATTATTGTATATTATATTATATACTGAGGATTATAAAGAGCAGCCGAGCCCCCACTCCCCCCCCGGGAGCCCCCCCCCCCCCCCCGCTCCCCCCCCGGGAGCCCCCCCCCCCCCCGCTCCCCCCCGGGAGCCCCCCCCCCCCCCGCTCCCCCCCCGGGAGCCCCCCCCCCCCCGCTCCCCCCCCGGGAGCCCCCCCCCCCCGGGAGCCCCCCCCCGGAGCCCCCCCCCACTCCCCCCCCCCCGGGAGCCCCCCCCCCCCGGGAGCCCTCCCCCCCACTCCCCCCCCGGAGCCCCCCCCCGGAGCCCCCCCCCCGCTCCCCCCCCGGAGCCCTGTGGAGGCGGGTTGCTGTGTACTCGAGGCCCAGGCTCAGGGCCGCACTAGGCCGCAGGTACCTGTCAGTCCAAAACACTCCTCTTTCCAGTATTTTGACTCGTAAATGCGGGTTCTGATGATCTTCTCGATCAGGTACTGCGGGTTAGTGCCGTGAATACTGTGCGCGTCCTTCACGGTCCTGTTCGCCATATCCCCGACTGACTCCCACCGCCGCCACACACCGCCTCAGCCTCCGCCTCCGCCTCACAGCGCCCCCCGCGGCCACTCCGCCACACACTGCCTCCGCCTCCGCCACACAGCGCCCCCCGCGGCCACTCCGCCACACACTGCCTCAGCCTCCGCCACACAGCGCCCCCCGCGGCCACTCCGCCACACAGCGGCCACACCGCCACACAGCGCCCCCCGCGGCCACTCCGCCACACAGCGGCCACACCGCCACACAGCGGCCACACCGCCACACAGCGCCCCCCGCGGCCACTCCGCCACACAGCGGCCACTCCGCCACACAGCGGCCACTCCGCCACACAGCGCCCCCCGCGGCCACTCCGCCACACAGCGGCCACTCCGCCACACAGCGCCCCCCGCGGCCACTCCGCCACACAGCGCCCCCCGCGGCCACTCCGCCACACAGCGACCACACCGCCACACAGCGCCCCCCGCGGCCACTCCGCCACACACTGCCTCAGCCTCCGCCTCCGCCACACAGCGGCCACTCCGCCACACAGCGGCCACTCCGCCACACAGCGCCCCCCGCGGCCACACCGCCACACAGCGGCCACACCGCCACACAGCGGCCACTCCGCCACACAGCGCCCCCGCGGCCACTCCGCCACACAGCGCCCCCCGCGGCCACTCCGCCACACAGCGGCCACTCCGCCACACAGCGCCCCCCGCGGCCACTCCGCCACACAGCGCCCCCCGCGGCCACTCCGCCACACAGCGGCCACTCCGCCACACAGCGGCCACTCCGCCACACAGCGGCCACACCGCCACACAGCGGCCGAGTTACTGTTGGGATTGTTGGACCGGAAGTCCCGGAGTGGGAACTGTGGCTCTTTTATTCGGATAATAACAACAACAATAATAATAATAATAATCGTTGGGGGTCTCTGACGTTGCAGCGCCCGATCATAGAGACGCCTCTGAGCGCTTCACAGGACACACTGTGAAGTGACTGTGTAGTTGTGGGTGGATCGCGGCACCGACAGCGTCCGAGTGTCACTGAGGCTCCGCACCGGGTCTCACAGTCACTACATCAGCCATCAATCATCATACACCAAGAGGGGGGTCTGGGCTGTGAGCCCCGCCCCCGGGGGGAGGGGCTGTGGGCGGGTCCGGGGGGAGGGGCTGTGGGCGGGTCCGGGGGAGGGGCTGTGGGCGGGTCCGGGGGGAGGGGCTGTGGGCGGGTCCGGGGGAGGGGCTGTGGGCGGGTCCGGGGGGAGGGGCTGTGGGCGGGTCCGGGGGAGGGGCTGTGGGCGGGTCCGGGGGAGGGGCTGTGGGCGGGTCCGAGGGGAGGGGCTGTGGGCGGGTCCGGGGGGAGGGGCTGTGGGCGGGTCCGGGGGGAGGGCTGTGGGCGGGGTCCGGGGGGAGGGGCTGTGGGCGGGTCCGGGGGGAGGGGCTGTGGGCGGGTCCGGGGGGAGGGGCTGTGGGCGGGTCCGGGGGGAGGGGCTGTGGGCGGGTCCGGGGGCAGCGGCGGGAACTCGGGACCCGGAACCCGGAGCCACAATGAGGAAGTACTTGACCCGAGTCCGGGAGCGGGAGCGGGACTCGCGCTCCTACACCTGGAGCGGCCGCTCCCGCCGCGCGCACCGCAAACTGCACACCTGCGAATACCAGTGAGTGACGCCGCACAGAGCCCGAGACCGGGACCGGGACCGGGGACCGGGACCGCCCCCTCACACACACACACACACACACACAGAGGGAGGGCTCCGGGGCCGTGACTCGGGCGGTGCAGCTCTCGTTAAAGGGATTTATTTTGTATATATAAAATATTTGCCTAATGTTTGATGGCTGTTGCACTTAGTGCCCTCCCTCCCCCCCCTCCCCCGCGCCCCTCCCCCCCCACCCCTCCCCCCCTCTCCCCTCCCCCCCGCGCCCCCTCCCCCTCCCCCCCTCTCCCCCCCCTCTCCCCCTCCCCCCCCGCGCCCCCTCCCCTCCCCCCTCTCCCCCCTCTCCCCTCCCCCCCCGCGCCCCTCCCCTCCCCCCCTCTCCCCCTCCCCCTCCCCCCTCTCCCCCTCCCCCCCGCGCCCCCCCCCTCCCCCTCTCCCCCTCCCCCCCTCTCCCCCCCCCCTCTCCCCCTCCCCCCTCTCCCCCTCCCCACTCCCCCCCCTCCCTACCCCTCCCCTCCCCCCTCTCCCCTCCCCCCCGCGCCCCCTCCCCCTCCCCCCTCTCCCCCTCCCCCCCAGTCAGTAAGTTGTGACTGGAGGGCAGTGTTGGGGAACGCTTTGCTGTCCTTTGGATGAGATGTTGAGCCGTGGTCCCCTTTGCCCGACTCGGGCGGACGATCAGGAATCTGTGTCTCTGTTCCAAAAGAGAAGGGATCTTCTCCCAATGTTCAGGCGTTGGTTTGAGACACATTGTCGTATGCCAATTGGCTGCTGAAATAGCCTATACACATTATACACAGTCACTACACTTTACCGTAAGCCCTGAATCACTCTGAAACGTTCTGATCTGATGAGGTGTTATACCAAATGCAAGGATTATGATTTGCGTTACTCACAAATTGTTCTCTGGTTAACTTGTTGTGCGGTAAATGCATTTGGTGCGGAAGGTAACGTCTCGAAGGGTTTTGCTGCTACAGGACGAGACAACAACAACTTGCATTTATATATCACTCGGGGCAGCTTCCCAGAGCGCGACACACTGAACACAGAGAGGCTCGATTGGCTGCGTGTTGATGATGAATAATAATACACAGAGAACTCGGCATTCCAAAGGAAAAGGGCTCAGCGATGAGTTATCTAAAGCGCGAGTCAGACGTGCGTTTAAATACATAAGTAAATGTGTCTGGGATATTGACAACGTGGTGACTTAAGGGGTTGTGACAAGTTAAGCAGGGATCGAACTTATCGGGAATTTACTATCGTAATAATAATAATAATCTTTACATTTGGTGTAAAAGCCCTTCACATCGGGGCAACATCCCAAAGCGCTTCACAGGACATTCTGTGACGTACAGAATATCCCCAACATAATTCTACACTATCACTATGTAATCAGTGTCACTTTTATGAAAGAAAACCGAAGATGATCTTGCGCACTTGTGTTTTTCTAGAGGAATTTGTATACGGTACAAAGAAGAATCTGTTTCACACTCCATCGAGCTTGGAGATTTTATCTTAATCAAGAGTGATGATGATGAACGCCCTTACGTGGCTAAGCTGCTGAAGTTATACGATGGCGGTAAGAGAAAACCTTCCTGTGGTGGGGGATCCAGAACAAGGGGAGCATCAACTTACAATTATAGTCAGGCCATTTAGGAGTGAAATCAGGAGGAGGATTTTCACCCAAATGGGAGTGAGAATTTGGAATTCTCTCCACCAAAAGGCTCTGCGGATTATGGCTGAATCTATTCACTTGTTCAAGAGGTGGAGAGATGTTTGTTAGGTCCGGGTAACAAGGGATACGGGGCAAAGGCGGGCAAGTTGAGGTACAGATCAGCCATGATCTTATAGAATGGTGGAACGGGCTCGAGGGGCTGAATGGCCTCCTGTTGCTATGAATAAACTTCATCATGTTACCTGATCGGGGGTGTGCATTCCGCTTCAGTGAATATACTGGGTGCTGTGAGTGGGGCAGGAAGAGAGAGATCAGTGAGTGCTGCACATTAACTTTTTTAATTAATTTTTTTATTCTCCAGTTTTTTAGACATTGTGATGCCTCAGTATTTACTTCTTTGACCATGTCATCCCTGACTTGAGTGCCAAACCAGGACTTTTAAGATCCTCACGACGCATTACCAATGAGAAAGGCACTGTCTAAATTTGTATTGTATGTATTGTTTTTTTTCCATATTTCTTTCTAACAGGTCATTGTTTTCTGTGCTAGGTACGAAAGATCAGCCCACCAAGTGCGCCGAGGTGCAGTGGTTTGTCCGGTTTGAGGAGATCCCAAAGTTCAAGCAAAAGCTATTAGGACGGGAGCCCCATCCACAGGAGATCTTTCTATACGAAGCTCGTGATTGTGACAACGAGATCAGTGCAGAAACCATCCTCAGGACTGTGAAGGTGAACACATTTTGTTGGCCTAACATGGGCTAATTATTTGGAAATGGATGATGCTGGGAGGAAATGGAAGAGAAATGACTTCATAGCTGGTCAAAATGTTTAAATCCTAGACTTGCTCGTATCTTAATCCTAAACCACCTTTTTGATCACAAAATATTGTTGTTTTTTTTGTTCCTTCTTTCTCCCCCGCCCCCCCCCCCCCCGCCCTCCTCAGGTATTAATGATTGCTCCAAATGAGCAATTTCTTTCTGTCAAACAAAGCAGCGACACTCTCTTTGCTAAACTCAGCTGGAATGGCAAGGTGTTTAATCCACTTCCCTCATTCTCTGGGAGGAGTTCAGAAGCCCCCCAGCTGAACAGGGACTGTGCTCATGGAAACCCACATGCAGGGCAGCTCAAGAGGAGCACAAAGCAGACATCGGAGGTAGATGCCAAACTGGTTCCCAAATCACAGCATGTTGCACGGGACATCTTGTGCAGTTTGGCCCCTCTGAGCCCCGTCAGTGGAGGAAGAGTGTTTAACAGCAGAGTCTCCGACCTGAAATCTCACAGCAGCATTTCAAAGAAAAATTCTGCTTCCAAATATTCCTGTTCAACAGAGAAGCAAAGACAAACTGCGACCACTCCGGGGAAGAGCTCTTTGGTCAGGAAGAGGCTTCAACTCTCCAGTAAGTTTTGCCCATAAAATATACAATCACTGCACTTTATATCCTGTGAAGGACTTTGTGACATCTTAACAATGTGATAAGGCGCTGTATCAAATGCAGCGATTATTAGTATGAAGAGGTCAGGCTTCGTGGTTCTAAGACATGGGAGATTTTAGACCGTGGTTGATGAATTCTTCCCTTTGCCTAACCTGTGAGAGTGACCTAATCCTTTGGATGCAACCAATGGACGTCTCTGAGGGTCTTCAATATGGAGGCCAACAACTGCCATCCTTGCCTGATGTTCATGTAGCCACACGTCATACACCACAAATACCCAGCCGGGTGTCTGACACGTGCGGAAAGCCATTACTGTGTTTAAGAGTATCCAAACCAAGCTGAGATTTCCATTCATCTCACCTACACAGGAAATCCCAAAAGTAGATTGTTGCAATGCAATGTTCTCTGGAGGAACACATCCTGATTACCTAATCCTGGAAAGTATTAGACGCAGGTTGGCTTGGGAACCACAGAGTGTGCGTTGGGGTAACTGCTGGAGTCTAATTAGATAAAACCACATCATAGCACTGTCTGGCAAGCTTTCCCGATACTTGTCCAGCTAGGACAACCCTACCCATTAGGGCTTTGGCATTCAGGGTTAACAGTACTCATATGGATAATAATTAGTAGCTTTAGCAGCGATTATTGTTATCGTTGTTGTAGCTGTTTGTGTTATTTTCTCTCTTTTGTTCTCTCCTCTTCACCCCCTGCCCCAACATAAGAACACTGAACCACACTGCGGAACCAATGTCTGGCCCTTAATTTTTTCTACAGATTTCCAGGAATCTAAATTAAAACATTTTTTTCTCTTTCCTTTTCGCTTTTTCTCTTACTTTCCTCTCCGCTGACACCAGGTCCCAGCAAATCCCGAGGAACCAAGCTGAAAGGACAAGATGTTTTATGTGAACTGTTACATGATGATGAAGATGATGATGAAGATGAAGAGGAGGATGAAGAGGAGGAGGACTTTGACAACAGAGCCTCTGTGTCAAGAGAACAACAAACTCCAAAACGCAAAGTTACTTTTAACGGTTTAGCTTGTGATGTTTCACCTTCTAAAAAGTTACGAAATGGGATCCCAGGAAATTTTGCCCTCTTACCTATTAAGGGGTTAAATCTCAGAACTGACTGCAAAGTTGACATTCTCTGTATAAATCCGATTCGTTTGAATTCGAAAGCTAATCAGGCAGACTCTCCGACTCGGGCTCGAAGTACCGAAGGACACACTGATCTTCACAAGTAAGTTGCCAAACGTTTTTCATACCTTCACCAGCACTCGAATGCCAAACCAGATGATTAGCTTCTGAGAGAGATGTGTAAGAGGCCAATGTTTCAGGTTTAGACCTTCTGTCAGACTCGGGAGCAGAACTGTTCTTTGGCAGGATACGGGCACGGGGGTTGGACACGGGGTCTTCTCAAATCGTGTTACAAATCAAAATGAAGTAGAAATGAATGGTTGTTCCGCAGGCAAATGTGCCTTCATTACCATGTGTTCAGTCCAGAGTTTAGCTGAACGTGTTGAAACCCCCCCAAATAAGTACAGTATGGATGTACAGCGTCCCCTCGTGACCGTGTGGCTAAACACACCACGTTGTGGCATGAAGTCGTACAGGATTCAAGTTCAAATCCTAGGCTGTGCTTAATGAGTTGATTTCAACATGGGCGGCTGTTTGGGCCCTTGCGATTGTACCAGAGCCCTGAGTTAGGGAGGGGGGTAAAGCCACAAATCAACTGGTTATCATTATCCAGTGATCCGTCCTGTGTTATTAGGTTAGGGCAGGATGATGAATTGCTGTGATTTCTCTTTTCCCCTGATCTGGTCTTCCCTCTCCCCAAGACCCTCCCCCACCCCTGTAACTTGTTCAATGTCAAAGCTCACATGTACAAAAAGACCACTTTGGAGAGTTGGGGCCTGGGGGCTGCTGGGTGGCCACAAGGTCCACAAGGTCACAAGGATGAATTGGATGACATTTGACTCAGATTACTGACTCTCCCACCTTCCCATGATGGCATGCAAACTGACCTTGTTTGTTAAATGAATCCATGGTCCTGGCCTCAAACACCCACCTTGGGAACCCTTTCCGATTATTAATCACTCTCTTTGTTAAGAAATACTTCCCGGTGTCTGTCCTAACAAATACCCATTGAAACGTTGAGGAGAGGAGGGAACACAAGAAGAGAACAGTTGGCAAGAATAAAAAGGATAGAACTATGACTGCAGCAAATATTGATTTTAAATTCTCTGATTGACTATTGGATTGATTTGAAATGCTGAATCTCTCTGAAGGAAGCACAGTGAGATTTCTGGATCTTTAAGCAGAAGCAAGAGTTCACGGACGTCCAAATGTGAAAGCCAAGAAACTCCCAAAAGGAATTCCACAACTCAAACCAGGTACAGTGATAACCATCAAACCCCCGCAAAAAAAAATGATCTGCTGCTGACAGTAACTTTGAGAAATGCACGTTCAGTGAAATCAATAGTGACAATTTAATAGAAACATAGAAATTTACAGTGTACAGGAAAAGCCATTTGGCTCATCGTACTGGCTCTTTTAAGAGCAAACCTTTCAGTCCCATTTACCTGCGTTTTCCCCAAACCCCTTGTGGTTGACTCCATTTTAGGTGTTTATCTAGTTCCCTTTGAAAGCTAATATGGATTCTGCCTCAGCCACTGCTCCCTGTAGGACATTCCATACCCTAACTGCTCTGTGTGTGTTTTTTAATTCTCCTGACCTCCCCATTTGTTTGTTTGCATTTTAAATTGACGTCCTCCAGTCACTGACTCACCGACCAACAGGATCAATCGACAAAAAAAGTAGGATGTTTATTCTCAATGTGTTATTAACTTCAGGATAAATAAAAAAGAACAGAAAAATGAAGCCGAGAATATAATTTCTACACCAAGGTCTCAGAGAAGCTCGGCACGCCAGTGTTCAATGCGCTTGAAGGAGCAGCTAAAGTAAGTTGTGGTCTCACAAATGCAATGTGTTTTTTCAATCCTTCATCCTTTTTGTTTCCTTCAGTGTTTTGGTTGTGTTTTGTAGGTTTGATTGTATTTGATAAGGAAACTATTCCGGGGCAAAATTTCACTGTAGAGCATTTGTGATATAATAATAATATCCACATATTGTTGACTTTGTGAAAAATACACTTCAACAATAATTCCTACTTTGAGATGTCCTCCCTATGTGAATGGTACTATATCAAATATTTATTATTATTATTGGGATTATTATTAATAATGATATGGCAAGTTATTGAAGTAACAAACGGGTTTCATCATCAGTAGTTTCTCAGGCCACTGAAATCTGTTCTTGGGATTTTTATACATTTCTTTAATTTTTAAAAATCTTTAGGAATTGTGAACTTGCGAATTATTTTTCTGAAATCATCTGGGGTAAAGCTGTACATGTTCAGATTCTCCCGGTTTGAGCCAGAATGATGAGTGTCGGCAACGCTATCAGCTGACGGACTCCGTATGCTTCACATGTGTTTGTCTCAGTACCACTGCCTGGAATGCTGAGATATTACAGGAGCCACTTTAACATATTCAGTATAAACCTGCTACTTAGGTCTGTGCTGATTAAAGTGTTCTGTAACCAGCGATTAGAGTTCTTAAAATAAATTATTCAGGCTCGGTGATTTTCTGTACAATTGTGCCTGACACGAGTGATTGCTGTGGTTGGCAGAGATGATGAACATGATGTTGGAGATGCCAGTGAGGATGAATTCCTTCCAGCTGCGGAACAAAGCTCTGAAAGTAGCAGTGAGAACGAGGAGGAAGAGCTTGAGAGTTTGATGAGAGCATCTAGAAGGAAGTCCACTCCAAGAACTCCAAGGTCTACCGCAAAGATGCCTGTGAATACATCAGCAAGAATTGTATGTTACAATGAAAAATCCTTCTCCACCCATCCCTCACCCTTTCAGCACAGTTTAAACTCCAGCTCTTTGCTTCCAATAACCTGAAGGATTTGAGCCAAACTTCATAAGTGATGATCCTTTGATCTCACAGTCCAGACTGATGTTCCAGTTCAGTGCATTGGGAGAGCCACTGTGTTGTTGGATGTGTCGTCCTTCAGAGGGGATGTTAAACTGAGGTCTTGTCTCCCTGTTCATGTGGATGTTAAAGATCCCAAGCCACTACTCAAATAGATGAGGGAGTTTCTCTCCAAGTCTCATGGCTAACAATCCTCCAGATAATATTGATCATTTGCTTCGTGGCTGTTGGGATTTTGATGTGTGTAATTTGGCCACTGCGTTTGCCTACAAAATACATGGTCCCTACACTTTACAGTGTCACAACAACAACTTGGATTTATATAGTGCCCTCCACGCTGGACGGCATCTCAGTGCACTTCACAGATCCCGGGGCCGAGCCGGGGGGAGGGGGAGGAAGGTGACCAAAGGCGCAGTTGAAAAGAAAGGTCTTCAGCAGAGACCTGAAAATAGGAAGAGAAGGGGCGAGGGGAAGGGGGTGAGGAAGGGAGTTCCAGAGCCTCAGCACGGTCGCCGAGGGTGAAGCGGAAGACGAGTAGGAGGCCAGACCCGGAGGCCTTCAGCCTCTCAGCCCCGAGGCTCTGGAACTCCATCCCCCAGTGCCTTCGCCGCTTCCTCCCTTTCCTCCTTCAAGGCCGGTCTCAAAACCTTTCTCTTTGACCGTGCCTTCAGCTCCCCTCTCGACTCTCTACCCCCTCCTCACTCCCTCCCTTCCCTCCCCTCACCATTTCCCCCCTCCTCGCTCCCTCCCTTCCCTCCCCTCACCCTGACCATTTCCCCCCTGCTCGGGTCATGACCCAACTGTGCAGCGCCTTGGGACGTCCTCCTGACGTGAAAGGCGCTTTATAAATGGAATCTTGTTGTTGTTGTTGAATGTTTACAGCGCAGTAGAAGGCCATTCTGGCCCATTTTGTTCATGGTTGTTTTTCAAAAAACTTTTGGGGGAACTAAACTTGGATTATTAAAATAAACACTAGGATTTGTGTAACAACCAGATCATCCATCGCTGATCAAGTTTGCATTTAACATTATTTACCTTCTGTTTCCAAATGAATAATCAAACTATAGATCTCTGCTTTGGAATCTCCAGTTGTTTCTTAAACACCATTCACAACCGTTTTATTTATTTCCTTCTCTTTAACAATCACTTGGAAGTCTTCATCAAGAACACCCAAGTCGCCAGGAACACCGCATCACCCCATCCCAGCCATTCCCAGCAGGAGGCAGCCAGCCACCAAGCCAGTCAGCGTGTTAGAAGAGGCCAGGGCCAGGTATTAGTTGTTCTAATAGATGCTCCTTTAAACACTTGAGAACCTAAGCTTCCAGTTGACTCTTCCTGACCTACATATTTCATTTTATTTCCCAGATTACACGTGTCAGCAGTGCCAGAGTCTCTGCCCTGTAGAGAACAGGAGTTTCAGGATGTCTACAACTTTATAGAGAGCAAAGTCATTGATGGCACCGGGGGGTACGAGAAACTTTCTTTGTTAAAAGGCATCATTGCTTCTATTTATTTTCCCTGTATTTTCACTTCAGCGCTGCGAGACTGTGTGAAAGGCGCTATATAAATGCATGTTGCCTTTTGCAGGTGCATGTATATTTCTGGGGTTCCAGGAACAGGAAAAACAGCCACGGTCCACGAGGTGATGCGATGTCTAAGCCACGCAGCAGAACAGGAGGAGCTCCCCATCTTCCAGTTCATAGAGATCAATGGGATGAAGCTGACCGATCCTCACCAGGCCTATGTACAGATTCTGAAGGTAAGAATTTACTGGGTTAAAAATCTATACAATGGAGTTTGGATCCAATTCCATCTGCCACCCCTACTGCGTTGTGTACATCACTAAACTTACATAGACCAGAAGGCGTTGGACTTGCTGGTCTATACGAAGGGAGTTTTTCTCGAGATAATCTAGCTAACTATATCCCAACTGAAATTGGTCATCTCATCATGGCTGTTTGTGGGACATTGCTGTGCACAAATTGGTGTTTGTCTACAAAATACACAATTGCTACACTATACAATATATTCTATGAAGCGCTTTGAGATCTCCTGATGTGAAATGCTCTCTAGCAAATGCAAGAATTATTATATTGTCCAGGTCTGAAATGTCCCAAATGTTTTAAAAGCAGTCAGGAGCAATTTTCTTGACTGAAATTCTTTTGCTCTGTCACTCTCACTCATACTTCCCCCAAAAACACTTATCTTTGCTCTAACTGAGATCCAATAACTTGGCACAGAACAGTGGCTGCACATCGAGGCAGAGGATTTACTGCTCGAACCATTGGGAGCAAGATTGCAACTTGTAATTCTTGAAACACACATCTATCAACAACAACAGAATTATATTTATAGAGCTCCTTTCACGTCGGGAGGACATCCCAAAGCGCTGAGATTGTTATCCATATTGTTGCATTAGACTTCGATTCCAGGCAAATGCATCAACAATACTTTCTTTTTTTTACTGTTTCTGTAGTTATTGACTGGACAGAAAGCGACGGCAGACCATGCAGCTGCTCTACTGGAGAAGAGATTTAGTACTCCCGCTGCAAAGCGGGAGACTACAGTGCTTCTGGTGGATGAGGTGAGAACTGTAATAGCTGAAGAAATAGTGTTACAATACATCACTAACCAGGATATTCCCCGCATTGAGCACTTGGCCAGGGAATCAGGGTATCCAATAAGGGTATCAGGGAATCATGGTCCTTGGATAACTATGTTAAATAAGGTGTTGGACCGTGTGAAGGGCGTTATATAGATGCGAGTTGTTATTGAATGCCTCCCGTATCGTGCATTCTGGTTTGCTTTCCCAGAACTCCTATCAATATTTTTCACTTTTTTAAAAAATGTGCAAAAAAAAGCTCATACCTCATTGGACATTTATAAAGTTTAAACCCAGGTGACAATTCTCAATACATGAGTAATCAAGTTGTGATTATTTCAGTTTGCCAACACAATACACTACACTCATATCCAATCCATGGACGTCCTCCCGACGTGAACAGCGTTGTGTAAATGTCATTTTGTATTGTATCCTGTGAAGCGCTTTGAGACATCCTCCTGATATGAAAGGCGGGAAGCACGGAGCAGCCTACTTACTCAGTTTATTTTGAAACTTGGAACTGAAAAATGTGGAAATGGAACAAATTGTGGGTAACATGTAGGAGACAAATGTCAATGTGCACTTTAGCTCACATCTGTGTCCCAAACTGATCTTTAGTGCCTCTGTGTTTCGTTCCTCGTAGCTCGACCTTTTGTGGACTCGGAAACAGAACGTCATGTATAATCTGTTTGACTGGCCGACTCGAAAACAGGCAAAATTGGTGGTTCTGGCAATTGCCAACACAATGGATCTTCCTGAGAGGATCATGATAAACAGAGTGGCTAGCAGACTGGTGAGTACTAACACCACACTTTATCAATGCTCTTGAGTATTCCCGATCCCGACATGAAAGGCACTATCCAAATGTAATTCTGTTTTGTATATTGCTTTAAGCTGTTGGGCATGAGACCTGATATCTTAAAAAAAGACTCTTGCAGTTGAGGGAGCACTTTGTACATTCGATTCCAGCTGCTAATAAATTGGCTTAATTTGTGATCTTAAAATTGCAAGTTTGTGATCTAGTTAATACTTTTGGAGTGGAAACACAAAGGTAAGTTGGTGTACTTTGTACAATGGGATGTTTTACTTTATCCATTTGTTTTCCAAATTTTAGGGCCTGACAAGAATGTCCTTTCAGCCTTACACCTACAAACAGTTGCAGCAGATCATTGCATCGCGGCTCAACCGGCTGAAGGCTTTTGAGGATGATGTTATTCAATTGGTTGCCAGAAAGGTGAGAGATGCTCAATCGGGTAAAATTGAAATGATCTCTTAGATCAACCAATAATGTGCAGGGTGGCTGAAGGCATGGTTGAAGAGGAAGGTCTTGAGATGGGCCTTGGAAGGAGGCAAGGCAAAGGGACTGGGGGGCGAAGAGCGTCTATATATAAATAAAATACTGTCTGGATTTGCAATTGGCAGGTGGCAGCTCTGTCTGGCGATGCAAGACGTGCCCTGGATATCTGCAGGAGAAGTGCTGAAATCTGTGAAATCTCCTCAGCTCAGAAATCTGCATCCAGCATGGTCAGGATGGTCCATGTGACACAGGCACTCGATGAAATGTTTTCCTCCCCATACATCACTGCTATAAGGTGAGGACTGGGAAGATTCAAAATGATGAGGGGTTTTGAAAGATTAAATAAGGGGAAACTGTTTCCTCTGGCGTGTGGGTGGGTCTGCAACCAGAGGACACAGATTCAAGATAATTGGCAAAAGAAGGGAGACAAGGAGAATTTGTTTTATGCAGCGAGTTGTTATGATCTGGAATGCACTGCCTGAAAGGGTGATGGAACAGATTCAATAATAACTTTTAAAAGGGTATTGGATAGGTGCTTGAAAATAAAACAAATGCAAAACTGCGGAGTAAGAGTTGGGAGTGGGACTAGTTGGTGGCTCTTTCAAAGAGTCGGCACAGGCACGATGGGCCAGATGGCCTCCTGCTGTGCTGTAAGATTCTACGATTCGATTCATGGACCCAGCTTCTCTTTGACCGTGCCTTCAGCTCCCCTCTCGACTCTCTTCCTCCTCCTCGCTCCCTCCCTTCCCTCCCCTCACCCTGACCATTTCCCCCCTCCTCTCTCCCTCCCTTCCCTCCCTCACCCTGACCATTTCCCCCTGCTCGGGTCATGACCCAACTGTGCAGCGCCTTGGGACGTCCTCCTGACGTGAAAGGCGCTCTATAAATGGAATCTTGTTGTTGTTGTTGTTATTCATCTATTGCTTTTTGTGGATCGAGTTGTATTTTGTCACCCAAAAATAATCATGGGGTAGTCAGCAACTCTTGAGTTTCACTTCCTGTATCGCCTGGAAATTATGAGTAGTAATGTAATCAAGTGAATCAGCTTATAAACTGTTTGAGCTTCCCATTTGTGGATTAAGACGTCAGATGAACTAATGTCTCTTCCCCATCCACCAAAAAAAGATTGGATTACTTGTCTTGGAATTTTCTAGAAGGGGAGGGGGATCTGGATTTTGCATTGAATCTGATAGCTTCACATATCAATGAACCAGTGCTGATTTCCTCATCTCCTGTTAAACTAGTTGAATTGGTAGAAAAGGATAAATAACAAAGGTTGAATATAGTAGACTTCTGTTTTGTTTCTGGACTAGTGTTGAAACTCGTATTCTCTTTCTTTCCACCCTCCCACCCCCATATTTACAATCTAGTACAATCATTTCTAATTTATTTTCAGATAGGTTTGAAAGCAGCTTTATCCTCCTATTTAAACAGATCTTTTAATTGTGTATATATAGTGCCTTATTGAATCGTTGAGGCGTCTCAAAGCGCTTCACAGGATTCACTGTAAAGTGAGTTGACTGTGTATTTTGTGGGTGAAAAATACAGTCAATTCCCTTTACAATATGTCCTCCCGACATGAAGGACACCATATAAATGTAAATTGTATTGTCTTCTGTGTGGTAGGAATTCATCCGTGCAAGAGCAAATCTTTCTGCAAGCCGTCATTGCTGAATTCAAACAGCTAGGTGTAGAGGAAGCCACATTTCAGCAGGTGGGGATTTAATTGTCTATAAAGTGTTCTGCGATACAGTATGTGATCACAATGGGTTGATTTAAAACATGGGAAAAGAGAAGGGTGGTATTGACTGCCAATTTAATACCAATACCATTTTATTTTCGTACCGTAGATTGTTTTGAACATTGGCAAACGCCAGGTACAAGTTGGCTGTTTGAAGGGATTTTATTTATTATTGACCAACGGCATTCAAAAGAAGTATCGGAACAGAAATAGAAGTTTCCAGCACTTAACCCTACACAGGCCATTATTTAAGCTTGACACATCCGATGTTAAGATATTAATAGTAAAGCTATTCTAAATGCCAACTCAACAGGAAAGAGTAGGAGCCTTAATGCAAAATACCTCGAACATTACAGGCCTTCATATTTATTACAATTTGCATCTTTTAGCATATGTAAAGCAAAGCCATGTGGTACCTGTAGAATTACCTAGAATTTAATGATTGTGTAATTTATCTTTATATTTCAACCATTTTGTGAGCGTGTATTCAGGGATCTTGGTACTGGTGTGATTCACTTAACTTTCCTAACCCGATGCAAGTTTTACACAGAAGGAATATTCAGCTGTGGGGTACAATTCAGTCAATTGTTGCCACTACTCCTCTTATTTCAGGTATACCAGCAGCACATGGGACTGTGCAGGATGGAAGGTCTTCAGCCTCCAGCAATATCTGAAGCGATGTCGGTCTGTATGAGACTCGGAGCTTGTCGTCTGCTGCTTGTTGAGTCTAGTAAAAACGATCTTCACTCGCGAGTACGATTGAATGTTAGCCAAGATGACGTGATGTATGCATTAAAACAGGATTGATTTACGTTTTTTGGTGGTGGTGGTGGTGGGGGTTAGTCCCCTGGGTGTCTGACACTCGGAAACCCATCACTGCTTAAGAATCTCCAAACCAAGCTGAGATTTCCGTGCATCCCACCTACACATGGAAATCCCAGAGATAGATTGTTGGAATGGAATGCGTACATACTCTCTCCCTGGAAGGATGCATCCCGCTTACCTAATTCCGGAGTATTAGCTCAGGTTGGTTAAAGAGCCGAGGTTTCATTTACGTTAAATAAGTGATGTTCCATGTGAAATGTACAGTGCACAATGTGCTTAATTATTATACATTGCTGTTTTAATCCTGCAGTTATGAAACCCTGTTTTTAACGGGATTTAAGGTGTTTCTGTTACATGTTGGGACAACATGTTTTTAATGTTTTAAGTTTCTAATTTTATAGTTCTAAGTTTATGTTCAAATTATATTTTAGACATTTTGGGTAATAAAGATCTCAAATCTGCTTTGTAGCGATTTCACTTTTTTAAAAAAACGGAATATAAACCCCGTGCAATCCCATAACTGTTATTATAACTATTAAAATTGGATCCCCATGTCTGCAAACTAAATCTAAATCTTCAACTGTACCTCGTGACTGAATTACTCTCTCGTCCTGCATACTGTTTTTGGCCAACGAAGGGAGAGGGCGCGAGGCCAGCCCGAGTTGGCTCTTTGACCTATTCCATATGAAGTAGTTGCTGCTCAGTAACCTGCAAAGCCGTGGCTACAACTCGAGAAACTCAGAAGCTTCTGTTACCACAATTGAGCTTCTGTTTCCATGTGGGAGAGGGGGAGAGGGGGGCAAATGGAGCTCTTGATTACTGACCGATGATAACTGTTAGCGAGTGTCTACGCATGAACGTCTGGTGAGACAGATTAGGTACTCCACTGCTGAATAGACTGCTTCACACTGTGATTGAGGCACATTTCAGAATTGCTCAGAAGAACTGATCTCTGATGCATTTGTTTTCCGTGTAAGAAAGAATTTGTACTTCCGCTACGCGTTTATACACAGTACCACCGTGAATGACAATCGCTCAAAACAATGTTCAGTCCACCAGGAAACACTGTTGTTGTGGTAACTGGACAACAGCTGCTGTCAGCATTAGTGACCTTTACCGTTACCTGTGCCCGGACTGGTGACCATTACCTGTGCCCGGACTGGTGACCGTTACCTGTGCCCGGACTGGTGACCATTACCTGTGCCCGGACTGGTGACCGTTACCTGTGCCCGGACTGGTGACCGTTACCTGTGCCCAGACTGGTGACCGTTACCTGTGCCCGGACTGGTGACCATTACCTGTGCCCGGACTGGTGACCATTACCTGTGCCCGGACTGGTGACCATTACCTGTGCCCGGACTGGTGACCCATCATCCTCCCCACAAGTGGCCACTGTTGTCGTTGTTTGTCCACAGTTGGTGACCAGGGGTGGGCCAGGCCTGCTGGAGCGGACGCCGGTGGCTGCGGGCGGCACTGAGTCTGCGGGGAAGAATCCATGAGAATCTACAGCACAGAAGTAGTCCATTCGGCCCAACTGGTCTGTGCGGTGTTTATGCTCCACAGGAGCCCCTCCCGCCCCTCCTCAACTAACCTTCAAGCAGAACCTTCTATTCCTGTCTCCCCAGCCTCTCCCCCCCCCCCCACTGCCCCTTCCCCTCCCTACAGCCCCTCCCCCCTCCCTACAGCCCCTCCCCACTGCCCCTCCCCCCTCCCTACAGCCCCTCCCCCCTCCCTACAGCCCCTCCCCCCTCCCCACAGCCCCTTCCCCACAGCCCCTCCCCTATCCCCACAGCCCCTCCCCCCTCCCCACAGCCCCTCCCCACAGCCCCTCCCCATCCCCACAGCCCCTTCCCCACAGCCCCTCCCCATCCCCACAGCCCCTCCCCTCCCCACAGCCCCTCCCCACAGCCCCTTCCCCACAGCCCCTCCCCCTCCCCACAGCCCTCCCCCTCCCCACAGCCCCTCCCCCCTCCCCACAGCCCCTCCCTCCCGCTGTAGAGGAGACAGACGGCGGCCCCTCGCGGTTTGACAGCCTCAGCGCCAGCGGCAGCGCCACCTGCCGGGCTCCGGGCTCCGGGTGTCCCTGTGCATCTCCGGCTGATCCGCTCCTGGTTGGCGGGAGGGCGGTGGTGGGGGCGCGCGGGGAAGTTCCTTATCCGCGACCCCCCCCCCGGGGGCTGTGTGTGAAGTAAACAGTAGCCGCCGCCCCCCCCCCCCCCCCGGGGGCTGTTTCAATCACTTCCCCCTTCCCCCCGCGGCGCTGCCGGGCCCCGGGCCCCCCCCGGGGGGAGAGGAGAGGGGAGAGCGGGGCCGCTGTTGAAGGGGAAACAGCAGAAGATGTTTGGCCAGAAACCCAAAGCCAAGGCCGCCAAAGGCCGGGGGGCAGCGGCCGCCAAACAGGTGAGGCCGGGGGGGGGGGGAGAGGGAGGGGGGGACAGGAGGGGGGGGGGACAGGGGAGGGGGGGGCACGAGAGGGGAGAGGGAGGGGAGAGGGAGGGGGGACAGGGGGGGGAGAGGGGGGGACAGGGGAGGGGAGAGGGGGGACAGGAGAGGGGGGGACAGGGGAGGGGAGAGGGAGGGGGGGGACAGGAGGGGGGGGGAGGGGGAGGGGAGGGGGGGGGAGAGGGGGGGAGGAAATGTCTATGATCAGAGATCAGCAGAGCCGGTGTGGGCCGCGGGGCCGGTGTGGGCCGGTGTGGGCCGCGGGGCCGGTGTGGGCCGGTGTGGGCCGCGGGGAGGGGGCAGTTGTGGTCCTGTTGAGGTTTGCCGTGAGCACGAGGTAATGACAAGTTTATGCTGCGGTTTAGGAGCCGCAGGTGACATCTGCTTTGGTTTTCCGGTTTGTTGTGTGAAGAAGCGTTTTCCGCGATGGTTTATTGAGAAACGCGGTCAGTGAGAACCACTTGTGGTTCTGAGACGATCAATATAGGTATCGATCAACTTCCCGAGGTTCGTGCCATTGGCATTAGGAAGGCACCGAACCGCCATCGCCAGCACTGGGCCTCCGGGAGGGTTCGTCTCATAAGGGCAAATTCTGACAGATAGCAGTGAGCTCCCACTTGTGGTGCCGACTGTAACTCACTCAGTAACCAGGTAGTTTAGTTAGTCACTGTAGGTAAGGCGTTCATGTCGGAATCTTATTGAACTGCGATACAAAATTCCACTTCACAATATACACTGTGAAGCGGTTCGAGACGTCCGAACAACGTGATGAGGCGCTATGTAAAATGCAAGGATTATTATCATCACTAAAGACTGTTTCTCCTCTCTTTACCGGTTCAGTTGGGTCTGTTCATGGACGTTTCCTCTGAAGATATGATGTTAGATATAGAAGGAGAGTGTGACGATGGAGATTTGGAAGCAGAATTAGCTGCACTAACGGGAAAGAAGTCGGTCACTAAACAACAGCCAAAAGGAAAAGGTTAATATCTGAGTCGGTTTGCTTTCTCTCTCTGCTTTTGGTTGCAATTTACAGTAGATGTCTAAGGCCCAAGCTTGGGCTGCAGTCTTGAAATGATTTCCTTGTTCCTGTATGGTTTTGATTCAGGAGTAATTTTACCTTTTATTCTTCGGTAGTCGTCAGTGCATTTTGACTTGATGTGATTTTCACTTGAGTAATAAATAGCAAGTTTATGAGAAATCATCTGCAGCCGAACACTAAAGTGTCCACATTTTGTTTAATGCACAACGTGAAATGCCATAAGGCAAGCACAGATAATAAATAATGCAAATAACAGCACTATAACTGCAGACTGTACCTGAGACTAGCTCCAGCGCTGGCCTGTGTGGTATTGGTTGCTAGAAGTTGTTTTTCCAGCATGTGACAGGCACAGCTGGGGCATAATGATATTATTGTGTTAAATATCTTTGTCAAACTCTGTTTGTTATCGTCTAACGTCTGTGATCTTTATGGCATTTATCCACAGCCCCTTTGCCAATGGAGCATATTGAACAAATGGCAGAGAATTGTATGAAAGACTTGGACGAAACTGAAGATGATGATGATGATCTAGAAAATGATGAGGAGCTCTTGGTGAGTCAGACTAGTAGGGCATACTTTCTCCTGGCTCCAGATAAAATTAAATTAAATACTGAAAACTTCATAGTAAACCATCCGAGGGCCCAATGAGATCAATTGAGTATTGCCACAGAATATTACAGGTGGAACTCCAGCCCAGATTCTCTCTGCCTGACTCCCTCTCTTCCCTCCTCTCTTCTCTTGTTCAAGGCCCACTCAAGACATACCTCTTTAACCGTGATTTGAGTTGTCTTTCCTCCACCCCAGCTTTGTGTGCATCAAGTTCACTCTATGAACTAATTCAGGGTGCTTTGTTTCTGAAAAGCAAATAGTATTTTGCAGCAGATTGCTTGTTGTGCTAAGTATAACAGTTTACATAGTGCCTGAATTCTGAGTCGTGTCTTTGCCATTAAGGCAGAGTTGGTGGAAATGGTTGGAGAAGAAGATGAGGAGGAGGAAAAACCTACAAAAACACCGTTTGTGGAGCCGCTAAACCAGCCATCAGCTCCTGTCTCTCAGCCACAGGTAAACTGTCCATGTTGTTTGTGGGAAGGTTATTATTTTATGTAGAGCTGTTATTATTTTAACTTGCAGAGCTCACAGCACAGTCACTGAGGATGAGGGGCCTGGGAGCAGGTTGCCTTGCTGCCCATTTACCCCTTTGATAGCAGAGCTGGTGTTGGCAGTGTTAGGTCTTCTCTTTCAGGGTTCTGAGACGCTACCCCACGTAAAGGACATTATATAAATGCAAGTTGTTGTTGCAATTTCTCAGTACAGTGCATTCCGACCTGGTACAGCATTCTGGAGGGGTGGGAGTGTGATTTAATACTAGTTTAAAATGAATGGCGAAACTTGTGGGTTTAACAGAGTTTTATTGTATACTATTAAGTACATTCCTTCAAAATGCAAGCAGTTTCATCTTAAGGATAAACACTCGAGGATGGTAAAGTGTGCTTAAGTTGTTTCACGTTGTAAAGGGAAACGTTTCATTGCCAAAGGGTTGTGTTGTGGTTCTTGGATTTGCAAACTTTCCAGACATGGTACATTGTTTTACAGGTTCAAAGGCGAAAGAGGAAGTCGCTAACAGAAAAACAAGACATTGTTTAATCTTGTTTGAATATCTTGGTAAATGTGTTACAGATAGAGTACTTGTTAGGGCTTCTGATTTTTGATTTAAAATGCCCCTCATACAAACAAAGAAAGCAATTTTTATAATTATCCAATTATGTGTTTGTCAGAGGAGAGAGCCCCTCACTCCCCTTCCCTCTGTGTGGCACAGATACATTTGAAACTCATTGTGAGTAAGTGAAAGCCCTGAAAAACCTAATTTTTAAAAAAAAATTACAAAAACTACTAAAACTAAACCCTGAAAATTTAAATGTTTGACCCAACCACCAAAAACAGAATCCCTAAGTACTATATATGTCAAAGATACCAATTCTACTCCACTTTAACCTCATCAATCTATCCAACCAAAGTCCAGAAGTCTGTCAACCAAGTACCACAGGCAGCTGAAATGTGCACAGTTCATAACTACATCACAAACAAATATGTTTAAAAATATAAATAACTAAATCAATGTTTTTTACACATCAACAATTATGAAATACTAATAATGGGTTTCGTTAGTCGCTTTTGAAGACATTGATGAGATTTTTACAGAGGTTTGTCCTCAGGCTGGAGGGTTAGTCTAGCAGCAGTAGATAAGCCACTCTGTTTGGTTCTTTGTTTCCAGCAGTGGAGAGATGATGTTGGAACAGTTGTTCTTCAACTAGTTCAAGCCAAGGTTTACACAGTGTGACGTGTGAAGCCAAGATTATCAGGGAATAAAGCCTCCAGTGTCAATGGAATTTCAAAAGCAAACTTCCATGTTAGACAGTTATTATGTCATGGATAAAATGTTCCACCAGAGTACTGAGTAAATCTACTCACAGTCACTGACGTTAGGTCATTTAGCTGGGTTATATTTAGATCACACTGAAACTGCCTGTTACTAAGTTATTGGTGCTCAGTGAGTGAACATTTCACTCATGAAGTAATTAGAACTTAATTTTGATCTATTTTATGCAGTGGTGGGTTGAATGCTTTTGTTCAGAATCTTGTGGAATGTGATAATAATTATTTCATAGTAAAAGTATTTACAAGGCATAGATGGCTAAATATTCATTGAAAATGGATGTATTATCTTTTCAAAAGCTAAGAATAAATACCTTTGTATATATGTTTTATTAAATGGAAACTGAAAAATGAAATCAGTTCATGGAAGTTCACATTCTTTTCCCAAGCTGATTATAGTTGCTGAGGCTACCAGTGGTGTGCAAGGCACTGTGGAAGAGAGAATACAGATGTATAAGGCTGCAATATCTAAAGCAAAGGAGGCTGGAGAAACATCGAAAACACGAAGATACGAGCGAGGTCTGAAGGTAAAAACGTTCAATCTATTTCAAGTAATTTCTGTCCTGTTAGCCACCATCCCTCCTCTCCACCTGGTCTATAAGCCATGAAGCTAAGTTGGAATCTCAGGTCTTCTCTGGCATTACCACCATCTGTGGCCATGATTTAGTGACAGGACCAAACTATCAATGACTGGTATTCTCTCTCCAAATTCCATCAAAGAGTTTGAACAAGAATAAACAAAAGTGATTAAGTGACTTTCAAGGCTCATTTTACATAACAACATAAGAAACGTTATATGAAAAAAGACTATCTATCTTCTACCTTCCTAGCGGTCGCATGCACATATGTCCCAAACTACCTGTGTCCTGTATCCCACCATGTTATTTCCAGAAAAGAAAACAATCTAATCTGTGTTTGAAAGAATTAACTCTTCCATTTTCTTTTTGTGATTGTTGGTGAGCGCTCTAAATGCCCAATATTTAATCTTGTTGCTAAAATTAGCTTCGGCTGAGAATGTGCTGGGGTCACTTCTATTTTCTCTCAAGTTCTGTTTCCTTATCTGTTTTTGGAGCCGTCATAGATAAAATTGTGACAGCAGTTTTATGGAAATGTGAGTTGTTGTGCGAGCATTTCAAACACAACCTAATTCTTTCCTATTTCACTCTATTTAATAGACATTAGAGACTATGTTGACTTCTGTAAAGAAAGGTAAAACGATAAATGAAGCTGAGCTTCCACCCCCAGTGGCTGTTGGTAAAATCAGTGCTGCCGCCCCTAAGGCTGACAACGTGGAGAGGCTGGAAGATGAGAGTACAACAGAAGGAATGGCCAAAGATCATCAGGATTTACCAACAGTAGTGGTTGAGGCACCTGTACCTGCCCCTAAATCAAATACCTCTGTGTTACCTGTGGAGGTTATATTACCTCTTGTCTCTTCATCATCTGAACCAACTAGAGTTCTGACAGAATCGATCAGCTCTGCTCAGTGGAGGACGAATGATAATCGAGCAGTTCATGCTCTCTCAGGTACCGTTTACAAAATGCAATATCTGATGTAAACCTGCAGAACTTTCAAGTTCATTGATCAGTGTCCACTCCCGAGCAGATTGTTCTGTGTTCACACTCCCGGGAGAGGGTTGTGTTTTATGATCTTATGTAGATCTGTATTTGGGGGGTGAGGACTATTATCTTATCTCAGTCTGGTCAGATGTCCTATTCTTGTTATTATTTAAGTGCTGACATTTCCCATATTGATAGTTTTCTAACCTGGTGCTGATTTATGTTTAATATAATATGTGCACATTTAAACCTTCTATTTGTAAACTTTAACAGAGGGGCAGAAGGTACAGTAAAATTGTTACTGTTTAGGAAAAACAGATTTAAAATCCTGAACATTGTTCTTAAAAAGACGTTAGCTGATGCTCAGCTACTCAAGCTCATCCCTGGAGTCCTGTAGCTCAGTGGTTAGAGCACTCGCCTTGCAAGCGAGAGACCTGAGTTCAATCCCCAGCAGGTCAGGGCGAAACCTCGGGCAAGTTTCCTTACTCCACACACCTAATAATAATCCCTCCAAAACCAAAAACAATAATAAATTGGTCATTTTCAATCCACGACTGTTTGTGGGACATTGCTGTGCGCAATTGACTGCCGCGTTCGCCCACAAATATACAGTCAATTCACTTTACAGTATATTCTGTGAAGCGCTTTGGGATGTCGCGAAGAAGTGAAAAGCGCTATATCAAATGCAAGGATTATTATTATTATCCCAGTAGAATATTGAACCCTACCATGGATTCAGTTGTATTTTGAATAATCCTCACTGTTTTTGCCTCTATTATAAGAATACAAATATCAAGTATATCTCCCCTCCCGGCTGAATCCACAGCAATTTCCTCCTCTATCTAACAGTATCTTGCCCCCAATCCAGCACTGTTCCCAAAGGAGCTATTGAGATTCGGGAGTCACTCTGGGAGGAACTAGTACAAATCCACACCTGACTGCTCCAGCATACTGACGTGATACACAAGTGGGAACTACATCAAATAAGTCTCATCAATAAACCTCAGGCTTGAGTTAGTCTTATTACTGTACTGTGAATTCTCTCTGTACATAGTTGTTTTGAGCTTTGTAACCCTTTTGCAGAAACTAATGATACAACGGCATTATTGACTGGAAGACAGAAGGAGTACAGATTGGCTGCATTGAAAGCAAAGCAACGGGGAGACATTGAAAAGGCTAAGGAATTCATGAAAACTAGCAAAGTAAGAATGTAGCTAGACTTCTTTCTTTTACTGAATTGTACAGATGTGTTGTAATAATAATAATAATCCTTATCACATCATCCAAATGTCTCAAAGCGCTTCACAGAATATACTATAAAGTGAATTGGCTATATTTTGTGGGCGGAACTTGCACATTTGAATGAACTTGTAGAATTTGAATTAATGGTTGAAGAAGCATTTCCAATCACAGTTTGGGCTTTCAATATTTTGAGTCAATGGAGAATAATTGGTGGCTGCTGGACATTTTCCTCATATTCACATTGCTCATATTTCATAGAATCATAGAATGTTACGGCACAGAAGGAGGCCATTCGGACCATCGAGTCTGTGCCGACTCTTTGACAGAGTAACTGACTTTTATTAACCCCACTCACCAGGTTTCTCCCCATAACCCTGCAAACCTGTCTTCTCCACTTTTCTGAGTGGGTTTGTCAAATATAATGTGAGCAATAAAGTTGTGAGTAACAATACGGATTGTTGGTATTCAGAGACCAGTGTATTTGGTGGTGGGGTGGGGGGGGGGGAGACTAGTGTTTAGCCTATTTGGCAAGAAAAGGGAACATTAGCGAAGGCTCCTGCTTCTGATTGCTATTATTGATTGGGAGAAATAGGATTGGTCTTAGCTGCTTAGTCCCCTATAGTTGTCAGCAATCGATGTCTTGGCTGACTCGTGTGAAAGAAAAGCAAATTTCTACTTTATCTCAGTATGAATTTGAGCCTTCAGAAGATGGGGTAGGGCTTGTGATGGATAATTTAAATTTATATGATAAAAAGTGTTCAGTTCTGGGTAATATTTGTTTTTTGTGTTTCTGTAGAAGTTTGATTCGGTAATCATGGCTTTGAACAGTGGAGAACCTGTGGATCTTCGTAATCTGCCACCATCACCAGGTAAAAGTCTGTTCATTTGTCATTTTCTAGATTGTTTGCTTTTATATTTTGCATTCTTAGGAACATAGGAATTAGGAGCAGGAGTAGGCCATTCGGCTCCTCAAGCCTGCCCCGCCATTCAGTAAAATCATGACTGATCTTCTAACCTAACTCCATCTGCCCGCCTTATCCCCATATCCCTTAATCCCTCGATCCTTTAGAAATCTATCAATCTCGGTCTTGAGTATGTTCAAGGACTGAGCATCCACAGCCTCTTGGGTTGAGAATTCCATAAATTCACTACCCTCTGAGTGAAGAAATGTTTCCTCGATTCTGTTCGGAAAGGCTGACCCTTAATCTTAAGACTGTGATCTCTAGTTATAGATTCCTCAACCAGGGGAAACAGTTTCACATTGTCTGCTCTGTTAAGCCCCGTACAAATTTAATATGTTTCTGTAAGATCACCCCTAATTCTTCTATATTCTAGAGAATTATAGGCCCAGTTTACTCAACCTATCCTCATAGGTCAACATCCTCAGCCCAGGAACCAACCTAGTGAATCTATGCTGCTCCCCCTCTAAGGCGAGTATGTCGTTTCTTAAATAAGGAGACCAAAACTGCACCCAATACTCTAGGTGCGGTCTCACCAAAGCCCTATACAGTTGCAGCAAGACTTCTCTACTCTTGTATTCTAACCCTTTTGCAATAAAAGATGTAGCAGAATAAAATGCAGATGTATAATCTTAGGCCTTAAAATAATAATCCTTCAATAATCCTTGCATTTGATATAGCGCTTCACAGAATATACTGTAAAGTGAATTCACTGTTTATTTGTGGGCAAAACATGGCAGCCAATTGCGCAAAGCAGTGCCCCAAACAGTCGTGGATTGAAGTGGCCAATTTGTTATTTTTTTTCTTGAGGGATTATTATCAGGCGTGTGGAGTAAGGAAACTTGCCCAAGGTTTTGCCCTGTCGGGTTTGAACCCAGGTCTCTCACTTGTGAGTCGAGTGCTCCAACCACTGAGCTACAGGACTCCAAGTTTAAAATATTTTAAACCTACAAACACATTGAGTTAATATGATTGGCGTAACGAATTATCCCATGAATACACTTGCTATTGCTCTGCTCCTGTACACTGTCTATACTAATTACATCAAAGCTTTAATGACCCCAAACTTTGAGTCTTTGGGAGGGACTGTTTGCCACTCAGAGGATCAAAACACTCACCATGAAATACAAACATCACATGAGGAATTGTGCTCAGTGAATCTTTTTTCAAACATAATTGAAGCCGTGATCTGTACTGGCTTTACACCCAAATAAACAGCTTTCATTTTGGTATAAACTGAAATATCATTTCCGTTCATTAAGGGCTTCAACATCCTTCAGTCACGGGTTGCATTTTTAACCAGCCTGATGCAGTTTTGGATTCCTGCAGTTATATTCACGATGGTAGAATTGCCAAAGTATCATTGGCAAAAAGAAAAAAAATAATCAGTGCAGCGATGCTCTTCTTCATCACCAGCACTGATCGTCTTCCTCTCAACTATAGAGTCCTGTCCCTATGGAGGACATCACCGTATCCAATTTACACAACGTGGTCAGCAATTATTCAGATTCCAAATAGTATGGGTTATGAGCAATTATCTTCCTTTGTTCTTTTTTACATTTTTTGTGTGTGTTTTTGCATTTGATGGGCATTTTCCTCATATTCACATTGCTCATAGGTTCTGAGTGGGTTTGTCAAATATAATGTGAGCAATAAAGTTGTGATAGAGATCTTTAAAATGATGAAAGGTTTTGATGGGTTACATAGGGAAGATGTTTTCACCTGTGGGGAGACCAAAACCAGGGGCCATCACTATAAAATAGTGACAAATACATCAAATAGGGAAGTTAGAAGAAATTTCTTCACACAGAGAGTAGTGGGAATGTGGAATATGCTACCGCAAGAAGTTGTTCAGCCAAGTAGCGTAGGTGTATTTAAGGGGAAGCTGGAGAGGTACATGAGGGAGAAAGGAATAGAAGGTGATGCTTGAAGGTTAGTTGAGGAAAGGCAGGAGGGGCTCATGTGGAACAAAACACGGCATAGACCAGTTGGGCCGAATGGACTGTTTCTGTGCTGTAGATTTTAATGGATTCTAATGTATATTGCTCGAGTCACAATTATAGGGCTGAGCGCCTAGAACAAGGCAGCATTAAATGGGTAAGACAGTACGTGTTATTGAAACAAACACTGGTTGAGATTAGCCGCTCACAGAGTACAGCTTTCCCCCCACCACCCCCACCTTGCAGACAACTGATGTCACAGGGTTTGTTATTGTGGATGGGGTCCTATTTATTAACTCTGTATACTGCAGTTAGTCAGATGGAAAATGAATGCCTGTGCTTTTAAAGTCAATACAGTTAGATCACTGCATATTTATACGCTGTTGCATAGCTTTTTTTTAATACTGTGTTATTATCTGTAAGTAACAGTTTCATATTTGTTTTGATAGACGCTGCAGTCCATGAAAAATCACCTGCTCTTCCCAGTGTAGTCACTGCTTTTCCTGTACAGCAACAACCGTCTACAGCTGAACCCAAAACTCCTGTAGAATCTGGTAGGAAATGTCCAGCTGTTAACTGAAAGCAGAACTTCAGTGTTGTTGTCTGTTTTCTTTAGTAAAACAGAAAAATAAACACTTCAACCAATGTTTAATGTGCAGCAGATCTGTGGTCTTACTGGGATTCATGGCACCATGTCCACTGTTTATTCAGTTACACAGTACGTTCACAATAGTATGAAAGTTTAATTTTCTTGCTTCTAAATCCTATGGTTTTCTGGATGTAAAATTTTTGTTCTTTATTTTCAAAGAATATTATCCAGATTAAGATGTTAAATGGTGAAGAAAGGGTAAGGTGCTCCATTTTTAAAAAAATCATTGATCTGTTGTAACATAACATAACATGTAGGAGCAGGAGTTGGCCATTCGGCCCTTCGAGCCTGCCCCGCCATTCAATCATGGCTGATCTTCTAATCTAACTCCAGCTAATAACTTGACACTGCCTTATCCCCATATCCCTTAATCCCCTTTGCAATAAGAAATCTATCTATCTCAGTCTTGAATATGTTCAAGGACTGAGCGTCAACAGCCCTTTGGGGTAGTGAGTTCCATACATTCACTGCCCTTTGAGTGAAGAAGTTCTTCTTCAACTCAGTGCGAAAGGCCTGGCCTCTGATTTTAAGGTTGTGACCCCTGGTTTTAGTTTCTCCAACCGGGGGAAACAATCTCCCACTATCTACTCTATGCCCTTTGATGATCTTATAGGTTTGTATAAGATCCCCTCTAATTCTTCTATATTCTAGAGAATATAGGCCCAAATTGGTCAGCCTATCCTCGTAACTCATCCCCTTCATCCCTGGTACTAACCTAGTAAATCTACGCTGCATCCCCCTCAAGTACATCCTTCCTTAAATAAGGAGACCAAAACTGCACACAGTATTCCAGGTGTGGTCTCACCAGGGCCCAATACAGTTGCAGCAAGACTTCCCTACTCTTATACTCTAATCCTTTCATAATGAATGCTAACATACCGTTCGCCTTCCTAATTGCTGCTGCACCTGCAGACTAACTTTCTGTGATTGGTGTACAAGGACACCCAAGTCCCTCTGGACGCTAACACATTCCAATCTCTCCCCTTCTAAAAAATAACCCGCTCTACTGTTTTTGCTCCGGTGGATGACTTCGCACTTCCCTACATTATACTTCATCTGCCACCTACCTGCCCAATCACCTAACCTATCTATGTCTCGCTGCATTTTTTTAATGTCGTCCTCTGTGTTGACACTTCCTCCTAGTTTTGTGTCATCCGCGAATTTAGATATATTAACTTTGATGTCCTCATCTAGATCGTTGATGTAGATGGTAAATAGCTGAGGCCCAAGGACTGATCCTTGTGGCACTCCACTAGTCACATCCCGCCAATCTGAAAAGGACCCGTTTATCCCTACTCTTTGTTTCCTACCCGTTAACCATTCCCCAATCCACGTTAATATGCTCCCCCAATTCCATGGGCCCTTATCTTTTGGACTAACCTTTTATGCGGCACCTTATCGAATGCCTTCTGGAAGTCCAAATAGACCACATCCACTGATTCACCCTTATCTAGTTTACTGGAAATATCCTCAAAAAACTCTATGAGATTTGTCAAACATGACTTCCCTTTTGTAAAGCCATGTTGACTTGGCCTAATTATATTGTGCCCTAAATACCGCACTACCACATCCTTAATCAATGATTCTAAAATTTTCCTATCACTGATGTGAGACTAACTGCCTATAGTTCCCCATCTTTTCCTTTCCACCTTTTTTAAATAGTGGTGTGACATTTGCGATCTTCCAATCCATGGGGACTGTTCCAGAATCCAAGGAATTTTGGAAGATCAGACACAAGGCCTCCACTATCTCATAAGCTCCTCTTTTAAAACCCTGGAATCCGGACCAGGGGATTTGTCACTTTTTAGTGCTAACAGTTTCCTTGCACCAATTCTCTACTCATGAAAATTTCCCTAAGTTGCTCCCTGTCCTTATCCCTTGGTGCATCTCTATTGTTGGCAGACTTTTTGTGTCTTCCAGGGTGAAGACAGATGCAAAGTACCCATTTAGGGACTCTGCCATGTCCTTATCCCCCATTACAACTTCTCCTATCTCTGACTGAAGTGGACCTACATTTACCCTCACTAGTCTTCTTCTTAATGTATTTGTAAAAACTTTTACAACCAGACTTAATGTTCCTAGCGAGCTTACCCTCATACTCCTTTTTCTCGCTCTTAATGAGTTTTTTAGTTTTATTTTGTTGGTTTCTAAAACTCTCCCAATCTTCAGATTTGCTGCTTTTCTTGGCAGTTTTATAAGCCTTTTCTTTTAATTTGATGCTTTCCCTAACTGCTCTAGTTAGCCACGGATGAATTGCTTTCCCTGTGGTACTCTTATTCCGCAAGGGAATATGCGACCGCTGAGAATTATGCACTACATCCTTAAATATTTGCCACTGTTGGTCTACATTTTTACCTCTTAATCTTATTCTCCAGTCTATTTTACCTAAATCTTTCCTCATACCTACAAAATTAGCCCTATTTAAATTCAGAATACTTGCCTCGGATTTAACTATATCCCTCTCTAACTTAATGCAGAATTCAATCATATTGTGATCACTCTGCCCTCGAGGATTCTTAATACCTACACTGCCAACTCGCTCTGTTTCATTACACAAAACAAGGTCCAGGATGGCCTGTGCCCTGGTTGGTTCCTCGGAATGCTGCTGTAGAAAGTTATCTCTCATACACTCAATGAACTCTTCTTCTGACCTACTTTTGCCAATTTGGTTTTCCCAATCTATGTGGAGATTGAAATCACCCACTATTATCGCTTTACCTTTCCTACATGCTCAACTGATTTCTTGATTGATACCCTGTGCTATATTATGATCGCTGTTTGGGGGTCTATAAACCACTCCCATTAATATTTTCTGCCCTTTTTTTATTTACACCCATATTGTCTCGACCTCCTGGTCATCGGATTTCAGATCCTTCCTCTCTACTGCTTTTATTTTATCCCTAATTAATAGGGCTCCCCCACCCCTCACCTCGTTTCCCTCAGTGCCCATCTTTCCTGTAAACTGAGAACCCTGGAATATTTAACTCCCACCCTAGATCTCCTTGTAACCATGTTTCAGTGATGGCTACTAGATTGCACCCATATGTGTCTCTCTGTGCTTTTAATTCATCAGTTTTATTCCGAATGCTTCGCGCATTCAGATATAACATTTTTAATTTCCTACCATTTCCTCTACTCTCTGATTCCTTATCTACTTTGCCAAGCTTCTTACTCCTACTTAACATATTCCTATTATCTGGCATGCTATTCTGCACTGTCATTGTGGAGCAATATCCTATATTTAGCTGTCAGGCAAATTAACGTTGCTTTCTGAGGTGTGTGCAATAAAGCTGCGAGATCTTAATATTTCCTCTGGTGAGTTAATTGTTTAATAATAAAATTATTATTATTAAAAGTCACGTGAACCCGGAGGTGGTTTTGTAGCATTATAAACCCAGGACTAAACCATTCCGTTAATTCCTTTGGTTTTGCCATGTTTAGAAGTTTCCCTCTTCTTTCCCACCTCACCACCCCACAAAAAAACACAATCCATTACAAGATGTTGGCATTCTGGTGATGGTGTGAACTGTAGATTAAAACCAGAATGGTCAACAATCATTGCAGTGTTCTCACTTTCCACGTTAAGATGCTGGCAATATGACTAAAAGTTACTTTTCATAGTGTCTTAATTTGTAATGTTATTTTGTTATGGTTGTGCAAATTGGTTGCCATTGTTTGCCCACAAAATACATAGTCACTACACTTTACTGTAAATGTTGTGAAGTGCTTTGCAACGTTTTAACCCAATGCGGTGCTATTTCAATGCAAGGATTGTTAATTTAAATATGTTAACAAAGCTGATTAATAATCTGAAGAATTTTAAATTTCTTGGTTGAATAATGTTTGAGTATTGTGTGATGTTTCCATGTGATTTCAGGCCCCCCTAGACCACCTAAAGATATACTGGAGGCCCTGCAGCAACGCATGGAGAAATACAAATCTGCAGCAGCTCAGGCTAAAGCTGGCGGGAATGACCGTAAGGCGAGGATGCACGAGAGAATTGCCAAGGTACTCAATGGGAATTCTGTGTAATATTGCGCTTGTTTAGGTCTTGGCTTCCTGGCTGATAAAGCACAATCAGGTGTGAGATCATCTTATGTGGTTTTCATCACTTTCAGCAATACCAGGATGTCATCAGGGCACATAAAGCTGGAAGGAAAGTGGATTTTGCGGATCTCCCAATCCCACCAGGCGAGTACTCACCTCAGGCTGTCGTTTGTTTTAAACAATCAGTTTTAGTCAGTGGGAACGCCACTGGTTCCCAGTTAACTGTGTTCCCCAGAATACAAGAGCACTTGAATCAAATGTGTAGCAAAATATTTTGAGAAAGTTTGGTGCAAGTGATTATTCAAGTACAGTAACAAAATACTCAGCATTATACTTGTGAACCTTTCTCAGGGCATTATATTATTTAAAGATTACATTTAATAAGCAGTCCGAGAAAAGTCTTCAGTGTTTCTCATGATATTAACAATAACAACAAAATTATATTTGCCTTCACATCAGGCATATAATTGTTTGACGCCAAGGTTCTGGACTGGCTTAGTGAGGTGGAGTGTGCATCCATGGATGGTGATGCTGTCAGCGCCTGAGGTGAGGAGGTGCTGACGGGAATCAATCAGGAGCCTCGGTCTTGTTGACGTTCAAGTGTAGAAAATTAGCTCTCATCCAGGGCTCGATGTCTGACACACATTCGGTCAGGACAGCAGTGGGTCCTGGAGTCAAGGGTGGAGGCAGAGAGATAGAGTTGGGTGTCACCTGAATACATGTGGAAATTGACCTCATGTCTACGGATGATGTCACCAAGGGGGAGCGTATAGATATTGAGGAGGGGACCAAGGACAGAGCCCTGAGGAACGCCGCACAAGACAGTCCGGGGGCTAGAGGAGAGGAGAAGCCGTTTGTGGAGATGAAGTGCAGGCGGTGTGAGAGGTACGATCTGAACCAATCAAGGACAGCGCCGTGAAGGTTGAGGTGAGAGGAAAGGCGGTGGATGAGGATAGAGTGGACAATGGAGTTGAAAGCAGCAGAGAGGTCAAGGAGGCAAAGGGAGCCCTGGTCACAGATGGACAGAATGTCATTTGTCATTTTAATCACGGCGTTAAGTGTGTGAATGTTTCTTCCATTGCTCCTAATTTTGACAATCAGAGTTGATATTAAAGAAGTGTGTATTAAACGGATGTTTTAAAAGTGTAAAGAAAGCTTGCAAATTGAATACTGGCATCAAAATCAATAGGATTTGGAATAGAAATTTTGAAATTGATACTTGAACTTAAGATTTAAGCTTTGTTATTGCTTTAACTAGTACTTGGGTCATAAAGTGATGAACTAAGGGGATAGGGGGTCATGGTAGGATCTTTATTTCTGTGATCTAGTTTTGAAAGTTGAAGTGCAATTAATATGATAACTAAGTCCTAAGTGAAACAAGTTCAGTTACTTTCTATCAACAGTTCTAGTTTAATGGCGGGGCAGGCTCGAAGGGCCGAATGGCCTACTCCTGCTCCTACATGTTATGTTATGTTGTGCAAAGACTTGCACAGTGGTTTCTTCCAACTCTTTTGAGGTAGTGGTGGGTTTCGAGTGAGGAGGGAATGAGAGTTCTGGGAGTAGATGAGACGGAGGATTAACTTCCTATGAATTGTGCAACAGCGCTGGTGCTAATCTTCAAATGGATGTGTAATCTTAATTCTGATGGTTATGTAATTACCATCCACATCTCAAAGCTGCATTAAGTGAAAGCTGTTGTGCTTGTGTAGGATTCCCACCTATACCTGGAGTGCAAGACACAGGTGGAAACCAAGATATTGCAGAAGTTCTTGAAGCTGCATCTCAACTCGCAACTGCAGAGGTGACTGAGGAGGATGAGGACGAGGAGGTACTGTAACCAATCTGTGGCCTGTCAGCTTTACAGGGAAATACAAACCTTCCAGCAATGCTCACTGGACAGTATTTAGGAGTGGGAGTGACCTTTCCCTTCTAGATTTCTGCCGTCTGGGTGAGTTAGTAGCCCCCTTGACTCCAGGTCAGTGGGAGTTCAAGCCATGGGTCAACATTATAAGGACATAGTCTAGACTGGCACTCAACTCCCATGCTTGGGGAGTGCTTCACATGAGGTGATAGTAATCCAAAGCCCTTCTGCCTGTCTAGGTGGATGCTAAAGATTCCTCGACACCATTCATAAAGCTAGTTTTTTCTGGTCCTTCCTTGCTAACAATCAGATTTAAAAAAAGTTCATTTGCTTAATGTGTGTTTGTGGGACATTGCAATGCACAAATTGGCTGCTGTGTTTACCTACAAATACACTCACTGCACTTCACAGTGAAAATCCTGTGAAGTACTTGAAGATGTTTGGATGATGTCATCAAGCATTATATCAAATACAAAGTTATTTATGCGTTTAAGCCAGGAATACTGAGATAACTGTTGAATATTTTATGTACCAATATTGAAGTCCTGCTTGAAAATCATGAATCCAGCACATCCTGGGATCATTTGTGTTTTTGAGTCTATCAATGTCTGTAGGTCTTGCGTAGCAATACAAAACAAACTGAAGGGAAAGCAAGACTGATTATCATCGGTACTACAGTTTGATTTTATGCAAATTACATAAATATGTCTTTCACAAAGGATTTATTTATCAATCTGTAAAAACTATGTATCCAGACATTTGAAATCGAATGTGTGATCTCACTGGTACCCCCAGTGTGAAAGCTTCAGTAAATCTATATTGAAATGGGGATCTCTCACTGAACAGAAGATTCTTAACAGTTTCTGATGTTTATGCAGTTTTACATCAGAGATTGCTTTTTCAGAAAAAAATCTGTCCTAACCACACTTTTGTCTGTAGAGTGGAGCTCCTGCACAGCCTCCCATTGCAAAGAAACCAACAAGGATTCCAGAGCAGGGAGTGTCCAGCTTGATCCTATCCCCTGCAGCACAGGGCGGCAAGTCTCCAGTACCACAAAAGTCATCACCATCTACACCCAGCAGTCTCCAAAGCTCAACAGGTACAGAGTCTTTTTCAATCGCTGCTGTTTCAATCAAGCCTTCGAGACTTCGTCCATCACGAAGGGCGTTATGTAAATATAAATGCAAGTTGTTGTTGTATCATTCACAGGAACTGGAAGAAACGGTTCAGTCTCTGCTCTATTTGTTTTGCTTTAAAATCATCTTTCAATCCCTAATTTTAAAATAATTTTAATTATTTTTCTCCAGCTATTCCCGATGACTATAATATTTATTTATCTATAATGTTGCCTTTTTAAACACACTTTTATTTCGGCAGTGCATTGTCTCAGCTCTGTGTAGGGAAATTGTTTTCTGATATCACTTTTAACCGATTTAGCTCCAATATGAAGACCATGTCCCTTTGTTTAGAATCCCTCATCAGAGGAAAGAGTCTCCCAAGTTTTCTCTCTCTCACTCATAGATTTATCCGATAAAAAATAAACTAGGTTTTTGTTAATAAAGTTGCCTGTAGTTCAGTCAGGAAGCAGAGGGTCAGTACGTTTTACCGTTTTTCTCTGCAGCCCAGCTACAGTTGGAGTTTCTGGAGAATAGGAAGAAGCTGTACATTAAAGCTGCTATTCAGGCTAAACAGAAGAAGAATCTTGAACAAGCAAAACAGTTCCTTCGGACCATCAAGGGTTTTGACCCAATGATTGAGGCCGTCAAAAGCGGGAAACCAATTGATATTTCCAAGGTCAGGGAGAATTGAAGGATAATGTGGGGTAACGTTTGTCAACTAACCAGTGACTTTCCTAACAAAGCAGGAGTGGAGCCCAAGTGCGAGGAGTTGAGAAGTAGCACATCCTGTCCAGTAGTGCTGTGGATCCTGTTGGCAAATACAGTTACTGGCATTGATGATGGAAGCTGTGCATGAGGAAATGGCTGTTTTGTTTGTTCTTTACTAAGAACAAAGATACAAGTATTCATATTTTCTAAAGAGATAACCAAGAATATATGATCGCAGTGGATGCAACGTATGGCTGTTCCCTTCCAGGTTCCTTCGCCCCCAGATGATGACGAGGATGACTTTATAATGGTGTATCACAAAGATGTGAAGGTTTCGTCTAATTTTGAGGAGGTGTACACAAACCTTATGAAGCTTCTGAGGGAACAGTACCAGGTATGTGTTGGGACAAACTCAGTGCTGTGTATATAACAAATGATATTGAGGGTACTCTGTATTGTCCCAGGAATACAGAGGCTACTTTCTCTCCACAAGCTCCGCAGTTCAGTGTTGATCTGGAGAAATTTGAAGTGAAGATCAGTAGCTTGACCAGGTTGTGGCTCCGAAAAGTTGACTCACTTTCCTTTCTCCATAGATGTTGCCTGACCTGCTGAGTGTTCCCAGCGACTTCTAGTTTTGTCCTAAAATACAATAGCTGGTTTCTCTATTTAACTTCGGTTTAATTTTTCTCTTTGACTAAGAATGAAAGAATGTTCTGCTCTGAAAATCATCCTCATTTTAACATTACACTTTTTAAAAATCTTTTCAATCTAGAAATGTCTGACCTATTCCAAGCAATTTACACATCTTGGGAATGTGGTGGAGACAACAAAGTAAGTATAAAGCACAGTGCGTCTGATCCATTTACAGCACATCATATTTATCATTTTTGTCTTGTATTTTCTAGAGAAATATTCAAAATATTTGTTATCCAAGGGTAAAATTGAAATTTCTGTCTATACATCGAGCAAGAAGAAACATGTAAGTTTTTTTAAAAAATAATAAAATGTTGCCTTTGATCACACTTCTAGGTTTGAGAAGATGGCTGCCAGTTGCAGCAAAAATATGGAGATCCTTAAACTGGCCCAGGCTCAGGGTTTGAATCCACCCAAACATCATTTTGAGGAGAGAAGCTTTCAAATTGTACGGTGAGGACCTCTGAATTCACAACTAATTAAATCCTGGGAGGTTTAGAGGTTTATATAAATATCTGTGGCATTAAAGGTAACTGCAAGTTCTTGTAACTCAACAGCAATATTTTGACTCATTCGGTTGATTAGATATCTCATGCTTTCTGAGATGTTACTTGTGTGAGGAGGAGTGTATTCCCGTACAGAATCAAAGCTTCAACTATTTCAATTGAAGTATTTTTGAAATCTGATCAATCAGCAAAGTACAGTATTCTGTTGGCTATCTTTCTGCTTAAACTGTGATGGGGAAGGAACAATAGGTAGCAATTTCCTTGTGTATAATATTCTGTCTTATTCTGTAGGATATTTTCAGATCTCAGTAGTACTGAAATGCTTCTCATAATTGTAAAAGGAATCAATCTCCCAGCTCCTCCAGGTAAGGTGATATCAGATTCCACATTAACAGTAAGCTAATTTGAGTGGAATAACCAATCTAAGATAATTAATAAACACATTGTCTGTGTAATAAGGAATATTGTGGAGTCCTGTAGCTCAGTGGTTAGAGCACTCGCTTTGCAAGTGAGAGACCTGAGTTCAATTCCAGGCAGAGGGCGAAACCTCGGGCAAGTTTCCTTACTCCACACAGAGCCTAATAATAATCCCTCCAAAACCTAAAACAATAATAAATTGGTCATTTTCAATCTACGACTGTTTGTGGGACATTGCTGTGCGCAATTGGCTGCCGCGTTCGCCCACAAATATACAGTCAATTCACTTTACAGTGTGTTCTGTGAAGCGCTTTGGGACGTCCTCCCGACGTGAAAAGCGCTATATCAAATGCAAGGATTATTATTATATTAGCCTGAAGGGCTTGTGAAGTTCTCCTTTCTAACCTGGCTTTGGATCCAGACCAGAATAATAGGCTGAAATGGGTATCTTCTCGTGACTGGCCCAATGTGATATTGCTGCACTGTTTGATGACCCATTAGATCAAATAAATCTTCAGTATAAAATTGAATGAAACTTGCTGATTATCTAGGACTGTAAAGCTGCTAAATGTGGAGTCTTGCACTTACAATGGACAAACGTCACCCATAGTTTTATTCTGGATTAACACAGCAGCACATTCAACATCTTTGTTTAATTCGGTCATAAATGCATATAATTTAAAACGTACTGTTGAATTCCTATCGCGTTCTGGGCTGTTACTTGTGTGAGGAGGAGTTTTATTTCTTTACAGACTAAAAGTCTTTTTTTTCATCTGTTTCATACAGGTGTGGCAACTCATGACCTTGATGCCTTTGTAAAATTTGAATTTCATTATCCTAGTTCAGTAAGTACCTTCACACTTATGTAAAATCTAAACAGTCTGAAAGCGATATATTGTCAACACTGTATATTCTTGAGTTAAATGTTATTCTGATCATTTTAGTTTGTCAAATAGCTGTTTCTAAGGAAACTAAATTATAAACGTGCTTATTTTAAAAATAATTGACTATAATTTCTATATTTTTAAACAGGAGCAAGCCCCAAAATTTAAAACTAATGTAATCAAGAATACAAACTGTCCAGGTATGAGATTTGCTGTTAACTTGGTAACTTGAGAGCATTAAATGGAAGAGCTGTGTGGGGTAGGGGGAAGAGTTTAGAAGAAACTTTTTCATTTAGAAAGTTAGAACATGGAATGCCTTGCCATAAAAAAATATTGAAACCTCATTTAAAAGGTTCCTCTTACCGAGGCACCAATTGATTAACTCAACAAAGCAGAATCTGTGTTCTGTAGTAAAGCGCCATATTTTATGCAATTTGTTTAGAATATGTTGACTGTATAAATGCTTTAAAAAAAATCTTTCCTTCTGTTATTTCCTTCCAGAATATAATCAAAGTTTCAAGCTAAATATTAACAGAAATCATCGAGGTTTTAAACGAGTGATTCAGAGCAAAGGAATTAAGTTTGAAATAATTCATAAAGGGTAAGGACAGAAAAGCTGTATTGACTTAGTGTGTATTTACATTGAGGTCCAGTGTCTCGCAATACTTTACTTTCTCTGTTCGGAGTTTGTGTTGAACTTTTTAATCGTTTGCGATTGAGGTTTATAATAATGGTGAGAAATCGGTGATGCTCTTCCTCCAGGAAAGCAGGAGTTCCCTATGTCCCACGTGATTCCCAGGAGCAGGAATGGGTGAGCGACCGAATCAGCCCTCGCAATGCTCCTCCATTGCTGACCAGTAGGAGAGCCCCTGACCGGCCGTGCACCGGATTAGTTTGGACCAATTGGCCCTTCAGCATCTCAGCCACTCGTCCCCTCAGTCACAGCATTGAGCTGCTTCCTCCTCCCAGAGGGAAGACACTTGCCGACACTGTCTAGTCACCCCCACACAATATTGCTGGGTGGGGGGGGGGGGGGGGAAGAGATGAGATTTCAAGTAATTTGAATCATTTATTTAATTAGTACTTCAATTCATACATCTTTATTAGTATATTCCGAGCGGCTTGTGGTTTGGGCTTTATGAGGTTTCCAGTGGACCTTTGGGACTTTGTTAATTCTATTTCTGACTTTCTTTCAGAGGATTTCTCCGGTGTGACAAGCCAGTGGGAACCGCTCAACTAAAACTGGACAAACTAGAAACTGAGTGTGAGGTCAGGGAAATCATTGAGGTAAGATCACTGTCGAGAGGATAGGATGAAAGCCATTGATCTTATCCAGAATACTTGCCCTTCTGTCTTCTCATTACAGAATTGAGCTGCTGCTTAAGGTTCTATTTGAATCACTTTGTATCTTCTGATACTAATGTCCCTCACCTCATGTTTGATTCTTATTTCAATTTGTATTAAAGTTTGTAAGCAAACTAGCTTAGTCTGGAAAAGACTATTTCAGTGAACACCTGAAAGTCTGAAGCACGTTTCTCCCCACTGCAGACCTGGGTGAACTGTGTGGTTCTGCAGGTAGATTGGTAATTGATTTGCAGGACAGTTCAACAACAAAATTACATGTATTTAGCACCTTTCATGTTGGGAGGACGTCCCAGGGCGCTGGACAGTTAGTGTTTCAGACCCAAGTGGGGGTCGGGAGGGCAGGGGGAGGAAGGAGGGTGACTGAAGGCAGTTGAAGAGGAAGGTCTTGAAGGAGGAGAGAGAGGGGGCAAGGCGCAGGGACTGCGGGATGGAGGTCCAGAGGCCCAGCTTCCAATGGTGGAGTGGGCAAAGTGGGGGAACCTGAAGCAGGCCAAAGCCCGCTGAGGGAGCGAGCAGGTCGGTTGGGAGGTCACAGGGAGCGAGGCCATGGAGAGCTTTGAAGATGAGGACCAGGATCTTGAACTGTATCCTCTGTGTGATGGGAAGCCAGTGGACTCGAGAAGGATGGGGGTGATAGGGTCACGGAGCCTGGTGCGTGAGTTATTCCTGAGGTTGTGTCCGACGCCCACATATTTGCATTTGCTTAGATTTTTGATGGCAGGAAATCTACTGGTGGCCGATTAGAAGTGAAAGCTCAAATCAGAGAACCTCTCAGTGGACAAGATTTACAAATGATTACAGAAAAATGGCTGGTCCTGGATACTGTGAGCACGACACAGATAGGAACATCTGAAGAGAAAGTAAGACTGAAATCAGTAATGTGATGCCGTTCTCCAGTCTCTGTTGGTTGGTTGTTTACTTCTAAAACTGTTCTAAAACATCACATTTTTAGTTTGATCTGTTTTCAATTTTTAATAATGTCATTATCCTAGAAAAGAGTGAAGTTACGAGCAATGTGTTCCCACGTTAATACTGGAATAGTGCCTTTTCTCCTCCTCCAGCAGATTAAATCTAATCATTGCCCCTTCAAATCTCCATTACCAAGTGATTTACGAGCAGGACAACTATGCCAAAGCCATGATCATACGCAGATCATGCTTTCTATATTAGAACTTATCATTTAGTGCAGGTTTTTTGCCATTTATTGTCAACTCTACATGGACCTTAGTTCTGAATAAAATTTGAGGAACTGTAACTAGTTTATGCTTTTACTTTGGCACCTTTTGGTTGTATACTTTCCAATGTAACCAACTACACTGTTCCTCTTACTAGAAACATTCTCTTTTTGAAGCAAATGTGGAGAAAAACATTAGGATAGTCTTAAATGGTGGGTTCCTGTACTGTAACAGGAGAGGACTTTACAGTATGAATGGATTTGTAATGTTCTGAACTATTTCAGCAATGTCATTGACTGACTGTTGTTTTGACCTAGGCTGCAGGACCACAATAGTTTGTGAATTACACACTGGTTCCTTTATCAGGTATGTTGCAGGAGTTTCTGCATGTGATTGGATAACTTTATTCTGTCTGATTTGTTCAGTAGTTAAGATTAGTAATGTACATCCTGCTACTCTGATCCTCCGAGTGAAGCGGATTTACTTATTGCATAATTCTAGCCGTTAGACTTAAATCCCATTGTTTCCCAGGTTTTCTTTCTCTGCTGACATAGACCTTATATCTTAACAGTGGTGGAGGCAAGATCATTTTTTAACCAGTTCACTATTAAAGTCACAGCATAGTGGGCAGAAGGAAATTATATTAAAGTAACAAAAATACCACTGGCAGTTCAGTGAGCATGAGCCAGTCAGTGACAGAAAGCTTGTCCTGAGCCACACAGTAAAGCAGTCTTTTCACGATACGTCAGCACAAGTTGTATGACTGGTGCTGACACATGAGCAACAGACCAATTGCCAAACCAATTGTATGAGCCTAGCAGTTAGTGAAACCCTGCGGGCACTGACTGACTGACTAATTTCGACTATCTTTGTTGAAGTAATGTAGGATTAAGATAAAAAAGTTAAACCGTTCAAACAGCAAGACAGTAAATGGCATTTGATTTCTGTTTTGCAGGTCAAATGGTACTTAAATTAACTATGCACCTATTCATGACTGCTACAGTAGAATAGAATCTACAAGTACAAACTGCTGCTTCTGAGAACACCATAACTTGCATGAAACGCCAAAGGATGTTGATTCGGGAAGTACAACGTTTACAGAAATATTTCCTTATTGTAAATCTGCACATTTCCAGAGTGCCATGGATTCTTTCAAAGGAAATGTGAAAAGGCCATTTGTAATAGTTACTGTACAGGTAGAAGCGAGTATGGTGAACATTTCTCAAGAGGAAGGAAAAAACTAGGTTGAACAGGAGTGGGCAGCCCTACCTCCTCTGGGCCTTTCTCCACTCAATGAACATGGAATCTGCTGCCAACTTGTTTTGTTTGAATTCTTAATGGGTCAGAGGCAAAGTTTGGTTGTAAAAGTTTAAGTGTTAAGCTTAAGTGCAGCAGTTACTGACGGAGTGAACAGTCCATTCTGCAGCATTGTGTAGCAAGTTGAGTGCATTACACGGCTAAATGTGAGACTAGACGTAGCCAAACACTGTATGGTGTAAACAAAGGGCAGGTTGATGTGAAAGCCAAACTGATAGAATGCACTTGGCCTCAATAACTAAGAATTTTTCAGGACAAAGACCATTCATTGCATTGATTACAATTGCTGTCCTTTCACATTACCTTCTGATTTGAACAGAAAAGCACTACATTTTGGTGTAACCTTAGTATGTTATGACACAGTTGCACTTGCTTTCAGGGAAATGCTTGGTGTTTATGTATGTGCCTGAAGATATGTATATGCAGCCTTAATGTATAGCTTTGGAAAAATGGAGAAAGTTAATGTACCATAAGTGTGTAAATGGTTCAGAGCTTTGCGTTGAGGGATAATAGGTTTACACATTTTATGAAGTTGCACAAAATGTAAAAAGGCAGATCAATATTTTATATGGGGGAAGAGGGGAAAAAATCTAGTCATTGTCCCAGAGCTGTCTCCTCAGGCCTAAAGATTTCAGGACGAAAGGAGGAGACCACTATCCCCAATCTGCTCCCTGAAATGGGTACCTAACCGGTGGGAACATTGTTTGATAAAAATCTTGAACAAGATTCCCACCATCCTAACCAATATTAAAGTTGCACACGGCAGGAATTGTTTATCCTGCTTTTTGAACAATTTAAAGCAGCGTTTATGTATCTTAAAGGTGACGACTCATTGCAGTTTGAGTTCAAAAGAAACAACTGCTGGATTTCTTTAAGGGATCCAGTGCAAGATCCCTCACCTTGCTCGCTTTTCAGTGCCTTTGAGACTGAGCTGTCAATATGCTCTGATGGGCAGGCAGTTTATCTATTATAGAACTACCCTTTTGCAGGAATATCTACTGGAATGTACTATACTGCTTGTCAATCTTGCTCCACAAATGTTTAATGCTGTATATATTTATTTCAAACAATGTAAGCTGTTTGCAGAAAATAAAATTTTATTTGAAGATGCTAAGGGGAGTATACTTTTGGATAAATTCACCCTGGAAATTGCATTTCTCCCGTACACTCAGAACAAATAGCACCAACATGCCTGTGTACCAACAAAACCAAATACTCTTAGTCTTGCCCCAACTCAGCTCTTTGCACAAGGCATGGATAATGCACGGAGCCTGATCAGCAGCTGACTCAGCCCCAATGGAACCAACAAAAGCAGTTTCCTCCCTTGGAGACTTTAAACACTAAGCTTTCTATAAACAGTTACTACCTGAAGTGCATGTGCACCAGGAAGCACAATTAATACAGCTGATATGAAATGCAGTGTGGCTGAGCAAGTAATCATCAAAAAGTTTCACTTCAAGAATTTCCATTAAATCAGCATTCAATCATGCAGTGGTTTATAGACTACATGTATTGTCAGGTCACAATTTCATCTTGACGGTAAAAGATTTCCAGATTAGCTGCTCTTAAATATTGTAATTTGAGCCACAATTAGGAAACATTCTTGCACCGTTAGTAAGGTTAAAAAAAATTAACAAAACACCAATTGGAAAGTGTCCAGGTTAGAGTACCGTACATTTTGTAAAGTTGCTTCTTGAATTTTTTTTAAACATAAAACAGTCAGAGATTTATGCAAGAATAATTTTTATTGCTGTTGTGTATTTAAAGTGAAATACTTAATATGCTATTCAATGAGGTTTTATTAGGAAACCATTTATTTTAACCAGTTTTCTAAAGTGCACATTTGACTACTGCCAATAGAAAAACTAAAGGAAATGAAATAGCATTTCATCTAAATGTACAATGATTCTTATGCAAGTTAACTGTCTTGCAGTCTAGAAAGTAATATACAGTTGAAGGAAATAGGCCAAACAAGACATACCCACCTTCCTTCAAGTCAATGGTAATACTACAGCTTTTTAAATAAGATTCCTTTGAATTGTAGATGTTCCTAATGGATAAAGAAAACAAATATACAGAGTATTTGGCTTTTAAATAACCACTTTACATTTACTTACAGGAGTTCAATTTGTCCAGGATTCTGCTTCATTCCAGCACCAGGGTTACCTTTTCTAAAGCTCTTCCCTCAAACATAAACTGTCAACAAACATTCAGAAGCAGTTTCCTTTAACAGAGGCTTTAAACACTAATCTGTTGATATAAACAGTATTACCTGAGGTGCTGTGCACCAGTAAGTAGTTAATACAGCTGATAGGAAATGCAGTATGGCTGAGCAAGTAATCATTTAAAAAGTCCTTTACTTTTAGGTTAATGAGTTTATACACTATTATAACATGGCTAAAGATCACCACAATGTTCCCATTCTGTGGTTTACAAGGCATAGGTTAAGTGCTTGAAAAAACATCAGATACGTTATATACAAACTAAATAGATTAGCTGCTGATTCGGTCACGAAAGTAGTGATACTGAGGTCAGTGGGTGTCTGCGTCATCATATGCTTCTCTCTATACTGTCCTCAGGCTGTTGTGTGAACAGGACCCTGGAACCAGGGATGCATTCTCATTCTCCTCAACCTTGCAAAGTTTCCAAATCCTCAAGAATGATATGCTGTCAAAAATCCAGGCAATGTAAACTAGTAGAGGAAATTTCTTTGAAAATGCTTTCATGCTTCAGTAGTGTATCAGTCCATCAAGTCCACATTTAGTTTGTAATGGAAAGGCAGGCAGCCTGACCTGTATTACAATAACCACTGTTCCATGGTGCATAGTAGATCCAGCAATAATGAAACACCTGTTCCGGTTTTCTATCAACAGTTTAAAGTGCAAATGGTTTTTGTTTTAGCCACACTTAGCAATGCACACGATCAGCGATATGGAAAGGGTTTCTGCAGGTTTAGGAGAAGCTCTCCAAGATGTAAAAGTTGAGCTCCATCACCACTGGCCCTTCACTTAACTGACAAGCTCCACTGTGAATCACTGGGACCAAAGCAGTGTCCAGGTCATTCATGTATTGGGAAGGAAGGGGCTGTCCGTTGCTACCAGCTTGATATCCAACCTGAACAAAGACATGAGGAAAAACACTTTAGAACCACTAATTTTAAATAGCGGTTAATCCAAATCTCAAAAAGAAATGCACAGAAAATGTGCCACATACTCTGCATTTTCACCTCATAATAAACAGGTAAGAAAATGCTCAATACTTCAACAGCTTCAAGTCAATTTCACTTAGTTCAAGACCCAGTGCCTTTGTTCTATTGGCTCTTGATTGAACCTCATAGTTCACAGCATCTTTCTTGCCATTACTCTGAAAATGTCAGTGCTACGGAAATAGGCCAATCAGCCCATCAATGTGAACCATCTAATCTGATCACGGTTTTCAACTATCTCCACAATAAATCATTGCATCAACAATGATTTATGGCAGAACCCTTTATTCAAAGAAACAGAATGAGAGGCCAGGCAGTCTATTCATGATCTCACAGAGGTTTGTGTAATAAAGACTGCTTTCTTGGGACTTAAATCGTGAGTCAACCCTGACACTTTCCCTAGCATCGGGAAAAGTTATTTCGGATGATAACAACAACAACAAGATTCCATTTAGAGAGCGCCTTTCACGTCGGGAGGACGTCCCAAGGCGCTGTACAGTTGGGTCAGGACCCGAGCATTGGGGGGGAAATGGTGAGGGGAGGGAGCGAGGAGGGGGGAAATGGTCAGGGGGAGGGAAGGGAGGGAGCGAGGAGTGGGTAGAGAGTCGAGAGGGGAGCTGAAGGCACGGTCAAAGAGAAAGGTCTTGAGACCGGCCTTGAAAGAGGAAAGGGAGGAGGCACTGGGGGATAGAGTTCCATAGTCTCGGGGCTGAAGGCCCGGCCACCGATAGAAGCGCGGTTGGGGCGGGGGATGTGGAGCAGACCGGAGCCAGAGGAACGGAGGGTACGGGCAGGTAGGTAGGGGGATAGTAGGTCGGAGAGGTAGGAGGGAGCGAGGCCATGAATGAAGATCTTGAATTCGATCCTCTGGGGGATGGGGAGCAGTGGAGGCGAGCGAGGGTGAGGGTGAGGGCGAGGGTGGGAGTGATGTGGTCCCGAAGCCTGGTGCGGGACAGTACACGAGCTGCAGAGTTCTGGATGACCTGCAGTGTGGAGGGAGGTGGCGGGAAGGCCGGCGAGGAGAGAGTTCCCATAGTCCAGCCTTGAGGTGATAAAGGCGTGAACCAGAGTTTCAGCCGCGTGAGGGGTGAGGTAGTGCCGTAGTCTGGCGATATTCCGGAGGTGATGGAAGGCGGTGCCAGTTGTGGCGCTGATATGAGGGAGAAAGGACAGCTCAGGGTCGAAGAGAACACCGAGGTTCCTGACTGCTTTGAGAGGTGGAGAGTGCAGCCTTGGATGCTGATGCTGTCAGCGCCTGAGGTGCGGAGGCGCTGACGTGAGCCAATCAGGAGATAACATTCCCTGCGCCTTATTTGATGACCCACCTTTAAAAATAAGTTTAGAATGTTTAGTGCAATAAAGTGTTGGTACCTGGTCTGAATCCAGGGTGACACGCAGACCCAGCTTTGCCTTCCCATCTTCTTTCAGCAGTTTAAGATGGGGACAGAGTGCCATGCAGAATGCCTTGGCCACATTCTCAGTCAGTTTGCTGTGATCAGCTGGGTCACTCAGACTATTCGGCTGATCCTCGCTCTGAAGGAAGAACACCTATAAAATACAAAAGTAGTTCCTTCTGAGTCCAACTGCACTATATACACCCACCCCCACACACTAATCATAATCCTTGCATTTAGTACAGCACCTTTCATGTCAGAAATACAACCTCAACATTCAATTCAGTGACCAGATACACACAGAAATATAGTACATTTACCTCTGTCCATCTGATGACCTTGCCGTTAGATTTAAATTCTGATCCATGAAATATCTTCACACTTGCAATTTCATCCATGGATTTTCCATCAATTGGACTGACAACACTACAATTTTAAATGAAAAAGTTGAATGCAGTTTAGTGAATCTGAATTTCTTTAACTGAAGGGAACGGTTTATTCATTTTATGTAAAAATACAATTTACATTCATATTGCTGTTTCACGTCAGGGGGTTGTGTTACAGTGAAGCTTGTTTTGCTGAAGATACTTTTTACAGTTATATTCAAATATGTGAATGCTTTAAATAAGGCACACATGGCAAACTTCATAGAGATAATGCACCCTTTGTTAATATTTTTGTCGTCTTCTGTCCACTGGATGTGAACATGTTCCTGTGGTTCTTCTGCATCAATTTTACCGCAGGTTATAGTAAAATCCTTCATCTCCCGTAGCGCCTGTCGCAAAGAGTCCATCGTTTCAGCTGAGATTTGCACCATCACACCATCTGAAAGCAGACCATACACATCATAACATGGTCAAATTTGATAAGCAAATGCAGTGAATTTTACCACAGTATATCGAACAGGCTGCAAACAATGCAAAACAGCATCCAGAAGGAAATGTGTCATGAGAATCAATCTGCATTGAGAATTAATTTTGTTCATGAACAGCACAGCTGCATTTTAACAGGGACAGAATGCATGGAAAAATCAGTTTTTGAGTTATTCTCACAATTGAATGTGTGTAACAATAGGCGATAGGAATGAAATGACCATAATACAAGCCATGTAGAATTTAGTTGTTCAGGATTACCTTCTACAATGCTGGACTTGGCCAGGTAACCAGAAGACGACTTCAGAGCTCCACTGAACACAAAAAAATTGGCTCCCGTTACTAGAAACAACAACAACAAGATTACATTTGTATAGCGCCTTTCATGTCGGGAGGAAACAGAACCATTAGGGAAAATATCACTTACACTGAATTCCATGTTTATTCACGTGTCACATTTTCAAAAGATCAAACCCAACTATAAACATTCTCGAAACATATAAAACTTCCAAACTAAATACAAAATATACTTTGATGTAAAACATTCTGAATTCAAATGTTTCCCCTCGAGTAGAAATAAGAACCTGGTAAAGCCTCACCCTTTCTGGGCTGGTTGTGGATACTGATGGCTTGTGTCTGGTAGTTCCCATCATCATTTTGGACACACACCAAGTGGGAATCAGCCTTCTCATTGAAGCATGCTCCAAACGCCAGCACATGTTCATTGGATTTGTTCATTGCTTTCATCATCTTCAGTTTGTCCCCAGAGCAGAGAGAGAGGGAACCCCAAAAACAGGCTTTAACATGGAGAATTGAGATGCTACATCTAGAGATTTGATTTTTAGTGATCTGGATATCCAAAAATAGCCAACCAATAATGGATGTCACTCCCTGTGGAGTGGCCATGGGCAGCACACAGGAAGTGATATCCGTGGAAACATTTTTAAAATTCAAAACCTGCTTTAAAAAAAGTTTAAAATACTAATGATGTGAAAATAACTTTCCTTGATTTTACAGATTTGAAATGATTAAAACACTAAAACAGCAGAGCCCCGCTCGCTAGAAACATACATTATGTTAAATGTTCAAAATTTTTCAACTGACATGAGACCAGCAGTGGGGTGAGTTGCAGAAAGGTGGCAGCAGCTACAAGCTGTGCTGGATCCTGTATTGTGTATATTTACACCCTTCAAAACAAATGCTACTGTAACCAGCTCCATTCCCCTGCGACTATAAACCAAGTAGCTGCAGGAACACATGGTAGCGACACCAAAATCAACCAAGATCCTTAATTGTGACATTATATTTCTGCTCAAAAAATCACCTTTCTCCCTTCATTATTCGAAGAGGCCATTATTAAAGTTTAGAAATTATTTTCCAATTAGTATTGTTTTGGTAAATAAGCACAGGACTGACAATTGTTAAGGGGAGCGAGGCGGGTGAGTGGGGGGGAGAGAAAGGAGGTCTAAATGGAAAGGATAATTTCAGAAAAAGAGGATCTTTTAAAAATATTTTTTAAATTATATTTTTTTAAGGGGGGGCGGGGGAGTAGAAAAAAAAGAGCACAAATGATTTCCAGTTAGTTCGTCAGTTAACCAATATAAATTCTAAAAGCTACTTATATCTTTATCGAGAAACCTCATTCTGATGGTCGTTTCCCCTCACTTCAATGAATCTCCAGCAGCCTGATAGAAAGAATCCTCGAAACATCTAGTTAAGACGTCACAAACACTGGGGCAGTACCTGATTGTATCGGTTACTGGGAACCTTGATGCAGGTTTTCCTGACTTCCATGTCCACCACAAGGCCTTGGACCACCGGCAGTTTGTACTGATAATTCCTGAAATCCTGACAAGTGCATTTCACAACAACATGGTTTAGATTCGCATTTTCATTCAAGATTTGAAGCTTTTTAACACAACAAAATCCATGAAGTACTTTGGAGAATAGGAATCAATACTATAATATTTAATAAAACACAATGATGCACAAAATCATCTCCAATATCAGTTATAATTATTAATGAACTGTCGGCATAAACACCAGTCACAACACAATCTACAGATGCCAGCAACTAAGAGAATGTGGGATCCCACCTATACAAACTGTTCGAGACTAAAAATCATAAAATTACCAAAATAAAATGTGTTTATAGCACTAGAACTGTTAACCAAAAAAAAACTAAATAGGCAATGGTTTCTGCAGAACAGATGCAAGTGTATAACCCATTTAACCTTCAAGGACTATAGGTGATATTCAGGAGTGCTGATATTTTCTATTAGGCCTCCACTGATCATTATTCATACCATTTAGTTTATTACCTGAAAGGTTTCCTTCTGCAAGTCCTGACAATGGCCACACAAGCCTTCTGAAAATACTGCACATATCTAACCAAAGGTCACCATCTGATTCCTATTGTTTATTACTGTTCTGCCCTTCAACAGAATTAATCACCACCATGTTTTTAAAAAAAAACTATCTGAAGGATATCTCATTCACTCTGCTCATTGAAGTTTAAAGTCATTGCTTTTACCTCTGCAGTCTGTGAGGGGAATTCTGGTTTGCAATTTTAGACACAAAGTACAGTGAATCTCCTCAGGATAATCTTCGACTAAACATTTTTTAAAAATTCTTTTTTTGTTAATTGATCAGGATGATTTTTTGGGGGAGCACACGCAGATACCATGACCACTGCCTGGCTCAGAAATCACACTGCTGAGATAGCCACAAGGGGTTGACTGGATTCTGGCATTCTGTTGTCAAGTAAGTCTTTTTGGAGCCAGTCTCCAAGGAGACCTCACTTTCTCTTTTCTCTCCCTTTCCCGCAAGAGGATACTTTATGAACATATGGTTTAACACGGGGAATAAAGGCCGTATAACTCAGTACAACACTGAAAAGGTATTGGATAATATTTTAGCAATGATAACCAGCAAGGCAGTTCCTTTTGCAAAGGAGGGAGGCTCCTCCTACTACAGTTAATGACTTACCGCAAGCAGGTTCATGATGGTGTGGCCGGTCTCCCCAAACAGAGGCTTGCGGAATCGCACACTAAACAACGGACACGGATAAACTGAAAGATGCAGAAGAAAATGTACCTTCAGAAAATACCATTTAATTGTTGCTTGTATTAACTGCTAGGAGTTTGCACAAACGCAGTTACTCACATCTGTATTCTGCTCCAAGGCGAAGCATAAGCCGGATGGGGAAAACCTTAGCCCAAGGAGTCTCCCATTTCTGAATGAGAATGCCAAACACGTAGGGGGGGCTGGGGAGGACCAGGTCCTGCAACGACTGGAACGTTGGAGTAACATACAGGAAGCCACCATGTTCTCTGCTGCCAAGAAAACTCTGGGTAAAGAAGGAATGACCCAAGTCTCCCACCACATTACCTAGTAACATAAAGCAAAGCAATTACACAAAGTTTTGTAAACGCAAAACGGTAACTTGAAACTGCAGAGCATTAAACCTAGGCTAGTATTTACTCAGAATAATGCAACAGTGACTGGTATTTTAAAAGATACTGAACCCAATTGTGACAGATAGATATATACCTGTACAATTAACGCTGACAATTTAAGATCAATATGGCAGCACATATGTGGGGGGGGGGTATATGTTTTGAAACAATATTTGGTCAATTAAACTACATTTGATCGTACCTGCCAGTGCTTCCTGGTAAAGCTGTATGAAGTGACTGAAGACGTCTTTGGGGATGCATTTCTCATCAGGTAAACACTGCAAGAGGATGACAATCTCTGCCTGGCCCACAGCGTGCATTCCCTTTGTGGTGAAGGACCAACACTTCCTGTTGACATCTATAAGCACATGTTCAGCATTCATTACAGATTTCACAGTCATAACTAAATATAATGGGGCACTTTCGTATAATGTGGACTTTTGAAGAGCTTGAAATATTTGCCATTAAAATGTACAGATTTATAATTAGAGCGTAGTTGTGTACGGTGCTAGTCAAACAAAGTTCTTTGCAGTTTAATTAATAGGAATAAGCTGTGACTTATGCAATGTTATCTCTCCTCCTGCAAACATAAATTGCTAAACCAGCTGCTGTTGTGTTTACTGTGACATATTCAAAGGCAGTAATGTATATTTATATTCCTTTATGGCTTTACCATTATAAAATCCAAGTACAACATAGCTTGGTTTAATGAACACAATGTCAAATCCAAATCAAGTCTAGTGCCTTGCAATTTAAATGGACCGTTAGTCTGGTTTTAAGGATTTGCTTTCACACTAACATTTAAAAATTGAATTGAAAGGTTAATGATGCTGTTACATTTGGCAAGATGTTCATTGTGAAGCAGTTTGAAAAATGACCACATTTGACTTACAGTTGACTAGTTTGACCATGACAAGCAAGTTGGCGTTTAACACGAAAACCAGAGGATCTGGGCCCCCTTCCTCCAGCTGCTGCATCATTGAGATCTGTGAGGGCTGCTCCTCCACTGCGTAATCTGGTACCAGAGTAAATAATCCTAATTTTAGTGTTAGTAAATGTGCAAACACGGTATTTGTAACCCTTTCACCAAAGGTATAGTTCAGTTTTACAAAAATGGATTTAGTATAAGGTTTCAAAGTATATTTACTGGGACTAATGTGGCTCTGAGGAAACATACATGCCCAGCAAAGCCATTCAGGCCCACAGTAATCAAGGACAGTTGACAGGTGGTATTTCAGCCACCCTCCCTAGGACAGGCGAGTCAAGTTTACTACTTACCTCCTTTCACACCTGTAGAGATCAGAATAGGTGGGAGTCCATCTTCAGGGACTAAATTAATTGCACTTCCAACAGGACTACCAATCTGAGTCGTGCTCCCAGCAGAAGATGAAGTACTCAAAGTCTAAAATAGAACAAACATTTCAGCTATTTAGATACACAGTTCACTTAAGAGCATGTTTTCCTTTTTATTTTGAAGTAGTTTGGAGTAATACTTGCCATTAAATAAGGTCTATTCCATGTTAATAAGGTCTACAAGTCTGCATTTCACACAATAACCCAGCACTAGAAGTGGAAAAAATTAGTCCATCTCCAACCACTATTTATTTTGCTTTGAAAATATTAATAGGATTGGAAACAAAGGAAAATGTTGCATTGGTCAGATTCAGAGCAAAGTCTTAAATAAAAAGACTTTGTTCAATAAAATGTATTTAATACAAGATGTAATACTTCAACAACAACAAAATGACATTTATAAAGCGCCTTTCACGTCGGATGTCCCAAAGCGCTGAACAGTTAGGTGTCGGGACCCGAGCATGGGGGATGGGTGGATAGGGGGTGAGGGAAGGCAGAGAGGTGGGAGGGAGACCAAAGGCACGATCAAAGAGGAGGGTCTTGAGACCGGCCTTGAAGGAGCCTAGGGAGGAAGCGAGGCGAAGGGACCGTGGGATGGAGTTCCAGAGTGTGGGGGCAGAGAGGCTGAAAGGGCGGGTCGGGCGGGAAACATGGAGCAGACCAGAGCCTGATGAACGGAGGGAGTGGGCAGGTTGGTAGGGGGTCAGCAGGTCAGAGAGGTAGGAGGGGGCAAGGCCATGGATTCACTTCCCTCATCTCCATATGACTGCAATTACTGATACAAGATCGAGTTTAGAATCCTATTTCTCAGTCACTCTGCTAAAGCAGGGAGGGTACCCAGCAATAATACCTCAAAGGTTCTTCCTAATGATATGGAATGTAAGTATCCCCCAGAAAGAAGAAGTAAGCCTAGATTGCTAGCAAAAGTATCAACATGGACCAAGCAATTTAAAGCTTTTATGATTTATGGAAAGCCACTGCAAAATAACAAGGAAAACATTTTAATGGCAAGTATTACTCCAAATTCCTCAGATATGCTTGAAGGGAAGTGGATATTGGAAGTTCACTTGAGAGAAAGAGAGAGAGAGAGAGAGAGAGAGTGCGCCCGCGTGTGTGTGTGCGCGCGCAACAAGAGGCAGATATAAATTCAACTATTCTTTGATGCAGGACTAGTGAATTTCAACATGATGCCCAAGCTGCCCAAAACTGACTGCCCTTGCACAACGGCTCGTTATGCCAAGAATTCATTCTCCAAAAAGGTACAGCATGGGATGTTACACGTTTAACACAACAATGACTGCCAATAGAGGGAAAGTACACAGAATACCTTCAGTGAGGCCATTGGAAATCCAACAAAGAGGTCTATGAAAAAGGGGCAAGTTAGTGCTTATGACTCTCGTCTTGTGACTGCCCAAGAATGAACAGCAATGCAACTTTTGGAAAATCTGTGAGCAAAGCGAATTCCACTGCCAAGTGCTCCATATGGATGGACGTTGGTAAAATTCAGCAACTGAATGCTGAAATGGAAATCTAAAAAATACCCGGTTTGGTTGTGGAAGGTTCTGCAAGTCAGACCCATGACATTTTTAAGCACACATTTATTTTGCCAAATGGGCTTCCAAAATGCCAAGTAGCGAGAGTCATCAGCTATATATCCATTAGTGATGATCTTTTTTCTCTTGGTGACATTCCTCACATACCATCAGAGTTGAAAATAACCAAAGTCCACGTGGGAATGTTTGGGCTGCCTGCCCCTTTGAAGAGCATTATCTCATTCAATCATGTGAGTTCTCCTTCCTATATACATGTGATTTCTCCAGTTTTGACGACCAGCTTAGCAATACTTGGACAAGATTTGTATTGCTGAAGGATCTCCAGTCCAAAACCAAGGGGGGAGGGTGACAATGCCCAGGTAAAGGATTATAGCGCTCTGGGATGCTACCCTGTGTGAGGGGCACTATATAAATGCAAATTGTTGTTGTTATGGTTCAAATAATTATTTGATAGAAACAATCACTGCATTACACATTCTATGAAAAACCATTCAGTGGTTAATGAATAGGACCAATCCGACCAGACAACAGTGTCAAAGTAAGATGTCAAACCCACGACATTCTGACATAGAAGCGTGGCCAACACCTAGCTGGTTTAAGAGTTTGCAACCTCAGAGTAGGTGGAGCAGTATTTTGTTAAATGCAAAGGCGTCAAGGATGAGCCCTGACTGATATCCTGCTGCATTTGCCAATGTATAAACGTGGATTGCTTACTTTCTTTCTCTTGCTGCAATTACCACGAAAAGATAAAGCCACCAGAGCCCATTGTTCCCATTCTGGTTATCAATTGACTACTTTAATGATGGCACATCAATGGCAGCCCTATACACAATAAACTCCTCTTGTCATCTCTAATCAGTTGTTGTTGCAAATGGATGATACAATATTGCACAGAGAGCCAGATATGCATAACGTGAGTTTAACAAGAACAATAAGACTAAAACAAGTTGCACACAGACACCTGGTATATTATTGGGACCTTACCTCGGAAGCTGCAGCCTTGGCCGTGACTGACTTGCCAGGTTCATGTGACACAGCCAGAGGCCCAGGGGGGGAAGGGCCACTTCCTGATAGTTTTGCTGCATCTGCAACTTCTCCATTAGGTAAGATTCCATCAGCAAACCAGACTCGTCGCTGCTCCCTGGGCTGGGTCACTAGATAAACAGATAAAATCACACACAGCAGCTGAAATAATGGCTAATACAGCAAAATACAAAATTACATTTATATAGCATCTTACACATTGGGAGGACATCCCAAGGCGCTGGTTAGTCAGGGTTTTGGACCTGGAGAATAATATATTCTAGTCAGGAGGATAAGGCAACACACAAAAAATACACAAGGCAGTGATACGTTGACATTGTATACAAATGCGTTACATATATATATTATATATACCTCAAGCTTTTATCCTTGTTCATCTTTTCTACCCTGTATTTAAATTAATGTGTGTTTAAATCAAGAGCTAGCTAGGAAGGTTGAAATGCAAAGATTTAACTGAATGACTGAAAAGCTGTCTGAAATGTACTCAAAAATATGCAAAACTTCAACTTCATATAACTATTTTTATGCCTTAGTTAAATCTCTAGCACCAGCACTGCAGCAATTTCTAATGAAGATGGATTGATGTAACAGTAACCATACTATTAAACAAGTACCTAAATCAGGTTTATCTGGCAATCTTCACTGTCTTTCTACCATACTTCTACTCAACAAGTTATTGTATCTCTTAGTACATATTTTACCATTCCCCAGATAAAATTGGTCATTTACTTCATGGCTTTTTGTGGGACATTACAGTGCTTAAATTGGAAGCCACATTCATTTACAAGCAAGAGAGCCCGTTCCATTACAATACACTGGAATTTCCGCTTTTAGGTGGGATGATGAAATGTTTGGCTTTTATGTTTTTAAGCGTGGTGATAATTTTCTATATTTGTTCTGTCAGATACCAGTAGTAAATTCTGTGAAGCGCTTTGCAACATTCTCCTAATGCAAAAGGCGCTATATTAAGTGCAAGGAATAGTATTATTACAAATAATTTGGGTGCTGAAGTCAAAGACAAAAAAAGTTAGACTGAGTGTTGAAATTGGACACTGATTGACATCTGGATTAAAACTATCGATTTACCCCGAGGACATCAACACATTTGATGACTGAAATTAATTTCAGACTGTACATCCAATAATTTATAACCGCGGAGAGGATTTAGGGCATTTGAACAGTCGATGACAACAATAAGATTCCATTTATAGAGTGTCTTTCATGTTGGGAGGACGTCCCAAGGCGCTGTACAGTTGGGTCAGGGCCCGAGCATTGGGGGGAAATGGTCAGGGTGAGGGAAGGGAGGGAGCGAGGAGGGGGGAAATGGTCAGGGTGAGGGGAGGGAAGGGAGGGAGCGAGGAGGGGGTAGAGAGTCGAGAGGGGAGCTGAAGACTGAAGGTCAAAGAGAAAGGTCTTGAGACCGGCTCTGAAGGAGGAAAGGGAGGAAGCGGCGAAGGCACTGGGGATGGAGTTCCAGAGCCTCGGGGCTGAGAGGCTGAAGGCCCGGCCACCGATGGTAGGGCGGTTGGGGCGGGGGATGTGGAGCAGACCGGAGCCAGAGGAACGGAGGGTACGGGCAGGTAGGTAGGGGGATAGTAGGTCAGAGAGGTAGGAGGGAGCGAGGCCGTGAATGGCCTTGTAGATGAGGATGAGGATCAAACACATGGACGAGTGTTTCGACTGCATCTGGAGTAAGGTACGGTCGGAGGTAGGCAATGTGGCGAAGGTGGAGGAAGGCGGTCCTGGTCGGGGACCAGATGTGGGCAAGAAAGGACAGCTATGGGTCAAACCTGACGCTTAGGTTTTGCAACAGTTCAATGAATCTGAGGGTTAAGCCGGGGAGGTCAGACCAATCGTGCCACCCTCAGAGAATAAGCATTATTCACAAATTATCTCAGCTCAAATACAATTGCTGAAGTAGTGAGTTAGAAATCTGATGAGGATTTTAGTTCTGCCCGCTTTGGAAGGAAAAGTTTAATTTGAAAAAAATCCTTTATTTCCTTCCCTTTGAAACTGAATCATAATGCTAAAGTTTATCCTGCCTCCAAAACTCAATATACATTATATATATTATAAAAATAGATTTGGGGGCTACAGATCAGTAAGTCCAATCTTCATGATTCACTGAAAAAGGTGCAAAATGTATGAGCCACAGAAAGATTACTTTAATGTTGAATGAGAACTCAAATTCAATAATGCAGGAAAGTGAGATCAATCTGCAGGAATGGAAAAAAAACAATCTGCAATAGGCGTCGGTAAAAAGGGGACCGACTATATTCCAATTATTTTTTTTAAATGTAATGGGTGCCTGGGCGCTCAATAGGTCAGTGCAATAGTCTTTCACACTCTGGATCCCAGTCGAATGTAGTCAAGTAAAATGGGCTGAAAGAATTCTCTCTTCACTGGTAAGGGTGGCACATGAAATACATTTGCACATCAACCCATTTTGTAAGTCACAGGATCACCGTACAGAATGACAATAATTCAGTATGACGATCTTAATAAGAAGCATCACAAGGATGGCAGTGTAAACAAATTGCAAATATGCGCTTAATGGTTAGTGCGCAATTGAATTTGGAATTAAGCCACACTGTCATTTTATTTTAGGGTAGACAGCTTTATTTTGTAACATACACAAACTAACACTGGATTCTAAGATACTCAAATGGGGTGGGGTGGTGGGGGGGAAGAGAGACACTCGGTATGCAGGATTTACATTTTGAATGATAATTTTTTATCCAACAAAGAGATGCCAAATAAATCAAGACAAAGTGTTGAAAGCAACAATCATAAACACAAGGTGGAGATGCATTAAACAATAAAGTGAGTACCTTCTGTGCCTGGGTGTTTGAGAACTCCCACCGGTACCATGACTGTGGGTGGTGGAGAGCTCAGGGCCCCGGACGCCTGAGCTTGTTGCAGTGGTGGGATAGTAGAGCAATACTCAGCTGGATTGTTGGGGTTTGGGTTGGAAGCTGAGGCACTAAACATATTCTCCCAGGCTTGAGCTGTGGTAAGCAAATCATGACAAAAATCATAGGTGCAGAATCCAAGAAGGATGGAGTAAGAAAGCTCAACAACTTTAACAAATAATTTCTTTTATGCTCATCACAAAATAAAATTGTGTGCAGGTTAGGCTTTATTTAACTATATACTGTAAACTCAAATGGAAACTAACAGCTTAGTTCAGTTGGTAGCTTTCTTGCCCCTGGATCAGAAGTGACAGGTTCAAGTCCTACATTGGGGACAGTTCATGGACGAGTCTGACATGACAACTGCATTGGCATTTCTCCCTGTGTCCTAAGCAACAATCCTTCAGTTACATTTTTCATTTACCTCCTGGTTGTGTATGGGATATCGCTGGGCTATGCACAAATCCATGGTCACTACACTGAACAGTAAATCCCGTGGAGCCGTCAGACATTGACCCAATAAAGCAATTAAATCAATTGCAAGGATTATTGTAACAAGTTTACAATCTTCAGTTTGCAATCAATTTTGTTTCTAATTCTAACTATTCTAACACATTTGTTTCTACATTATTGGTAACAATGGTTGTTCTAACGCTTAAGAGGTTGAATTCTTGAAATCTACTCAAGATTCAAGTTTCAAACACTAGACCTGTTATTTTGTCATTGACAGTTAAATCTTGTGTCCAAATGTCAACTACATTGAGCTTCCCAGTAAATGAACTTACTAACAGCAGCAATGACATTTTCACTATCCCAGGGATATGGATTTTGCCATCTTAATACGCATCACATCACATCTATCAGAACTGTCACATTTGATAAATGACTGATGTTGCTCGAAGGTAACATTTTTAAATATTTTAGATAAAACCACTTCTCACATCTAACTGTTCATTCTTAAATGATTAGAAGTTTGTTCACCAGAAGATACTCAATCACAACACTTGTCTCACCACACATTTACCAACTATGTTGAGTGGCAGATTACGTAAGGTTGTAATAACGCAACTCATCTTCATTGAATGAAAAGGCCTTCTTCTGACAGAGACATTCAGTGCGGGTAAATCTACTCCATGCTGACTCAACAGCTAATCATAACATGATTATGAATCTTAATCCGCACATTAAACTGCAGAAAATCTGAAGTAAATGGTATTTCAAGATGAAAATTCTGTATTTCATTAATCATCCAGGCATTTCCTCTTCAAAATACAGATTCCATCAAAATTTAATTCTGTTGGATTATCTCAGTTAAAAAAAACATTGGAAGCTAAAGCCTATATAGTCTAAATTTGCCTTCAGTTTTACTTATACAATTACAGTATAATCATTTGCAATTGATCAAACCACTTGCACTCCTATTCCATTACACTTCATCTTGTATCCATCTGTGAACATCTTCATTCATTGCCTTGAAGGCAATGACTGTATTCACAGATTATAATAGAGTACAAAGACTTAAAATTATCTTTTGTGCCAATTTTTCTGTGATCTAGCTCATAATGTTCCATTGTAGACAAACAGGAGGCTGCCTATATTGGTGGTCCTCTCGGCCACCCAAAACATTTTGAACAGAATCATTCATTCAGAATATCACTATTCACATCTGCATGTTAAATTGCTCAAAGGTTTACTTTAGGCAGAAGTGCTCATCAGGCAAACATGTCAGCCTCACTTACTTGTACACTTACTTAAACACTAGGTGATTCCAAGATAGGAACAGTACATGCATTTATGAGTAGAGACACAAATGGCTCTAATAAACTGCTCTGTTTTGGTTTCATTCCGGGAATTTAAACCAAATATCAACATGCATGAAATACAAATCTCTCACCATAGAACTTTTAACTTTAATGCTCAAGTCACATTAAGCTAAGATTTTGCAAGATATTTTCGCAAAAAAGTTAATTGTAGATTCCAGGAGCTGGCTTTAATGTGGTTCAATATATTCAATATATTAAATATTAAGCTTTTTCTACATGTAGGTAGCATGCATAAGAGGCACTTGGTGAGTTTAGCTTGGATACTCTTAAGCCTGGCAATGGGTCTCTGTGGTAGCAGAAGGACCAGATAGAGGGCCACACGGTTAGATCCCGATAAAGACCTCACAACACAAAACAACTGTGTCAACTGACATGGTGCAATTGAAGTCCATAGTGCAACTTATATGCAGTCACGAGTTGTGAAGGTCTATGCTAATCAGAACAATTCAGCCAGGACCCTGCACGATTCCCACAACGGTTTAAAGTCCCTCAATATTTAATCATAAAAATAAAATCAGCCACTCACCACTCGCAAGCACAGAATGACAGGTTACACACACACGGGCCTCTTTCATGTCCATGTAGCTCAGCTTGCACTTCAGACTGCAACATGCTGCACAGAAAACCTACATAAACAGATGTCAGCAGGTTAGACACACGGTGACATTTCATTTTTATCATCAGATTTTTAGCTCTTATTCCAGCTTTGGTTTCCAGTCTTTCTAAAGCATGATTTCGCACAGACACTGGCAGGCACACGGCAACTGAAAGCCACAAACACCAAATTATCAAGGTATGATCACTCATTTGTTACCACTACTTCTTATGCACTCCATTAAGTAAAACTGGGAGCAAGTCTGCTAAAATATTAATGACAAGGTGTCAGTTTTCAAGAACTGCACTTGCACAACACCACTGCTTAATTTGTAAAAGCAAGTCAAACAATTTTAATAATAATAATGAGAATCTATTAAATCATGTGCGAACTACAAACCAGATGGCATATAGTGACTTTTTTTAAAAAAAGAGAGCCCAGCTCTTAAAATCATCTCTCATTTCACTTAATTATGAACTAATTTACCTAATCTCTACCACTTTTGTGAAGGTCAGCACCAGATTATTAGGTCTCGATGCCAAACTAAAGTATTCAGTCCTGTATAAAACTGAGTTACAGGAATGATTATTGTACTTAACTCTACTCATTTCATCAAAAATATCTTTGTGAAGCACTTTATACCGCCTTCAGTCACCATCCTCAAAGATACAGGTGAAAGTGGGTCAGAAAATAGAAATACCATAGTATCAAACAATCTCTACATACAAGGCTGTCTATACTCCAGCTCCATAGTTACTCTATCACACAATGCTAACAAATATTCACCATTATGCAAGTACTCAAACTAGGACACAAATTATGGAGCAATTGGTGGCAAAAATAAAAACACTGATCCGGTGAATTTCAAATTACTACAAAACACAGAACTGCACAGTGAACTTTGTCTATAATTTCCCTACAAAACACATAATTTGTATAGCATGGAGATCATATCTCAAACCGCAGGCTTGGCGTTTGTTTGAAAGATTACAGAATAATTTAAAAGGAATTAATCTTCAATTGCTATTTGCGAATAGGCCACTAAATTTGTGAAAGTTCAAACTGTAGAAATCTATAGTTATAAACTGCTTTATTTGTGGACAATTCAGATACGTACAGGATATAATAAATCATTAGCAAATTAATTGACAGACTAAAAACACTTAAAACTACAGGAATGATTTTCAACTTAAAATCACACATAGAATATTGTGTGTACAGAGTGTTGGGGCCCTACCATCGTGCATTGAAGGGCTCAGTGAGTCGAGGATTCCAGGACTTAAGTTACGTAGAGCAACTCATAGAACTGAACACATCATACTTGAAAAAAGATGTTGGATTCAGCCACAATTCACGTATTTAGAATGACATTTATAAATATGGTGGATATAAGTAGCGTACTTAAGAGATTGTGAGAAAACAAGAGGCCAGACTCATAAAATTAAAAAGCCTCAAGCAGGATTAGAAATGAGATTTCTCCTTCCCCTCTCTTCCACCCTGCCCCAATAAAGGAATTGATGTTGTATTTATTAGCCCCTGCAAAAAGTAACTTGATAAGTATTGGAGGATTGTAGGAGAGGTGAACCTCAAGTGAACATGAACTCAGTAGGACACAATGCTTTCTGTGCTGCTGGACAGGAAATGTCTGCAGTGCAGGAGGTTACGCCTGCATTTAGGGATTGATACAGACTAAGATCAACAAATATCCAACTGCACCCAACTATTTCTGTGCTGCGAGGCTGGGGGAAGAAATATCCGTGGAATGAAAGAAATTAGGTTTAAACAGTGAGGACAGAAGAACAGTGGAGATTTTGCCCAACTGCATTTTAAATTGATAAAGAGTTTCTTTGCAGAACCTGCCCCAGAATAAAACGTGGGTGAGAGGAAAGCTATTGTAGATTTTGTTGGTACTGTGGAGAGAGCAGGCTGGATTACCTTTTCTTATTCCAGTCTGTATATTTTGGTCCTAGAAATCTCAATTCATTTTGCAGCAAACAAATATTTCCTATATTTGAAGCCTGATACAAAACCATTTTAATTCAATGCATATACAGCAGCGACTGTTTTGGAGATAATAAATCTTTGTCGCTCTCAAGTGAATATTTGCTATGGAAACTGAAATTCAATTACAACAACAAAATTACATTTATAGAGCGTCTTTCACGTCGGGAGGATGTCCTAAAGCGTTGAACAGTCGGGTGTCGGGGTCCGAGCATGGGGGAGGGGTGGTTTAGGGGTGAGGGAAGGCAGAGAGGTGGGAGGGAGACCAAAGGCATGGTCGAAGAGAAGGGTCCTGAGACCGGCCTTGAAGGAGGCAAGACGAAGGGACTGTGGGATGGAATTCCAGAGTGTGCAGGCAGAGAGGCTGAAAGCCCGGCCACCGATGGTAGGGCAGGAGACATGTGGAGCAGGCCGGAGCCCGATGAACGGAGGTAGCGGGCAGGCTCGTAGGGAGTCAGCAGGTCAGAGAGGTAGGAGGGGGCACGGCCATGAATGGCCTTAAAGGTGAGTCGAGGATCTTAAACTCGATCCTCTGGGGGATGGGGAGCCAGTGGAGTCAGCCGAGGGTGGGAGTGATGGGGTCACGGAGCCTGGTGCGTGAGAGTACACGAGCTGCAGAGTTTTGGATGATCTGCAGCTTGTGAAGGGAAGAGTTGGGATTAAATAGGAAAGTGATTATAAAAATGGGAGGAAAATCAGTACAATACTAACAGTCTTGCTCATGAAGCTCTATATCCAAAACATCTGAAGCCATCTCATTTTCATAATTTCTCCTTTCACTTTTGAATATGAAGGGTAATAACATTGGTCATTCACTTCATCGCTGTTTCGGGGCTGTTCACTTGGTAAATCTTATCAAGTGCTAAGAGACATCCTCCTGACCTGAAAGGCCCAATATCAAACACAAAAAATATATCCACAATGGATTTTAAATACTCAGCATTTTTCATTCATACTGAAATGGAAAACTAAATGTTCAACACAATACTATTCACCCGAAGTGACAAGTCCACCTACATGCAATCCTGATCAAAGCAAATCCCAGGCATAGTGCTGATATACACAAGCTGCTTCAAAATTCAAACTCTGCTCTCTAAATTATAATTCATTTAAATCTCTTTAGGTTGTCTACACTAACCTAATGCATAGCCACTCATTTCCTGACCATTTTTAATTTCATACCATTTCTAAGCCATGGGCTTAGCCATGGGCTACTGTTTGTAATTCAAATCAATTCTGTTGTGTTCAATTTAACATACCAGGTAAGCAATGATTGCTCATTTACACAGCGCCCCAAAGGTTACATATGGCAGTGCGTTGACACAGGACTCAAATCCTGCTCCATCGATTAATTGCTCCTCCTCAGCAATCTCGATTCAGGCACAAAATCTAATGTATTTTCTTCTGAAACACTGACTGTATTTAGTAGGTTACGAGCAAATGAATGACAATCTAAAAAAAAGACTAAGAAGCAAAAAAAAAATGAGCAACATTAGAATTTGGTGGTGGTAGTAATTTTAAAGTGGGGGATACTATAAGTTGTTAATATTTATCACAACAAACAAAGTGTCTATTGTTAAAAGAGCAAAGATCAAACGTTCACCTGTATGTATATAGGGTTTTCAAACCTTGATTCACACTCCTCTGGAAATCAAATATAAAGTACTTGTGACTTTAGGAGTTTTGAAAGCAAGAATAATATTCCATCTAATAACTAATTCTGACAAAAGAAAGTGATTGGCATCTTCATTCTTTGTCAGTAAGTATGGCTACATAATTCAACCTCCCTTTACCTTTTTCTAGAAGTGGAACACTTGACCTTGTTAAAGAGGAATATCAAAATAGTTTTCTCTTTGATTGAGATTACTGAGTATATGATTGTGAACAAATTGATGTGCTATTATTGTTGTTGCTCATGAATAAATTAATATCACCAGTATTAAAAAGGAACTTTAATCTACCAGCTGGAGGTGTTCCTATACAAAGCAACCACTCCAGGATCACCTTTTATAGCAACAGTAAATATGGCTTTTGGATAATTTGAAGTATTTTGGGTTTTTAAATCTAATTTTCATTATTTTAAACAAGAATAAGCTGGTGCTTTTGATAGACCAGAAAAACTGGCACCATCATTTATTCCTAAAGAAAATGCACAAATTATTTTCTAAAGGTATAGATCTATATAAATGTAGTCAATCCACTTTACGGTGTATTCTGTGAAGCACTTTGAGACGTCTTGAAGACGTGATGGGGCGCTATATCAAATACAAGAATTATTATATATTGTAATAGTAGAATCCTGTAGCTCAGTGGTCAGAGCAATCGCTTTGAAAGCAAGAGAACTGGGTTCAATTCCCAGAAGGGTGAAACCATGGGCAAGTTTCCTTACTCCACACGCCTGATAACAATCCCTCAAAAAAATTATAAATTGTCATTTCAATCCACGACTGTTTGCGGGACACTGCTGTGCGCAATTGGCTGCCGCATTTCGCCCACAAATATACAGTCAATTCACTTTACAGTCTATTCTGTGAAGTGCTTTGAGATGTTTAGAAGATGTGAAAAGCGCTATATCAATTGCAAGGATAATTATTATCTATTGTAAATTCAAATTCAATGTGCCAATTTGTTTTGCATTGCAACAAACACTAGTATTGCCTCCAGTCACAGTTAAAAAAAATATACTTAAGAATTTTAACCATTGTTGGGGAAATTCACAGAGCACTGCTAATTGTAAATGCAAGCAATTTAATGAGGAAATCTTCCCCTCATGACTTCGTGAACACTTATTACCCAAGGCTAATTATATCTGCTGTCCTACGTACATACCATAAGCCAGTTTTACAAATACCGTAGAGCTTTCCTTTTCAAAATCTTGAGTCCTAAGCTATAGAACATAAGCTCTGAACAGCATTTTTAAGATGCAACAAGCATGCGCATTATTGCGAATTCGCCCCCTGGCACTTCATGACATTTTCTAAGCCCACAGTTTTTTTAAAAAATGGATCAAACGTAACTATCTGAAATTCGATTTGTGTTGCCATCTTACCTTACCCCCTTGCGACAGTAAAAGCAAAACTGATCATGCTGAAAAAAGGCCACATTTGCTGGGGTAAACCTCATAGTAAAATGTTGCATATGGTTAAGTCCACAAACACAACAGGTTCATATTAACATCCTGCTATACACCAGCATAATCACTCTCCGGCTATCCTCACTGCAAACACAAATCTCAGCCAGGTTGCTGAAGGAGAGATCAGCACAGACCTCCCAGGAGTGGAAACAGCAAGGAGAAATGGGGAAACCATCGCAGTTGCTCTCGAACACAATTAATACCTCATTTACAGGAAAAACATTCAGTGTTGATTTCAAACAATTTAAACAACATGCTCGCTTTCCAGAACAATGTTATTTATGTAACCCTTGTTAAACCTATGCAACCAGCTAAAAGCTACAGTAAAAAAAGTTAATAGTAATTGTGACATATTCAGAGTAGTACCACTTAAATCATTCAGCACCTGCACTATTTCAAAAATCAATAGTTCAATAAAATACCCAAAAGAGATTTGATATATCAATGCATAAATTTGCAATAATCTCAGTTCACTGCAGCTATTATTAGTTTTCAAATTCATCATTATTTGTGTTCACTATGGAAGGAGTTCACCAATTGTCACATTTGAATTGACCTTCAAGAATGGTAACTCACCTTTCCACAAGCTCTACAGTGATGACGCCTCTTTGTGAATGTAAACTTGGCCTCACACTTCATGCAGTTTGGAGCTTGGGAATCTGGTACCCACACAGGAGCGACATCGCCCAGAGTGGTAAATGGCTTTCTAAGAGATCCTGAAAACTGTCCAGCTCGCAGGTCATTATCTGGGCTTTCAGGTCCCACAGCATAACCTGAGCTTAAATCTTTGGGAGCTCCAGCATAACACACACCCAACTCGTCACCTTTGCTACTGCACTCAGGTACCAAAACACCACTCCTTGTAGCATCCAGTGAAGAATCCTCAAGGCCAAGTTTACTGGGAAAACCTACATTGCTGTTTTTTGCATTGTTTACGCTGTTGGTTGAGCCCAAGTCATTCAGCAGTTGATTAGTCAAAGGCTTTGGAATCTGCAGTTTCAGGTTTAAAGGTTGTTTGGGTCGAGCACCTCCAAATGGAATACTGACAGGCTGTGCATTATTTAGGGACAGCAGTGCCGCATCTCCCGGTGAGCAAGTTCCTGTAGAGGACAAGTTAGGTGTATTAAAGTAATTGTCCTTCAACTGATCAGTAATGTCCGTAGCCATAGTTAATCTGGTCAAACCATCAGCCACTCCCGCTTCCATTGCATCAATTCCCCTATGTTGAATGTAGTTGTAACTTTCTGACTTGCTTTCCTCAATCTCTTTCTCTTCAGTGACTGAATCTTCCTTTAAGGGCAATAATTTTGAAACACAGGCTTGGGTTGAACTTGAGCTGGGTACAGAATCTAGCATGTCACACAAAGAGCAGGCTGCTGACACCTGACCCTTCACATCAACACTTGAGGTATCCGATTGCACAATCCAATCTTCACAAGGAGCCAAGCATTCCGCTGCTGGTTTGTTCAGGTCTAAAACAATCTCACCACCCAATAAATCTTCCACTGTTTGACAATCACTTAGCCCTGAATGCTGGCTTAGCTCATCATCAAGCACTGCTTTAGACTGGAGAGATGGTATTTTACTTGTATGAAGACATACCTCAGTAGTGCAGCCCTTTACAGACAGTGTAGAGTCATCTTCAACAGTATTTTGGCAAACCATCAATTCATTGCTTATGCTTACCGAACCAATCTCAAGTTCTAAATGGGGACAATTACCATTACTTGAAGAGTTACATTGTACTGAAGTCAGATTTGGCTTACTCTCAACACAAAGCGACTCTGAATATTCATACTGTTGTTTCTGAGATGTCATATTTACTGACTGTAGTTCAGTAAAGTTGTCTGTACTACCCAGACAACTAGGATTATTTGTATTTCTTAATTGAAGCTCAGGCCTAGGAGGAATTTGAAGTATGTCTTCTTTTTCATCTAATTCATCAGATTCACATCCACTTTTTACAATGGTATCATTCTCAGTTTGAGTTACGGACTCATCTTCCAGTTTTATAACAGAATCATTTGCTTCAGTTTTTCTGGAGAATGAATCACTTGTTTCACCTACGTCAGCAGCAGTATCCGATCCAGACACCATGTTTGGCTCACGCATTACTAATACGTCCTCTGCAGCCTTCCAAGAATCTTCTGAAGCCAGAGATGAATTTTCCAAACTGGAACAGGTCTTTAAACTCTCAAATGAAGATTTTACAGACACATCTGTACAGAGTGCATTTGTTGGCTCAGAACTTTCAATTGTAACCGTCTTCTTGGTTTGGCCATTCATGCTTGGACATAACTGGCCACTTTGTCCATTCATATTCTCTACTAAAAAGCTGTCAGCATTCAGTACATTTTGGCTGTTTGGACTGTCCTGCTGCAACAGCTCAGCACATTGGAATACTGCTTTGTCAGAATTCTGCACAAATAACCCAAAGGTACAAGAAGCATTTGTAGCTTCAGAAAAACCAGCCTCATTTTCACAAGCAGACGTCTCCGGCAATTCAACAGAATTAAGCCAATGTTCACAATTATTGTTCTTAGTAATAGTACAAACATCGGAAACAGACTCGTCATTAATCCATTGCACTACATCAGGCCCTGGAGCTTCTTCTGCATCATTTCCATTCAGGCAGTGATCCCCTCCTCCAATCACTGCATTCTCAGACTGAGATAAAGAGCAGCACTTCAGCTTGGTTTGTGTCTCACTCGGAAAAGCTTCATCATTCTCATTGGACAAGGCTGGATTCAACGACATCAAATGAGAAGGTGGATCCAAAATCTGATTCCATTTTGCATCAAACACACTGGGAGACTCTGTCTCATCTGGAAAAAGAAAATCCAGGTTATAAAAATGCAAATGTAAAGATGTAAACCCAGGGATCACTTCTGTTGGCAGCATCCTGGGCGTAGGGCCGGGGGTGCGCATGTACAAGGGCACAATCACAAAAAATTAGTTTGCAGGTACAGCAAGCAATTAGGAAGCTAACGGTATGTTGACATTTGTTACAAAAGGGTTAGAATATAAGAGTAGGGAAGTCTTGCTGCAACTGTATAGGGCCCTGGTGAGACCTCATCTAGAGTATTGTGTGCAGTTTTTATTTAAGAAAGGACGTACTCGCCTTGGAAGGGGTACAACATAGATTCACTAGGTTGGTACCAGGGATGAAGGGGATGAGTTATGAGGATAGGTTGAGCAATTTAGGCCTATATTCTCTAGAATATAGAAGAATGAGAGGTGATCTTTTAGAAACCTATAAGATTATTAAGTGGCACGACAGAATAGATAGTGGGAGACTTTTTCCCTGGTTGGAGAAACTATAACCAGGGGTCACAGTCTTAAAATTAGGGGTAAGCCCTTTCCCACTGAGTTGAGGAAAAACTTCTTCACTCAGAGGATAGCGAATTTATGGAATTCTCTACCCCAAAGGGCTGTAGATGCTCAGTCCTTGAACATATTCAAGACTGAGATTGATAGATTTCTTATGGATAAAGGGATTAAGGGATAAGGTGGGAGTTGGAGTTAGATTAGATCAGCCATCATCTTATTGAATGGCGGAGCAGGCTCGAGGGGCCGAATGGCCTACTCCTGCTCCTATTTCTTAGGTTCTTATCCACAAATATTAATATCTCTAATCAAGTAAAGCATATACTTATGTATAAAACACCAAATACATTTCTGATCAATGGCTTAATTAGAAGACATCAGATGATTCAGAATACTCCTCTGGAGAGGGAACCCATTGCACGTCCCACTGCAGGTTTGAGCACCAGTCTCAACGAAACACTAGTTTGTAGCTTCAAGGATTGTAACATCTAAGGAGGTTTGATCGCCGCAACCCCACCCCGCCCGGCTGCACCCACCCACACACAGACCTAGCCGCGCACACCTACCCCCACCCCTACACGTGCCGGTCCATACATCTAGCCCCACCCCAACGCACGCCTGCGGCCGTCCCTGCCCCTAGGCATGCGCGTCCCCGGCCCTATGCCCCCACCCGACTTCGTCCACCAGCTCGCTCACACCTGCCCCCTATGGGCTCGCGCGCGCCCGACCACCCACCGCCCCCTACGGGTACGCGCGCACACATAAGGCTAACCATCAGTGTTGTTTTGCCTGCTTTCAGAGATAAAAGAATGGTCACTTAGTTCCAAAGAAAATGTAAAGACATGACTGAAGAAACTAACTCACCCTCATTCTGTTCAAATTCATCCAATACCTTGTCCAGGTTAAATGCCTCAGCCTGGAAATAATTCTCCATTTGTTAATAAGCACTGCCTTTTTGCAATGCCCTCAGTCTGTCTGAATCTGTCGAAACATAATGAGACAAACACCAACCAGTCATCGTTTCCATCAATGGCCATCAATTTTTTTTTGACTTGTAAAAAACGATTGCACAATTATTTAGGTGTTCTTGTCCTCTGAACACAAGCACCAAAATCTGACCACTTGTACACAGTCTCACTTTAAAATACCACTTTGTATTCATACTTAAACAGATTTGATCCCACCATTGGCTGTCATATTTTAGTCAGAACCATTAGAAATGTGCTAAGGCCCACCCATCCATTAATTTCTGTTCATGATCTACAAAGGATTATCCAAAAGCCCTTAATCTGAAGTGATTCCTTTCGATCACACCACATCTTTTAATGTTACTGAAGTATTGCAAGTAAAACTTAATCTTCTGAACTGCTTCCATCTCCAGAGGAAGGCGAGTCACATTATGAAAATACCCTCAGAGTGAAGCAAAAAACAAATGGCGATCTTTTAAATGGGAAGAAACTATTTTAATGCTTAGTTACTCCCAAAATATTCTCTATCTAAATCTTAAATTGTAACTTTTAATAAATTGCTTTTAGAATGATAGCCAGTTCCTAGACACTCTCATCTCACAAACTACAGTAATTAAATAAACTCAGATTGTGCATTACAACTGCTTGGAAGATAGAATTTGCTAGTCCAGTTATATTGCAGTCTCTTTGTTTTGATAAAAATCAGATCTAGGAAATGAAAATATAATGAGAACACAATTAAAATTTCAGAGTACGTCTAGAAATCATTCAAACTTTACTCAAAATCAGAGGCATCCCAAACAGTCAATTTCTGGAACTTAATAAATTCCCAACTGTCAATCGTTCCATACAGGCACCTTAATCCACAAAAGCTGCAACTTCATTACATTATTCTGTAGCATTTCTTTACAGTGCAGTTGCCAAGCTAAGCAGCTATTTCATTTCAACCACAATTACTGGAAGCCAGGCCATAGGTGTGAATATTGAAACCACTTACACTCTTCAAACCAATTTCAGCAGTACATTTTTTTTTAGTCAGCCCGGTGACATGTGCAGAAACCGTCAAAATGGCTAAGAGTATCCAAACCAAGCTGAGATTTCCACGCAAACCACCTACACATAGAAATCCCAACCAGAGATGGATTTTTGGAATGGAACGCGGACCCTCTCCCTGGAGGGACACATCCGCTTACCTAATTCCGGTTGGCGAGAGCCAAGGCTTGTGAACCCCAGAGTGCGTTGTCAGCGCCTTAGAATGTCCACCCGATGTGAAAGGCTCTATACAATTGTCATTTTGTTGTTGTTGATTTATACTGCTGGAGTTAATAAAATGACTCCAGCAGTATAAAATAAAATTAGTAGTATGTAGAATGAATAATATCCAATATAAAAAGCTAAAATTTATGCCAATTATCATTCCCCATAGACGGTAGTCCAAATGCCAACCACCAGAGACTTTTAAGATTTGGAGATTAAAAAAAACTTACTGGACTGAGTTTTACAGGAAGTCGTATTGCAATTAACCTACTTCTAGATATAATTTACTCAAGTGCAAATTCATTAACACATAACCCCTAATGACTTCACACACAAATGTTGAAACTCCAATTTTTACAATAATTCAAAAAATTAAAATCTGTTGATAGGAGAAAGTGTTGACACTCTCTGAGCTGCTATTACTGTGGTGGTAAGGTCACACAGTTGTACGATGTCACTGCTTTAAAAATCTTATTATCAATTCAGCAGTTTTGCCTATGTGTTCACACATGAAACTTAACACTGTGCTCATACCTTAGCTCAATCTCAAAGGACAATTGTGCAACTTCCCAGTGTATTAAATAAATATATATTAAGGACGTCTGAATTGGTTCTAAAATGTATTACGCACGGTAAAAAGGACTAGCTATGCATTAAACTTTAAAAGTGGGAGGTGGGGGGGCGGCGAGGATTGAGTTCCCAAAAGCAGGGGCAGAATGAAAGCTCTTGTGTGGAATGTTAACACATTTCATTGGTGGTCACACCCTTATTTTTCGCATTATGTTAAAGAGTTTGTGTTGCAGGGTTGAATTGGCCAGTGAGAATAGCTATACATTTGCTTTACTACACTCCAAACAAGTGTAAAAACACACAAAGCTGCGTTAAATTCTTTAATAAACTAGGTGACCGTTTTATTAAATCGATGAGCAATCTCTAAAATCTGGATCACTTCTGACATGGCTAGACAAACGAGTTAAGACTGCCTTAATTGAATTATTTTTATTTAAAACATATTCAGGGCAGTGGCAGAGATGGCTCTTACCTGGAGCTTAGTCAAAAGGTCCCAGACCTCAGCGCGAATGCCTAAGGGAGAGGACAAGGGAGAGGCAAGGCATTTCCTCTGACGGATGGAGGAAATGTCAGAGGGTGATTCACTTGTTCACTGAGAGCATTGGCAAACATCTGGTAACTGGCAGCGTGCCAGGCTATTCAGGTAGAAAGACACAAAGGGCAAAAAAGATAGAACTGCAAGCTAGTTAAAACTTTATTTTTTTAAAAAAGTGGAGCTTCCATAATTTAGTTTTGATCACACCCTAAAAGAAATCTGCAATTTTTTTTTTGAAAAGCAAACTCGCCAAACATATTCAAATCAAGTCAAAGTGCATTTACAGCACAAGAGGATAATCAACTCCCAATCTGCCCTTTAAATATTAGTCTAGCCGGTGTTATTTTCAGTACAAAGATCACGAGAGATGATACATTTTGAAAACTCAAGTGTGCAAATTCTGTTAAAAAAAACAAATTCCTGGTTAGTGACGAAGTGGAGGTCTGATACCGACGGCCATGAGATGAGCAATCTGTCAATGTGTGATTGTCAGAACCAGTGAGGTGGGTTTACTACTATGTCTGTGCAGGATAGGCTGCCTCCCCTAAATCAAAAGCATCTTGTTTAATGGCCATTGCGGGCAAAGCTCCAGCATCTTATATGCCAAGAGATATTGTCTGTATTCACAATTCTCCACAAGGTGTTGTAATTTCAAATGTCCCATCATGGGCAGCTCCGAATGATGCAAGGCACTTTCTTGGAAATAAGTTTTTTTTATTTACAATAGTAAGTATTTGGAGTGGAGTCCTCTAGCTCAGTGGTTAGAGCACTCGCAAGCAAGAGACCTGGGTTTGATTCCCGGCAGGGTAAAACCTTGGGCAAGTTCCCTTACTCCACATGCCTGATAATAATCCCTCAAGAAAAAAAACAATAATAAAATTGGTCACTTCAATCCACGATTGTTTATGGGACACTGCTGTCACATTTCACCCACAAGTGTACAGTCAATTCACTTTACAGAATATTCTGTGAAGCGCTTTAAGACGTCTAGAAGACGTGAAAAAGACTATATCAAATGCCTTAACATTTCCTTAACAATTAGTGAAATAGCAACAATGGGAAAGATCTTTCAGTATAAATTGTTCCCTCAGTCTCTGAAATGTCCTGCACACGAGAAATCCCCAATTGAAGTAGCAGGCATTACAAAACTGATATCAGATGAACTGCATCAACTACCAAGATTATTTATGGAGTTACAGATGCTTTTAATTTTGTTCTCATGATGCAAGCAGGGGCTCTTCACATTACAGTTCCAAATTCCCTCTGATACTTTCAGTATTGCAGTACAACTGAATTTGTTTGGGAAAACAAAACACAAAATACTGCAGATGCTGGAAATCTGAAACAAAACCAGAAGTGGCTGGGAACACTCAGCAGGTCAGGCAGCATCTATGGAGAAAGGAAAGTGAGTCAACGTTTCGGGTCCACAACCCTTCGTCAGAACTCAAAGTGGACAAAGTGGAGGTCTGATACCGATGGCAATGAGATGAGCAATCTGTCTACAGCGCAATGTTTGATTCTCAGGACCAGTCCGGTGGGCTTACTACCATGTCTGTGCGGGATAGGTGCCTCCCCCAAATTCTGACGAAGGGTCGTGGACCCAAAACATTGACTCACTTTCCATTCTCCATAGATGCTGCCTGACCTGCTGAGTGTTCCCAGTGACTTCTGAATTTGTTTGGGCCTGGGTATAGCAGACATCCAATGTTGAGCAGCATAACTTGGATTATTGAAGTTTTTTCAGAGGAAAGAGTAGATTCTCACAACTAGAGAAGACGATGAGAATTCCACACATTCAATTTGTTACTATCGTTCATCAATTCAACACACTACTGTCATCTTTTAAGAATGAAAAGTGCAAAACTTGTAAACACATCACAAAAAATAGCATTGATTAGAAAATAAAGTACCAAAAACTTATGGGATCATTGAAATGTCGACTCATTCTATTAAACTGGTTAACCTTTAACTAAGCTCAATAAGCATGCACACATTAAAAACATTAGGACAGATTTCAACATCTATAGAAATTATGCAAAGGGTGAAATTGCCTTTGGTAAATCTCCTTGCTGAAGATCAGCAGACAGCAAGTCTAGGATCAAAGTAACAAATTGCTAGAATATTAATCTTTCATGCTTAACATATTAACTGATTAACAAGGTTTCCATACTCCACATGCCTGATAATAATCCCTCAAGAAAAAAAAACAATAATAATTTGGTCATTCAATCCACGGCTGTTTGTGGGACACTGCTGTGCACAATTGGCTGCCGGGCTTTGCCCACAAAATATACAGTCAATTCACTTTACAGTATATTCTGTGAAGTGCTTTGAGACATCTAGAAGACGTGAAAAGCGCTATATCAAATGCAAGGATTATTATTATTAGATTATTAGATTATTATGAGATTCCTCACCAAGTCTCATAGCATTCAACCATCAATTCAGTAATGATTAAAAAAGTAATATTAAACCTACAAGATATGCAGAATCCCCCCCAAAAAATAAAATTAGGAAACATCCTCAGCCATCAAGATTAGAAACGTCAGTCAAATAATGATAAATTTATCTAACAAGACATTTCGCATGGAAGAATCAACAAGAGACAGATTACTCCGGGTAAGGTGTTGTGGACAAACGTTAAGTGGAGTCCAAAAGCCGTACAATATGGAAAGATCCCAAGTCCTCCGTCTCTTTGCTACATTTACACACATCCAAGAAGCTGGTTCAAACCAGCAGTGACAAAATCTTGAAGGCACGTTGCCTAGCTGCCTTCCTAATAGACAATGACGCAAGAGAGAGGGAGTTTTATCCACATAATTACAAGATGAAAATGCCCTGAAACCTACAAGGATTTAAGATGATAGCTGAGCATCTAGAATAGCCACTTGGAATGGAAAACAAAATAATAAAAGTACCTAAGAAAATTAACATTTTCTTTGCGCTTCAGTTTCAATTTTCAAGATATATTACATCCCCCCTTGCTGTGTTTGATTCTGGTCACCTCGGGAAGCATGCTCAACTTTCAACTTCCGTAGCCTGGGGAGGCTAAGGCAACAGAACAGAGATTGTACCGGAAACCTCAAGTCTGTCACAAAGTGCCCTTCTGGAGCTCTGGAGGCAAGCTTCAAACTGAAGTGAACGGGAAAAGTAGTGATGACCCTCAGTTGATGGAAAACATCTGAAATCCAACATAGCTATGGATCAAAGCACCATGACAAAGGAAAAAGCATTTAATGTTTCACCGACAAACTAAGACGGATTCGAAACAAAAATACAAAAAACTTGTATTTAAATAGCTACCCTCATGTGGGGGTACTTTTTCTAACATAAAATAGTAAGAAACATCTGAGGACATTATGAAACTCAACCAATCTAATCCCTACAAAAAGAAGATAACTACAGTCATTTGAAAAAGGAACAGATCACTCAGTTAGGCTTACACATACCAGGAAAAATCTGATATTTCTTAAGCAAATCATGGTACTTGCGTCGTTGCTCACTAAGAAAGATCAATCATCCCAATCTGATAGGTTCACCACCCACAAATGAGTTGAGAATAAATGAAAAGCGAAAACCAGAACGAGAGGACACGTACCCTAGTGGAACTGTGACCATCTGTTACTATTTAGTAAAATGATTTCAAACCCCCATAAAGTTAGTTTTATATGCATATAAAACCTAATGAAACCAGAAGGGGCAGAATAACAATGTGAAGTGTTATTCTGACAATTTCACAGACTTTGAGATCAGATTTTATAATCAATGAGTTACCGAGCAAAACTGCTGTTAAAATGTTGGCAACTTCAAACCTTCTCACAATCAATGTGTCAGCAGGTGGGGCCAGGACATCAGCGCACCTGTTGATCAGTTGATCAGATTTCAAGAAAACTATTTAGTAAGTAATTATCAGCAGAATTTGGTTTACTGGGGCCCATTTTTCACCTTTTATTTTTAATAAAGAATTGCAAGTTAGAATTGTTACAGCAACAGAAGGAAGCTATTTGGTCCACTTTACCTGTGTCGGCTCTCTGAAGAATTACCTGTTCAGCCCCAATCTCCATAAATCGAGAGTACGGAGAGGCAAAGAAATCAAAGTATAATGTAAATTTCAAAAAACGTCCGTTACAAACTGAAAATCTCGAAACTTGCTTATATATCAAACGCCCCCTCACCTCTGGACTTGGAAGGTTCCTATCGGTGCAGCAATTGTCTTGTTACAACACGAGCGACATCACACATTGATGTTACTGACTACAGAGCACAGACCCCATTCATGACGTAACAATTACAGTTCTACATCTCTTCAGCAGCAATGCTAAAGCTTAAAAATATTGTAATAAGGGACAACCAGTTATTCCTTTTTAACATTTTGGAATCAGTAATAAACCATTTGAATAAACACTCCAATAATTGAGACGTCTAGAAGACGTGAAAAGCGCTATATCAAATGCAAGGATTATTATTATAATACCACAACCTATTCATTTTGAAAGCTTAATATTAACCCTTAATGAGCTACAAATCAGCACAATCATTCAAGGGGACATGTGACAAAAGTACTCTTATATTATACGTGGGACCCGCGAACATCATTTTCAGGACTGCCATGGACACATTGTGAGTAACTGCAATTTTAATTTTTCTACAAAACCTTTGGAGCGGGTTTCTAAAACATATTGTGAGCTTGATTACCGCAATATTACCTTAATATTCACCTTAAAATTAGTTTGCTTGGAACAGAAGACCATTTTAATGACCATGAAATATAGCAGCCTTGAATCCTTTGCCATACTCCAACACAATTACTGGAGCTACAGTGGCAAGTTAATTTCAAGAGGAGCTCCTGTAAGATGACATCAAGGCATCATGTTCAGCACTGTGGTTGCTCTTTATGGGCAACTTGCGCTATGAACAAGTGCCCATAATTCACATGCAAAGGACAAGGCTGCTTTGAACATAGCTCAAATTACAACAGCAACGCCCAACACAAACAGGAACATCATGTAGGTTACTTGTACAGTTGCCCTCAAGCAAAATGTTTGCTCAATACCTAAAAACTTTAAATATCAAACTGTTCTAAAATATAGCAGTTAGTTTCTTTTATTTGAAACTTCCTTCAAAATGCATGCAATATTAATGACAATTAAACATAATCGACGAAAAGAACATGCTGTTGGAAATTTAAACATTTCAACGAGCAAAGCTAATGCAGTCACGCCTCAGCAATACATTTCCAGCATGACACAGGGGCCTTTCATAGAGGAAAAACTGGCTTAGCACTGAGGAAGAGCCGAGATGAAGCCAACAAAGGAGTGACATTAAAACTTGTTGGGACCAGCTGCAGAAAAATGCATCAAAAACTAACACTGAATTTAAATCAGCAAATCCTCCCACAGAGTGAATAACCAATCCTCGAGGCTTCACTACGCACCATACATTGACACTGTGTTCAGTTGTTTTTAAACAGTTAACGTGAAGGTAATTAGCAAATCTTTGTTTGTGAGGATGGATATAGAAGAATAGAGAATCATTTTGTTGAAACAAATAATCTCCTGATAATCCTAAAGTGTTACCCCAGTCACAGACATGCGAAGGCTCCCTATCCTCATTCTATTTGAACCATACGCAAAACACATAACTGACCAGAATAGAACTCACTCTGAAACAATTATAAAATTACTTCTTTTTAAAATGGTAATCACTAGGACATGTAAAAAAGGTGTTTAAGCTTTGGTCCTTCAATCCCTAACTTACTTGGATTTTTTGCTAAATTTTTGGTGCTGAGTATATCAGAGAAGCTGGTAAAGCACTTCCTTGTGCTCCATAACACCAAGCATCAGCAGAGGCATTAACCCAGATCGCTTAAGCAATTTATCAACTGTGTGGATATTAGCAGATTCGCAGCGGCGCAAAAAATAATAAAAAGACAGGGAAGTCAGAATTCTCTGCAACCTCTTAAAACAAGACATGCAGCAGCACAGCAGGAATGTGTGGTGGTGCACTGCACCACTGATCAGTACTACAGCAACTCTCCAGTGATTCTCCCCACAGTCAGATTCTAATCTCAGGTATGCACTACTCCAAAAAAGAGGGAAGGGACAAAGGTGGTCAAAATAAAATAAGGGGACAAGCACGCCAATTTCTCCCCCTCTGTCTTATCTGATTTTCATTGCCTTCCGGCTCTCTTGACGTGTACTATTTATGGACAAGCATGTATACTGCCAACTTGAAAGAAAATTTAGGACATGAAATTACAGTTCAGACCCAATCATATCAAAACATTAATCATTGAAAAACTTAGTAGCTCAATAACTCGCCAAGATGTAACATCGTCCACCCATGCACACTTACCAACCGATTGCATTAAATCGCAGGAAACTTAAGTTTGGATCTGTCTACGCATATGTAGAAGAACTTCACCCCCTGTAGTTCAATGTGATTTCAATACTTGCTGTGGCAACAGGTCAAGATGCATTCAGTTGCGGGAAATGTCAGCTCGATCAGTCACCGCATGCGCAATGCAGTGAATTCCACATGCACAGTGTATATTATTAATTAAATCGGATTTTATACGATTTGTACAGTTTCCCAAGTCATATTAAATGTTATGATCCCAGGTGATACGACTCGTGTGAGTTTACTGTACCATAGTATCATCCCGGGATTAGGTGTCTAAAAAAAATCAAAGAACAATGAAGGCGTTCTGTTGAAATGAACCGTCTCCTGAAACTCAACCCAAAAGGGGTAAACTGATCTCACACACATATATGACCAGAAAAAACATTAATTTTATCCTGTCTCAGTAAATTCCACTTTAAACGCTGTTTAAAAATCAAATTGATCCTAATTATCTGAAAACACCCCCCCCACACACACCTAAATGAAGCATGCCGTAATACACCCGCTCCCCATAACATACATCCAACAAGCAACTCTGAGTAAAACATTCAGTGCCAGAATTCCTCCGTACAAATAAAAAAACATTCCCATAGTTAGGCAGTGTACTTTAAAGCACAGTAATTCCCCGGACCTTGTTTCCTGCTTACTAGATTATATGTAGGTGTAATAGGCTTATGAAGGTTGCTTGATGTGAAAGGCGCTACACAAATGTAATTTGTTGTTGTTTGAATACAGATCCATCAAGCTCTGCTTTTGCAGTTTGATATGAGAAGCCCCTCAACTATTGTACAGTTTTGCTTACTGACCTCAATCTTCTGTTTTCTCAGGCTTGGCTCACAACTCCTTGGGGAGAATTGTAAATAAGTTATGGAGGCGATCATAGAAATACCAAGACGCATTTCACACTTACGGTATGACAAAATCACGTAAACCACAACATTGAGAGTGCTGCAATAAATTGTATGATAATTCATACACCATAGAGCAGCTTTTTTGTAGACAGTGAACTGTCTTAAGATAAATGCAATTTTCATTAAATTCCTGGATGCAGATTATCCCAATATGAATTTTAAAACAAATTCGCGTGATATAAACAGAATCACAGACACAATGATCATTAAATATTTAAACTTAATAAGAGTCAAATTTGAACTCTGGTATCTCCTAACAAATCGAGTCTTTTGATAGAAAACTGTACAAATTCCTTTAAAAGTCTCCACAGTATCAAAAGCATAGAGTCCTGAAGGTTTGTAAAAGGTTAACCTATCACAAGCGCTGAATCATATGTCACTGAGTCAAGAGATGCAAAAATCATTAACACTGATGACATGTCCAGCATGGAGTAGTGGTACAACACATCTCCCATTCAACGCCTAGGACAGAAACATCCACCAAAAATCTGACATTACAGTTCCAAATCTGAAAAAAAGACTTAGAGAACAGCGCTGAGTACTGACTTAGAGGATATATGCTTCCCACAATAAGGAAGGAAGAATATAACTGAAGTCAGAGAACTTTCAAACTCACCCACATGCAGACACACAACTTGCAATTGGTGGAAGACTGGGGGGGGGTGGGGGGAAAAAAGGAGGAAACGTTTACGATTTATGGCCTTATTTGCCCCATTTTGCTTTTACTCATTTATCGTATCATAGTAGCTCGAGTGTAATGAACTGCAGTTCAATAGCTCACCTGAATGCACAAGGCAAAATGAAAGGAGTGAATCTGCCGGTCAATGAGAAGGAATAACAAGGGTGAATAGAAGAAAGACTCCAAAAGGGAGTGAAATTTACTGAATCATTACAACAGGCTGACTTGTAGCAACTGAGAGATTTATAACTAAGCTCAGGGTCTATCGTGGCCAGAAATTCACAAATTATTTGAATAGTCTGCAAAAATGCTGAGAAAGTTTTATTGAAGGTCAGTTTAAAAAACTAAACTCTTCGAATACCACTTGTATGAAATATTCTAAACAGTATAGCTCAGTAGAGTATACCATTGTTCAATGTTGCGTGACATCCTTCCTCAAGTTCAATGCAGATACACAGGCACAAATGTAGTGCACAGGGATAAAATACCCGAAGTTGCAACAATAGTGTAATTTCCACAAGAATCTGGAAAACAGGTTGCTTATTTACTTCAGACCTTTGTACAAGAGAGAAACACTACAAAAAAAATCTAGATTATTTCCCAGGCAACTACTGGTGTAACCTCTGATCTGTTTCCAGATGCCCAAAATATAGGGTGAAAGCTGAAGCACAAGCAGAACTGCTGCTGTATGACTGAAGTAACTACACATTTTAAAGCTCACTTCCAGCCAACTTTCAAGTTATCCATTAACTACCAGCAGTGATTTAAATTCTAACATTTAGCTCACAACAAAAACAGAAAGGGACTTCCTACATCCATCCCCATTCAAAACCTCTTAAAAGATATAGGTTGAGCCAAATACTCAATACATCTGCCTGTTCAGGTGGACATTAAAGCACTTCAAAAAGAGATGGGAATTTCTCCCAGTGTCCTGGCCAATAATCCCCCAAATAAAATTGGGTTACCTCCATGGCTGTTTGTGGGTTATTGCTGTGTGCAACTGGCTACCTCATTTTGTCTACAAAATAAAGTCAATCTAATTTATAGTATATCCTGTGAAGCACTTTAAGATGTCTCAACTGCACAATAAGTAGCTGAGACGTCTCAACGCCAAGGATTATTATTATTACATTGAACAGCCAATCTTTGACTTGTGAAGCATTATAATACCTGCAGAATTTTACTGCAGATAGCGTCAGTCTTTGCAAAATTTAAGCACTAAAATTGTAGATATAAAGAGTTTCACATCTGCCAACTCTCATTTTTACAAAACAATACAACTATTCTTCCAACTCTATTCATGTGGATGGGTTTGCATTCAGTCTTGGTTTTCCATTAAACCCACTGATAGCAATGATCTACCTCAGCAATTGTGCACAAATAACACAAATCAAATCATATGCTGTAAGTGATTGTTTTAAAATCCTAACTATCTGAAGAACCCATTTGTAAAATGTAATTTCACTAGTCGACTCAACCACCTCATTCATCAAGGTATTGAAATCACATCTCATCATACTTACTGAGCCCTAAGTCACTAAACTCTAATCTTAAAAACAGACCCCAAGAACACAATAAGAAAAGGTCACTCAGACGATCAGTACCACAGGAATCCCCCATCTATCACCCTCTGATTCCACTACAGCTCAAACCCTCATCTATCATCTTGTCTTGGAAGCTTCTCCCCCTACACACTCCTGCAGTATAATTTACTCACATTATCTCTCAAAAGAATCCAAAGGCTGTACACATTCACTGCAGGGGTGGCAACCAGTTAACTGTTCAATGAAGACACTTTCTAATCTCTGCTTAGCAACGGTTCGAATTTTGAAAGCAAAGCCTTCAGTTTCCAACTTCATTTAAAAAAAATCGATGGTTTCCACTTTACTTTCAAAGAAAACTTCCCATTTTGCACTCAAAAGTCAGATTTCGCAGAGCCTTAGAAGAGCTATAACATTCACAAATGAAAAAAAAACGCAATTTACCCACAGTTACCACAAAGTGTATTGTCCTACAATTGAGAATAAACCCATCCAGTACATCTGACCGTCAAATGGAAAACATCTCAACCCAAATGTTCGGTTCATCCACGAGACCGCATTGCTTTATGTACTGACACAAAACGAATGTAGCAGTAGTAGGCCATTCGGGTTGAAAAAATACTGCAAACTCCTTGACATTTTCTATATGAAATCAGACAGTCTGAAAAAATTGGGGACTAAAGTATTCATACAGTGCAGCACAGAACTTTCAAAGTAACATACGCTACAAAAAAATTAAATTTTGTGCAATTACCCCTAAACACACACACACACACATAAACAAACCTCCTGAACACTTGCAGCTATTTGCCAATTAATTTCCAGCAATTACATTTCTGAACAAAGTTGAAACAAAACTCCTCTCCAGACAGACAATGGAGGCAAAGAAGTGCTGTGTTGAAGAGCAGAAGGTTTTTTGTATGGAGAATGCCACAAAAATGGTTGAGAGTATTTCAATCCGTTTCGTGGTGTGGTCTAAACCGCAGCAATTCTGCGGTATACAATGGTTTCTTTTTTGGTTAGAAATGCACTTCCTTTTCTCTCTCTCTCTCTCTCTCTCTCTCCTCCCTCTTCTCACAATAATAATATAAAAAACGTTTGACGGTCCCTTTCAAATTGATAAACCCAAAACTACTACGGAAAACCCCCAAAAGAAACGTCTGCGTCAGTAGTAACGGGGACCAGTCACCCGCTTCACACACCGACAGCGTTACATAATGAGGGGGAAAAAATCAGAGCAATTAAAAGTCGGTGAATTAATTGGTCAGTAAAAGAAAAATGCAGCAATGACTGCTCGCTGTTCAGTGCAAAGATATTTTACCTCATCCCCACCTCAACACACAGCAGCGCCGCCTCTCCCAACAACTGACATTAGACCGTTATATATTTATATATATATATATGTATATGATTTCCTCGCCTCCATGTCAGTGTTTCGAACATCAGAGTGTGGATTTATATTAAAATATATGCGCAAAAAGCCACAGGAGACGACAGACGTTCCCCAGTCCCTACCCTGACGCCCGGGGCCGCCCCACTAGGCCCCGCCACCGGCACTGGGCGCTGTGCTTCCGACAACCCAGAGCCACAGCCCCGGCACTCACTCACTCACTCACTCCGCCAACGGCGGGAGGAAACCCTGAGGTAGGAGCAAGTGTGAGGGGACAGAGACTATGGGGGGGAGGGGGGGGGAGGAGAGGGGGGGGGTGTGAGGGGAGGAGGGGGGAGTGAGGAGAGGGGGGTGTGAGGGGAGTGAGGGGAGTGAGGGGAGGGGGGTGTGAGGGGAGTGGGGGTGTGAGGGGAGTGAGGAGAGGGGGGGAGTGAGGGGAGTGGGGGTGTGAGGGGGGGTGAGGGGAGTGAGGAGAGGGGGGGTGTGAGGGGGGGGAGTGAGGAGAGGGGGGGAGGGAGAGTGTGAGGGGAGGAGGTGTGGGGGAGAGGGAATGAAGAGGGAGAGCGGGTTTTGGAGAAAAGGCGCTGAAATGTGGTGGTTAAACGTCTGGCGCCGCGGGGCGACCGTCGCTGTTCTCCCCGCCCGCCGCGCGCTCACCGGAGTCACGGCCATTCCCCCCACAGCTCGGTCAGAGAGGCCGCCCGGCGGCCATGGCGGGGTCCGCGGGTGTTGTTAGTTCAGCCGCTCTCCTTCCTCCCCTCACTCCGGCCGCCTCGAGACACTCGGAGCCGTCGATGGCGACCCAGCGACCGCCCGTCCATCACGCGCCTGACGTTTGGAAGATCCCAGCCTCCTCGCCCCGCCCCCACCTCACCTACCCGGCGGCAGCCAATCAGGGCGAGCCGTCCCCGGCCGTCCAATCGCCGCGCTCAAACTGCCGTTTCGTCCCCTCCCTCCGCAACGGACCAATTAGAGTAGCGAGTGTCTGCAGACCCGTCCAATCACAGCGCGTGTCTCTACGCCTATCCAATCGAAGCGCTTAAACTATCCCCGTCCCGCCCCCACTTACTTCCCTTTAACCGCCAATCACAATCCTTCCTCCCCGTCCGTCCAATCACAATCCCTCCCCAAGCTGACCACGTGACACACACCGTAATCCCCTCGCTTTATGAGATGCGCCAATCAGAGCACGTATCGTGCCCGCGGCGGCTGATTGGTGGCCTCCGGGGCAGCCCCGCCCACCGTGTGGCCGAGCCCGGACCTGCTCTGGTTCAGGTGTTACACGGTCCGCGCACTGTGGTCCTGAGGGCGCGGGGCATTGGTGCACAGATTGCTGGGGGCGGGGCGGGGCGAGGGGAGGTGAGGGGGTGGGGGAGGGGGTGGGCAAGGGGTGGGGAGAGCGTGGGGAGGGCGAGGGGGTGGGGGGGGGTGGGCGAGGGGGTGGGCAAGGGGTTGGGGGAGAGCGTGGGGGTGGGGGAGGGCAAGGGGGTGGGGGGGGTGGGCAGGGGTGGGGGAGAGCGTGGGGGAGGGCGAGGGGGTGGGGGTGGGCGAGGGGGAGGGCGAGGGGGAGGGCGAGGGGGTGGGCGAGGGGGTGGGGGAGGGGGTGGGCGAGGGGGAGAGCGTGGGGGTTGGGGAGAGCGTGGGGGTGGGCGAGGGGGTGGGGGTGGGCGAGGGGGTGGGGGAGGGGGAGGCTCAGGAAAAGGAGTTCAAATAAAATGCAAAATAGTGCATATGCTGGAAATCTGACAAAGACAGCGATCGCTGGGAGCCCTCCGGGCAGGACAGGCGGCACCTGTGGGGAGAGGAAAGTGGGTCAACGTTTCGGGTCTATGACCCTTCATCAGAACCAAGAGTTTCCCAGAAGGGAATTCAAATGATACTTTCAATCATTTCTAACCACAATTATTCACCCACAAAATAATAATAATCCTTGCATTTGATAACCCTTATCGGGTCTATGAGACATCTCAAAGCGCTTCACAGAATATACCGTGAAGTGTAGTGATTGTGTTTTGTGGGGGAAACATAGCAGCCAATTGCGCACAGCAGTGTCCCACAAACAGTCGTGGATTGAATTGAGTGACCACATTTTTTATTCCTACCAGTCGGATTTTGTAAAGCAAATGATCTCCTAACTTATACAAATGTAATCGTTGCCACTACCAGTTACCGTCTGCATTGAATCGCAGAAAATGAAGTTCTGACAATGATGCCTGCGCACATTCAAATGCTGCTAATTTCATCCCTTATTGCTACCTGATGTCAAGGCATTTGCACTACTGTATTATATTTCTTTCCCACAGATCTGAGATTTTATCTTATCATCTGGTTAGAAATGTCAGCTACAAATTAGACCTGATTAAATCATAATCTATTAAAATAAAAAAGGCCATCCATGAACCGAAGAGCACTGCTCTGAGTCGATGATGCAATGCTGACCTATAATTTTTCTGCTCATTTTATTTCTTTGCATTAAATCTGTACATGGGAAGTAATTGAACTCAAATTGCCTTATGGACAACAGTTCTAGATAGTAGGTATGTGATACAGTACAATAAATACAGTACCACCAAAGTACAGTAAGAGCCAACAGGATTCATTAATTTGATATTAATAATAATAATCCTTGCATTTGATATAGCGCTTTTCACGTCAGGAGGACGTCCCAAAGCGCTTCACAGAACACACTGTAAAGTGAATTGACTGTATATTTGTGGGCGAACGCGGCAGCCAATTGCGCACAGCAATGTCCCACAAACAGTCGTAGATTGAAAATGACCAATTTTTATTATTGTTTTTAGTTTTGAAGGGATTATTATTAGGCTCTGTGTGGAGTAAGGAAACTTGCCCAAGGTTTCGCCCTCTGCCTGGAATTGAACTCAGGTCTCTCGCTTGCAAAGCGAGTGCTCTAACCACTGAGCTACAGAACTCCACAAATACAGATTTTTAGCTCTTTCCCTGTTGTGATTTTGCTCCTCACTACATAGCAACACAGCACACTGCAGCACGAGCACAAACTATGAGACCCATCTTGAACATACCCATAAGTGAGTCAATCTCCTGTTATGAATGTTTGTCAATGACTAACTGGGGTGTATGGGTCTCCTGGTCAACAATTCCCCCAGATAAAAATTGGTCATTCACGTGTAGGTCATTGCAGATCACAAATTGGCTACAAAATATAGTCACTATGCTTTGCCTTGGTTATTGTCAAGCACTTTTGAGACATCCAACTGACATGAAATGCAAAGATTATATCCACTTAAGAGGAGAAAATAGTGAGTGACCTGCTCCAAGGTCACCAACACTGAAAATGCTCCAAGCACTTATGTCGCTGAAATTAGAAAACAATGGGAAGTAAACCCACATTGACTGTTTTATTGCAATACTTCATTCTCTCCCAGAATTAATGTAAGTTGCAAAGGAAATGAGGCACTGATATGCAGACAACTAAGCAAATGTTGGTTGATTTCTTACTATAATTTTTACATCAAAGAATGGTGCAGGTAAAAGGATTGGTTGAGTTTAATGAGCAATCCGATCTGGATCCAAATGCAAGTAAGTTGGCACATGAAAGACTCTCTGCTGGTTTATTATATTCAAGAGATTAAGTGAAATAAAGTTGAAAGTTGTCTCCATAATTCCCACAAAGTGAATTCTCAATCTAGAAAGATGGGAAAGAAACATTAATGGGCAACTCATCCCAGCACATTTCTTCGTAACCAAATACTCTGCGAGTTGCAGGTTTGGAAAAGCTTGTCTGCCGATCTCTTGAGTTAGAGAACGCTGTATAGTATAAGAGAGTCCAGAAGGGGAAGAAATAAAACTTTTAGAAAAGGAAAAAAAAATTGCAGCCAACACACCTTCCAGAGTAAAGGATGGAAATCAAGAGGATTAGTGATCCTGTGTTCTTACCAACCGGTTTAGTAGTCTTAATGAAGTGTCTATTGTAAAGAGAATGATGCACGAATTCCTTTGTTGGGAAAACATAATGTAGAACTGGTGGTGGCGGTGGAAAGGAGATTTGAAAATAATTTTGTTTTTGAGGTTTTGAAACATGTTTCACAAACCTTTTTATAGCTAATTGAAATACCAATAAACCAACAGAAATTGGAACATTTCCATGCTTTTTCAAAAAATTGTATTCCTATTGGTCCACAATGACTGCAGACAAAAAACTTAATTACTGCTCTAAAGGAGACATTATGTTTCAACACCTGTGACTTGTTACTTCAGTCATTTTTCTCCCATCTTCAAGAGTCTGGGGAATATACTAAGTATGCTTTGTTGGTTGTTTCACTTGTGCAATGGAACCACTACAAAAGGAGATGAAATCAGCCTCTTCTTTACAATTTGTACATTCAAATTAAAATGCGAAAGCCATTTGGGCTCCCAGAGGTTCTCAGATTACCTTGGAGATGGATTCTAGTTATTTATTATAATTGGGTAAAACAAGGGTTTGTGGTAACAGACTGGGTCCAGCTTTTGTTCAAAATCTGAAGAGAATGTTATTACATAATTGCATTTTCGTAGTTTGTGAAGTTAAAATCCGCGAGTATGAAATCCTCCAGCTGGGGCCAGTATTATAATTTTGAAAGATTTATCATATTGTACGAAGCACTATAATGTGCTCCAGAATTAACCGCTTACAAATCAATATCCTGAAATATTCTCACAGGAAAAGATCCATTGCACAGATGCAAATTACATTAAACCAAATTAAAACATCAACTATTTCGTTTGCTGTTATTTCTTAATCTGAATTTTGTTAAATAAATAATTTTACACTCAATTACACTTAACAGTTAATCAACTATTTTCATAAAATTGTCGGACCAGCAGCATAATGCTATCAAATTGGATCTTTTACGAAACCTTCAGCTGTTCTAACAAATATTTAGCTTAAAACTGTATAATACATTTTAAAATCATCCTCAGCATTAAACAACTGAGGTGCCACCAGCCCAATTCGCCTGGCACAATTGAGATGCTTTGCCAGTGATCGGTTTAGTTGCTAGATGGAACTGTGCAACCAAAATACATCAGCATTGAAATGCAGAATGATTACAGGTACAATTAATGGTCAATTCTTCTGCCTGTGTTCCGAGATTTTAGATATGGTTACTTCATCAAAATGTTGAAAATATTCGCATCTATTACTTTATTGAAGGTACGTTTCCATTCCTCTCCCTTTCCAAACCTCCTGTGGCAAAACCAGGGTAATATTTTCTCAAATTTGCTAATGCTGCTTTAAATGCTGACTGTCACATGGTATATCAATATGACCAACTGAGAACTTGATTTCACCCTGGCCTCTAGTCCGGTTCAATGACATGAGGGACCCAAATCTATTCTCCAGCATATGCTGATACTCAATGGGTCTGCACTCCCATGATGACATTTATTATTGATAGAATGTCAATACACATATTTGTAATTATGTTAATCTTATTGCAAATGCAGGAAATAATATAAATTTAAGATGGACAACTTGTAATGCCTATACCACAGATCTGTAATGAAAAATCGATTAATAGAAAAGTTGCTCACAAATTGTAAAAGCACTTAACATTTTCTCTCATTTTCTAAACAAAACCATAATAAATATAATCCTTGCATTTGATATCGCGCTTTTCACGTCTTCTAGACGTCTCAAAGCGCTTCACAAAATAATAATAATCCTTGCATTTGATATAGCACTTTTCACATCGGGAGGACGTCCCAAAGCGCTTCACAGAACACACTGTAAAGTGAATTGACTGTATATTTTTTGTGGGCGAACGCGGCAGCCAATTGCGCACAGCAATGTCCCACAAACAGTCGTAGATTGAAAATGACCAATTTAATTATTGTTTTGGTTTTGGAGGGATTGTTATTAGACGTGTGGAGTAAGGAAACTTGCCCAAGGTTTCGCCCTCTGCCTGGAATTGAACTCAGGTTTCTCACTTGCAAAGCGAGTGCTCTAACCACTGAGCTACAGGACTCCACACAAAAAAAGAAGCTGGCCCAATATCCTACCCTACCGAGAATCGAACCTGGGTCTCTTACTTGCGAGGCAAGTGTTCTAACCACTGAGTTACACCATTGACATTGCTGCGTGAAATATACCTAGAGTGTGCTGGCTCACATTCTCAGAGCAAGAGACAGGCAACAGGAAAGTTTGAAATATCTAATCATTTCAGTCAAGGTATGATAATAGAAATCTAAAATAGGCATCCCATCAAATACAGTATCCTTGACAAGTTTCTTTTTAAATTTGCAATGCTTCAACATTGAAAACAGTTAAACTGATTGCTAACAAAAGGAAACTACTGATTCAATATTTTATTTATTCCCTTCTCATCAACCCCTTTATTTTGCTGTGACATACATGCTGAATTAATGCATCTACAGGTGTAAATTTGGCAGGAAAATCAGAGCCTGAACCTGTTGAATCAGGCACCCAGCCAAAATAGCAGCTTGCAGTGCAGTACTAACATTACTAACACTTCTAAACATACTGAGTTCCAATATATCTCAAATGAATTGAAATGCTCAATGCCTATTCATTCAAACCCAACCACTTGAGTAATTATAGTCAGGAGGTCAGTGTTGTGCAAACAGAGTAATCCAGGATGCTCTAACGTCTAGCACCAGTACATATACCTCAAAATGTTTGACAACCTACAGACAAGCCAAGTTATAGGCCTGAATATCTTCAGCCCAGATTAGCTAACTGGTATAAGGAGAAAAGCATCAAGCAACCCATCTAATTTACACACACCAGATTAGAATGCCTGTTGAAATTCATCATTCTTTTTTGGATTAAAAAAAATCTTACACAGCAAATAGTGCCCAAAAAACCTTGGACTTTTTACATTTATCTGAGCTTCTGGTTTGCTATGTTAATTGCACCTCTAAACAGTAAGTGTAACTGTATGCCATGCATCTCATTTCAGAACAGACTGATTTACAGAAAATAAGTTTTTATCGTCATACTTCACAGCTGCCTTATATCCACTGCTATCAATGGCTGCAATCAATAACTTACCTGTACCATTTTAGATCATAATTTAATCAGAACCTGAAATAACACTGCATTAATAAAACCAACTGCTCCCTACCCTCGTAACTAGTTTTTTTTAAAAAAACATGCAATTATGCATAGCAGGAGCCACAATCCAGCAGTATAAGAGAACTTGAACACAATGCTAGGTGAGCACTGCATAGTCTGAGATGCTTTCCTTTATACGAGTCATTAATTAAAAGATTGCATAGCATGATCTGTAGAGGGAATTTCTCCTGGCCAACAATCCTACACATAAATCGCATCATAACCACTTATCCATTTATGTCTCTGGTACTTGTGTAGGTTTGCTGTATCTGTACCATTATATATTTCAACAACAATTTGCAGTAACATAGCGGCCTTCACATAGGATAACTTCTCAGAACATACTTTCATAAGCCCCTTTCTAAATTCCCCTTGTTTAATTTCTAGAGCTTGCATTTGTCATAATCAAGACCTTTTCATTTTAAATTTTCAGTGAAATGAAATTATTCACACAATATGCCACAAGTTAATCAGCCCATTTTATTTGTATTTTATGTGGGAAACCTTAAATAAGATTTTTTTTCTTCTTCAGCTTTGCTCACCACTGCATTCGCTGTCTATTTAAGTTGCGTTAAATCCAATCTCACAAATTTCAGACCAAAAAAAATTCTGCTTTTAAGTGCAAAATGCAAACAAGTGATTTCAACCAATTGAAAAAAATGCTGAACATTCAGCATTGTTAAAATACAAAATGCCTTAGTTCACTGTATTCATAACCTTGTGATTTTTCATTCTCTAATATCAGTAAAACGTTGGAATCAATTTCCTTGTTTGTACAGTCTTTATCCTAGCCTATGGTCTGCCAGCAGCTTTAGTTGGCTTCATTCTTTGACGCCTCATCAAAATTTTCAACAAGGTCTGCAAAATACACAGAAGTTTGTATTAATATAGTTGTAACATGCATTTCAAATTTAAATATATAAATTTTAACATACAGTATTTCAATGTTTAATATTTCAAACAATTAGATAAATAATAATCCTAATATTTGGTACAAAGTTCATCAATACATTTGAACTTAGAACAAATCTAATGTGTTGGGAGGAGCTGGAGGAAGAATAATTTGAAAACAGCACCCAGAGTAGTGAACATGTCTAATTTTACTGCACTAAGTTCCTTATACTGTTATATGCAACTTTGCCAAATAGGTGGCACATACCTTGCAACAGGTGATGCCATAAATGGGGAACTTCTGCAGGTATATTGCTGGTAGGAGTTGCTTACCAAGAGGTGCATGCTCCAGGAAAACCAAAAAAATGTTTTGATTGAGAATAGCATGCTAAGAGACAACTTCATTGTGGGATACTTAGCAAGACTGAAGCTCGATTCAACACTTAACTGTTTGGCACTATGGACTATGGGGGATAAATGACTCAATTATGTCAGCAAGATTACATTTGCTGCAAATCCTGGGTCCTCCAAAATACATTATGAACATGTGTGAACATTCACAGAACTATTAATGCACTACACCAATTTGCACTTAAAAAGCACCCTCCACTCAGGGTAGAGTCTGAGCTTTTACCACTAGCAGAATAATGCCAAGTGCTGGGCAACAAGTACATAAACTTGAGTGACAAACTTCATACAGCTGCAAAATTTGGTTTTGTAGCAAACAGAGACTTAGTACTGAATGAACATAGCTGAATCCAAGACTGCAAAACAGTAGCAAAGCTAAATCTTTGCCAACAGTGTTCAGTTTTAAGCCAGACGTTTCATAGTCAAACTAGCAATTAGCAGCAAGAATAAATCCTAATGCGTTATGTACCTGGGACGTCGTCATCTTCTTCATCGATGTCTTCGGGTTTGGGCGCTTTATTATCCAAAACTAAACCAAACAACAAAAACATTTTTAAACTAATTAAAATTAATTGCTTTGCTGATGTTGTACGTTTTCAAATTGAACTGCTGCTAATAAAGTTACACAAACAGTGAGAATATTAACTTGTAGTGTCTTGTCTGGCACAATTCTTGTTCCACAGTTCTCTTAAAAACAAAAAAGTTATACTCACACTACCAAATGTATTTCCCCCAGCCCCTCCTTGCTATACAAATTCAATGTGATGACCACCCCACCACTATACCAGTGTGAACAAAGATACTAAGTGTTCACAATGCCATATAATTTGGAACCCTTCCTACCCACCTTACAGTGAGTCAGAATAGGCACTAAAAGCACCTTAGAGTAATAGAGACAAAGGATGGAATCGAGCCTAGTTTTATTTTCCTAGCTAGATTGGAAAGTGCTATAATGCACATTAGCACCAGATTCGCATCAGATATTCGGAAGTGTAATATTTATTAGTCACAAATTAAGAGGGAAACTGCAATGAGGACACAAGCAAAACAAGTTGGACTAAACTCTCTCTGCTTACTTCAAAGAGGAGCCTTATCCTTATCTCACATACCACTGTTAGAGCTCCAAGGCATGACTCCGCGTGAAGAGCACTACATAAATGCAAGCTGTTGTCATTTTGAAAGTCTGCAGTAATTAAGCATTGTTTTCAAGTTTTCAAAGATAAGGGAAAGGCATTAAACCAAACCTGTAAACAGTTGCTGCTCGCACATGTTATGCTATTGCCATCTCATGAAATTGAATGCTGGCAGCACAAAGACTTGATACAAGAGTGTCAAATAAGCACGAGATATCAGATAACCTAATTCACCAACAATTCAGCGTCAAAGCTGCAAAAATCCCATTCTTCAGGTTTACCATTTGAACATCACAAAAATGTTCAGCCTGAAGGATTTCTCTGCTGAATTCAGGCTCAAATAACTATTCAGCCTGGACAGGTCTAATACACTCTTCGTAGAAGCTTAATACTTTAGCATCAATAGTGTCTACACAGATTTGCCAACTGTCGGTATGCTTTTTAAAAAAAACACTTCAGGCAACACAAAACTTAATACTCAAAATAATACTGAAAACTTAAATTATAATTCAACAGCAAAGGTACTAGGCAATTGTGCAAAGAGCTTTCGAAATACAATCCCACCTTCGTAATGCAAAGAAAGAATTACCTTGCCGTGGCAACTGCTCAGCTAACTTCCTAAGACTTGTTAGACTGTCTGCTCCAAGCTGACTGAGAATGCCTGGAAGCATTTCTGTGATCTGTTTAGTCTCTGCGTGGCCGGTAATAGCGAAGGTATTGGCAGATAACGAGGCCTGCACTTTGGGGTTATTGAAGTGTATGACCTGCCCATCATCTTTGATCATGTTCACCTGTTTGGCACACAAAGAAAAATCACATTTTAGTACCTCACCCAAGCGACAGAAAATCTAGATGATTGTTTTCATTTCCAGCTGGATGCCCAAAATTAAACTATGGCCCCTTAATTACAGTGTACATCCTTAATTAGTGCCTGTGGATCACATTTAGGACCTCTCGTTATGTGGACCAGTGCCACAAGTGTACATACCTACTAAACTATCAATCATTTTTTGTGAAAGAAAAAAAAAGGAGATAAGGGAGGAATAAAGGACCTATTGTAGAGCAACCTTCCTGGAGGGCTGGGAATGGTGTCTGACCCATCGCTTGATCAGGTATATTTTGTGGAAAAAGTACAACTACAATGAAGTACTATGTGCAACAGGCTACACTAGACAAATAGCTGAAACAACAGGCCAGGAACACATCAAGATTGTGCTTGCATTGAACTCACATATTCTGATCAAACTTTTGATTCAAACGTAAGAGGTCTACCAAATGAGTCAGGCTGACATCTTAATTAAGTGCACTCTATGTTAATTCTACCAACATACCTCTTCAATTCCAGCAATATTATTCACTGCCAGTTTCTTCAAGGAACTTTGCAATTTCTTGTCATCAGCTGTAGCTGTTCTATGTACTACCTTCTTCTTTCTGCGAGCTGTGCCCTGAACAATTACACCAAATTAGCAAGTTAACCAAGCTGAGTCAGTGGATATTGACACTAAAACATCAAACCTTGAATGGCTGTGTGAACTACAAATGGAGCTTATGATAATTAACTATCAGAAAACAATAGCATTTACATCATTGACAAAGCTCATTCTTTCACAAACCAGTTTACATACAATACTTCTGTGGGAGCAGGGAATGAAAAATCAAAACATATCCGTTCCAGAATCTAAAATTGTGTTTAAAGTATAAAAAAAGTAACAACAGAAATTGCCTCCTCTAATATACACAATTATTATCAAACTACAATAAATAATTAAGGCAAAAGTCTTACCTTTCCTCCTATCCGGACCTGAGCCTGTAATTTAGCTAATTTTTCTTGATTCATAGTCTTTATCCTTGGGAAGAAAAATTAAACAGAGTTAACTCAACTTGAAGCAAAGGTGAAAGAGACTAAGAATAGTACTGCACTATAGCTTCTCTGTGCTAGTGCATTAATAGGACACCTGCTTCCTCTTCCCTGCAGGATGAGCTCTCAGTCACAGCCTGAAAGTTAAGGGTGGAAAGTATAATGCAACCCATGCTTTCCTCTTCATCTTGTACAACAACTAGTAGAAGGCTCCATAGGGACACTGCCCTGGAGCAGGAGCACCTTCTTAGGTGGGGCATGACAAGTGAGACACAGTCCTAAATATGGGGGAAAGGGGAGAAAATATATTTAAAGCATTTTTAAACTTTACTTCATTTATTACTCCAGTCTGTTAGTTCTGGATGATCCTGTGGGCAGAGGGAGAACATACTGCCTTACAACCATAAGTTTGGATTACACTATTCCCAACTGTCACTTACTTTCCACTATATCCACAAGTAATTCAGACTAAAAAAATACACAATTCTTCAGTCAACTAAGTCATGGTTGTGAAAATGGACTAAAATGTCTACAGATGAGAAGAAATATATTAACAGTAAAACAGGTTACATTATGATGCAAAGCAAGCTTTTTATATTTCTATTGAGCAATGAACCCCTTTCATATAGTTATACACTTTTTAAACTCATTTATCAGGGGAGGGTGGAATTTTGCACGGTATTTCTAGTTCTGGGGAATAATGCCCTGGACAAACACAAGTGTTTCGAGGTCATAACAGAGACTACACAAAAGGCTCCGACAATGGATTCAACTAGAACTATTCACAATTGATTAGTGGTTGATGCTATTGTCCACTTTGCATCTACAAATCTGAAAAGAGGATTTAATTAAAAACTATTAATTGCAAACCTTGAGCTTCACAACTTCTACACATAGTCAGTCACATTGCAGAATAAAAGATGGGTCCAACATCGCTGGACCTGAAGTACCGAATTCCCACTTCTCGTGCCCAGCCATAAAGGCTTCATAGTGACATTGCCTCGGAGCAGGAGCACCTCCGTAGGTGGGGCATAACAAGTGCCCACCACCACTCTTTACAACTTGCATCTCAGGCAGACAGAACCTGTTCTATAATAAAAATAATAACCGTTGCATCTGATATAGCGTCTTATCACGTATTGTTGAGACATCTCAAAGCGCTTCCCAGGGTATACTGTAAAGTGTAGTGACTGTGTATTTTGTGGGCGAAACACAGCAAATGTAAGCCTGAAAGAATAAACCCAGCAGGTGGCGAGTTTTAAAATAGGGGGGGGGGAGGGGGGGAGACACTCCTCAGGCCGGGGTCAGGCACGAGTTAGTTCACTGCACTCTTCGCACTGGAGTCGGGCCCGCGGCCTAGTGGCTGCACCTCTCTGTCTCTGGCCTTGGGCCCCACCTGACACCGCCTCCTCCCCCTCACACACCAGGAGCAATGACAGGATAACGGTGCAACCGCTCCCCCCGGTGTCTCCCCCCCCCGGGAGCCGGCGCCCACCACACCCCCCACAGCCCCATCAGCACCATCGCCTCACGTAAAAGGTCAGCGGCGCCCCAGTAAGTCAGTAAGTGACCGTCGCAACAACAAACTTTTCCTTTTTCCTCTCTCTTTCTCTCATAAACACGCGCGCGCATCACACACCCGCACAACGCCGCACACCTTGTAAAGTGTGTGTACTGTTATCCTCCCTCACAACACAAAGCCCCGACTCGGGAACACACGCGGCGAACAAGATGGCGGCGGTCAGACCCGGGCGGCGAGTGGCGGGCGGCAGGAACAGCCAGCGCGCCTGCGTCACCGCCTGCGTCAGCCGCCACGTGACGCCTCCCTCCTCGGCCGAGCGTCGGTTCCCACGTGATGTCAGTCGGCGGCGTCACGCGCCACGTGACTCCTCCCTCGGTCGGTCCCCACGTGACTGTTTTATTGGGTCAGACTGACACACGTCATGAACCCACCGACAGTTTGACTTCATTGGGTATATCAAAGAACTATAAATGTGCAAATATGACAATAATAATCCTGACATTTGATACAGCGCCTTATCACGTCTTTGAGACGTCTCAAAGCGCTTCACAGGATATACTGTAAAGGTAGTGACTGCGTATTTTGTAAGCAAAAGGCAGCGGCCAATTGCGCACAGCACTGTCCCGCAAATGGATTGAGTGACCAAATTATTATTAGTGTTGACATGAAGATAATCTCAACTAAAAATTGTGGCATAATTTATTTCTGGAAAAAATTGTAACCTCATTCTGTGTGTCTCACTGGGGATAATTGTAAATGGTTTTGCAATGCGTCCGTTTACTCTAATGGACAAAGTTAAAGACTCCCACCCAGTTGGTTTTGGACCAGACATAAGACTTTAAACAGAATTGTCTACAAGGAAATCTGGATTTGAAAGTAGAAATCTACTCTGTTAGTCATGATGTGAACAAATTAGTCAAATTATGTTTTTTAATAATAATGAATCCATGGATTGCTCCTTCCACCCGCCCCCATCCTGCTCCGGTTTCATTTTCGGTGGAATAATGACTTTGGGCGAGCATAAATTTAAACTAAGCATCTTGGTTTTTAACCTTCCTCCCTTCCTCACTCCCTTCGCCTCGTCCTCTCTCTCTCTTCCTATGTTCAGATCCTGGCCGAAGACCTTTCTTTTTGATCGCGCCTTTGGTCCCCTTCCTCCCCCTCCCTCTGGCTCGGCCCCAGGATCCGTTACTGTGAAGCACTCTGCGACACCGTCCAGCATGGAGGGCGCTATATTAAATCCAAGTTGTTGATGTTAACCTCAGCTTTGCCATCACTCACAACCCGCAGGTTGGGTTGTCGTCATGAATTGTACGTAACGTGTTGCTGGTCCGGAGTGAAATGGATGACCGGTCACTAAGGTTTGCAAAACAATACCCGGACGGGCGGGAGTGCATTCATTTAAAGTTGCCCAAGTGTTGGCAAAGAAGCCCACGGCCCAATTGGCTGTGAAACCACCCAAGTCTGGGCACACGGGGCTGGCGGAACCCACCCCACCAACCGCGTGCGGATTATTGGACACAATGTGGAATTCCGCGGCTACAAAGCGGTTAATTGCCCTCCGATGACGTCACTTCCGGGCGCCGCCTCCTTCCCTCTCGTTACATTGTAACCGCGACTCCGACACTCGGCAACAATCCGCTCCCGGTCCCCGGTCCCCGGTATGAAGCCGCCGCTCCTCCGCCTCTCGTTCCTTCTCCTTCTCATCACTTCCCAATCATCTGCCGACGAGAGTCCCGGGAGAGGTGCGTCAGCTCTCTGTTTATATTACACACACACACACACACAGGGACACACACACACACACACACAGGGACACACACACACACACACACACAGCCACTCACACACATACTCTCACACAAACAGGGACACACACACACACAGGGAGACACACACACACACACAGGGACACACACACACACACACACAGGGACACACACACACACACACAGGGACACACACACACACACACAGGGACACACACACACACACACACAGGGACACACACACACACACACAGGGACACACACACACACACACACAGGGACACACACACACACAGGGACACACACACACACACACAGGGACACACACACACACACACAGGGACACACACACACACACACACAGGGACACACACACACACAGGGACACACACACACACACACACACAGGGAGACACACACACACACACACAGGGACACACACACACACACAGGGACACACACACACACACACACAGGGAGAGACACACACACACACACACACAGGGACACACACACACACACACAGGGACACACACACACACACACACACAGGGAGAGACACACACACACACACACACACACAGGGACACACACACACAGGGACACACACACACACACACACAGGGACACACACACACACACACAGGGACACACACACACACACACAGGGAGAGACACACACACACACACACACAGGGACACACACACACACACACAGGGACACACACACACACACACAGGGAGAGACACACACACACACACACAGGGACACACACACACACACACAGGGACACACACACACACACACACACAGGGAGAGACACACACACACACACAGGGAGAGACACACACACACACACACACACACACAGGGACACACAGGGACACACACACACAGGACACACACAGGGACACACACACACACACACACAGGGACACACACACACACACACAGGGACACACACAGGGACACACACACACACACAGGGACACACACACACACACACACAGGGACACACACACACACACAGGACACACACACACACACACAGGACACACACACACACACACACACACACAGGACACACACACACAGGACACACACACACACACACAGGGACACACACACACACACACACACAGGGACACACACACACACACACACAGGGACACACACACACACACACAGGGACACACACACACAGGGACACACACACAGGGACACACACACACACACACAGGGACACACACACAGGGACACACACACACACACACAGGGACACACACACACACACACACAGGGACACACACACACAGGGACACACACACACACACACAGGGACACACACACAGGGACACACACACACACACACACAGGGACACACACACACACACACACACACACACACACACACAACACACAGGGACACACACACACACACACAGGGACACACACACACACACACACACAGGGACACACACACACACACAGGGACACACACACACCACACACACACACAGGGACACACACACACACACACAGGGACACACACACACACACAGGGACACACACACACACACACACACACACAGGGACACACACACACAGGGAGACACACACACACACACACACACACAGGGACACACACACACACAGGGACACACACACACAGGGACACACACACACACACACACAGGGACACACACACACACACACACACACAGGGACACACACACAGGGACACACACACACACACACACACACAGGGAGACACACACACAGGGAGACACACACACACACACAGGGAGACACACACACACAGGGAGACACACACACACACAGGGAGACACACACACACAGGGACACACACACACACACACACAGGGACACACACACACACACACACAGGGACACACACACACACACAGGGACACACACACACAGGGACACACACACACACAGGGACACACACACACAGGGAGACACACACACACACAGGGAGACACACACACACAGGGAGACACACACACACACACAGGGAGACACACACACACACACAGGGAGACACACACACACACACAGGGAGACACACACACACAGGGAGACACACACACACACAGGGAGACACACACACACACAGGGAGACACACACACACACACACAGGGAGACACACACACACACAGGGAGACACACACACACACACACACAGGGAGACACACACACACAGGGAGACACACACACACACAGGGAGACACACACACACACAGGGAGACACACACACACACAGGAGAGACACACACACACACAGGGAGACACACACACACACACAGGGAGAGACACACACACACACAGGGAGACACACACACACACAGGGAGACACACACACACACAGGGAGACACACACACATACACACGGAGACACACACACACACACAGGGAGACACACACACACACAGGGAGACACACACACACACAGGGAGACACACACACACACAGGGAGACACACACACACACACACACAGGGACACACACACAGGGACACACACACACACACACAGGGAGACACACACACACAGGGAGACACACACACACACAGGGAGACACACACACACAGGGACACACACACACACAGGGACACACACACACACAGGGACACACACACACACACACACAGGGACACACACACACACAGAGACACACACACACACACAGGGACACACACACACACACACAGGCACACACACACACACACAGTGACACACACACACAGTGACACACACACACAGTGAGACACACACACACACAGTGAGACACACACACACAGTGAGACACACACACACACACAGTGAGACACACACACACAGCGAGACACACACACACAGTGAGACACACACACACACAGGGAGACACACACACACACAGGGAGACACACACACACACAGGGAGACACACACACACACACACACACAGGGAGACACACACACACACAGGGAGACACACACACACACAGGGAGACACACACACACACAGGGAGACACACACACACACACAGGGAGACACACACACACACACAGGGAGACACACACACACACACAGGGAGACACACACACACAGGGAGACACACACACACAGGGAGACACACACACACACACACGGAGACACCACACACACACACAGGGAGACACACACACACACACAGGGAGACACACACACACACAGGGAGACACACACACACACAGGGAGACACACACACACACACACAAGGAGACACACACACACAGGGAGACACACACACACAGGAGAGACACACACACACAGGAGAGACACACACACACAGGAGAGACACACACACACAGGAGAGACACACACACACACACACACAGGGAGTCACACCCACACACACAGGGAGACACACACACACACAGGGAGACACACACACACAGGGAGACACACACACACAGGGAGAGAGACACACAGGGAGACACCCACACACAGGGAGACAGACACACACACACACACACACAGGGAGACACACACACACAGGGAGAGAGACACACAGGGAGACACCCACACACAGGGAGACACACACCCACACACAGGGAGACACACACACACACACACACACACAGGGAGAGAGAGACACACACACACAGGGAGAGAGAGAGACACACACACAGGGAGACACACACACAGGGACACACACACACAGGGAGACACACACACAGGGAGACACACACACAGGGAGACACACCACAGGGAGACACACACAGGGAGACACACACACAGGGAGAGACACACACACAGGGAGAGACACACACACAGGGAGAGACACACACACAGGGAGAGACACACACACAGGGAGAGACACACACACACAGGGAGACACACACACAGGGAGACACACACACACAAGGAGACACACACACACAGGGAGACACACACACACAGGGAGACACACACACAAAGGGAGACACACACACACACACACAGGGAGACACACACCCACACACTCAGGGAGACACATACCCACACACACAGGGAGACACACACCCACACACACAGGGAGACACACACCACAGGGAGACACACACCCACACACACAGGGAGACACACACACACACAGGGAGACACACACACACACAGGGAGACACACACACACACAGGGAGACACACACACAGAGACACACACACACACACAGGGAGACACACACACACACAGGGAGACACACACACAGGGAGACACACACACAGGGAGACACACACACACACACACACAGGGAGACACACACACACACACACACAGGGAGACACACACACACACAGGAGACACACACACACACAGGGAGACACACACACACACACACACAGGGAGACACACACACACACACAGGGAGACACACACACACACAGGGAGACACACACACACACAGGGAGACACACACACACACACAGGGAGACACACACACACACACAGGGAGACACACACACACACACAGGGAGACACACACACACAGGGAGACACACACACACAGGGAGACACACACACACACACACGGAGACACACACACACACACAGGGAGACACACACACACACACAGGGAGACACACACACACACAGGGAGACACACACACACACAGGGAGACACACACACACACACACAAGGAGACACACACACACAGGGAGACACACACACACAGGGAGACACACACACACAGGGAGACACACACACACAGGGAGACACACACACACAGGGAGACACACACACACACACACACAGGGAGTCACACCCACACACACAGGGAGACACACACACACACAGGGAGACACACACACACAGGGAGAGAGACACACAGGGAGACACCCACACACAGGGAGACAGACACACACACACACACACACAGGGAGACACACACACACAGGGAGAGAGACACACAGGGAGACACCCACACACAGGGAGACACACACCCACACACAGGGAGACACACACACACACACACACACACAGGGAGAGAGAGACACACACACACAGGGAGAGAGAGAGACACACACACAGGGAGACACACACACAGGGACACACACACACAGGGAGACACACACACAGGGAGACACACACACAGGGAGACACACACACAGGGAGACACACACAGGGAGACACACACACAGGGAGAGACACACACACAGGGAGAGACACACACACAGGGAGAGACACACACACAGGGAGAGACACACACACAGGGAGAGACACACACACACAGGGAGACACACACACAGGGAGACACACACACACAGGGAGACACACACACACAGGGAGACACACACACACAGGGAGACACACACACAAAGGGAGACACACACACACACACACAGGGAGACACACACACACACACAGGGAGACACACACACACACAGGGAGACACACACACACACACACAGGGAGACACACACAGGGAGACACACACACACACACAGGGAGACACACACACACACAGGGAGACACACACACACACAGGGAGACACACACACACACAGGGAGACACACACACAGGGACACACACACACACACAGGGAGACACACACACACACAGGGACACACACACACCACAGGGAGACACACACACAGGGAGACACACACACACACACACACAGGGAGACACACACACACACACACACAGGGAGACACACACACACACAGGGAGACACACACACACACAGGGAGACACACACACACAGGGAGACACACACACACAGGGAGACACACACACACACAGGGAGACACACACACACACAGGGAGACACACACACAGGGAGACACACACACACACACACACACACAGGGAGACACACACACACACACACACACAGGGAGACACACACACAGGGAGACACACACACACAGGGAGACACACACACACACACAGGGAGACACACACACACACACAGGGAGACACACACACACACACAGGGAGACACACACACACACACAGGGAGACACACACACACACAGGGAGACACACACACACACACACAGACACACACACACACACACACACACACACAGGGAGACACACACACACACAGGGAGACACACACACAGGGAGACACACACACAGGGAGACACACACACAGGGAGACACACACACACAGGGAGAGACACACACACAGGGAGAGACACACACACAGGGAGAGACACACACACAGGGAGAGACACACACACACAGGGAGACACACACACACACAGGGAGACACACACACACAGGGAGACACACACACACAGGGAGACACACACACACACACACAGGGAGACACACACACACACACAGGGAGACACACACACACACACAGGGAGACACACACAGGGAGACACACACACACACACAGGGAGACACACACACACACAGGGAGACACGCACACACACACACACAGGGAGACACACACACACACAGGGAGACACACACACAGGGACACACACACACACACAGGGACACACACACACACACAGGGAGACACACACACACACAGGGAGACACACACACACACACACACACACAGGGAGACACACACACACACACACAGGGAGACACACACACACACAGGGAGACACACACACAGGGAGACACACACACACACACACAGGGAGACACACACACACACACACACAGGGAGACACACACACACAGGGAGACACACACACACACAGGGAGACACACACACAGGGAGACACACACACACACAGGGAGACACACACACACAGGGAGACACACACACACACAGGGAGACACACACACACACAGGGAGACACACACACACACAGGGAGACACACACACACACACACACACACACAGGGAGACACACACACACAGGGAGAAACACACACACACACACAGGGAGACACACACACACACACAGGGAGACACACACACACACACAGGGAGACACACACACACAGGGAGACACACACACACACACAGGGAGACACACACACACACACAGGGAGACACACACACACAGGGAGACACACACACACACAGGGAGACACACACACACACAGGGAGACACACACACAGGGAGACACACACACAGGGAGACACACACACACACAGGGAGACACACACACACACACAGGGAGACACACACAGGGAGACACACACACACACACAGGGAGACACACACACACAGGGAGACACACACACACAGGGAGACACACACACACACACACACACAGGGAGTCACACCCACACACACAGGGAGACACACACACACCCAGGGAAACACACACACAAAGGGAGAGAGACACACAGGGAGACACCCACACACAGGGAGACACACACACACACACACACAGGGAGACACACACACACAGGGAGAGAGACACACAGGGAGACACACACCCACACACAGGGAGAGACACACACACACACACACAGGGAGAGAGACACACACACACAGGGAGAGAGAGAGACACACACACAGGGAGACACACACACAGGGAGACACACACACAGGGAGACACACACACAGGGAGACACACACACAGGGAGACACACACACAGGGAGACACACACACACAGGGAGAGACACACACACAGGGAGAGACACACACACAGGGAGAGACACACACACAGGGAGAGACACACACACACACAGGGAGAGAGACACACACACACACAGGGAGACACACACACACACACACAGGGAGAGACACACACACACACACACAGGGAGAGACACACACAGGGAGAGACACACACACACAGGGAGAGACACACACACACAGGGAGAGAGACACACACACACAGGGAGAGAGAGAGAGACACACACACACAGGGAGAGACACACACACACACACACAGGGAGAGACACACACACACACACACAGGGAGAGACACACACAGGGAGAGACACACACACACAGGGAGAGACACACACATACAGGGAGAGACACACACACACACAGGGAGAGAGAGAGAGACACACACACACAGGGAGAGACACACACACACAGAGAGAGACACACACACACACAGGGAGAGAGAGAGAGACACACACACACAGGGAGACACACACACACACACACACACACAGGGCTGAGGAAACATATGTTAGACGCACATATTACAGACTGGTCTCCAGACTGAGGGGGTGGGGAGGGGGCACCGCCGCCTGTGCTCTTCGGCATTTTCGACGAGTTTCGTTGTAAATGTTTGTGTTGAATTGACCTCTCGGTGGTGATGCGGTGAGTGTGGATTGATGTTGTTAACCGCAGTTCAGAGTGATTGGGGTATAGTATGATTGTGGGGTATATATCTGCATATCCGTAACGGGCAAACAAACACTTTCACATTCGCTCCATTTTGTCTCGATACTTCCTATCCCCAACAGAGCCACAGAAAGCAGATAGAAGGAGCACAAGATTTGGGGTGACTAATAATGTCAGAGTAGCCCTTTAGGGTCGGATACTGTCCCATAGACTGAGTATTGTTCATTGTATCCGGGGAAGAGGAGTTCCTCTGTAGATTGCAATGTTCATTAATGTATATGAGTTAGAAAGATGAAAAACTAACTTCAGAGAGTGCTTTTATGTTGTTGAGTTTAAAGCAAACAGTCTCTCTGAATACAAGAGAACGACAGGCAACGATAAAGGTCCTTATAGCTTCACATCAAAGGATCTTTTGTGCTTGATTTGGAGATCAAACTGTAAAGAAAATGGCAAAATAATGTGAGTTCCATCTCCTCAGGGAAATCAACTAACATTTCAGCAGCCCTAGATTTTATGAATGTAATCTTCCAAAATATATCTCCCCCTGGGTCTGGTGCTGTCATTTAACATAAGAATTATGTAGAATATACAGTTGAAACAGGCCATTCAGGCACTATACAAAATATTATGTCTCTACTCCTAATTTCCCAATGCAATTCCCATAGCAATGTCCACAAACTGTCATGGCAAAGTCCTGAAGATGGGCGAATATCTTCATCCGTATGGTAAACCTTCAGGATTATGTTATTGGAGGAGCCATTAAATGTGTGATTGGATGTGTGTTTGTAGGGAGGAGGGAGGGAGGGATGGAGAGAGAGGTGATCCATGAAAGAGGGACAGGTTACTTAATGATCTCTTCATTTTATCCCTTTCTTGTTTTTCTTATAATTTGACCCACTGCTACAGCTGGGATTTCTCCTGTCAGTTGACATACTAACACTATATTTTTATTCAGGATTTGGAGACCACATTCACTGGAGAACCCTGGAGGATGGTAAAAAAGAAGCTGAAGCTAGGTATATCTTTACTGTTTCTCAGATGAATGGTGCTATAAATAAAAATAGTTGTTATTAATAACAATAATATAATAATCCTGGCATTTGATCTGGCACCTTATCACATTATCAAAACATCCCAAAATGCTTGACAGGATTTTACTGTGAACTCTGTATCTGCTTTACTATGGATTTGCAGCAGCCAGTTTGCACACAGCAAATGCCCCAACACGTCTTGTTGAAGAGATCTTGTTGTTTACTTCCCCAGAACTCGCTCAGATTTGTTTTAAGGTAGTGGGACTGATTGTCCTGCAGTGTATGTTGATCAGTTAGTGGAGCCAGCCGGAGTGCTTGCTGCACATATGATTTTTCAGCACATCAGTGGGTTTTATTCTGTCATTTTACCACAAGGCGTCAGTGTTTTCCTTCTCCGAAGGGGTCAAATAGTTTACGTGTGCTCAGCACTGTGTGTTTTGTCTCGAGGCGCCATTCCCTGACTCTGAGGCTGGTGAACCTGTTCCCATTCTTCTCAGTGCTGCACTGTCACAGGCTGCTGGGAGCTGTGTAGGAGCTGCATGACTGATACACTACCATTCAGATTCCTGTTGGGAAGCCATTCCAACTCCTGACTTTCTTGACTGCACTGGCTCCTTTTGTATTTTTATAAGCACCACGTATCGTAATAACGAGGTGCAGCCAGGAACTATTCTAAGAACAATAGCTGTCTTGTGAAATTGATTCTGGTGGTTGCACATAGGACAGAGCGAGGGAGAGAGAAGCTGCTGTGCTGAACCAGATTTCTCATTGTCCATTCATTGTTCTTGTAATCCCTGTTTCGCCTTCATTTTGGATGAGGATTGTGCGCGTGTGAGATAGTAGCAGGTGATACAGTTCCATTGACAAGAGGAGCGAGTAGTGAAACATTCTGGGTGACCTTTTTGGATAGTTGCCAAATGTCAAGGTGAAGCTGGAAGATCTCAGGCCCAGGATTGTGGGACATTCAGAACTCTGCAGCTCGTGTACTGTCCCGCACCAGGCTTCGCGACCACATCACTCCCACCCTCACCCTCGCCCTCACCCTCGCTCGCCTCCACTGGCTCCCCATCCCCCAGAGGATCGAATTCAAGATCCTCATCCTCACCTACAAGGCCATTCATGGCCTCGCTCCCTCCTACCTCTCCAACCTACTATCCCCCTACCTTCCTGCCCATACCCTCTGTTCCTCTGGCTCCGGTCTGCTCCACACCCCCCGCCCCCAACCGCCCTACCATTAGTGGCCGGGCCTTCAGCCTCTCAGCCCCTAGGCTCTGGAACTCCATCCCCAGTGCCTTCGCCGCTTCCTCCCTTTCCTCCTTCAAGGCCGGTCTCAAGACCTTTCTCTTTGACCGAGCCTTCAGCTCCCCTCTCGACTCTCTACCCCCTCCTCACTCCTTCCCTCCCCTCACCATTTCCCCCTTCCTCGCTCCCTCCCTTCCCTCACCCTGACCATTTTCCCCCAATGCTCAGGTCCTGACCCAACTGTCCAGCGCCTTGGGATGTCCTCCCAACGTGAAAGGCGCTCTATAAATGGAATCTTGTTGTTGTTGACTGTTTGTGGGCACAGGCACGATGGGCCGAATGGCCTCCTTCTGTGCTGTAAGATTCTATAAAATCATGATACTTCTGCAAATCTTTGGAGTTTCTTTGCCCATTGTTGTTGAGCTTGTTTTACGTAACCCAGCAATGTTTAAAACCTCCGCTCAATATACAGGTAGAAATTCAGTGATTGCTCTTCACAAGTGGTTCAGAGCAAGTATGTGTTGATCTATAGATTCTTTTTGTTCCTTTTAGTGGCCTTCCATTGATGTTGATCATACACAAAAGCTGGTGTGGAGCTTGTAAAGGTGAGCTATAATTTCTGTATTGCCCTCAGTTCCTACTTTACATTTTGTGTAAGAGAGATGGAGGCAGGACATGTGTCTGCCTCTCCGTCATGGATTGTATGTGTTTATGTGTGATGGATACATCTATCTTACACGCTGCATATGAAAAATATTTTCACCTCTTTTTTTTCTGTCAGCACTGAAACCAAATTTTGCTGCCTCCAAAGAGATCTCAGAATTGGCCCATAACTTTGTCATGGTTAATGTTGAGGTAAGAATATCTTTCGGTCACCCATTTCTAAGCCATGTGTACCTGTTACATTGTCCAAGCAGATGATTCAACAAGCAGTCTCTGAACAGCAATTGGGAGTAGGAACCATTCTTAGAACCAGTTTCCTACCAGATCTAGATATTCTGCGGCCAATGTTAGTACACGTTCTTACAAGAATAGTGAATATGGTCAGAAGCCATTACATATACATGTAAAGCATTTTCAGTTTAATGTGTGTACTGATGTTGCAGCCCTGATGTATTGTGCTAATTAATGTTCTATAGGATGAAGATGAGCCCAAAGATTCCATATTCAGCCCCGACGGAGGCTACATACCTAGAATCCTCTTCTTGGGTAAGACCACAATTTATTTTACAGTTACAGACCTGCCGAGTCCTTTCCCTGTCCATGGGAACCTTTCTCTCTTTATGTGAAGTCACAGGACTTCTCCAAACCAGTCATGTCAGGATGGCCAAAGGGCCAACTTCAGCTAAGTAGATCTCTCTTATAGTCTCAGGCTTCTTGTTATTTTCTCCCTCTGTCCCCTCCACACTCTTTCTATGTACGGTAAACTTTGGATAAACTCCTCACTTCCAAGGGAATAGAGTTCAGTGACTATTTATCCTGAGTGGTGAGTCAGGGGTAGGTCTTCCTTGGCCCCAGGGGGTGCTGTGACTGGTGTGGGCGCTCAGCAGAGGCCTCCGTGCTGCGGCTTCTCCCTTATCCTGTCCCAGAGGCCTGTGGTCTATTGGAGGCCATGTTGTGTCACAGTAGGACAGGAGGCCAATGAGTGACCCTTCAGTAGACCAGAGGCCTCTGCAATGTGCCCAACCTCTGCCGAGTGCCTGCATTAGTCACTCAGAGGTTAGGGCACAAGGTCTCTGTGATACAAGATGCCATCTTATAGAGCGAGTTATCTGATCCATTTTACAGTGATTACTTACAAGAATTTCTAGAATGTGACCAGTTATGTGATAAAAAAAGTCCCTGATCAACTTTTAGCTCAGGAAGTGGCCAGGACACTGACGGCTTAGCTCGGCAACTCTAAGTGATGGTGACAAGTTAACCAGGGTCGGGTTGTCAGGAGTTTTACTGTATTTGCAAAATGAATATTTATTGAAAAATAAATCCTTTAATCCACGGCAGAACTCTGGCAATATTACTTACCCAAAGTTTTTCTTTTTGACATAGAATTGATCCACAAAAAAATAGTTGCCTGTTCCTAAACCAAGTAGCAGATTTTCATTCGGGCAAATATTGACCATGAGGCTTTCTGGCTTCTCAATACTGTGTACTTGAGATTTATTGACCAATTTTCATTGCATGAGGTGAACTAGGGTATACTCTTATTCAGAGTAAAATGTAGGTAAAGAAAGTGTAAAACAAAGGGAAGAATTGCCGATCAAACCATTTGTTATTAATGTCTATTTTGACTGGATACGTTACAGATGCCCACGGCAAGGTTCATCCAGAGATCATCAATGAGAAGGGAAACCCCAATTACAAATATTTCTACAGTTCTGCTGATCAAGGTGGGCATTCATTCAGCACTCAATTCTTTCTCTACCAAATGCGAGGATTATTAATTCATATAAAGAACATTTTTAAAAATTAATGATTTGGTCACTCAATCCATGGCTGTGTGTGGGACGCTACTGTGCACAATTGGCTGCCGCGCTTCATCCCCAAAATATAGTCAATTCTCTTTACAGTATATTCTGTGAAGCGCTTTGAGATGTCTCAGCAGCATGATAAGGCGCTGTATATCAAATGCAAGGATTATTGTTCACTCCTCTCTTTACAGTTTTTGCCTTTATTCTGATTCTTTTGTAAGTTTACTATTAACTTCTGCCTTATTTCTAACTTCTATATTGTACATTTTCTGGAACTTAGTTTTTTGTAAGAAGGGACCCTATAGAGGTGTTTGATTATGAAAGGATTTGATAATCTCAAAATTGCCACTTGCCTTAAAGAACAGGACAATTTCAGTTGTACAGTGCTAGTTACTAGTGTGATGTTCCCACTTGTTAGTGAGTCCCTAAACGAACAGGGAATAAATAGAAGATAGCCAGAAGCCAATTGACATAAGGTGGTGAGAATGTGACTGAAGCTTTAGGTGAAGTAAACAGTGTTGACGTTTTCAAGAGGGAATGTGATGCACACATAAGGGAGGAAGGAATAGAGGTGTGTGGGACAGAGATTGAGCAGAGCGGAGGGTCATATGGTGTATAAATGTTGGCACAGACTAGTTTAGCTGAATGATCTGTTTCCTTGTACTGTATCATTCTATGTAATTCGTCCACTCCCCTTCCTCGGCAAAACACAATCCATTTACATGCACGTGTGAGAATGTCACCAGGTCTGTTAGTAACTAGCACTGTACAACTGGATTTATCACGTTCTTTAAGGCAAGTGGCAATTTTGAGATTATAATTTGGGGATGAGAGAAGGGAAGAGAACTTTGCTATTATTGGAACAATACTGCGACGTCACACTCTCCAACCGCTTGACAAATTGCCAGTGGAGAAACAAAGAAAGGTTAGAGTGCTTCCGTGTGTTTGGGGAATGTGTTAGGAAGCTCTTGCTGTATTTATCACCACCAACATTTTTATGCGATTGTGTTTTCTTCTCATCTGAAACCATCCAGCATTCTTTTCCTTCACTGAGATGAATAATCCTTGCATCTGACCCAAATCTACGGAAACCCCTCCCGCTCGCTTGCCCATTGTTTCCTCTCCTGTCCATGTGTGAGCCTCGACTGAGAGTTCAGCAGGTTATTCAACTGTGTGTGGGGGTAGCAAGCCCGATCCTGGCCTTGCAGTGTTCGTGTGTACACATGCTAGCTGCTGTCTCTGCGTAGCAATTCTTAACCCAACTGTCATTAGTTTTGTTGGATTGGTCGACAAAAGGGCAAAGGAATACAATAAAAACTAACAATTGTTTTCAGTGTGCCCTGCACTCTAATACTTGAGCATGTTAGGTGTTGGATGTGTTCTCACTGAGTCTCTGTTTATTGTGTGTGTGTGTGCGCAGTGTTGGTCGCCATGACAGAGGCGCAGAATAAGCTGACGGGCGATGTATCCAGAAAGGAACGTGTCTCTGATGAGCTGTAATGGTGGTCAGTGCCCGTGCCCTGCCTGACAATAATAACCTTCAACACACAGCCACTTGTGAACTTCAGCAGATTTTTTTTTAAGTTTTTAAATAATTCTATACCTTTCAATAAACTCTACCTGGTGAGGCCTGTTTAAAGCTCACTATTACAGTGTCGTCAACCAGTGTTTTTAATAAATCCTATTTGGTTGTAGAATTACATGATTACTAACAAGGCAAAGTGACTCGCTTGTCAACCTTTTAATTTACTCGGCTGAAAAGTGTGACCCAAATCCCTGGTGCCAACAACAAACATTCAGAGAGGGTCATATAGTTAGTTGTGTGGTTCTGAATAGTATAAAGTGCTGAGTTGGGAGAAAGTCTTAAAAGTCTTTATAGAAACAAATTGGTGCTGGAACGTAAGAGTACTACTGTACATTACATCTGATGATTCACTTCCATGGTATTAGGGTATCAGTCTGGCTCAGTCGGTAGCACTGTCTCTGTCAGAAGGCTGTGGGTTCAAGCCCCATGTTGGGTCTAAGCTGCCACTCTAATGCAGTGCCTTGGGGATGCACTATGGTGGATGAAAACCATATTCTAGCCTTGACAACAGAGTGAGAAGGGAAACATCCCAAAACATCTACAAATTGTAAAACTGTCTGTTACTGGGTGTGGGAGTAGTTTTATTTTACACAACATGAAGTGTCCTGTGAAAATTAATGTGGAGAATTGGTCTACTGCTGTCCTATCACTATTGTATTTTTGATACATCTTTTGGGATGAAAACCATTAAATAAATGAAAGAAATGTTTGCTGTCTCTGTGTAATACAACAACTTACACTTACATTGTGCTCCTCATGCAGGGTAGCGCACAGAGCCTTTGGCGAGGGAGCCCTGTTCGAATGCTGGTTCAGTTGCAATGGGATTGAGGTGTAGACTCTGACATTTACTTAACAAAACATGCAGAACGCTCGCCTCAAACACTTCAAAACTCTAGCCAGCTTCTCGCATTTTTTTAAAAAAGTTGACTGGAGGTCATTAGATCAACAACAACTTGCATTGATATGACCTGCCTCATGTGGGGTAACAACCTCGAGGTCAACCCTGTAAGTGGTGTCGGTGTTGGTGACCTGATGAGGTTTAACTTGGTTAACTTTTAACGATGTGCCAGTTGGCACTGTCGCTCCTGCTTCACAGGGTTGTGGGGTCGAGCCCCACTGGGGTGAGCAGTGCTGTCCTGTATTGTCAGAATCCCATCTTTCCATTGAGATGTTCAAGCCGAGGTTCCATGTGACTGTTATTTATGCGGCGCTAAAGTTGGAAGCCTCCTCGACAAACAGGAAGGGTGTTTCTCCCATTGTCCTGACCCACAATCCAGCAGATTCATTGCTTATTCACCCGATGGAACTTGTTGAATGCAAAATAGCCCATAAATCCCGTCACTACTGGTCAGTAACTACTGTAAAGCTCCTGGAGATGTTTTGAGGTGATTGAACAATAAAATAGCGAGCTCTCATAATGTAAGTTTATTCTAAACTTGAAAAAAAGCTAAACATTCATCTGTTTTTAATTGTAAAAAACATACTAATGATATAATAATCCTTGCACTTGATATTGCACCTTACCATGTTGCGATATCTCAAAGCGCTTCACACAATATATTGTATATAGAATATATATTTTAAAAATGTGGTTACTCAATCCAGGACTGTTTGTGGGACACTGCTGTGTGCAATCAGCTGCTGCGTTCCACCCACAAAAACGCTTGACAGTATATTCGGTGAAACCACTTTGTGGTGTCTCAAAGACGTGATAAGGCGCTATAAAAAAAAGGGAAGGATTATCATTACAATATAAGTGACATTATGTAAAAAGCACTTTTAATTCCCATTATAATTTGTTTCTGGGAGAGGTGGGGGTCCAAATAAGTGTTTGATTGGCTCAACTTGCAAATCACACCCCCACACACACCCACCCACACACATACACATACACACCCCCCCACACACACACACACCCACATACACACCCACACATACACACACCCACACACATACACACACCCACACACATACACACACACCCCCACACACCCACACACACACACACCCCCACACACACACACACCCCCCCACACACACACACACCCACCCACCCACACACACACACCCACACATACACATACACACCCACCCACACACCCACACACATACACCCACCCCCACACACACACACATACACACCCACACACCCACCCACCCAACCACACACACACACCCACATACACACCCACACCCCCACACCCCCACATGTCGCTCGGGGGCAGAGGGACCGTCTGGGCTCACGTTCCCACGTACAGTACACGGAGTCGCGTGTGTTCGGGGCGGGGAGACGGGCGCTGGTGTTCCTCCTCCTGAAGCCATCAGAGCCCTCTCACCAACACACCGCACTCACTCAAACCCGCCATCGGGTGAGCAGCCCCTCTCCCCCTCTCCCCCTCCCCACCCCACCCCACCCCCGGCCATCTGCTGTGGACTGGAGATTCCTCGCCACCGCTGAGCTGTGTTGAGGAGCGGACGGACTGACTGCAGATTTCACGCTTTTATTCCCAATTGAAACCTCGAGTTCATTTGGAGGAATCCACACCTGCATTTTGTCTCCTTTTTTGTGACTTGATATCCGGGTTTATTTGTCCTGTATCTGAGCTGAGAGCAGATTAGCAGCAAATAGGGTGAGTGTGGGCTGGGGGGTGGGCTGGGGGCTGGGGTGGGGGGTGGGGGCTGGAGTGGGGGGTGGGGGCTGGGGGTGGGCTGGGGGCTGGGGGGTGTGGGCTGGGGGGTGGGGGGTGTGGGCTGGGGGGTGGGGGTGGGGTGGGCTGGAGTGGGGGCTGGGGGGTGGGGGCTGGGGTGTGGGGGCTGGGGTGGGGGGTGGGCTGGAGTCTGGGCTGGAATCTGGGGTGGGCTGGGGGCTGGGCTGGGGGGTGGTGGGTGGGGGCTGGGCTGGGGTGGGGGGTGGGCTGGGGTGGGGGGTGGGGGGTGGGCTGGGGGCTGGGGGGGGGGGTGGAGTGTGGGCTGGGGGCTGGGCTGGGGGGTGGGCTGGGCTGGGCTGGGGTGGGCTGGAGTGGGGTCTGGGGTGGGCTGGGGGCTGGGGTGGTGGGTGGGGGCTGGGCTAGGGGGTGGGCTGGGGGCTGGGCTGGGGTGGGGGGTGGGCTGGGGTGGGGGGTGGGGGGTGGGCTGGGGGCTGGGGGGGGGGGGGGTGGAGTGTGGGCTGGGGGCTGGGCTGGGGGGCTCCACACTGTGTGACAGGTGCTGGGGGTGGGGGGTATATTCAGGTCTCTGACCCCCTCTCAGCGGTACAAACACACAGTATTTCCTGCTAATGTTAATGAACTCAACGAGGTGGTGTTTTTCGGCTGTTTCTTTCTCTTTAGTCGCTGTCTTGTCTGTGTCACCGACTCTGCCCCGACCTTTTGGGGCTGTTTTGTGGCCAATTACCTCTCTCTTCTTCCTCTCTTTCTCTCCCTTCATCCATTTCTCTCCTCGATCTGTGGCAGTGACCGAGACACAGCTTCTGACTGATTGCAGCTCCAATACAGTGCTGCACACACACACACACAGTGATACAGAGACACACACAGTGATACAGAGACACACACACACACACACACACACAGTGATACAGAGACACACACAGTGATACAGAGACACACACACACACAGTGATACAGACACACACACAGTGATACAGAGACACACACACAGTGATACAGAGACACACACACAGTGATACAGAGACACACACACACAGTGATACAGAGACACACACACACAGTGATACAGAGACACAGTGATACAGAGACACACACACACACAGTGATAGACACACACACACAGTGATACAGAGACACACACACACAGTGATACAGAGACACAGTGATCCAGAGACACACACACACACAGTGATAGACACACACACACACACACACAGTGATACAGACACACACACACAGTGATAGACACACACACACACACACAGTGATACAGACACACACACACAGTGATAGACACACACACAGTGATAGACACACACACACAGTGCAGGCACCAGGGTACAGCGTTAATGTTGAAAAGAGCTCAGCCCCGGTCCGACACATACGTTGTGTTAAATATATGTTGGCATTAGTCAGCCTCGCCTTTGTGTGTTTGAAATAAAACCCTCTGGTTCCTGAGGAACATATCTGGATCTCCCCTCAGTGGCAGAGCAGAAGGGTTTGGATTGCTGTGAATCCCAAAGGGATGAACGATTCGTTGTCCAATTAATTTAGTCTTTATTTTTTATTGCTCTGTTGCCAGGTGTAGCTTCATTAAAAGCCCTGACTGACGGTGTCGATGGTTAGACACCTGCGACTGTCTGAATCAGATGCTGCCAGAGATGCTCCACATCTGACAATAGTTCTTATGGGATTTGACTGTATTTGTATCTGTGGAACAATAACCCACTGGACTGGGTGATCCCTGTTCCTGTTGACTTTCACCGACACCCACAACACATGTTATTTTTGAACCAGCGTTTCTCTCTCTGCGGTGAAGCTGACATGAGAATTAGTTCCTTTCCTGTCCAGTGAGTGTCTCACTCACTCACCAGCACTGACTGGAGGAGTTGTGGAGAAGGTGGAACGAGGTTCCCAGCTGGAATTGGCATCAGTTACTAATCTACTCCTCACATATGTAAAGAAAGCTGGAACAACGAGCAATTCATTGTCATAGAGAGAGAGAAAACCTTTGTCGATCTATGTGTGTGTCAGATTGGCTCAGTTGAGTCTCTGAGTCAGAAGGTTGTAAAATCCCACAATAAAATGCATGCAGTATTTATTGTGCGATTCAATTTTTGGTTATACATATCCATGGCAATCTGCCGATGATAGTCTAGTCTGAATCCATTCACAAAATCATAAGCGTGGTGAGGATGAAGGTCCTTCCTCCCATTTGATCTCATCCTTCCAAAATGTCAACTTCACCTCTTCCCATCACAGCCCCGAGTTGTGGCTGTGGCTGTGGCTGTTGTTGTGATCAGTCCCGTGTCCTAGTTTCCATCACTCTCCCTGGTGACTAGGTCCAGCTCCAGATGGCCCTCTGTGTAAATGTTACAATCACTCTCTATTACAGTTTTCCTCTATTCCCTCTTCCCATCACAGTGTCCTGTATCAATCTGTCTTTAGTACAGTGCACTGCAGTTTGAGAGAGGTTTACGTATCATCTGTTTTTTTCAGATGGCTTCTGCAAACGACGCAAGATATGGACAGAAAGATGCATCAGATCAGAACTTTGATTACATGTTCAAGCTGCTCATTATTGGGAACAGCAGTGTGGGAAAGACCTCGTTCCTCTTCAGATATGCTGATGACACGTATTCATCATCCTTCGTCAGTACTGTCGGCATCGACTTCAAAGTCAAAACTGTTTATAGAAACGACAAGAGGGTCAAGTTGCAGATTTGGGTGAGTGTGGTTCACTCTGTGTATGTGGAGTGATGGAGTCTAACTACCTTTAACTATGTCAATGTCCTTTTTATTATTTACCCAGAGTGTGAAAGCTTATCAATAATAGGTTTGGATAATACTGTACAATATGGTATTGTTACAATAATGTCATGACGCTTTAAAGGTTTTTTATATAAATGTTTTGTTTATATTGACTAAACAACCAGAGACATGGGTGATACACTGCACATGTTCAGGGTGTTGGGGGAACCCTGCCCCACCCTTCCCTATGTTTTCCCCAAAGCAGGCGGCTATTCTGGTTCAGTCCTGACTGGACAGCACTCAAATCATTACTGTTATTGTAGTGATCTGCACCTCGAGAACTTCACAGCAGCTCACGTACCACACGGTGTAACATTAATGCACAGTGATCCCGAGTGGCATTCCTTAATAAGCAATCCGGGTGGAGATTCCAGCTGGGAACCGGAAAAACATCAGTTACCAGTGGAGCTTGTGGGTGTCGAGTGGTTTTCCTGTGGGTCCCTGTAACATACCTCCAGTTTCCTTATTAGCAATCCTGTTCCAAACTACTGCGTATTGGACACAGTTATCAAATGGTGGAGTCCTGTAGTGAATTGGTTAGAGCAACAACAACAACAAAATTACATTTGTAAAGCGTCTTTCATGTCAGGAGGATGTCCCAAGGTCCTGGACAATCAGTGTTTCAGACCCGAGATGGGGGTCGGGATCAGGGAGGATGGAGGGCAGAGGGGGAAGGAGGATGATCAAAAGCACGGTCGAAAAGGAGGGTCTTGTGATGGGTCTCGAAGGAGACAAGGGAGTGGGCGAGGTGGAGGGATTGCAGGTTGGAGTTCCAGAGGGTGGGGCAGAGTGGCTGAAGGCCCACCCGCCCATAGTGAGGCAGGCGAGACAGGGAATGTGGGGCAGGTTGGTAGGGGGTTAGGAGGTCACAGAGGTAGGGGGGGGAGCAAGGCCATGGAGGGCTTTGAAGGTGAGGACCAGGATCTTGAACTGTATCCTCTGTGTGATGGGAAGCCAGTGGAGTCGGGCGAGGATGAGTTGATAGAGTCACTGAACCTGGTGTAGGAGAGGACAAGGGCTGCAGAATTCTGGATGATCTGCAGCCTATGGAGGGAGGAGTTGGAATGGCCGACAAGCAGTGAATTTGTATAGTCGAGTCTCTATGTAATGAAAGCATGTATGAGGGTTTCGGGGGCCTGTGGTGTGAGACAGTGGTGGAGCCGGGTGGTGTTGCGAAGGTGGGGAAAGGCAGAGAGGGTCATGGCACAGATGTGGGGTAGAAAGGATAGTTGAGGGTCAAACAAGAAACCAAGGTTCTGGACTGGCTTAGCGCGGTGGAGTGTGCAACCACGGATGCTGATGCTGTCAGCGCCTGAGGTGAGGAGGCGCTGATGGGAGCCAATCAGGAGCTTCGGTCTTGTTGACATTCAACTGAAGAGAGTTGGCTCTCATCCAGGACTTGATGTCTGACAGACATTCGGTCAGGTCCTGGAGTCAAAGGTGGAGGCAGAGAGATAGAGTTGGGTGTCATCCATATACATGTGGAAGTTGATCCCATGACTGCGGATGATGTCACCAAGAGGACATATAGATATTGAAGAGGAGGGGACCAAGGACAGAGCCCTGAGGAACGCCGCACGAGACGGTCCGGGGGCTATGTATAAAGTGGAGATGGTGTGAGAGGTAGGATCTGATCCATTCAAGGACAGAACCGTGAAGGTTGAGGTGAGAGGCAGTGGAGGAGGATAGAGTGGTCAATGGTGTAGACCACTCACCTCACAAGCGAGAGGACCTGGGTTCAATTCCTGAGCAGGGCAAGCTTTGAAACGTCTCCTTGAAGACATGGTAAGGCACTATATCAAATGCAAGGATTATTATTGTAGTATGTTCTTTCCTCTCCTCTTCATTAATACTTTCTGTCCTTCAACTGATGGCCTTGTTGCATAACCAAATGTACATTTTCCATCAAGTGTAAGGAAGCAAGGCAAACGTTAGCTGATGTTAGCAGCTGCCTATTCAGTGTCAACCATGTGCAAAGAGCTGGCAGTTCATGTATAAACTGGAAATACTGTGTTTTACGGAAGAATTCGTTAACATATTTCAATGAATTTATAAGTATGAAAACCTTGTTTAAAATGTACAAATGCATAATGTAACATGTAGAAGAAAACTGATGGGTTTTTGGAGGTTTCAACCAAAATGTCTCTGCTCTGGAATGACCTTCGTTTAATTGCTATTTCGATAAATAGAATGAACTTTTGCACGGTTTATTGCCTGGTCTATTTATTGTGTCTGTAAATATTGTCGATTAATGTTCATTTGGATCAAATGAAATCCATCTTTATTCCAAATGATCAAAATAATATAATAATCCTTGCATTTGATAGAGCCTCATCATGTCTTTGAGACATCTCAAAGTGCTTTACATTATATAATGTACAGTATAGTGACTCTCCACCCTGTGGGCGAAACATGGCAGCAGTGCCCCACAAACGGCCATGGACCGAGTGACCATATAAATATAATACCATCAATATAATATAAATATAATATAAATACCATCAAGTTCAATTTACAGAACAAAATATTGGTGTGAGCTCAAGTCCTTATATGGGGACTTACAGTCACAACCCTGTAACCCAGAGGTAAGAGCCAGGCCGTCACTCCTAAACCACCTTCAGCAAAACAATTACCTCATTCTTCAGCTGAGCAAGTTTAACTGATGCACATTTGCATGATCGTAAGATCACAAGATTGGTTTGGATCAAGAAGCTCCTTCAGCCCATTTGATCTCATCCTTCCACAATACTCAGCCTACCGTCTTCCCATCACTGCATCTACCTGTTTGTTTTAAATGAGTCCAGTGTCCGACCCTCGACAAAATACATGCAGTCACACCCCTTTACAATCTATTCTGTGAAATGCTTTGAGGAATCTCAATTATGTGATAAGGTATGATATCAATGCAAGGATTATTAATAATAATAACACCAGGCTCTGAAATGAAGAACCTGTGTTGTGTGAGACATCCAGATATTAGAATAAATGTCAAAACAAAGGCTCAAATTTTCATAGAATCTCTGCTGTTTGACATGTAGAGCACGGTTAATGCTGATAATGTGAGATGGGACCTGGTGATAGAGGTGGAGGGATATTCAAACATACTTGTGCTTTCCTTCAACACCGTGTGGGTTGAGAATATGCAAATATAATGTAAATTCCCTAAGCTGTTTGGCAGGTTTCCCAGGACCTGTGCTGCTCTCAAAGTTACAAAGAGAGTGAGAGATGACGTGTGTAAACTTTATTCTTTTCCTCCCCTCACCCATTCAGGATATAGTGAGAGATCCCTGGGTAATACTGTAGTCCCCAACAAATAAGATTTAAAGAAGAATGTTTCAAAAGTGAGCAGAGTAGTGTTTGCACCTTCTAGACAAGGCTCGATTGCACAACTGCAGTGAGGGTTTGGCACAATTAGAAAGATCACAATAGGACAGTGAGCACCAGGATTAGGCACATGCCATTTACAGCAATTCCCTCAAATCCTTAGCAGTTTTGCTTCTGAAAACAAGCCTGGGGAATGGGTGGTGCAGGTGTCCTGTCACCTATTGGCTTGGCTTCAATCTGTAATCTCTCTCTCTCTCTGCTGACTATAAGGAGCTGCAGGAAATGAGTTTAGGACTAACTCTGCTCAGTTCCCACCACCCGCTGCCTCCGCTCAGCTGGCTCTGGCCTCCTGTTTGTCCCTCGTCCCCTCCGCTCCACCATCGGTGGCTGTGCCTTCAGCCACTACTCCCCGAAACTCTGGAACTCTCTCCCTCAATCCCTCCACCTTGCCCCCTCCCCCGCCCACCTTCAAATCGCGCCTGAAGACCTTCCTTTTTGATTGCGCTTATGGTCACTTCTCCCCCCCCTCCCCCCAGCTTGAGGTCAGATTCCACCACTGTCAAGAGCTCCAGGACGCTACTCCATGTGTGTGTGCAATAAAGAAACTTGCCCAACGTTTTGCCCTGCCCAGGAATCGAACCCGGGTCCTCTCGCTTGCGAGGCGAGTGCTGAAACCACTGAGCTACAGGACTCCACTCTGTGAGCTTGTATTACACTGATGCATGACGGTGATGCAATTACTATTCAGGGTTGTGAATTCAGGGATGATGTGGCACAGCTCGACAGGGAAGCTGAACAAATACCTGCGGAATGTTCCTGGTGCAGGTGTGGCTCCTGGACTATCACTGTAACAAAGGCGCTTTCCTGACTCTGTCAGGTCGGGAGCCGTGCATACAAACACTGATCGCAGGCCAACAGAGACAAGGTCAGGCAACTGCGCCTGTTAATCAATGTTACCCCATCCCATGCTGTGTGTGACTGCTTTAAAGAAGTGGCATTTGTATCAGAGCTTGTGTTTGTTAAAGTTCAGGTCAGATTTGCATAAATACCTTGTGCATTGCTGTTGTTACAAAGCCTGGCACTTTTTGATTTCCTTCAAAATCAGTGATGTCCATTCTCCTCACAGCAATGGCGGGCGGATTCCTTTCCGGAGGGTAATCCCATTCATATCTTAACATTTTGCCTTTTTTTTGTCAGTGCGTAATCTGATCCAGCTCCAAATTAAATGATATTTTAAAAAAAAGCTCTTAATGACCTGGTTCAGGCAATTCAACAACAGCTTGCATTTATTTAGCGCCCTTCACATGTGGCAGCATCTCAGGGCGCTAAAACACATTTACCCCATAAGAAAGGTGCTGCCTGAGTGCAGTTTGTAGCTGTTTCTCTTGCCGTGCAGCCTAGTGAATCCAGGATTAGTTTAGTTCAGTCCCAAATTCAGTGCAAACTGATGCTTCAGGTACTGAAAGGAAACAAAATTCCTGTTGCTGCTAAATGTAGTAGCTTGATGTTGTGTCCTGCCACGGGGTGAAACACATTTGCTCACCTCAATAGCAACAACTTACATTTGTATATTTTCGGGAGGACATCTTGCCCTACAGTCACAGCCCAGTGACAATCAGCTCTGAAGCAGAACACAATGTTCATACTGCAACCTGGAACGTCCACAATGTTGAATGTTGCCTTGTTTTACAGCTAATACTATAATAATAATAATAATAATAATCCTTGCATTTGATATAGTGCTTTTCATGTCTTCGAGACTTCTCAAAGCGCTTCACAGAATAGACTGTAAAGTGAATTGACTGCATATTTGTGGGCAAAACGTGGCAGCCAATTGCGCACAGCGGTGTCACACAAACAGTTGTGGATTTTAGTGACCAAGTTATTATTGCTTTTTTCTTCTTGAAGGATTATTATCAGGCATGTGGAGTAAGGAAATTGCCCAAGGTTTTGCCCTGCCGGGAATCGAACCCAGGTCTCTCACTTGTTATCTCTAACCACTCTAAGATCTTCCATATCAGGGGTGTGGGTTGAAGTTCTCCGTCAGAACTTTGAGCTGACGGTGCAGACCTGACACTCCAGTGAAGTGCTGGAAGAGTGCTGCATTGTCGGAGGTGCCGTCTATCAGATGAGACATTTAGACTGAGGTCTCGTCTGCCTGTTCAGATGGACACTAAAGATCCCATGGCATTGTTCAAAACAAAGAGGGAATTTTTCCCAATGTCCTAGTCAACCGTCCTGCAGATAAATTGGTCAGGTTTGGGTCAGATTTTTGCTGTGTGAGAGAGAGCTGTCTCATTTGACTACAACTACACAGTCACTACACTTGACAACATTTGCATGTAAAGCTAGAGAGGCTATGGAGAGACCATTGCTTTGCACTATTAATACAGGGTTACTAATATTGTACTGTCAGGTAAGATGCTACACTGGGAGCAAGCCACGATAATCCTCTGAATGCTGACACGTGTTTGAGTAAATACTTGCCTTGTTCCAGGCCTTCAGGACTGTTACAGCTTAACCCGTCCGCTTTAAACAGATGATTGTGGGCAAAGGGAAGATTATGTCTTGAACTCTGACCTCAGAGTATCACCAAAGGGGATTGGTTTGTGGAGCTTCAACTGAAAGGAAGTTAGTGCGCTGTGTGTGTGCATATGTGTGTGTGTGTGTCTGTCTGTGTGTCTGTGTGGGTGGTGTGTGTCTTTAAAGTGTTTAAAGAATAGGGACAACTAAAGGCAACATGTGAAACTCAATACTAGATTAGATGCTTCAGGAGATTTAAAATGAAGCTATCCACCAGGCCTCATTAATAACGTGGAAATGGACGTGCAGTTGGATTCTCATGACAACAACAACTTGCAGTTACATAGCGCCCTTCATGCAGGGCAGCATCTCGCAGTGTTTAACAGTGGCAGAGCCTGATGCCGAACCTGGGGGGTGGGGGGGTGGGTGTGAGGTGATCGTAAGCGCGTTCAAAGAGGTAAGTCTTCAATCGTGATCTAAAAGAGGGGAAGGAGGTGGCAAGGCAGAGGGTACCATTAAATTCCTGAAGCTATTGCTTCACTGGTATTTATTACACCTTTCCATTTCCCCAACCAAAGAGAATACAGATATACACAGTGAGTGAGTGAAGGGAGAAATGTCATTTTAAATTTTAGAGACTGTGAGGAGAATAAACCAAGCTGCTGAAAATACACTAGACTTTATTTATGTAAAATGTAATTGTGATTAAAAAATAACAATAATAATGCTTGCATTTGATATAATACCTCTCACAACTGGAGGATATCTTAACAAGATATACTGTAAAGACCAGTGACTGCATTTTGGGAATTGGCAGCCAATTTGTGCAAAGCAATGTCCCATAAACAGCCATGAAGTGAATGACACAATTTTATTTGGGGAATTCTTGGCTGATATCATATTAATATCAGGCTATATAGAGATGTTACTGTTAATATCAGACTGTATGGTGGTGTTACTGTTAATATCATTGTATGTTATTGGGATACAAATATAAATAATACATTTGGACCATAATTTATTTAGGGTGTTTTGACAGATAAATTGGATAATGGTACATTTCTTACATATCTGAGAGGCCAGTGGAACCCATTTCAGGAAAAGATTTAAATGGAACTTGGAACATTGATCAGGTAATGATGAGGAGAATGATTCCTATTTGGTTGATCTCATGAGGTTTCCTTTGCTGCAATAAAGCATCTGGAAGTCATAGATTCTATTTAAATAAGCAGAAGTGTGAAGAGGTTACTCTCAAACTCCAGAATATATATCCCTACCTCTGTTATCAGAAGTGCTGACAGTAGCAATGCTCTTATCAAGTAGTAATAATAATAATCCTTGCATAATTGATACGGCGCCTAATCATGTTGTTGAGACAGCACAAAGCACTTTGCGGAATCCCCTGTAAAGTGAATTGACTGTATTTTGTGGGTGAAACGTGGTTGCCAATTGCACACAGCTGCGTCCCACAAAGAGCCGTGGAGTCAGTGAATATCCGGGTTTCTACTTACTGCTTTTCCCTTTTTTTTTATCAATTCAGATATAGGTAACTGAGGTGACACATTACACAAATCCTAACGAAACCATCTAAACACCCAAATCAATTGTGAGCTATGTGACTTGTCTCTGTAACCCTCCCTATCACCAATGGTCAGAAGATTGTTCTTCCTAATGATTGAACACGATTGTGATTGCACCCCCACCTTCTCCTTGTCACGGTCTGACGGTTTCTGTGATGCTCACTGTCTCGGCTCAACACATCACAGGAAAACTAGCCACTCGAGCAAAGTGCCAGCACCTGTGAATCCATATCCCAGCGTGAGTTATTGCCTTCAGGAAGGGAGGAAAGACAAATGAGCTGGTAATGGTAAGCGAGATGTCGTTTTATGTTGCATTGAAAGGCTATGGCTTTGTGTAAAGAAAGAAAAATAGTTAAGTGAGATTAATGTAATCAGAATTGCTCTTAAGTAGGAAGTGGGTGTGAAATAAACCCGCTGAACCTGAGCTGTTTAATAATGCAGAGGAGGTGATGGCAAGGCAGATTGCTGGACAAATTACAAACACACAACCTACTACTGTTCTACAACAGGTATTCGCTCTTGCGTGACATCTACACTGCAATTAAATAATGGACAAAAGCGACTGCTGTTACTGAAATGCACTGAAAGACGATTTGCTGAAGGAAACTGAAGATGATATTCAGAATGGTGACTTCTCCAGGGCTGGTACTCAGCTTTCAATCACATTTGGCAGTGGCTGAAATTGGGCCTAACTGATTAAATAGCGAATAAAGCAAAAATCTTCCTCTGATTTCAAAAGGGCTAAACCGCACACAGTCATAGATTGAGTGACCAAATTATATAGCTTTTTTTTAAGTGATTGATTGATAATTTAAACATTTGGCCATGGAAATCTAAACTAAGTTGTGCCTGGCGCAAAGTAAGTTACATATATTCCACTATAAATCATGTTCACAAAGCAAGACTCGTTCCTGTTTTATTTTTATGTCATCGAAAGTAAGTTTGATCTTTGGATCCTAAATTGAAAATATGTTCAGTTTTAAATCTGTTTACCATTATAATAATAACACTACAATAACAATTCTGCAAACAGTCATGGATTCAGCGACCAAATTTTTTTTAAAAAATGTTTTGAAGGGATTATTATTCCGGGAAAGCAATCTGCCAGTCGACTAACAACCGGGTTCCTACTTACTGCTAGGTAAACAGAGATGTAGAGTAAGGAAACTTATCTAAGGTTTCGCCCCACTCAGGAATCGAACCTAGGTCCTCTTGCTTGCGATGCGAGTGCTCTAACCACTATAGTACTGGATTCCTATGGCTCTGAATTACAACGTGTTGTTACACACAGAAAACTTCCCCCTCAATTGAGCCTTCAAAAATTATCATAAATTTAATTAGCCCATTGCTGTAAATGAAAATTGGGTAGGGAGATATTTACTGGTGACATGGTCTGAAAGCTGTCTCTATATCTTGGTATTAATTCCGTGTCCTCTCCTGCACCAGACTCCGTGACTCCATGTCCCCCATTATCGCCCGACTCCATTGGCTCCCTATCCTTCAGAGGATCCAGTTCAAGATCCTGGTCCTCACCTACAAAGCCCTCTATGGCCTCACCCACCCTACCTCTGCGACCTCCTAACCCCCTACCAACACGCCCGCTCCCTCCGCTCAGCCGGCTCCGGCCTGCTCCACGTCCCCCGCCCCACCCGCCCCATCATTGGAGGGAGAGCCTTCAGCCACTCTGCCCCCAACCTCTGGAATTCCATCCCCCAATCACTCTACCTCGCCCGCTCCTTAGCCTCCTTCAAGTCCCGCCTCAAGACCTCCTTTTCGATCATGCCATCGACCACCCCTCTTTCCCTCCCTCCCCCCGACCCCAGCTCGGGTCTGAAATGCTGTACTCTGTCCAGTGCCTTGGGACGTCCTCCCGGCATGAAAGGCGCTATACAAATGTATCTTGTTGTTATTGTTGATCACTGAATGAACCAGCCGACAGCATGGAAAATACATACAAGCATGGGTCTTATTCGTGAGCTTCCGCATCACTGGTAAACCTTGGCCAGGGATCTCTACCAAAGGGTATCAGACTCCGAGTACCGGCAGTGCAGTAAGCTATAGGAGAATGGGAATGATGAGCTTACTTACAGGGATATTAATAGCAAGGTCTGTGCTTGGATTGAGGTTATCCACACAGACAGTCATATCCAGCAGTGTGTTGGTTTCCTCGTGTGTGGACGCTGTTGCACAGATTGTATTGTTCAGAAACCGGACGATCGACCCAACTAGTCGGTGATGGTGTTTATACTCCACAGGAGGATGGTGTACAAAACACCTTTGTAAAAGAGTTACGTAAACATATGGAGAGATTTTATATCTCTGCTGTGCTTTTCCATCATCAGATTGTGTTGAGACAGAAATATTTTCAAAGTCTCAGCTAGTTTCCCAGATATTACAGAGAACGAAAGGACAGATGTAAACTTTCTGACCTGGAGATATTGTTACTACAATATTTAGATCCAATAGTGTGGCCATTGCTACCGAGATTCATTAATACAGAAGCAGGGAGTACATCACACAAGATGGATGTGGGTTCAAACCCCGTGTTGGGACTTTGAGCTCCTTGTCTACGCTGACACTGCAATGCAGTACTGGGAGAGGCCTCTGCTGTTGGAGGTGTTGTACTTTGGATGAGGTGTTTACCTGAGGTCCTGTCTATGTCTGTTCAGGTGGATGTTAAAGATTCCCCGGTGCTATTTAAGTGAAGGGCGTTTCTTCCAGTGTCCAGGCCAACAACCTCCCAGATTAAAAAATGGTCATTCACTTCATAGCTGTGTGTGGGACATTGCTGTGTGCAAATTGGCTGCCACGTTCACCTAAAAATACACAGTCACTGCACTTTACTGAAAAATTTCCCATTGACCTAATTATTTCCTTGCAGATCCTTTGGAAGACTAAACCTTGCTTGGAGCAACAGTTAATCATAAAAGTTCATTTTACAGAGTTATTGCATGTTAATACAGAGGGCATGTATATATTACAGACAGGCAGATAGCAACCATAAAATTAGTGCATTGCAAAGCAGTCTTGGAATGGAAGGGAGGGGGTGGTTTAGAGAATGTCTATTCTCATTGTTAAATATTTGTTTATGAGGAGAGCCCTTCTCCCCCCACCCCTCCGGCATCGTGAACTCTCATTTGCATTGTATGTAAACACACATTCGGGTGAAGCTGTTCCTCTGAAGCTGAGCGACTGCCCTCGAATCCACCCACATCCATCCTGTTGGAAAGGAACCTCATTGCTTTGAAGACCTGACTCAGGATCCGATTGTCTCACACTTTGCATATGTTTGATTACTTTATGTTTTTAACTATAATTTACATGATGAGGATGCAAAATATGGTTTGTGATGTGACGAATATCAACCAATAACTATTCTCAATGTTAATTATCACATAACGCACCTGCATTGAGTTCGCCTCAGATCCTATCTCAGTAGCTGTTTGTGACCCAGTGGCAGTGTGGAGAAGCCAGAGATATTATCAGGACATTCTGCGTTTCACAAAGTGATCCTCAGACCATTGGAATGACTTCAGATGGCGTAGCTGGGCAGCAAACAGCAGATCAGGGCAAAGAAAAAAGGTGCAGGTTATAGACGTGACTTCTTGCAAGAGGTTATGTTAAGGACGGAAATGTTGGTGCAGCTCTTACGATGCAGTGTAGGCAGTGTAGACGGGTTAGGGAAGGTGTTGAGGAAGGATGAGATCAAATAGGCCATTGGGCCTTCGGCATCCATTATTGTGATATGCATCTTCCCATCCCCCACTCTCCCCCCCACTCCACCCACACCACCCCCAGAGAGCTGTAGTTTTATATAACAAAATTCTTACACTTCTTACCAGTAGAAATGAGCGTTTGTTTCCTCAATCCATGACTTTTTGTGGGTCACTGCTGTGTGCAAAATATACAGTATGCCGCATTTCGCCTACAAAATACACAGTCACTAGACTTTACAGTCTATTCTGTGAAGCGTTTTGAGATGTTTCTGGGACGTGATAAGGCGCTGTATCAAAAGCAAGGATTATTATATTGTTGTTTGAGTCAGTTTGTGCCCTGGCTGCCTGTTTCAATGCCAGGGTCATTTGTGAGACCTACTCAATGTCCTTGAAGCTGAACATTGTTCACACAAGAGGATTAAAGGCTGATGTTATTACTGCACATCTTAGCAGGGAATAATCTGTGGTTGATTACTGTGGGGTGCTGTGGGTCAGTGTGAGTTTAAATGTTTGTCTAATTGCATAATAACATGAATAGGGCATAGCTGGAGCGGGAGGGGGGCATGTGAACTGGGCAATGGGAGGCAGTGGGAGTCATTGGAAAGTTGATTCTATTAAGGAGTTCAGATCTTGCCGTAAACCAGTGAGAACTAGCTAGGAAGTGGGTCACAATAACAGTTTTAAAGTGTCTTTCCCACAGGAAAGGTAGGAGGAAGGAAGGTGACAGAAGCCATGAAAAGAGGTAGGTTTTCAGAATGGTCTTGGAAACGGGTAAAGAGGGTGGAGTGGGAGCACAGCAAGCACGGCAATTTGAACCCCCCAAATGGTATGAAAGTCCCTATTAATGTCCCTGATATATAGGCATGGCTCGGGTATCAATTGGGGACAATCTCAGATCATCTCTTGCCATTTCCAAGCAACGGCCTTCACACAGCTCCTGAGGATTCAAATTTGTTCTTGAGCTGCATCGTATATTGAGTCATGTTAACTGTACGAGGCTGTTTGTGCTCTAACTTGTCTCTGGCTTGCATTTGACTGTCTGGGGTAAGAGGAGGCATTGATTTAATGCCGTCTTTCATCATCTCGTTTTAATCAGGCAATAGTTACATATGTCAAGTACTGGAAGAAAATGGACATTTTTTTCCTAACACAAAACCTGTTTCTTTTAGTTAAAACTGTGATACATCCCCAGATGTAGGAAACACTCAGGAAGAGTATCCATCAAGAGAGAGAGAGTTCCAACACAGCTTCTGTTTGGAAGATAAATTGGGTTTATTTCCCTCCAGAGATCAATCTCAGTCATGTGCGGTTTCTGTGCTCACAGCCTGACCAACTCCAGCTATCAGCAGTCAAGTGTGGAGCTCGTAAACCACATACTGCTGTAGCAATATTCACGGCAAGATGTTAAACAGCTTTCTGACAGATGGAGTGAAGAACCACATTTTATTCTCTCCTCTCTCCCTCCCGCTCCCCCCTCTCTCCCCTCTCCTCCGCTCTCCCTCTCTCCTGTAAAATTGGGTTCAAGCATTTGTCAGAAACCAGACTAAGGATATTATTAAAACGTTTTATTACCAATTATAAAACCACACAAGCAAAAGCATCACATTACACCCGACACATTATCATTACTCGTCGCGCTTAAATGATTACTAAAGCTCTATCTTAACAAGATACACTCAATATTAAAATTCTAATCATATATAAAAAACATTATGTGATATATGAAATGTGCCTAAATAATCTCTAACTATTTTGTATGTATGTTGGGTGCGTGTTTTAGTAAATAGGAGAGATAGTACAAAGCAGGTAGGAAATCGTGATGAAGTTCTAAGGCTGGCACAAAAGTTAAACACTGTCTCCGGCTGCAAAAGACTCTTGGTGGTCCACTCCAGTGAGAGCTGGACTTGTCCTCTTTTCCTCAAAGTCTCTCTTCTTCCTCTCCTTTTGCCCACAAATATACAGTCAATTCACTTTACAGTCTATTCTGTGAAGCACTTTGAGACGTCGAGAAGACGTGAAAAGCGCTATATCAAATTCAAGGATTATTATTATTATTACTCCTGCCTAGCTCGGTGTCTCTTTACTAGGACTGTGTCGGTGTGGGTGTGATGCATGCCACATGGCAGTTTTTATTTCTTTAATTCATTTACTTAATTCATCTATTCACTACATGATCAATACTAATGATTCTTATACTACAATCCCAACTATTTACTCTCCCCTCTCCCCACCAGGAATTTCTTTATCTGTAAATGAGAAATTGTGAATTTTGCAACTCTCCAGCTTTGAATAGGACAAGATGGTTTGAAATCTTGTTGCAATGTGACCTAATAATGATAATAATAATCTTTGCATTTTATACAACACCTTATCAATTGGCTGTCGCATTTCACTCACAAAATATACAGTCGATTCACTTTACAGTATATTCTGTGAAGCGCTTTGAAATGTCTCGAAGACGGCACTATATCAAATGGAAGGATTATTATTATTATCACGTTGTTGAGACGCCTTACAGCGCTTCACAGGATATACTATAAAGTACAGTGACCTGTACTTTAGTGATCTGTGTATTTTGTAGGCGAAACGCAGCACATAGCAGTGTCCCACAAACAGCCATGGAGTGAGTGACTAATCTTATTTCGGAGATTGTTGGCCACGACACAGAGAAAGAGAAATTCCCTCTCTTTTCAATAATGCCGTGGGGGCTTTAACCTCCACTCGAACAGGCGGACGGACGGCATCTCCAACAATGCCATCCACGTTTTAGCTGGTAGCGATGTGGTAAGTGAAGACACAAAATCACTTTGCAGTAGAACTCTTAAAGATTTCTTCCCCATTGGCTCAATCGGTGAATAGATGGAGTTTGAGCCATACATGTAGAAGATCATTGACGCAGAACAAATGGAGGTATTTAAACAGAAGATAAGATAGGAACGACAAAGGAATGTTTTTATCATGAAAAAGCTAATTCTCTGAATGTCAGCTGTATCTAAATTATGTATTTATTGAAAAAAATCATCTTACAAACTTGAGAGACACTGTCTGCTTACCCGGTACATTCAGTAATAAGTCAATTAACCAAGTCCACAGCAATCAATACTTCCGATCTTCAAAGAAGATCTTTCTTTTTATGCAGCAATTAAAAGCACTTTGTTCAAACACAATCTGGGCTTTCAGATGCCACACACTGAGAATGAAAGGGATCCAAGGTTCTGAGTCACTGTTTGTTTTCGGTCAAGGATTTTGTTTTTAAAAATATCATCTTGTCAAACTATCATTTGGCTTGAGATGAGATGTTAAACTGAGGTTCCCTCTGTTAAGATGGATGTTAAAGATCTGTGCACTATTTGAAAAGAGTTGGGAGTTTCTCTTGTGTTCCAGACAAATAATCCCCCAGATAAAATCCCTTGGTGGCTGTTTTGGGGACATTGCAGTATACAATTTGACTGCTGCATTCACCTACAAAATCCCCTCCCCCCACACCCATTCTCATGTTGAATATTCCCTTAACGTCTTGCCTTAGTCATTTTGGTTTGTTCTTCACGTTAATAAAAAGGTCAGAAAGAGTAACTCAGAAGCAGTTTGCTGAATGTGCTAGAAATAAGTGTTTTTATCATCGCTTCACCCTCATTTCCTCACGCTTTCTAACAGGGAGGGAGCTGTGGACATGTGTTGCTCTTTGGAACTTTGTGAGCCCAAGGGAAGCAGCGTTTCTGTCAGAAGCATCTTGTAGCACGTTCATTGACATTGCATTGAAATTGTATCTGTGGTTTATAACTCACAATAATCCATGTGGAGCCCCTGGTTACGATAGTTCTTCTGCTTGATGTGTCTCAACTGGAACAAAACTCCAAACCCCAGGTCAGAAATCCCCTGTTTGTGGGACGCTACTGTGCACAATTGGCTGCCATGTTTCACCCACAAAATACGCAGTCAATCCATTTTACTATAAAACATGTGAAGAACTTTGAGATACCTCAATGAAGTGATAAGGTCCTACCTGTATATTAAATGCAGGTTTATTATTATTATTATTATCTTAAATTTACGGTCTCCAGTTTTAGAGTCACCAGCAAGTGAAAACAACACATGAACAACCTTAACCCTAACCCTTAGGTGGGTGGGATTTTAAAAAGCTTTGAGAATTAAATGGGAAGGTGTTTTTTTCCATTCGCTTACATTTTGTATATTTCTCAACATTAAACTTCATCTGCCCCCTATCTGCCCGCTCTGCTAAGCAATCTGTGCACCTTCTTCATTATTCTTCGCATCTTGCCATGATTACCTCAATTAGTATTGTTTCACACACCTACACATTCCCCCATGCAAATACTCGCTAAAGTCACGATGGGGAAAGTGAGATCAATTAATCGTCAGTTTGCCCTGTGAGAACCCACCAACCATTGACTCATTGTGAAAATACTCAAGACATGTGGAGGTGAACAACTGTAATCACAAGCAGCCCATTCCATGGTGCAAACCTTTGTGCTCTTGAGTAACTCATTGCACATCATTAATCATCCACTGTAACCCTTTCACTGAAGTTCACTGAGCAATAGTAAGGTTTCAATAGGAAATACTGTTTGACCCCGTGCAGAAAGCGTATTCTGATCGGCTTGGAATCCATGCTGTGGCCCTGGAGCAGAAGCTCTGCACACAGGAGCACAGTTATTACATCAATATATTTTACAATATCCACAGTCTCTTTGGCTGGCACAGAAACCAGGAGGAGGGGTAACCATTGAGTGTGACCAGTGAATGATTCTGTGTGAGCAGTGAGGGATTGAGTGTGAGCAGTGTGTATGTGGGGATTGAGTGTGAGCAGTGTGTATGTGGGGATTGAGTGTGAGCAGTGTGTGTGTAGGGATTGAGTGTGAGCAGTGTGTGTGCAGGGATTGAGTGTGAGCAGTGTGTGTGTAGGGATTGAGTGTGAGCAGTGTGTGTGTAGGGATTGAGTGTGAGCAGTGTGTGTGTAGGGATTGAGTGTGAGCAGTGTGTGTGTAGGGATTGAGTGTGAGCAGTGTGTGTGCAGGGATTGAGTGTGAGCAGTGTGCAATGCTGAATTAGTTTCAGGCCAGTGTGTGTAAGCATCACAGTAAGTCTCCCCCAACCATCTGTTAGTTCCTGGTTTCCCAGTGCTGTTGCTGTTGCCATTGGTGTCAGAGACTGAATCTGCAAACCCCCTGTAGATTGCACAGTCCTGTGTTATTAACAGGTTCTAACAGCTCTGCTGATGCATGTTACCTGAATACTAATGGTGCAGAGGGACTGACTGACTGTGTTCTGTTGCCATGCAATGGTGGATCTTGAGTTTGTTACTGCAACTCTCTGCTTAATTCATTTCCTAATCTCAGCCTGTTTGTCCACAAGACACACTGACATCTCTCCAATCTCCAGCGAGAGATACCAAACCACCGCCTGCATCTGAAGTCCTTTAGTGCAGTGGTTAGCACTCGCCGTAAGCGAGAGGACCCAGGTTTGATTTCAGGGCGAAACCTTAGGCAAATTTACTTACTCCACACGTCTCTGTGTACAGTAATCAAAGGTAATTACTTGTCAGCAAATAGGTTCCCAGTTGTTAGGCGATTGGCGGATCACTTTCCGGGGGTAATAATCCCTCAAAAAAAATGTGGTCGCTCAATCCACAACTCTTTGTGAGACACTGCTCTGCACAATTGGCTGCTGCGTTTCACCCAAATTCAGTATTGTGAAATATATACAGCAAACTGATAACTCAGAGCTCCAGGGAAAGGGGCTGAGTGAGGAGTTATAAAGAATGGCGAGTTAGGTACATGTATAAATACATAAATAAATGTGGCTGGGATATTGACAGCGCGGTGACTTAAGTGGTAGTGACAAGTTAAGCCAGAGTCGAGTTATTCAGGATCTTACTGTACATTGAATATATAATCCCCTGAAGCATATGCCAATTGCTAGAAAGTCTATCTGTGCAGACAGCAAATACATTAACAATGTGCTTGCGGGCTTCATGTGCAGACTCAAGCCCATGAGGTTTGTAAGCTCTGATGTGACTATTTCATTTTGTTTTAAGTAGACGCACAAGTATGTCATTTGTTGTTGTTCTATCCAGTCTCTGTTCATTTGCACATAGGAAAAGAAACAGACTCTATGGTTCCAGCAGCATAACAACAATGTAAAGCCCCAGTTACAAGGCATTTTGATGCTGGAGTTCCTACAGTAATGGGGTTTGGAGTCAGATACTCTGCTTTAAACTTCTTGACTTTGTGCAATTCCTTTGGTTTCATTTGGCAGTGTGAAGGGTGTGGGAGCCGTGGTAAACCCCAGCTCCTTTCTGTAAGTTTTTTACTTCTGACAGTATTGACAGCATTTTACTTCTAAACACTTGGCCCCAAATTTGCATCTGTCAAGACAGACACAACAACAAATCACATACTTCCAAGACTTTTAGAGTTTCTTAGCATTTAAGATCACACACAAACATGGGGGAAAACATCTTAAATTCAATTGTAATTTGGATGCCTATTTCTGCAACTTTTAAAAAAAAACTGGTTTCGAAATTAAGTCGGAAAACGCAATTCTGAAACCTTTTGGATTAAATGCTTTTCTGACTAAAACTGGGTGAAATTTGGGTCCCTTTGAACCAACCTATGATCCGCTGTTCACTAATATCCCCACACATTACATTTGGATTGTTTAGAGTTCACAGAGGCTTTGTTAAAAAATAGTTTTTAAAGGATTTCCACTATTGTTTCTTCTTTAATTTGCAGTACAATACAAGTTTACATTAATGTCGCGCCTTTCAGGTTGGGAGGACATCCCAAGGTGCTGAACAATGGGTGTTGATTAACTTGCCAAATGTTGGCACTTGCACTGGCTTTGCTGTGATTGATCAGGGTCTTGGTGCCCTGTGAGGTGCTGTGATCCGAGTTGCTATTCCTGTCTGTGAGAGGCTGTGTTAGTGGATGATGAGTCACCAGCCTTGACATTAGCGAGCTCATCTTCCCACCTTGTCTGTGGCTAGGAGCTCCTGGGGGTAATATCAGTCCTGGAGCTTCGAGTCACTGTGCGTCACTGCGGTGGGTGACTTGGGCAGCCGGAGTTTATTGCTGATGGAATCACTTGTCCACACATGGAGTGAAAGTTAGCGCTGCTTTTTCCCCCCTCACGGTTATTTGCTTCAGTCTTTTTTTCCTAGCCAGGTCTCTGACACGTGTGGAAACCCATCACCGTGCTTCATGGTATCCAAAGAGTGTGTGTTGGGGTAACTGCTGGAGTCTAACCAGTTAAATCCACACAATTTGGCATTGAGTCCATTGGTCTGAAGAATGGGGTAATTCTCCAGCAATGCTGGAGTGTGAGGTGAGGTATTGCTGGAGTGTGAGGTGAGGTGTGTGAAACCCATGTAAATCCCTGCTGTTCTCATCAGCTGCAATTGTAGCAAAGTACAATATTCTATCAAGGATCATTATTATTATTATTATCACAATAGTGTAAGGATTAGAATTCCTATTGTGGTAATGTGCCGTGAACACTGATAAGAAGAGACCTTTTGCTGATATTATTGACCTTAAAGCAGCAGGAACCAATGTTTGTCTTATCTACATGAGAGAAAATAGATATTCCTATCGGTAACTGTGTGATGTGATGACATCACCCCCAGGGACGAGCGACAGACACAGCGGAAACTGCTAAATGTCAGACTTATCACGTGTCAGACCTGACACATCTGAGATTATCATGTGTCAGACGTGGCACATGTGAAATTATCACGTGTCAGACTTGATACATGTGAGATTATCATGTGTGAGACATGGCACATGTGAGATTATCACATAACAGACATGGCACATATGAGACTGCTATTGTATGAGACTACTATTATTATTGTGTGAGGTATTATGAGCCATGTCTAAAAGCATGTGGGTAGAGGAAATTAATAATAATAATACTTGAATTTGATATAGAGCCTTATCGCCCTTCTCCTTAATTATGTCAGTAACAGCCAACTCAAAACATTTATTAAGTAACAAGCACTCAATTCTTTTTTCAATGATTGTCAATTACATAACCCATTGCCTGCAATAATAATAATAGTAATAATACTTGCATTTGATATAGTGCCTTATCACGTCTTTGTGATGTCGCAATAGCTCTCATTACACTGGGCACAATGATATCAGTGTCTCAACGACATGATGAGACACCGTATCAAATGCAAAACATTCTTGAAGGATTCCTTGGGACAGAAGTGTTTACATGTCGAAAGAGGTTTTTTATTTAACAAAAAACTGTTGCAGAAATGGATCTTAATTAAGCAAAAACCAGAGTTGTTTCTATCAGTGCTGTACCCAATTGTCTGGCCAAACCTCTCTCAGCATGTTCCTCTTAATAATTGTGAGACTGAACTAATCTCTCATCCACTAGCTTCTTGGTCAGACCTTGACATAGCTGCATTTGTTCCAGGAAGGAGATGCTTTGACGCACTGCTGATGGGTGAGTTGAAGGCCTCTTATGATAATAGCCAGGATTCTAAAGGTCTGGTTCACTTCTCCTTAAAGATCTTTAATGGAGAAAGAAAGCATTCTTAGCTTCCACCACCAGCTTGTATTTCACAAATAGAAAATTGAGTCTGTGATTTTTTGGAGCAATCTCAACAGCCCTTCTGTTAATCTTCTGAGTTTTGTTTTGATGTCTCCGTTCCTCAGTTTCCTGTGTTTTGCCTTGAATGTGTTGAAAATCCTGCGTCATTTTCATGTCTAGGTCAAGATTCATGTTTGCAGGGAAAGAATCAGATGTTTTGCTTCTCACACTAACTGGTCTATAAAGTTACGAGAAACTCCCCAAGAACCAGTTTGTGAACAGCTGGACAATCGACTGCCTGGACTAACACTGAGGTTTGTTACAGGACACAGCCGGACAGGAGCGTTACCGGACCATCACCACGGCTTATTACAGAGGAGCCATGGGATTCATCCTGATGTATGACATTGCCAATGCAGATTCCTACAGTGCAGTGCAGGACTGGTGAGTCTACATAATCATTATTTACCTGTCAGCCTGGCTTGTTCGATAGTACTCTCACTGCTGAGTTGGGAGGTTGTGAATTCAAACCTGGGGTTTTGAACTCACTGATTAGACTGTCACTCGCAGATGAGTCCTTCAAATGAGACTTTGAACCAAGGTCCCATCTTCCTGTTCAGGTGGAAGCTAAAGATCCCAAAAGCACTATTCAAAATGAGAAGGGAGTTTCTCGCTCCCAGTGTCTTGGCCAACAACCCCTCAGATACAATTGATTTATCACTTTATGGCTGTTTGTGAGACATTGATGTGTGCAAATTGGCTGCTTTGTTTGCCCACAAAATACACAGTCACTACACTTTACAGTATATGACAGATTACAAACATTTACAAAGATGGTACAGCACAACCAGACCGCACAGCTCATCCAGTCCGTGTTAGTGTTTATACTTCACACAAGTCTTCACCCACTCCTCCCTCCCTCCCCTTCTATTCCCCTCTACCTCATGTGAAAGTCTAGCTTCTTCTTGAATGTGTCTACACTATCTGTTTCAATCACCACTACAGGCAGCGAATTCCACACTCTCACTACCCTCTGTGTGAAGTAGTTCCTCCGAAGTTTTGGTTTAGATCACTGGTTACAGATTCCTCAGACAGTGGAAACAGCCTAATTATGTTAATCTTATTGAACCCCTTCATAATTTTATACACTTCTATTAGCGCCCCCACCCAACATCACTTCTCTAGCGAATAAATCCAAACTTACAGACTTTCCTGAAGGGCTTTGAGACATCCTCACAATGTGAAAAGCACTGTATCAAATGTGAATTTGATACTGTAATATATTAATAATTTAATATTGTTGTTCTCACTTCCCATGTTGCTCCGTGTTCCTCACTTTCCCTGTGAAGTACTTTGAGCAAGTCTCTATTTGTTCACTCATGTCAATGTTTTTTTTTCCTTGCATTTGATATAGCGCTTTTCACGTCGGGAGGACGTCCCAAAGCGCTTCACAGAACACACTGTAAAGTGAATTGACTGTATATTTGTGAGCGAACGCAGCAGCCAATTGCGCAAAGCAATGTCCCACAAACAGTCGTAGATTGAAAATGACCAATTTACTATTGTTTTTGGTTTTGGAGGGATTATTATTAGGCTCTGTGTGGAGTAAGGAAACTTGCCCGAGGTTTCGCCCTCTGCCTGGAATTGAACTCAGGTCTCTCGCTTGCAAAGCGAGTGCTCTAACCACTGAGCTACAGGACTCCAATGTTTCTCAATGAACTGAAGGAAAGAGTAAGCAGACAGGAGCCACGGGAATGCTCTGTGCAAATCCTCGTGACAGTCTCCGTCTCTATAATCTAATCCCAACATATATTGCACTTTATCATGTCATTGAGACATCTCAAAGCACTTCACAGAATATACTGTAGATTTCAGTGACTGTGTATTTTGTGGGGGAATGCTCTGTGCAAGTCCTCGTGACGGTCTTGTGTCTCGGTTTCCCAGGGCCACCCAGATCAAGACATATTCGTGGGATAATGCCCAGGTTATCCTGGTGGGTAACAAGTGTGATATGGAGGACGAACGTATAGTTCCTGCTGAGAAGGGCCGGCACCTGGCTGAACAGTTAGGTAAGTGATCTGTTCACAATGTCTGTCAGTTATTAAATTGGTTTCTCCTCATCAATCCCACCAAATTGCCATAGCCCTTATTATTTATCATTCCCGCAATCCATCCATCTCTCTCTTAAACCCTCATCTGTGGCTCTGAGGCGATGCTCTCTAGATTGGTCGTCTCTAAATCCACCAATGCGGAAAATCGATAGGAATCGCATTGAATGTCGAATGGTGGATTGGAGCTGAGCTGTTTTTCAGCTTTGAGTGACCCCGAGGCTTATCAGTGAGTAGAGAACAGCAATGCTGGATTCACACAGTGCTTCATATCATTCAGGAACTAAGTCTTTCTGATCCACGTTTACCAAGTTGGATGAGAAGGGATGGAGCTCCTTTAAGACAGCTCACCGAGATTTTTCACAAACAAGAAAAATGAGTTGGATTGAGTACAACAAGGCTAGCAAGGCACTGGGACCTGGGTTTCCATCTGTTGTACAGATGACGGAAATGTTAATAAAAAAATGTAGTCACTCAATCCCCGACTGTTTGTGGGATGCTGATGTGCGCAATTGGCTGCCACACTTCACACACAAAATATACAGTCAATTCACTTTACAGTATATTCTGTGAAGTGATTTGAGACGTCTCAACAACGTGATAAGGCACTATATCAAATGCAAGAAATAATATTATTATTATGTGTGTGTCACAGTTTATAGGTGACGAAGTTGTTCAATAGTCAACAGCAGCATTCTAAGGTTTACACTCTAAACAAATAATCTTTGCATTTTCTTACACTCTGAGGATGTTTCACAGGCTTTACTGTACAGTGTAGTGACTGTTTGTTTTTGTACGACAAATGCAGCAGCCAATTTGCACACATCAATGTCGCACAAACAGCCACGGAATAAATTATAAATTTTATCCACAGGATTGCTGGCCAGGATTCCCATCTCTTTTCAAATAGTGGTTCAAAATCTCACCCACAGAATGGCACCTCTGACAATGTGTGTATGTTTGGGTGGGGGGGCAGTGTGTGTGTGTATGTGGGGGGTAATGTGTGTGCGGGGGGGTTTGGGGGCAGTGTGTGTGTGCGCGGGGGGGGGGCAGTGTGTGTGGGGGGGGCAGTGTGTGTGGGGGGGGCATGTGTGTTGGGGGGGGCAATGTGTGTGTGTGAGATGGAGGTTAGATTTATGAGAGCAGAAGAAAACTACTCTCATAAATCTAACCTCTATCTCCATATTACTTATAATAGAGCCAGGCAGGTTTCAAAGACCATCTGTTCATCAGTTCCGCACTTAATCACCAGTAACACAGTCACCGCATATCAAAGCAATTTAATTTGTTGAGGGAAATTGCTCGGCCCAAAAGTATATTGATGTGAGGTGTTGTTGAAACGGGTCAGTGGGTGACGAATGAAACATTGAACACAGCTGTTTTGAGTGGGAAGCACTAATAATACCTTTGTTTGGTTATAAAACTGTCCTCCAGCTTCCAGGAATGATATCCTCAGGGAATTAAAAAAAACAATGGGGAGAGCGGGGGACATCCCATTCCTAGTCACATCACATTATTATTATTATCACATCCCAGCACTTGGTATTAGGAGCAGATTTATCACCTCACCTCTTTATTGCAGCGTTGTATTATTGCAAGCGTTCCATCTGCAGGACATTATTGGGAATTGCAGTTATTTTTTGAAGAATCCCATTACTATTTGAAAGGAACTTGGTTGCTTCCAACCCCACAGTTTCCAACTCCTGACCCGCGCTGCCTTGGCTTAGAGGAGACATTGAGGATTTGTTTATTTGGTTTGAGATGTCCCCGGTGACCTTGACAATATGCATAAAGGATCTTCATTTTCAGGAGAGAAATTAAGATGCGAAAATGAATTTACCGTTTCATTAATTTACTACATCAATCACCCCACCTGGGTCAATCGTCAAAGGCAATGATAATGATTAGATTATGTACCTAATGGAAGGAAGGCCACTCTCTATCAGAGGCTGTTCCAACTTGTTGGGGAGGCCATAACCAGTGGCCAGAGGATCTAAAAGAGAATTTAGGAGAAAATTCTTCCCACAGTGGGTACGACAAGAACAATAACAACAGGGTAGTGAGAATGTGGATCTCATGGCCAGAGTGGGTGGTTGAAGCATGAAGTATAGATGCATTTAAAAGGAACTAGATACACGCATGAAGAGGATAATAATAATCGTTGTCGAGCCGTCTCAAAGCGCTTCACAGAATATACTATAATGTAGATTGACTGTGTATTCTGAGGGCGAAAAGTAGACGAAAATGGGAGTGAGTAAGAAGTGTGTGGGGTGGTTGGGGTGGGGGGCTTCTGTGGAGTACAAACAGAGGTATGGACAAGGTTTGTGCTGCACAGACTGTGGCAATAACTCTGTGACCTTTCTCTCTACGACAGGCTTTGAGTTTTTCGAGGCGAGCGCCAAAGATAACATCAACGTCAAACAGGTCTTGAGCGTCTCGTGGATGTCATCTGTGAGAAGATGTCAGAGAGCCTCGACACCGACCCCTCGATGATCAGCAACAAGAACACACGGCTGACAGAGAGCTCGCCCCAAACCCAGCAGAACTGCGCCTGTTAGTGACCTGCCAGCCCAGTAACCTCGCCATTCCCTGCCCCGCTTTAATCCTCAGTCATCCCGTAGTTGCATGTAATTTGGGAAAAATCAATTTCTCAACCCTCCACCTCCCATCCCACCCCACACACTCACTTCTTCCATCTCTTTTCACTCCACATTACACAGACGGGGAGGGAGGGAGAAAGCAAGATATTTATTTATTGTCCCTTAAAAATATATAAGTTTCAAGATAACGTTTAAATGTTTTTAAAGAAAAGACACTACTGTAAGGATTCCTGCCTGCTGTTACACTAAGTGGATGTTGAATTGCATCAAATATTTTACCATACACACTAAACTTCACATCAGTCGTATGAGTTGGGACCAGATATTTAATATGATTTATGCAAAATATGAGTTATGTCGAATCTGCATAGAATATAAAGTCTTGACCCAGACTCTGGCAGTTCTATAGTTTATATAGATCAGACTGTTTTGCTGTATAACGTATTGTTACAGGGTGATTAGGGTTGCGTCTGAAATTCAATCATATTGTGTCTTTCATGTCCTTCTGAAGGGAGAATCCCCAGGTTTTGAGGGTAACAGGGAAGAAAGCAAATCTTTCAATGGTTTCTACTGCAGTTTCTCTGACAGTTACAAAGAAAAGCGTATTGTAGTGATAGACCATTGAGGGTGCAGAATTCAAACAAAACCTCACGTTTAGATGAATAGTTTCAAAACAATACTTGGGAATATGGGGAAGAGGGATAACAGCATTTCAGAACAGATCATTGGGTTTAGAGTGGCAGCTAAATCCAATGTGTGGGGGAGGGGGGTGGTAGAGGGGGCGGAATGGTGGGCTAACTGATGTGCTAAGTAGGACGGAGTGGAGTCCCTTAGCATTGTGGTTACAGCACTTGCCTCACGAGCGAGAAGACACAGGTTTGATTCCCGGGCGGGGTGAAATCTTAGGCAAGTTTTCTTGCTCCACAAGCCTCTGTTTATCTGGCAGTAAGTAGGAACCCGCTTGTTAGTTGATTGGCGGATTGCATTCTGGGGGTAATAATCCCTCCAAAGAAAAAAACAGTGGGTCAATTAATCCATGACTATTTATGGGACACTGCTGTGTGCAATTGGCTGCTGTATTTCACCCACAAAATACACATTAACAACACTTTACAATGTATTTTGTGAAGTGCTTTGAGACCTCTCAACTATGTGATCAGGCACTATATCAAAATGCAAGGATTATTATCATTATTATTATAACAATGGCAGAGAAAGAGATCTTATCTGAGGTTGGATCTATGTACAAAATTGAAGCTTTGCCTCTACCCCTGTGCAATTTCAGACTGGAAAACACCTGTTACTAACGTTTGGAGTTATTAGTGCAAAACCTACCACCTCGTCTCTCGCCCCAATTTCTCTTTTTTTAAATACTGATTCAAAAGCCCCAATTAATACCCAAATGACTTCCAGTTGATTGGTTTGTTACAATCATACGAAATGGTCTGATTTTTTTCTTCCCCCCCCCCGCACACACAAAAAAAATACACCCAAAAATTCAATCATAAAAGGCCCTTTTCATTTTGCTATGGAACGAGTTACATAAATCAAAATTATATCCTGATTCCAAAACAAAATCCCTTATTTACTGTTCTAATTGACCTATAAATAACACAGTGTATATGCAGTAGAGTCCTCTATTGTCCTATATGTCTGATGTGTGAGTGTGGTGTGTGTTTGTGTGCGTGTGTATGTCTCACTGTGGATGTCTTGGTGCGCATTAAAGTGTCTTCTGTCAAAACAACCTGGAGATTGGTGTTGGCAAGCGGTTGAGATACACTACACTGTCTTATATAATGACACCGAGTCTCTAGTACAACTGTCCTGTCTGACAAGCTGTGCTGTGCAAACAGGAGTGAGTGTCAAACAGAATGCAAAGCAATCACCAGCTCACCATCTCCAAACTCCCCAGTTGCAAGCCCACTAATGAGACCGTGTTACCGTGTTATTCTGTTTCACTGGGATTGGATTGTAATAAATTTAGAGCTGATTTATTTTGAAAAAGGATCGCCCTCTGATCTTCCATGGTTATTCTCCCCTTTTTCAGGTCTCGAAGGAAAATTGCCTCCAGAAACCACCCTATCCTAACTGTAGTCTACCACAAGCCCGTTCTTCCACATCCCCCCTCAAGTTTACTACCCGCCCCCCACCACCACCACCCAATTTGCTTTTCTGTTCTCAGAATCGAGGTGAACTCCTGCTTTCACGTCCCCTTCAATAGCCCCGGAGCAAGATGTCTTCATGGTAACAATTGTGACCACAGCCTCATTGATTGATGCTGCAGTTTCAATGTAACGTTTGCTGCCTTTTGCTCCATGGTTTGTTTGCTCATCAAATGGGTTCAGCAGTGATCTCCCCTTTGTACAGTGATTCCAATTCTCTAATTTGTTGCACGAATATAGACACTCGGCCCCGTGATTTGTAACAACTCGGGGGGTTTCCAGCTTATTATTGCTCCCACGTGGTGTTAGGACTTCAGTGAAGAGAGCGAGGGGGAGAGAGAGAGGGGGGGGAGAGAGAGAAAGGGTTGTTCCAAACACATCTGTATAAAACTCCACTTTTCCCATTGCTTAGAAACTATGGTTTCACGCCATCGAATCTGCCAGCGACACATTCCAAATTGTCAAACTAACTTCCCCTTCGAGGGGACAAATAGGCCAAATAAGTGCAATATGAAGAAGAAGTTGTGTGTATATGTTAGCTCTCTGTGTGAATATTTTACCTCCAATAATTATCTGCTCCTGTCCTTGTGAAATAATCTCTTTGCATCAGTTTAAAGATAGGTGAAGGTTAACAGTAAATGTTTGCATCAGATGTTTTGTGAATGTTTGATGGTGCCATCTTATAGTTGTATAGTTGCTTATAAAAGTGCAGTATTATTGTAAAGAACATAAATTGGTGTTTATTTTATCATACCGTGCAGTTTGAAGATGGGTGTCAAGATTTAATATTCAAAATTTTCTAGTGCAGTAATAATAATAATCCTTGCATTTGATATAGAGCTTCTCACGTCGGGGGAAGTCTTGAATGGCTTCAGAGGTGTAGTGACTGTATATTTTGTTGGCAAACGCAGCAACCAGTGTCCCACAGACCTACAGTCATCGGTGCAGATGGAGAACTTTCACCACAGGGCTATTTGGGACACAAAAAGGTGTTTACCAACAATTACACTGCAGGAGAGCTGTGAGCCCTGCATTACCAGAGGTGCTGTGCTACTGATGCCTGTTCAAGTGCATGTTAAAGATCCCATGGCTCTATTTGAAAAGAGAAGGGAGTTTTTCTCTCTCTCTCCTGGTGTCTTGGCCAACAATCCCCCAGATAAAACTGGTCACTCACTTCATGGCTGTTTGTGGGACACTGCTGTGTTCAAATTATTTTCCTACAAACATACAGTCACTTTACAGTAAATCCTCTAAAGTGTTTTGTGATGTTTTAGTGCGAGGATGTTTATTTTGAATGTCTCAAACGAACATCTCAAACTAGTGTGTGTCAGACACCAACTGACCACAAGGTGACAGAATCCTCTCCATGGAGAATTGGCTCCTTACATCCAAAGTCCTGTAGTTCTTCTTTGATGTGGCAACAGTTTTCCTTTTACATTTAGACCCTTAGAGAGTGTTGCAGGAAATATCTTTGGTTCAATGGTTATTTCCTGAGCTGGGTTTACTGGAGGGCTCACTGTCTCACTGAAGGGGAAGAGAGAGGCACTGAATGTTTAAACCCTTAACCTTCTGCCACACTTCTCAGCTCTGTTGCTTTGTAACTTTACGCTTCACACCATGTAACTTTACCTGGGAATGATTCTAACCTGCATCTCGCGTTTCTTTGTTTCATTTGAAACCCAGTTCTTAGTGATTTGGATGAGATGTGTGTGTGGTGTTTTTGCAGATACCGATCCCAGATGAAAAGGTTCTCATTTGCTGGTTAGATTCTTCGAGCAACACTCTTAAGACTTATGTGTAGTTTAGCCGAAAGACTGTAAATATGGAACTTCTCAGGAATGCTCTGTTACAGGAGCGCTGTGTGATGGCGCTTGTCTATTGCTGTTTAAATGGATTAGTCAGGGCAGAAATATGAGGAAAGCCTCTTTTGCTGAAATTGTGTGGTCCTAAACTGTGTACAATTTGCAGTATTAGTGAGTTGTCGGGGGGTGGAAGTGTGGGGAGTAAGGGAGCATGATATAATGTACTGTAGCTCTCAAGGAAATAAGTGGGAAAGTTCTGAGAGGAGAGGTGTTATGTGCTGACTGAACTCCATGATGGGCTATTTTGAGTTGGTGGACGTCTATTTTCAATCTTTGCCATTTTTTTTGCCTCTCAAAGATGGCAACTCTACATACAAACACACAAATACTCACACTCTCACTCACTCCCAACTCGCAGACACACACATACTCACACAGACTCACAGGCACACAACACTGCTAACTCCGCCTGTCAGGGCAGATGAACACACAGCAGTTTCCAGCACAGGTGAACACACTAGCAGACTGTGCTGGATTGCAGCATGTTTTTTTTTGACTGAGGCTATAGACACAGTGATACAAAGCCTCATTGACTGAATGATTCATTGATTTGTGTTTAGCTGGGAAGGGGGGGGGAGTGAGGGCTGTTTTCGAGCAGTTCATTTTCTTTTGTTGTCAACAGATGCTGCTGGGACTGTTTAGGCCACTTTATTGCACGCACGTACAAAAAAAAATGAAAGTCCTAGCACAAAAAAAATTCTGCCAGCCAAATGTTTGTTTTGCCTTATCTAGATGCCCGTGGAATAACCGTGTTCCTCCTGATTCGAATTACAGGCTTGATATGTCCAGCAAAAAAGGCATTTGCTGCTGCTGTGGATTGCAGATCTTGTGTTACTGTTTCATGTCATTCCTAGTGTCACATCCCCATTTAGAGAGTGGAGTCCTGTTGTGGAGTCCTGTAGCTCAGTGGTTAGAGCACTCGCCTCACAAGCGAGAGGAGATGGGTTGGATTCCTGGGCAGGGCGAAATGTTAGGCAAGTTTCCTTACTTTACACCTTTGTTTACCTAGCAGTAAGTAGGAACCCAGTTGTTAATCAATTGTCAGATCGCTTTTTCGGTGGTAATAATCCATTCAAAAAAAATAATAATTTGGTCATTCAATCCACGACTATTTGTGGGACGCTGTTGTGTGCAATTGGCTGCCACGTTTCTCCCACAAAGTATATAGTCCATTCACTTTACAGTAAAGTCTGTGAAGCTTTGAGACGTCTCGACGACACGATAAGGCGCGATATCAAATGCCATTATTGTAAAAAGATACTTTCCTTCATTGCTTATAGCTAAAAAAATTACACACCAAACCTAAGCTCTCTTCAGAAGGACATCGATGGAAAGTAAATTGGGAAATTTATAGCAATCCAAGTAATAAGTGATTTATATAGAATTTAGATAATGAAATATTTTGATTTACATTTTGCATTCTTATATGAAAAGGACGAAAACTATTTGAAAATAAAAACATCAACATGTCAAATTTCCCAATTTACAGTATTACTACAGCATTCCTTGTTCTATTTTAGTGAGTGAAAGCCTAGATTTCACCAGTACAAATAAGAAGATAAGATTAGATATTGAATGTCGTGCAAAGTGATGGGGTAAAACATTTGAAATATCCAGTGTTGCTTCAGTGCTGTTTGTCGTGTAAGGTGGGTTCAGTAATCTACATTTGGGTTGTGCGCTATTTTACTGATCTTTCAAGAAATTAAAAAAATGGGGGGGTGGGGGGGTGGGAATATACACATGAGGTGCTTGCTTTATTTAGTGTTTTGTTTACACTTTCAATGAATTGGTGATTATTAATAAATGCTAGAAAAAAAAATCTGGTCACGTGTTTTGGAACTTTTCTGTGTCTTTTTTAAAAAAATAAACTTTTCAAAAAAAACAAGCGTAATCAATTTCCTCAATTTTCATGCAAAGGTTAATGGAAATCTGAAACTCTCTCCCCCTAAAGACTGTGGATTATGGCTGGATCGATTCATTCAAGTTTTCAAGTCTGAGGTGGATAGACGTTTGTTAGGTCAAGGTATCGAGGGATTAGGAGCAATGACAGATGATTGGAATTGAGGTCATCTGAACGTTTTTAAGTAATATGCTTTCTTCTTGCATTGCTTTCTTCTTATTTTAATGAAACTACTGAATGGAACAATCCTTTCATTGAAAAAATCAACAACAACTTGCATTTATACATAGGATAGCATCTCAGAGCCCTTCACTCTCCCAGAGCGCTGAGGGAGTGACCAGAGGCATTGTTGAAGACGTAGGTTTTAAGATAGAATTTAAATACAGATAGAGAGGGAGGGAAGGAGAGGAGTAGGGGATAAGACGATCAGAGAAATAGGAAGGTGCTAGGATATTCAGGGATTTATATGTAAGGGTGAAGACCTTCGTCAATCCATGCCTACTGTCACCTCTTCATTCCTTGCTTGGCTCCATCCCTGTGAAGCGCTCACAGATATTATCCACTGTGCCGCTGTGTAAATGCAAGTTGTTGTTGTCATCTCCTTATTCTATGAATTAACTGTTCTTCACATAACGAATGCTCAATCCACTTGAGAGAAATTGAATTGATGAGCTTGATTTAAGCGCTCCGGACGCTATCCTGCATGAAGGGTGCTATATAAATGCAAGTTGTTGTTGTTGTAAACCTGTTTCCATTCACATCATACGGTTTGTGTGTTTAGTGTGAGGCGAATGGGAGAATCACTGAATAGTGGAAGGAAGTGATTCTGGTTTACGGTCTAGTCCTGATGCTGTAGTGACACTGGAGAGAGGCATGATCACTGCAGGGAAGCCTTGTGTTCCTCTTGCTATTGGAGTCAGATTGAAGGTGCCAAATCTCTTACTAAAATTAAGGGAAATTGGATGCTTTGTTTTTGATCTTCCAAAATTCCCTGGATTCTGGAATGGTTCTCATTGATTGGAAGTTCGCAAACGTAATGTCGCTAATTAAGAAAGGTGGGAGACAAAAAATTTGAAACTATAGACCAGTTAGTCTGACATCGGTGGTGGGGAAAATACTAGCGTTCTTAATTAGGGATGTCGTTGTGGGGTACTTCGAAAATCATAACATGATTAGGCAACGTCAACACGGCTTTACGAAAGGGAAATCATGTTTAACAAATCTTTAGTTTTTTAAGGATGTAATTAGCAGGTTAGATAGGGGGGAACCAGTGGATGTGGTGTATTTGGATTTCCAGAAGGCATTCGATAAGGTGCCACATAAAAGGCTATTGCATAAGATTAGAGCTCATGGAATTAAAGGTAATATATTAGCATGGATTGAAGAGTGGCTAACAGGAAGAAAACAGAGAGTAGGGATAAACAAGTCCTTCTCAGATTGGCAGAATGTGACTAGTGGAGGCCACAAGGATCAGTGCTTGGGCCTCAATTACTGACAGTCTATATCAATGATTTAGATGAGGAAATAGAACTTAACATATCTAAATTAGTGGACGATACAAAGCTAGGTGGGAGAATAAGCTGCGAGGATGACACAAGAAGAATGCAAAGGGAAATAGACAGGCTAGGTGAGTGGGCAAGAAGGTGGCCGATGGAGTATAACGTGGGGAAGTGTGAAGTTATTCACCTAAGTAGTAAAAATAGAAAAGCTGATCATTTTCTAGAGGGAGAGACTAGGTAGTGTTAATATTCAGAGGGATTTGGGTGACTTGTACACCAGTCACAAAAAGTTAGTCTGTAGGTACAGCAAGCAACTAGGAAGGTTGTTGGCATTCATTGCAAAAGGGTTAGAGTACAAGAGTAGGGAAGTCTTGCTGCAGTTGTATAAGGCCTTGGTGAGACCACACTTAGAATATTGTGTGCAGTTTTGGTCTCCTTATTTAAGAAAGGACACACTTGCCTTAGAGGGGGTGCAGCATAGATTCACTAGGTTGGTTCCTGGGATGAGGATGTTGACCTATGAGGATAGGTTGAGTAAACTGGGTCTATAATTCTCTAGAATATAGAAGAATTAGAGGTGATCTTATAGAAAACTATAAGATTCTTAAAGGTCTTGAGGATTCCCTGCCCCCAGTGACAGAGTAGATGCCGTGAGACGGTTTCCCCTGGTTGGAGAATCTAAAACTATAGTCTCAAGATTAAAGGTCAGCCTTTTCGAACTGAGTTGAGGAAACATTTCTTCACTCAGAGGGTAGTGAATTTCTGGAATTCTCTACCCCAGAGGCTGTGGATGCTCAGTCCTTGAACATATTCAAGACTGAGGTTGATAGATTTCTAAAGGATAGAGGGATTAAGGGATTTGGGGATACGGCAGGTAAATGGAATTAGGTTAGAAGATCAGCCATGATCTTGTTGAATGGCGGAGCAGACTCGAGGGGCCGAATAGCCTACTCCTGCTCCTACGTCTTATGGTCTTAATATTTATTACGGCAATGTACAGTACCAATTTCTATGTCATTTCTCCCTTGAAACTACATACAGTATAACAAAACGTGTTCTTCCACAGAACTCTAATAAAATGTTGAATGTGTGATTGCCAACTTCATTAGGTGACCTGAGGTAACTGACACCATTTGCTGCTAGTGTTTGTCGTGTGAGCACAATGTCAAAGCCACAGATTTAAAGCTTTCAGAGACAGTTGTGGTGGCTGCATGGTCCCATCAAGGACATGAACTCCATTCCTGCAGCAAGTAGTCACGTGGCGCGAATTGTAAAATACACCGTTTTATTAAGTGTAGAATCCAGATGAAATGAAATGGGCTCAGGATCATATCAGCATTGAACCATTAGTGGACATTTGCAAGTCACCATGAACATCACCATCATAAACAAATCTACATATAAAGTAATGTTATCTTTTTTTAAAATCTTAAAGTAATTTGATATTTACGTGTTATCCCGGCACACCCAGAGGTAGCTCAAATCGCTCCAAAGTTATTGCGTGGATATGCAGTCAATTCACTTTACAGCATATCCTGTAAAGCGCTTTAAGATGTCTTGAACATGTGATAAGGCACTATATTAAATGCAAGGATTATTATTATAATATGCTATTGTTGTACCATCTATCTAAAGTGCATTAGTACCATGATGGCTCCTGAGCAGTGGAGTTCAATTAATGTCCACGTGTAATTTACTGATTACTTAATGACGGACAGTCAGCACTGTGTGCCAGATAAGTTTCTTCCCAGTATCAGTTCTTTGAGATGCAAATCTCATCTGTGACAAGATTTATAGACAAGATTGGACTGGATGAAGAAAGCCTTTCGACTCATCCGATCTGGTAAAAACCTCCAGGAAGCAGATATTTAATATATTTGTTCATTCTTTTTTTCAACCCAATTTGAATCCCTAAAGGTTTTAATTCTTCACTTACTACCCTCTTTTTTGGTCAGCCAGCTGTCTGACACATGACCAAACCCATCACCAAAGAGTGGCCAAACCAATCTGATTTCCATGAATCCCACCTACACATGGAAATCCCGGAGATGGATTGTTGGATTGGAATGTGAGCTCCTGAAGGGACACATCCCGCTTACCTAATGCCAGAACGTATTAGGCACAGGTTGGCAAGAATCAAGGCTTGGGGACCCCAGAATATGCGTCGGGGTAACTACTGGAGTCTAACATTGATGTCATTGTCTGGCAATCATTCCCGCTGCTTGTCCAGCTACGACCATCCTACCCATTAGTTAGGCTTTGGCTGCAGGGATAACAGGACCTGAGTGGGAGGATTCCCTGCCCTCAGTAACTGGTCTGCCTTTCCAAGTCCTGCCGATGTGCTGTCACCAGCATGCCCTCGAGTACCCTCTTAATGTTGTAACTTGCTGTTAGAAATTGATCACTGATGTTTATGTTGTTACCAGTGTGATTGAAGGGCAATGCTTGGCAAACAGTTTCTCATTAACCTGGAAACACCCACAATATGATTGCACTGAAATGCATCATCGTAGCAACTGTTCCTGACAATGGGATGGCTGTTCTGGCAATTTTCCCTTCATCAAACAAAATAAATGTAACACTTTACACAGCTCCCCTGCTGTGTACTGCTCGCAAACCTACATCCGCCGTGAAACTGAGCTGCACAAACAGGTAGGTCCCAGGTTCAATTGCTGTTTCAGGTTCAGCTAGTTGTACTCAACTTAGATTGTATTCAGAAACACACAGTAATTACACTTTAGTGTAAATCTTGTGAAGTGCTATGAGATGTCTTCTTGATAAAAAAGGCACTATATCAAAGGCAAGGGTGATTATTATTATAAATTTATCTCATCTCTGCCTCAATCCCTCTGCCTTGCTCCCTCCTTGCACAACTTCATATCACACTTGAAAGCCATCCTTCTTAACTTATGGTGCCTATGGTCACCTCCTCTCTCTCCACAGTTTGGGATTGAGCTCTGCCCATCAACTGCTCTGAGATGCTAACCTGTGTGAAGGGTGTTATATACATACAAGTTGTTGTTGTTTCACCCCCCCATTTTCCATTCCATCTCCTATATAATGTCAAATTGGGCGGGTTCTCGGCCAATTGCTTGTGTTGTTGTACTCTGTGTGATAAATGGCTTTGGGCGGGAGCTTCATTTTATAAAATTTAAACCTGCAAAACTTATTTTTTCCGACTTTTACTTACAGTTTTAAAAGTACTAACCCTAAATTGGCCAATTTTCTACCCATATTGGGCAACACATAATATTGGGCTACTTTTGGGCTAGTATTTGGTTGACTTTGCGCTACAAATGTATTTTAATTTCTGGCAACCCTGCTTCCACCCCATATCCCATCTCCCATCCTATAATAATAATTTTAATCGTTGCATTTGATGTAACACTTTATCACATCATTGAGACATCTCAAAGGGCTTTGAAGTATATATGTGGAGTGGAGTGACTGTGTAGTTTGTGGGCGAAACCATATCCCAAACCCAACTTTTTGGGGGGTCAGCCGGGTGTCTGACACATACAGGAACCCATCACCGTGCTTAAGAGTCTCCAAACCAAACTAAGAATTCCATGCATCCCACCTACAGAGATAGATTGTTGGAAGGGAATCCGCTCCCTCTCTCTGGAGGTATATGTCCTGCTAATTCCAGAAAGTATTAGGCGCAGGTTAGCAAGAGCCAAGGCTTGCAGACCCCAGAGTGCGTATTGAAGGTAATTACTAGAGTCTAACCAGCTAAAATACAAGAAAGTAATAATCTCTTCAAATAAATAAATAAGAAAGTAAGAAAGAATTTGGTCACTCAATCCATGACTGTTTGTGTGACACTGCGGTGCGCAATTTTGTCTGCCAGCGTTTTGCCCACAAAATACACAGTCACTACACTTTACAGTATATCCTGTAAAGCGCTTTGAGACGTCTCGAAGACGTGATGAGGCGCTGTATCAAATGCAACTTTTTTTTATTAAAACCCCATAGCCATTGATATCGCTGCCTGGCAAGCTTTCCCGCTGTTTGTTCAACGAGGACCACCCTACCCATCATGGCTTTGGCTTGTCCAGCGAGGACCTCCCCACCCTACCCTACCCATGGCTTACTGGGTTAGCAGGAGTTGAGTTGGTGCCCCCCACCCAGTGTAGCACACGTGACGCCTCCAGTCCCAGGCAGGGGCGGAGTCAGCGAGGGAGTGAGTGACGGGCGGTTCAGCCACTCAAGAGCCAGGCTTTGTGGGTGGGTGCGGGCGGGCAGAGAACCAATCAGAGATGAGGGTAGGTGGCGAGCGCGGCGTGGGGGGGAGGCGGGAGCTGAGCGGCGGCGGGAGTGACTGACGGGCACCCTAGCCATTCAGGATCAAGCTTTGTGGGTTAGGGCGGCCGAGGGACCAATCAGAGGCCAGGGGAGGCGGGAGCTGGCGGCGCGCGGTGCAGTGCGGTGCGGCCCCGAGGCCGGCAGTTGGGTTCGTGCTCCCGCGGGGTCCCGTCAGTCCGCAGCCATTATTGTCCGTTAGGTATAAGCGAAACAATCAGGTGGGAAAGGCCGAGGGTCGGCGCGGGTTATTTATTTGTATGTTTAAGCGGTTGCTTTCACCTCACACATTTTTTAAACTGACTTCAGGGCTAAGCTTTGGTCCCGGGCCTTCAGTCGGTGGCCCTCGAGGGAAGCGGTTGACAGCAGCGCCTCAGCCTGTCGGCGGGGTGGCCGGACCCGGGCCTCCGCCCCTGACCATGCCGGTGAGGAACAAGTACCAGGCGTTGTCCATGGAGACCGGCCCGGGCACGATGGACAGTGCGGGGGAAGGGGACATCGCCCCCGAGGCTGAACAGGAGGAAGAAATGATCCACAACCGCAGCGACGCGGACATCGTCAAATCTCCCAATGACCCCAAAGAATATAGGTAACGTCACCGCGCGCGCGCGAGAGAGAGAGAGAGAGAGAGAGAGTGTGTGTCAGCCTCTCCGCAACATCTCACTGATCCCAACCTCCACACTGCACTGTCCCCATCACCTCAGGCCCAGGCCCAGGCCCAGGCCTCGCCGGGCTCCAGATTGCAGGCGGAGTAACAACAACCCGTGTCACACAGCGCCCCTCACGCGGGGCAGAGGCCCGGAGCCCGGAGTGAAAACACTGCCCAAGCAATCGGATTGAATGGGATGGACCCTAACGCGCGGCTTCCACTGTGGATCGGAATCATCGGCGGAATGTGTTTATTTAATGCTCTTATTTCCAGGTTGGAATAAGAATCGCGTTGCGGGAGTCCTTGCACCGCGGCGCGTCACTGCGGGTCCCACTGAACAGGTTCATTGGGGATGAGTCGGTTCATTATCTCAGAGCCCAAAGCCATCAGTTGAAGGCACTTTATGATGTCATGTCATCATTGTGAAGTCATGTCAGTGGAAATATCACTTATTTGTTGTAGCCCTGGAGTTACAGCCATGGATTTATCATATATAAATCTATAACTACCTCCACTGACTGTAGAGTAATATATAAATCTACAACCAATCCCCTGGGCTTAAAGTTACACATGGATTTAATACAAGTATGATAAATTTATAAAGCTCTTACTGTACCCGCGATGTTCCACAGTGCCCCGCCTCCACAAAGCAACCTCAAATGATTATTAAGCTACATAACTCCCAACTGAAACAGCATCAATGAGAGCAGCAATGTTTGGATGGTGCATTACTGCCACCAATTGATGATTTGTGGGATTTATTTGATGTCATAAATTGGGAGTGGAGATGGGTGAGCTGGTAGGCTTCCAGCTTTGTTCCTTCCTGTCGCATCACTCTTACAAGACCCCCAAATCTGACTTTAGCCCTGCACTGGGACAGGTTGGTCAAAGTCGGCAACAATGTTCTCTCCCGTCTGCAACCAGGGCTCTGGTCTCTCGGCCTCCTTGGTATTCAAACTTTTGATCACTCTTTTCAGTCGTCCACTCAGTTCTTCTCCACCGTCTCCTGTCTTCTCCACCGTCTTCCTCCCTGCTCCACCTTCATGGCTCTCTTGTTTCCCACTTTTACCAGTCCCAGTGTCTTCACCATCTCCTCCAATGGCTACTTCTGCCCCACACAATCACATGCAGAGTTCCTCAGGAAAATATCCTCGTCTTCTCCTTTTCACCACCTACATGCTTCCCTATGGTGACATTAACCGTAAGCAGAGGATTCACAGCCACATCTGTGTGAATGATGGCCAACTCTACCTTACTGAACCTGCCTTTGATTCCAGGACCACTGCTGTTCTGGTACACAATTAAGTTCTGGATGAGTTCTAACTTTCTACAGCTTAATATCGACAAGATTGAGGGCATGTGTATAGAAATAGGCTAAGGTAGTCAAATGAGATTTAAAACACTCCCAAGATTGTTTGTGGGACACTGCTGCGTGCAACTGGCTGCCGTGTTTCGCCGACAAACACTGTCAATCCACTTTACAATCTATTCCCTGAAGCGCTTTGAGGCATCTCAACGATGGGATAAGGTGCTTTATAAAGTGTAAGTATTATTAAGATTGCAGGAGATATAAAATTAAAGGCAGAAATTTATATTTGTCTATTAAAAATATCTAGTCTATTTCTGTATAGAAAGATGAGTTTTATATGTTCAACATGTTTTAATATTTCAGATATATCAAGCTGGAAAATGGTTTAAGTGCACTTCTAATCTCGGACATGTCCATTGGAACAAAGCGGACTGATTCAGAATCATTGTCGGAAGAAGAGGATAGTGAGGATTATAGTGAGTCTAGTGGCTCAGATTCTGCAGAAGATTCTATAGAGGAATTTGAAGATCCAGGTAGACCATTTAATATTCCCAAAGGTGCCGAAAAGCAGGTAAATGTCTACCTTTCTTTGCTTTTCATTTGAAACATTAATACATTTTGGCTGATGCTTAGCGTTTTTAATGAAGTTAGGTCTCCAGAAGAACGTTAGATTTACTGACCACTGAATCTTTAGTTTATGTGCCATTTTGAAGAATGCGCTACAAGACACTACTCCGTGAGCAGCTCATTATATAAATGAAGTTGTTGAATGAAACACTTGGAAAAATCCATTCTGACTGATTCTTAGCAGAAATATTGATATAGGTTTGAAAGCTGTTTCAGTAATTGAGACACATCATATATCCACAGCTCCTATGTCTTTTTAATTTTAAACCTATGCCCTCCAGTTCTGCTTTTGCAGCATACTTACATGTTCATTGATCTATGCCTCATATCATTTAAAAGACATGCATCATGTCTCTCTCTTTACTCCCACCCAATCTGTCTATCTCGGAACACTTGCGAACACTTCACTCTTCTTTTGTAGAATTACCTGAACAGAACACAATATTCTAAATGTTGTCCTCACCCGGGAAGCCTGGGAACCATTTTCCTTCTACCCTCGCTTATTTGGCACAGCAAATCTAGAGAATGGAGAATAACTAATCATTTCCAAGACTAAATTATTTGGTTTCTAACATGCGATTTATTATTTGTAGTCAGCGGCTGGCCTCTGTATTGGAATTGGAAGTTTTAGTGATCCTGAAGACCTTCCAGGACTGGCCCATTTTTTGGAGCACAGTAAGCTAAATGTCTTTATTGCCTAAATTGTCTGTGGCTAAAGCCTTTAATAACATTCATATAGATTCCATATCCATTAGGCGTCAATTGTGTCAATGCAAATACATACTTGTTATAGGTAAGATATTGCTAATGTTTTTATAGAGCTTGTTGCCATTACTTATACAAAGACATTATATGGTTCGCAGTTGTAAGGTGCATCTGTCACACAGTGACTTCGGTAGTAGGAGAAGCTAAAAGGGCCGACTTCCCAGTTATTGACTCTTCTCACAAAAGTAGTATGTCTGATGGTGATTTAATGAACCATTAGTCGGCCGGTGCACAGGAAACGAGTGTGCTGCCTGGACACAAGTGCAGTGAATGAGTTCTTCAGTGCCATCGCATTCTAAGTGCATTTGTGCTATAGTGAAGTGCATTACAAGAGGGCTGCATTGTATCAACTGATTTAACTGACCAGGAAGCTAGATTCATTCTGTTTTCTTATCTAAGGCCGAGGTGACAATAAAGATGCCACAATTCCTCTCATGGACTTGGGTTAGGGAAGTTGCATCTGGGGTTTCACCCTTTACACTGCTGTTGACTGACTCTGCCGATGGGGAAGTGCATTCATACCTTGAAGATGTAGATGTTTGGTCTTGACAGAATAGTTAGCTGTGATGCCTTGTGGTTGACTAGCTTGCTGATGCTCAGGTGTTCGAGCTCACATATGCTGATCACTTGGGGAGGTACTGGAGGCTGACTAATCCCCCTACCAACCCGCCTGTTCCCTCCGCTCAGCCGGCTCTGGCCTGATCCACGTCCCGCGACCCATCCGCCCCACCATTTGTGAGAGAGCCTTCAGCCACTCTGCCCCCAACCTCTGGAATTCTATCCCCCAGTCACTCCGCCTCGCCCCCTCCTTAGTCTCCTTCAAGACCTGCCTCAAGACCCTCCTCTTCGACCATGCAATCGGCCACCCCCCTTCCCCTCCCCTCCCTCCCCCTCCCAAACCCAGCTTGGGTCTGAAATGCAGTACTCTGTCCAGTGCCTTGGGACGTCCTCCCGATGTGCAAGGCGCTATACAAATGTAATCTTGTTGTTGTCGTAATCTGCTTGTTTTGTTTTTATCAAAGTTTGACTGTTGTTTCAGTGGTCTTCATGGGGAGTGAGAAGTTTCCAGATGAGGATGGATTTGATGCCTTCCTGAAAAAGCATGGTGGCAGTGACAATGCATCAACTGACTGTGAAACCACAGTGTTTCAGTTTGATATTCAGAGAAAGTATTTCAAGGAAGCCCTCGATAGGTAAGCATGTATTCTGCTGTTTGTGGTGTTAAATTTGCCATTTGGAATCAAGCCTATTAGCTTCTGGTTTGGGAAATGTGTTTACCAAAGATTTCACCAGAATTTAAGGGGCAAGGAAATTGGGCTTAAATCGCCTTTCCCTTATGATGTACTCCTGTTTGAATGAGGAGATGGACAAATGGAAGTCAGTGAGTAGAGGAAGGAAAAGGTGTACAGTATGTTTCTAGATGGGTAGTGATTTGCTCTTGTATGGGTGAGATTCTTAGGGGTATGCAGCGAGTAATCCAACATAATGTATATATTGACTTTTGTAATGATCTAAAACCACTTTTCTGTGGGTTGCTGGACAGAAATGCTTGGAGCAGGTGGACAAACCTGAAAGTCCAGGAGAACTTGGGAAACACAACGGATTCAATACTTCATCAGCGAACCAAATAATTTAGTCCTTTAATCCCTTTAATCATTTTGAAACAAATGCCTATATATGGACTTTTTTATATATATCTCTATATATATATGTATAGTTGATTAGAAACTAAGAGATGAAGCGTGCTCATGATAACAGAGAGAACTTCATGTTAATGCTAGCAATTTCTGACCTTTCTCAACCTGGCTTATTAGAATAAAAAAAATGTATAGACTTGTATCTTGTATGTAGTGTGTGCAGGTGTAATGAGAAGGGAGAGAATTAGCTGAAGAAATGGAAGATACACCAGTTTAATATCTGCATTTTGACAGCATACTGAATATTTTCCAAAAGGAACCAAAACTAACGTTATTTCTTCAGATGGGCTCAGTTTTTCATTGGCCCCTTAATGATCCGAGATACCATTGACCGAGAAGTAGAAGCTGTGGACAGTGGTAAGTTGTTCATTTCACTCTACGTTTTCTTATTTGTGCTTTTACATTGATCTCTAGATGTAATGTTTCTCTATCAATTGTTATTCACTCCAGTTGAACTATATCACAAGAGATAGGGGTGTGGGAATTTTATACATGTGTAATACAGTTACTAACTTCAGAGTAAAAATCTTTGAAACGTCTTCCTCGTGTGAAAGTGCTATATCAAATGCATATTGTCGGCCTTCCCAACTCCTCCCTTCACAGGCTGCAGATAATCCAGAACTCTGCAGCCCATGTCCTCTTCCGCACCAAACTCCGTGACCCCATCTCCCCCATTCTCACCCGATTCCATTGGCTCCCTATCCTTCAGAGACTCCAGTTCAAAATCCTGCTCCTCACCTACAAAACCCTCAATGGTCTCTCCCCACCCTACCTCTGTGACCTCCTAATCCCCTACCAACCCGCCCGCTCCCTCCGCTCAGCTGGCTCCAGCCTGCTCCATGTCCCCCGCCCCACCATTGGCGGGAGAGCCTTCAGCCACTTTGCCCCCAATCTCTGGAACTCCATCCCCCAATCACTCCACCTCCTTAGCCTCCTTCAAGTCCCGCCTCAAAACCTTCCTCTTCGACCATGCAATTGGTCACCCCCTTTCCCCTCCCTTCTCCCCTCTGACCCCAGCTCGGGTCTGAAATGCTGTACACTGTCCAGCGCCTTGGGACGTCCTCCCGATGTGAAAGGCGCTATACAAATGTAATCTTGTTGTTATTGTTGTATAAGTAGACATTTGTAGGTAATGAACGTAGTATCCTTAAATCCTATTTCACATTTTCTCTGGGTAGAGTTTCAGCTTGCAATTCCATCTGACTCCAGCAGGAAAGAGGTGTTATTTGGAAGCCTCGCCAAACCTGGTCATCCTATGAGCAAATTCTTTTGGGGTAAGATATCTGTTTCCTTATTAGCTCCTGTCCTAGGATTATACATCACTTGCTTTTACATTTTGAAGATTCACACGTTTTTGAAATCTCAACAGGAAATTCACAGACACTGAAACATAATCCCAAACAACAAGGCATTGACGTCCATGCCAGACTTCAAGAGTTCTGGAAGCGTCATTATTCTGCTCATTACATCACTCTGGCTGTCCAATCAAAAGGTTCCTTTTAATAAATGATGCTCCATGTTTCCTCTTTTAGTTTAAATAGGTTCTTTTTGTTATCTATTTAATGTTTAGTTGACAAGGTTTGCATAATTATTTATAACTATGAAAAATTCTGTTTTTTGTTTGGAAGTTCTTTTTGTTGGTGTAAATTTTCATTTGACCAAAGTTCAATAGTATTAATTTTGTTTGTCTTGTGATAATATTGCAGAAAGTCTGAATGCTTTGGAAGCCTGGGTGAAAGAAATATTTTCAAGCATACCAAACAAGTATGTTTTTTTACGCATTATGTAAAATATTTCTATAAAATATAACTACATTTTGGTTTTCTATTATTGAAAAATGTTTTTGTGTGTATATACTGCAGGATTGGTGGCAATTATTGTGATTTTGTCATTGTTTTCCCACCAAACTGCTATCGTCAATCTCACCGACCCATTGTGAATCTTAAATCATTTAATTAGTTAAATATGAATTAATGCTTAGGAGAATTATTTTAAATGTTACCTCGTTGAAATGCTCAGTTTGTTGCTAATTGCTTGAAATATAAGCTTTAAATGCCAACTGCGAGGCGATGCTGTAATTCCTCGAATCTAAAGTCGAGGGAATGCGCTCAGCTGCCACTGCGTCTGCTATTCCCTTCCCATCTCCTCCTTCCACCCCGGCCCTTACCCATCCCTCCCTCCACACCTTTGAACCTGTCTCCCGCTCCTTTCTCATCACCACCATAACCCGTATGAAACCGACCACCAACTCCCTGGACCCTATCCCTCTCCTTACCTCCCAGCTCCAACTCCTTGCCCCTCTACTCATTGACATCGTAAACCTCTCCCTGTCCTCTGGTACTGTTCCCACCCCATTAAAAAAACACTGTCATCACTCCTTAAAAATCCCCTCCTTGGACCCTTCTCTACTCCCTCACTACCGTCCCATCTCAAACTTCCCTTTCCTCTCCAAGGTCCTGGAACGAGTTGTTGCTTCTCAGCTTCGCTCCTTCCTCTCCCGCCACTCCCTTCACGAACCCCTCCAATCAGGTTTCCGTGCCTCCCACAGGACAGAAACAGCCCTGGTCAAAGTGACAAATGACATTCTGTCCATCTGCGACCAGGGCTCCCTCTGCCTCCTCGTCCACCTTGACCTCTCTGCTGCTTTCGACACCATCGACCACTCTATCCTCATCCAACACCTCTCCTCTCACCTCAACCTCCACTGTCCTTGACTGGTTTAGCTCTTACTTCTCACACCGCCTGGACTTCATCTCCGCAAACGGCTTCTCCTCTCCTCTAGCCCCCGGACTGTCTCGTGCGGCATTCCTCAGGTCTCTGTCCTTAGTCCCCTCCTCTTCAATATCTATATGTTCCTCATCCGCAGTCATCGGGTCAATTTCCACATGTATGCGGATGACACCCAACTCTATCTCTCTGCCTCCACCCTTGACTCCAGGACCCGCTGCTGTGCTGACAGAATGTCTGTCGGACATCAAGTCCTGGATGAGAGCCAACTCTATTCAGTTGAACATTAACAAGACCGAGGATCCTGATTGGCTCCCGCAGCGCCTCCTCACCTCAGGCGCTGACAGCATCAGCATCCGTGGTTGCACACTCCACCACGCTAAGCCAGTCCAGAACCTTGGGGTCTTGTTTGACCCTCAACTATCCTTTCTACCCCACATCTGCGCCATGACGCGCTCTGCCTTCCCCCACCTCCGCAACATCGCCCGTCTCCACCACTGTCTCTCACTGAAGGCTGCCGAAACCCTCATACATGCTTTCATTACATCGAGGCTCGACTATGCAAACTCACTGCTTGTTGGCCTCCCCAACTCCTCCCTCCACAGGCTGCAGATCATCCAGAATTCTGCAGCCCGTGTTCTCTCCCGCACCAGGCTCCGTGACCCTATCACCCCCACCCTCGCCCGACTCCACTGGCTTTCCATCATCGAGGATACAGTTCAAGATCCTGGTCCTCATCTTCAAAGCCCTCCATGGTCTTACTCCCCCCCCCCCCCCCCCCCACCTCTGCGATCTCCTAATCCCCTACCATTCTGCTCACTCCTTCTGCTCAGCGGGCACCGGCCTGCTTCACGTCCCCCGTCTCACTCGCCCCACTATTGGCGGGCGGGCATCCTGCCACTCTGCCCCCACCCTCTGGAACTCCATCCGGCAGTCACTCTGCCTCGCCCCCTCCCTTGCCACCTTCAAGACCCATCTCAAGATCCTCTTCGACCGTGCTTTCGAGCTCCCTGCTTCCCTCCCCGACCTCCAGCTCGGGTCCGTAACTCTGTCTATCCAGCGCCTTGGGATGTCCTCGCGACATGAAAGGCACTTTACAAATGTAATTTTGTTGTTGTTGTAAATGGGCATAAAATAAATATTTTCCTCGTACTGTCCCTTGTTTGTTGTGAAGTGACCTGCCCAGGCCGGACTTCAGTCATTTCATGGATCCCTTTGAAACAGATGAATTTCACAAACTTTATCGAGGTGAGTTCATTTACAAAGCAATATCACCTTCGCTCAGCCCTCTTATTCAATGTTATGTCCACATTGAATATGGAAATCCCTGAGCAGTTGCGTATATTAAATAATTAGGGCTTATAGAGATGTATATAACATATAACTGCTGATTTAGATGTCAGAATTTATAAATACAGGTCTTATGCTTATTACTGTAACCCGATGCTCCCTGTAGCTTTATGTATTGTGAGGCTGAGTTAACTGGAGAAATCAATCTGTTTATCTTCAAAACACATTGCAATAAATCTTAAAGATGCACAATTATTAACATCTGTGCACCATTTCCATCAATTTAAAATGAAAATAATTTTGGTATTTCAAACTAAAGGGAAAAGACAGTTGAATTATGAACTCTCTCAAGCATTCACATTAACAATGAAGATTTAGTATATCAAAGCTACTGTGATTCAAATTGACTAACATTAACCTGTGCATTGTAATCCGCATATTCTCTTTGTTTTGCAGTTGTTCCTGTGACTAAAGTTCATTCTCTGAACATAACGTGGGCGCTCCCACCCCAGAAACAGCATTACAGGTATAATATTCCTCATTGTGAAATCCTGTTTGAGAAACATTTCAAATTAGACTTCCAGTGCCTACTGGGGAAAATACTTAAGAATGTTATAAAGGGTGCTATTAATATTTATCTTTACTCAGGTGCTATAGGGAGCAGGCAAGGTAGATTTAGAAGCAATAGGATGAATCTTGTGGAATTGTATTTTGAATAGGTAATTAAACTAGAGGATGAGCAATACAGAAGATGTAGTCTACTTGGATTTTCAGAATATGTTTGATAAGATTTCACAAATTAAACGTTTAAAGGCAAGTTAAACTCAAGTAGAACATGCACCATGACGAGGGAGGAATTTAGTGAAAGGGTGATTTACATAGATTTACATTGAATGTAGAGCATGGAAAAAGACCAATTCGCCCAACTAGTCCGTTCTAGTGCTTATTCCCCACATGTTTCTCCGTCTACTGTTACTCTCTCTCATACCCTTCTAGACCTACTGCTACTGTTTCCCATATCCTTCTAGATGGGAGAAATCTAAAATAAAAGCTGTGACTAATTAATCCTGTTTTAATAACTCCCTTTAATTACCTTGTTAGGGTCAAGCCACTCCAGTATATATCCTGGCTGATAGGACATGAAGGAAAAGGGAGTATCCTGTCACTTCTTCGGAAGATGTAAGTACTGAGAGTTATTAAATATGTTTTCACCCTGAATTGTCTTATTTATTCACAAAACGTATAGAGCACTAATTCTAACTTATTTAGAAGAAAGCAGGTCACTTCACAACAAACAAGGGACAGTACGAGAAAAATATTTAGTTTATGCCCATTTACAACAACAAAATTACATTTGTAAAGTGCCTTTCATGTTGGGAGGACATCGCAAGCTGTTGATCTCTCTCTGCTAGGAAGCAAACCTCGATTTATACAATTGCTTTCGATAGAGTGAATTGTCCTAAATAACTAATAAACTTTTGAAGAAACACTGTCATGGCGATTTAAAAACCCTGAACTTTAACTTGTTTTCTTAATGTACGTTCCTCCTTCCCACAAACAACATATTATTGTTGTAGCATAGATTGTGCAAATTCTTCCTCAAATCCCAATCTGATAGCCTCAGAGCGAAACACTAAACCACACAAACATCAAGTTTTCCCTAAGGCTGCCTAGGTGAGGAGCAAATGGGCATTTGTAACACAGCTCTGTGCAAGGCATCTGTATTATGATTCACCTGTTTGCTTGAGGTTTCAGAATTGTATTATTTATGGTCTGAGAAAGAACACGTGTACGTATGTAAACCTATTATGTGACTACAATCTGGTATAGTCTTAACAATTATTTTTGTCTTGAAGTATATTAAGATAATATAAAATTACATTTGTTTAGCGTTTCATGTTGGGAGGATGTCCCAAGGCGCTGATAAACTGCGGATGTTGCACAAAACTGGTGCATAAATGATTGTGTTGAACTCATTCTTGTTATACGGTGTAAATTTGACCTAGAAATTGTTTTAAAAATGGATATTATGTAACTGTATTACACTTACCCACATCAATAAAACATAATGGCTCCGAACTATCCTAAGATCCAATACTGAACCTTAGGAATGATTAGTTTTTCCTTCAGTTTTTTAATTATAATGTAAAATGTATTGATATTTTGCAGCCTTGAAATACTGTCTTGGTTTCATTGTTGCAATACTTTTGCCACGTGTGTGTGTTCTGCAGACGTATAAATAAAGGAATTATTTCTTCTAGGTGTTTGGCTCTTGCATTATTTGCAGGAAATGATGAGACTGGATTTGAACAAAATTCAACCTATTCAGTGTTCAACATTTCTATTACATTGACTGATGAAGGCTATGAGCAATTCTATGAGGTAAAGACAGTTGGGAATTGTTTTCTCCAACCTACATATTAGTTTCAATTTTGAATTTGATTGATTTTGAATTTAGTTTGTAGTTAGAAAGAATACTGAACTTATATTTTTATAGCATTGGAATGCCTCAAAGTATTTGGCAGTAATTACTTTCACTTCCAAACTCATTTTCTTCAGGGATATCCTGCAATGTCAATTCAGAACATATTTACTAATGTTTGCCTTTGTCCTTGTTCAGGTTGCGCATATTGTGTTTCAGTACATGAAAATGCTGCAATTACTCGGTCCTCAGCAAAGGTACATTGTTACATTTCAATTTTTGACTGAAAACTATGTTCAGAAAACCTTGTATAGACCATGAGATAGCTGCACAAAACATTCTCTATGGATGAGAAGTAATTAGCAAGTGCAGAAAGTCTGGTAGACTTAGCTTCCATTGCTTAAAGCAACTACCTGACTGCCATGTCAGCGGGTCAGCACTGTGTGCAGGAAGCAAGTCTGATGTCACTTCCTGCTGTCTGTCCACTATGTGTAGGAAACGTGTCATTGCGTGAAGGAAGTATGTGTGCAGCACATGGGAAGCGACCCAACAACCAAAAGCCAGATTTTTTTTGCTTAGAATGTAGCTGCTGTGATACTGGAACTGGGCAACGGCTTTATTTGTGCTACATCTTGTTTTGTTGAGAGACCTAGAAATCTCACTTTGTTTTTAATAAAGAATGAATGAACACAGTCCATCATTTGTTTTTCTAGAATTTATGAAGAGATTCAGAAAATTGAAGACAATGATTTCCATTACCAGGAACAGGTGTGTTTTAGGCAACTACTCCCTGCATATTCGTGAATGAATTGATCAGCCAAGCATTTCAGCAGAACTATGTTCCTGACCTTTCTGCGTTCTCTTTAGACTGATCCTATTGACTACGTGGAAGATATTTGTGAAAATATGCAGCTTTACAAAAAGGAGGATTTTCTCACTGGTAACCAGTTATTATTCGAATACAAGCCAGAGGTAATTCAGCTCCTTAACTATCAGGAAGATTCATCCTTTCCTGTAATCAGAATCTCACAATGTAATTTGCATATGTTAGACTCAAAACTGAAATTGTAACACTCTTATTGAAACTGTCAAATTACATCTGTAAAGCGCCTTTCACGTCGGAAGGACATCTCAAGGTGCTGACCAGACAGAGTTACGGACCTGAGCTAAGGGTCGGGGTCAGGGAGGGTGGAGGGCAGGGGTGGGGAAGCAGGAAGATCAAAAGCATGGTCGAAGAGGCAGGTCTTGAGATGGGTCTAGCAGGTGGCGAGGGAGGGGGCGAGACGGAGGTACTGTGGGATGGAGTTCCAGAGAGTGGGGGCAGAGTGGCTGAAGATAGGCCAGCCAATAGTGGAGCCAACAAGGCGGGGGACGTGAAGCAGGCTGGAGCTCGCTGAGTGGAAGGAGTGGGCAGGTTTGTCGAGGGTTAGGAGGTCGCAGAGGTAGGGGAGCGCAAGACCATGGAGGGCTTTGAAGATGAGGACCAGGATCTTGAACTGTATCCTCTGTGTGATGGGAAGCCAGTAGAGTTGCGCGAGGATGGGAGTGATAGGGTCACGGAGCTTGGTGCGGGAGAGAACACGGGCTGCAGAGTTAGTTCTGGATGATCTGCAGCCTGTGGAGGGAGGAGTTGGGGAGGCTGACAAGTATTGAGTTTGCGTAGACAAGCCTCGATGTAATGAAAGCATGTATGAGGGTTTCGGCAGCCTGTGGTGTGAGACAGTGGTGGAGCCGGGCGATGTTGCAGAGGTGGAGGAAGGCAGAGTGGGCCATGGTGCAGATGTAGGGGTAGAAAGGATAGTTGAAGGTCAAACAAGACCCCAAGGTTCCGGATTGGCTTAGCGTGGTGGAGTGTGCATCCATGGATGGTAATACTGTCAGAGCCTGAGGTGAGGAGGCGCTGACGGGAGCCAATCAGGAGAGCCTCGGTCTTGTTGATGTTCAACTGAAGAGAGTTAGCTCTCATCCAGGACCATGTCCTTTAAATGTATTGGAAGCACTTGATCCTAGTACGAGTTGTAGTGTTTTTAGTTAAACCAGAAACTAAAATAGAGCAAATGTAGATAGTGCATTTAATCCATTGAATTTTACACTAATATAATAATCCTTGCATTTGATACAGGGCTTTTCACGTCTTCTAGGCGTCTCAAAGCGCTTCACAGAATATACTGTAAAGTGAATTGACCGTATATTTGTGGGCGAAATGCGGCAGCCAATTACGCACAGCAGTGAGTGTCCCACAAACAGTCATGGATTGAAAATGACCAATTTATTATTGTATTGTTTTGAAGGGATTGTTATTAGGCTCTGTGTGGAGTAAGGAAACTTGCCCAAGGTTTCGCCCTGCCTTGGGCAAGTTTCGTTACTCCACACGCCTAATAATTTAGCTGTTTTCAGTAGTACAGAGACTGCGCTTGTGAAAGTCACAAACGACATCCTCTCTATCTGTGACCAGGGCTCCCTCTGCCTCCTTGTCCTCCTGGACCTCTCCGCCACGTTCGACACAGTCGATCACGCCATCCTCCTCCACCGCCTTTCCTCCGTCATCCACCTCAGTGGGACCGCACTCACCTGGTTCGAGTCCTACCTCACAAACCGCCAGCAGTACATCTGCACAAACGGCTTCTCCTCCCGCTCTCACCCGGTTACGTGTGGGGTACCCCAAGGATCCATCCTTGGCCCCCTCCTTTTTCTGATCTACACGCTCCCTCTTGGGGATGTCATCCGCAGACATGGGGTACACTTTCACATGTATGCAGATGACACCCAACTCTATTTTTCCACCTCTCTTTGTGGCCCCCAGTCCCCTGATGTTCTGTCAGCTGCCTGTCAGATCTCAGGGGCTGGATGAGCGCAAACTCCCTTCAGCTGAACGTTGACAAGACAGAAGCCATACTCTTTGGCTCTCGTCAGCGTCTAAAATCTCATGGCTCTCACCTCCTCCACCTACCCGACCTCCTCCTAAAACTCTCCGAACCCGTACTCAATCTAGGCGTCAGGTTCAACCCACAATTATCCGTCCTCCCCCACATCCGGTCCCTCACCAGCACTGCTTTCTTCCACCTCCGACGCATCGCCTGTCTCCGCCAATACCTCTCCCCAAAAGCCGCTGAAACTCTGGTCCATGCAGTTGTCACATCTTGGCTGGACTACTCTAATGCCCTCCTCTCCGGTCTCCCATCCACTACCATCCATAAAACCCAAATCATTCAAAACTCTGCTGCCCGCATTCTCACCCGCACGAAACTCCGCTCCCCGATTACCCCAGTCCTGGCCAGACTGCACTGGCTGCCTATCCCAGAGAGGATCGATTTCAAGATCCTCAGCCTTGTATTCAAGTCCCTGAACTCCTCTGCACCCCCCGACCTCTCTGACCTCTCTCCTCAAACCTCTCTCCGTTGCCTTCGTTCCTCCGGGTCTGGCCTCCTCCTCGTCCCCCGGGTCCTCCGCTCCACCCTCGGCAGCCGTGCCTTCAGCCACTATGCCACGAGGCTCTGGAACTGCCTTCCTCACTCCCTTCGTCTCGCTCCCTCCCTTCCCATTTTCAGGTCTCTGCTGAAGACCTTTCTTTTCGACCGCGACCTTTGGTCACCTTCCCCCCCCCCCCCCCCCCTCCCCCTGGCTCGGTCCCGGGATCCGTTACTGTAAAGCGCTCTGAGACGCCGTCTGGCGTGGAGGGCACTATATAAATCCAAGTTGTTGTTGTTGTACTGCCACATACCACACTAGGTGTACCTAATGCTTTTTTTGTAGACAACCCAAGTGAAAGGACAATGCCTTGGGATGTTCTCCCCATGTGAAAGTTGCAATCTAAATTTGTTGTTGTCGCCTAGCCCTTGAACAGTGTTAGTGATTGATTTCCCTTTAACAATATCAAATAAGAATGACTAACCAGAACTAATAAATAATGTAAACATTCAGTTTCAGAAATCTACATTGTTTTTCAGTGAACTTCAGTCTTAGAAAATCATTTACACTTTCTTTGCAGAATAATTGTATATTTTGATGGTATTCTGAGAGTCCTTTTTTAATTCTATCAACTCTTCTATACTTTGTTCACAGGTGATTGCAACGGCCCTTTCATATCTCAAACCACAGAGAGCTAATCTCATTCTTCTTTCTCCCAATAATGAAGGCCAATGTAATCTGAAAGAACAGTGGTTTGGTACTCAGTACAGTGTTGAAGGTAAGGTGTTTGACCAGTAAAAGAACACTTTGGAGACTGCAGATTAGTTGTCTAACAATAAGATGGTTGGTTAAATTATCTGTAATATATAAATCTTCCTGGTGAGATTTCACTATGTACTGCTGAAGCCGGGTACTTTTAAAAATTTACTAAGTAACAATATGGTGAAAAGGAACAAAGCAATTCAGTTGAACCATTGAGTTCCAAATATATTACTAGAAGATAATGAATCTTCATTTGTTTCATCCTGAAATAGTTTGGTTCAGAAATAGGTACAGAAGTATCTCCTTGCTGTTTTGGTTTGCTGTTTGCCATGATTTCACTGAAATGTTAAATATTCCTGTTGGAGTGCTGAATTTCCTGATCTTTTTGTAAAGACTGATTGATTACTCGGTTAGTGCAACAAGACTATTATTAACATGACCATGTTTGCAATTAACGAACGCCTTTGCAGTCATTTGATGAGGTAGTTATAAGCTTGGATAAAATGTAACTTAGCTTTACACTAGGAAACCGAATATGTTGATGGCGGCCCCTCTCTCTCACACACACTCTCACTCTCTTTCTCTCACACACACACACTCTGGCCTGGACTACACACACTCTCCCTCTCTCCCCCCCCTCCCCCCCCTCAGTCTCTCACACACACTCTCTATGCACGGCGCAAAGGCACTTTGAAGTTTGTTGATGTCAGCGACCTCCTTGCCAACTCCAGAGGTGCTAACGAGCAATCGCAGTTTAATTTGCTTCATTACATGGGACTTGTTTTATGGATCCAAATCACTACTTTATAATGGAGTTGGACCCCAGAATGTGGCATGCTTGTCTATTTCATTGGAAAAATAGATTAAAATGCTTCATTGGTTATGAACGCGGGTGACCTGTGGATTGTTTGTGGATTTTATAGAATAATTCAAGTAGTTCTAATAAGAAACCAGATCTTTCTAAAGTTTTCTATTGCTGTTCCCAGATGTTGTCAAAAGGTGGGCTGAGATATGGAAAGGTGACTTTACATTGAACGCTGAGCTTCATCTGCCAGTGGAGAATAAGTTTATAGGCAAGTTGTGGATTACGGTTTTCTATATTTGAGTTTGCAGTTAAATTATGATAATCTTATTTTTTTTAAAGTTTTAACTAGAAACTGAATTTAGGATTTTTTTGATGATAACTATGAGGTGTTTTTCTTCTCAGCAACTGATTTTGCATTGAAAAATTCTGATTGCACTGATACGGAGTATCCAGTGAAGGTTCTGGGTAAAGAGTACGGCTGTGTGTGGTACAAAAAAGATAATAAATTTAAAATTCCAAAAGGTAAGTTGGATTTACTAAATTAATACAAGAGATTTCTGGTATGAGCACTTCAATGTTGGTTATAGAGTGGGTGGGTGGGAGTAGAAGAGAGAATTCCAGCCTCATAGAAACATAGATTTGCAAAGGCTGCAAACTCCGGCCTCTCTGACTCCCACGTAGGATGCCTGGTTTAGGTTACAATTCAATGCTGTAGAGCGCCTTTACCGTGTCTGTTTGTTAGGTTTCCTCTGGGCCACAAGGGGGCAACAGGCACCGCTTGTAATACAATTTTAGTAAAACATTTTTAACTTCATCTTCAGTTTTAAATCTGTGGGTGTATTTTTATTTAAACCATCTGATTATTAGTTAGGGAAATTAATATTACAGAAAAAGGTAAATACTAACTTGTGTCATTTTTTTGCCCTTATAGGTTACATCCGATTCCATTTGATATCTCCTCTCATCCAGGAATCTCCAGAAAAGTAAGAGTTGATATAAATCAGCAGAGAAATAAGAATGTAATGCAACCAAACTGCTAATGGTGCTGAAGACTTGCAAATTAATGAAGTGAAGCATGCAGGACTTTGTGGCTTTGGGGTTATTAAGTATGAACTAAACACATTTATTGAAGAAAAGATTGAGCTGCGATATGATCCAAATCTTTTAAATTACTGAGGGAAATAGGGTAATGCAAGAATAAGCAGACCATTTTTTTCCCTTAGGGAGTAGAACTAGTGGCCACAATTAGTTCTTTACTGTAATATATAACCACATTACCTTTGTTCCTTTTAATAAATCTGCTGTAATTTAATTTCTGTTTACAAACAGTAATAACTATTTTCCCACCCAGCCTGGTCCTTTTTGATTTATTTGTGAACATTCTGGCCCACAACCTGGCCGAACCTGCATACGAGGCAGACGTGGCTCAGTTGGAATACAGTCTCTTGGCAGAAGAGCATGGACTCGTCATCAAAGTGAAAGGGTTTAACCACAAACTTGAAGTAAGTAGGTGTTTGTCTGTGTTATGTCGTTGAACTATAAATTCCGGTAAATACTAAGGTGTAGGCTGTACAGATCCATAAATTGTAAGCTGTATTTTAAATGAACAAAAAGGTGTGTTGCTTCCTGTGATACTTCAGCAGTCTAGCTGACGCATTGAGAATGATAGCCAGTTAGGAACCTATCAACTTGTCCGCACCCTCCGCTCAGCAGGCTCCAGCCTGCTCCAGGTCTCCCGTCTGACCCACCCTACCATCGGTGGCCGGGCTTTCAGCCTCTCTGCTCCTACTCTTTGAAACTCCATCTCACAATCCCTTCGCCTTGCTCCCTCTCTTGCCTCTTTCATGACGCGACTCAAGACCCTTCTTTTTGACCGTGCCTTCAGCCGCCCCTCCTACCCCCTCTGCTATCCCTCATCCCAACCCTGCCCCCACACTCGGGTCCTGATCCCTGACTCTTCAGCACATTGGGACGTCCTCCTGACGTAAAAGGCACTTTACAAATGTAATTTTGTTGTTGATATCATTAGAATTTAACCTGTCTTTTTGTGCACTTACTTCTTCTGTTTGTGGATAGGGATCTCAGCACTGGAGAATGAGATGTGTTGCTGTTGCCCACTGTCAAATTCATTGTTTTTTGGGGGTTGCAGATTTATGAAAGAACTGCTGGGCGGGAGCAAAAGGCTTTTCACACTGGAGAGTAATGTAAAGTAACTAGATTTGATGTATAGGGATGTTTTTTATTCTTTTCAAGTAATTCTTGATGTAATATAAAAAACCATTAACTTCTGAAAAGAATATGCTGTTTGAATGTCTTCCTGTAAACTATTGTAGATTTTGTACAACTGAAATAAGTTAGGCATTTACATTCAATTTTGCTTGTGTTTTGCCAGCTCCTGTTCCAACTCATTATTGATCACCTGGCTCAGTTTACGACGACGCCAGAAGTGTTTGCAATGATCACAGAACAACTGAAAAAGAGTTACTTCAATATTTTAATCAAGCCTGAAAAACTGGGGAAGTAAGTAAGGGGGGAAATAAATTTGATTCTAATGTGATTGCAATATTAAATACTTTTGAGTTTGTACACAGATTTTTTGTGTCTTTATTGTAAAGTGACTACTGGGGTTTGGACAGAATTTTGAGTGGAGGTTTTGAGGAGCACATTTTAGCTGTATTGTCATTAATTTTATTCCTTCAAGCTACATGCTTAGTAAATATAGTATCGGCTTCATATATGGATCTAATACAGTGTGGAATGCAAACATGAATGCAACTCAGGCTCGGCAAGCTATTGTAGGAGATGGGTGTCAGTGAGACTGAAGTAAAAAATCAAATACTTTCAAGAGGAGAGAGAATGTGGAGCTACCCTCCTCCCCTCTGAAATCAAATAGCAAATAAAGTGCAGATTCCAATAAACCTGCCTCTGTATATAATTTTTACTTTTTTTTCCAGGGAGATCCGTCTGTTGATCCTGGAACATGGACACTGGTCCTTGATGGAAAAGTACCAAGCTCTAATGAATGCTTCTACCACGGTCGAGACACTAACATCATTTGTGAAGAAATTTAAACAAGAGTTGTTTATAGAAGGATTAGTGCAAGGAAATTTCACAAGCAAAGTAAGTGCTTCACCTTTCAATTGACTTAAAAAGATTGTTAAAAGACTTCAAACGATTTTACACCGTTGACAACAGGCATTTCTACTTTCAAATAAATTATAATTAACTTTAAAATATTTAGATTATTCCAAAAATATAATGGATTGTGTTTTCAATTTCAATCATTCCTTTGATTTTGCTTAGTCTTATCATTAGGAATGTACAAAACATCCTTGTATGAATTATTAATTACAATTTTTTAAAGTCTGGAAATTTATATCTAAGATGAAAGGGCTAATCAATCTTTCTTCAGCTCAACGTGCGAAAAACCGAGGCCCTCCTGATTGGCTCACGTCAGCGCCTCCGCACCTCAGGCGCTGACACCATCAGCATCCAAGGCTGCACTCTCCACCTCTCAAAGCCAGTCAGGAACCTCGGCGTTTTGTTCGACCCTGAGCTGTCCTTTCTCCCTCACATCCGCACCACAACTGGCACCGCCTTCCATCACCTCCGGAATATCGCCAGATTACGGCACTACCTCACCCCTCACGCCGCTGAAACCCTGGTTCACGCCTTTGTCACCTCAAGGCTGGACTATGGGAACTCTCTCCTCGCCGGCCTTCCCGCCCTCCCTCCACACTGCAGGTCATTCAGAACTCTGCAGCTCGTGTACTGTCCCGCACCAGGCTTCGCGATCACATCACTCCCACCCTCGCTCGCCTCCACTGGCTCCCCATCCCCCAGAGGATTGATTTCAAGATCCTCATCCTCACCTACAAGGCCATTCACGGCCTTGCTCCCTCCTACCTCTCCATCCTACTATCCCCCTACCTACCTGCCCGTACCCTCCGTTCCTCTGGCTCCGGTCTGCTCCACATCCCCCGCCCCAACCGCCCTACTATCGGTGGTCGGGCCTTCAGCCTCTCAGCCCCAGGCTCTGGAACTCCATCCCCCAGTGCCTTCGCCGCTTCCTCCCTTTCCTCCTTCAAGGCCGGTCTCAAAACCTTTCTCTTTGACCGTGCCTTCAGCTCCCCTCTCGACTCTCTTCCTCCTCCTCGCTCCCTCCCTTCCCTCCCCTCACCCTGACCATTTCCCCCTCCTCTCTCCCTCCCTTCCCTCCCCTCACCTGACCATTTCCCCCCTGCTCGGGTCATGACCCAACTGTGCAGCGCCTTGGGACGTCCTCCTGACGTGAAAGGCGCTCTATAAATGGAATCTTGTTGTTGTTGTTGTTGATTAGTAACTTCACTCATGTGTTGGGGGTATGTGCTCCCAGAATCACTCTATTTTGTTCAGCGTTGGGGGCTAGCCAGGTAATTGGATTCCAACCTCAGGAAAGAATAGCAGTGGTGCGTTTGCACTCACAAACTTCAGTTCCTACTGGGCTTCCAGGTAATCAAAATATTCACTCCCATTTGCTGTAAATCGAGCTGCTGTAGGGCACTGATGGCTTCCCCTATAAATCAGGTTCCAGGGAGTAAAGTTGCCTCACTACAAACATAAATGCATTTTTTTTCCCCCACTGTATCTTTGAAAAGAAATTGCTCCCGCTAGACTGCCCCTTTTAAGCAATGTTCAGTTACAACTGGCCCAATATACTCAATTTAATGATCAAATTCTAAAATTGTATTTGGTAATATATGAACTTTCAATATTAATTAATACTTTTTTCCCTCTCAAGGAGTCTGTTGAATTTCTAAATTACGTTGTGCAGTAAGTACCTAATTTCTTTCTGATATTTATAACACTAGGATATAAAAAATAAATAAAACTCAATTTAACATTACCTAATTCTATTGTCCAAATTACATTAAATCTGATTAGTGTTTAAATATCACAATGTTCTCTTAGTAAGCAAAAGCTACTATCGTCTTTTTTCCTATTACTGATTGTTTAATGTCATTGAATGTGTGAAATAGACTTGTATCTTGCAACATTTAAAACCATGTTCAATTACCGGGAAGGGCGAAATCTTGGACAAGTTTCCTTACTCCACACGCATCTGTTTACGTAGCAGTAAATAGGAACCCGGTTGTGAGTCGTTGAGCAAGGATTGTTTTCTAGGGGTATTAATGCCTTCAAAAAAATATAAGAGGAATTTGTCACTCAATTCATGACTGTGTGTGGGACACTTCTGTGCACAATTGGCTGCTGCATTTTGACCACAAAATATACAGTCAATTCACTTTACAGTATGTCCTGTGAAGAGCTTTGAGACGTCTCAACCTGATAATGCTCTTTATCAAATACAAGGATTATTATTAAAATTGATGGTCTTAGCACTTGCAACTAACCAGTTAATGTTTGTAACAGGAAGCTGCATTACAAACCATTGTTGAGGAGCATACCTGTTCAATTCAGAGTGGTGGAACTGCCCCAAAAAGCATACATATGCAAGGTGAAATCGCTGAACAAAGGTGATGCCAATTCCGAGGTCACGGTTTACTATCAGGTAATGTACTCTCTGCCATACTACACATCAGGGACTACCAGATGTATCTTAAGCTAAATGTAGAGAGCAATCTGAAGTGGTTTGTGCTTTCTCCCTTCCTCATTCCCCTCTTTTCTTTGGACATAGTGTATAGCAATACTCATGGGTAAGCTATTTAGTATTGAAAAAAGTCCATCCTTCAGCTTATGTGTGACTTAATTATATGATTGTTTTCTTTTAACTTTACCATTCTAAGGCTTGTCTTAAATTTGTCACTGGCATTTCAAAGTTTCCCTTTTTAAAAGTAATATTCTTATGTGCTTTTTATTTTTCAGTCTGGTCCTCAGAACGTAAAAGAATATGCACTTATGGAACTGCTTGTGGTAAGCCATTTCCTCCCCTCCCCCAAGTCAGCACAGGACCTCTTTGAGATTATATAAATGTAAAATTGTCTCCAAGGTGGAAATGAGTTTGAATGAAAGCATGTTGCCGTTTTCCTTGCCGTTTTATACTTTTACTTCCAATTTATAAAGTGACATTTAGACAGTAGAATTGGGAGTAAACAACTTTTGCATCTTTGTGTAAATGTGAGGGCAACAGAGGATGAGAATATTTAGTGTAAGCTTTTCTTATTGTTCACTAGGATATAGTTAGTTAGGGTGTGGATCCCCACATTTATTGAAACAAAATATCCAAAATACGCTGAGTGCTTCAAAATACTCTCAGGAAGCCAACATGGTTATCCTCTGGTTTATCAGGCTGTTGTTGGAAGTCCCTACATTTACATTTTGGTTTCCTGGTCACCAGCTTGTGTTTAAGTGCTGATGGAGTTGACTGTCTTTCTGCACATATGGTCCATGAAATCCAAAGTGCTGACCAGCGCTTTATAGATTTTGACCAAATTGGATTTTGGATCCAACCCAATTTGGGCAGACTTGGAAGTTATTTGCAATCAGCAATTCACTATATAATGAGTGTCTAGGGATAAATTACAACTGTATACTGCAACACCGCATTCACTTCCAAGATGTACTGAAATATTTCTCTTGCTGGTCTTTAGATGCACATGGACGAACCTTGCTTTGACTGTCTGAGGACAAAAGAAACACTCGGGTAATACTTTTCTCTTTCTAGTTAATGAGATGTATTTTGCCTCTTTATGTTGACCTCAGTCCAGTTAACCTCTCCCAACTCTGGCCACAGCTTGTTTGGAGGTCTAGTAAGGCATTGCCTCATTTGATCTTTGGAGCTGCTGATTCTGCCTTGAAGAAAGGTCTTGCATTTGATTTGGTTCTTGGTGTGGTAAACATGTGACCTTCTGACCTAATGTTGAGCCAAATAAAAAAAAATACATTGTGTATTTGCCCTATTGTTCATTTTTCCTATTTCTTTTATTTCCTATTCTGTCTCCTTTTTTTAAAAAAAAACTATTTTCTGACTTCTATCTTTACTAGATATTGTTTATCTTTTTTCTCTTCTTTCTTCTAGCAACCACCATCCAATTTGGAAGGTGAGCATCTTGTTAAAGTCTTTTTCATTGGTTCAAAATTCAGCCTCACAGGCTGACTTTTGCAATCAATGAAAAGATAAGACTGAAGGACGTGTCTGACATTCTAAGGGTTGAAATGTCAACAGCCTTCGTGCCTTCCTTGAATTCTACAGTTTAATGCAATAGTGATAGGGAATTTTGCACAACCTGCAAATTTAACTTAATATAATTTGAATTATGGAAATGGGTTTACAGTAGGTTTCGGTGCTGGTGTCAATCCCTTCCACCAAGAAAATCTGCGGCAGCTCGTTGGGCAGGGAAAGGTGAAGAAACTGGCTGTTTGTTCATAAAATGTGCCTTTGTTCGCGAACCAGGAGTTGAATTTAATATTGACTCCCAAATACCAGAGACACAAAATAGCTCTTTCCCCTGACTATTTTTATCTGAAAAAAATGTTGACATGCTTTGACAAGATTGTAAAGCAGCATTGAGTCTCCTTGATTTCAGCAACCAAATGATTCTTATTTTTGTCTGGTTCTGAAACTGCGAACAATCATGGTGAGAAGTATAAGGACCAAAACATGTGGGGAGCAGAGTGTCATGGAGAGTAACTTTTTTTCCTCTAAGGCCTGAATTTTCTAAGTATTCAGTGAGGAGGGAAGATGTGAAAATGTTGGGAAAGGTGTGACCCAATCTGAGTCCCGATTACACTGAAGTACAATCAAATGTGATGAACTGGAAATTTGACGATTGCCAGCATTTCTGTGTAATGAGAATCTGAAACCAAATGACTTCAGTTAAACCTAGTAGAAAACAAATTGCTGTCTGATTTTAATATGCAACAACAGTACAAAATGAATGCAGATGTTTGCATTTTTATAATCTTTTTGAATTTCTGCCCAGTTAACGCTTCAGGTGTTTTAACGCCTTGGAAAGTCCTCCTGACTTGAAAGGTGCTATACAAATGTAACTTTGTATTTTATTTAACAAAGGAGTGCCTTAATAGCTGTCAGGTCTAATATTCATATGCACTTACTGACTACCTAGGCTTCATATATGCTGGGATCAGGTCTTTTCAGCATTGTCGCAAGCATTTGCGTATCAAACAATGCTGCTCAAATAGAGCATCATATTAATTGTTTGACAGCAGGTCACATGAATCATTTAAAAAGACATTCCTAGTCTATTGGCGGTGCTGTGTGAAAACCAGCAAATTTCGGTTCATACCAATATTACTCACCACAACACACAGTTTATGATAATATTGTCTGGTAATGAAGGAAAATATTGTATTTCTTTATACATATTTGTATTTGCATTTCAGGTACAATGTGTATCCCACCTGCCGAAATACCTCTGGAATCGTTGGATTCTCTGTTACAGTAGAAACACAGGCAACAAAATATAGGTAAGGTGGACTATTTTTGTGGATTTTATCTTCCCCCCCCCCCCACACCATCTTTTTTTTACTTCCTCATTGCATTTCGGTGTCTGTAGTTTTCCTTTTATTTTGGTTTTCATTCTAAACACACAAAGATTAAAGTAGGTACAGAATGAATAGAGGTAGCTGATCTTTTGGGGGTCGAGTCAGTAAGTGAAGAAGCAGTCGGAATAGAAAGACAGTTGGTCAAAGAATGAATGTATGGCGGTGGCTGGAAGGAAATAATTGTGAATGTTTAGTGGACAGCAAGGCAAAATGTGTAGAAATAGGACAGAAAGTATATTTTATTGAAGGTCTTGTGATGTACCCTTTTGTCCCATGTAACACGGATTGTGATAATTTCCTGACTGACAACCAGCCGCCATGCCTCTGCCAAAGCAATGTGTCTCTCAGTCTCTCACACACATTGATTCCCTTGTTTTACTTCTCCTCCATCCTCCTGCTGCTGTCCATAGTCACATTCTACTTCATTTTGAAAAATATAAGTTTAGTTCTTTACGATTCAAATTTTATTCAGTATTGGTTTTGGTAATTGTGTTCTAAAATTTCAACAGTACGGAATATGTTGACAAGAAGATTGAAGAATTTCTTTTTAGCTTTTACAAAAGGCTGCAAAATATGAATCAGGATGCCTTCCATTCTCAGGTAAGATACTTTAATTATTGTGGTTCAAAGGACATTGCTGTGTGGTATTGAATAACTTTTTCAGTTGCCCCTCATTTGTCTTGTGGACCATTGTTAAGAGTTAAGGTAATTATTATGCTAAAATTACAAGGTGAAAAAATATGCTGTCTGGCTTTCAGAAGGGATTTCAAAGAATTTCAATGACTTTCAAAACTTCTAGTGTGCTCTTATCCACTTGAGATTCACCTCTGTGCTCTCTCACCATCCCCTGCACTATCGCTATTGATAATCAATTTAAATTCCCTTTTTTTAGTGCTGTATTTTTCTCCCATAGTTAACATATCCAGGATTTTCTGTTGATTTCTGTTCATTGTTGTGCTGAGGTTTATTTTAGAGCTGGCCTTCAGCCTCAGTAGCTGATGTGCGATTGGGGGGGAAAAACAATCAGTACTTGACCATTGAAATTGAACATGCACAACAATGACTACAGCTTCCTTTCTGTTTCAATTTGAACAGGTTACAGCACTGATCAAGCTGAAACAATGTGAAGACATTCATCTAGGAGAAGAAGTGGACAGAAACTGGGCGGAGATTTTTACACAACAGTATCTCTTTGACCGTCTGAACCATGAGGTATTGAGACAGTAATACTGTAGAGTTCAGTGAAGATTTACTGTGTCACTGTGATTTAGTAATACTGTATAGAGCATTAAAGAACATTAACTGATTTGTTTTTAATTTGCAGCATTGATTCCAGAGATGTTAGGACCACCAGACAATTTGTTCCTATCTATAAATCCTGGGGTGTAGTTGGGAAGGGGCAGAGGTAGAAACGAAAATTATTTGATGTTGACAGTTGGTGGAAGTGGGGAAAGAGAAAACTTTATTAAAAATCCTTCTATTATGCCTCTTCATTTTAGTGTTCGTTCTGGGTTCAGTTTGTTCTCAGTTTATCTGGTTCTACCAGGTTTCACTCTTTAGCTGAAGCCGTAATTGCTCTGACTAATAAGCTCTAAAATCCTGTATGAATTAATACAGGGTTTTAATGTAGTGGGGGATTAATGATTCTCTGGCTAATATTTTCAAGGGCTCTGTGGAAACTGGGGCAATAGGATGACAAATGTTATACAATACTCAAATATTCAAACAATACGGCATGAGTCTGGTCATCAGAGACTCTTATCTAAAGAATGTTGCCTCTCACAGTGCAGCAATTTCCCCCAGCACTGCTTTGGTGGATCAGCACAGACTAAAAGTTCTGATGTGGAGCTTCAGCCTACAACCTGACTCCCCAGAGTTCAAAGTGTTGCCAGCTGAGGCAGGCTGGCACTCAGGTTATTTAAGGGGAGATTGTTGAGAATTTTGAGATGCTATTGATTGCTTTCAAAAAAANGTACAAGCAGGAAGTGTCGGAATAGGTTTAGAATGAATGGGTTGTGTCTGAGGAAGCTAATGAATGAGTTTTGAGATGTTTAATTTGATTTTCAGAATGTTTGTTAGAGATCCACATGTGAAGTTTTTAAAGTTCAAGAAAATTGTGATAAGCTGGCCAGCTGGTTTGCAATCTTTTCTAGGAATAGAAATTAAAATTAAATGGAAAAGCTAAATCAGTAGAGTTTCTACTAACCAGTAAGCCCTGCTGGGGAAAGGAAAAGGTGAGTGAATAACAGATGAAGATGGGTTTGTCTTGATGTTATCTGTCAAATAGTGTCTTGCTGTTTAGGCTTGCGCATAAATAGCAACTTTGGCCAACAATCCTAGGGCAGTTAAAGCTTGTGGTATTGACTTAGCTTTTCTCCTGTTAGTTCAGTAGAGCAACGCCCAAGAAATGTGGAGGAGAAATCATTATATTACTGAAAGGAAGGACATTAGCTGGATGTGCAAATCTAAACAAATAGTATGGTATTGCATTTTGGGAAAACCTTTTTCAATTGACTTAGTGAGAGGGCAGAACTAACATAAAGGGAAAAACAATTGGTTTTAAATATCAGTCAGGTGTGAAACCAATTTTTATGGTTTAGTGAAAATAGTAATGCAATAATTGAGCATTCCTATTCTCAGTCCTGTTTGAATTATTAATACACCATGAAGTGATTTTGCCCACAAAATATACAGTAAATTCACTTTACAGTGTATTCTGTGAAGCGCTTTGAGATGTCTCGAAGATGTGATAAGGCGCTGTATCAAATGCCAGGATTTATTGTTATAAGTACTCCATATGGAACAGCTGGTACAACCTCGAAGGTGAGCCACTAAACCTCACTCGATAGTGCTGCACAGAGGAAGGTTGAATCATTGCAAAGGAACAACATGTTTCTTATAAACGGGGAGAAGAAAAAATAATAGACCATTATGATATTGGAGTGATTTGAAAGAGGAATCCATATTGGTTGCACTTATTGTTGTAGCAGTAAACCCAAGTATTGCAGAAGTGATTGTGTATAGTGATGCATATTTGATTTGGATATTTAACGTTTTTTGGTATGGTTTTAATGCAATGGTAATGGTTTTAATGGTTCTGCCTTTCTATCACTTAGCTGGTCACTTTGGGGTGGGGTTCGTGGCTGTAATCTTGCATCCCAATCCAGCACTTTGCAATCCTCTTTCTTTATGGTGCATGAGTCATTTTGGAAAATGTACAAGGGAATGAGGTAGCTTGATATTAACATACAACTTATTACTTTGGAGCGGCCTTAGCTAAACTAAATAATTGGTTGTTTTACAATGGTGTGTTTTGTTTAACAGATTCAAGCTCTGAAATCGTTTACCAAAAATGACCTTGTGCAATGGTTCAAGGCCCACAGAGGAAAAAATAGCAGAAAGCTTAGCATACATGTAAGTAAACATGCTAAATTCAACTTGCCATTGAATTAAGAGGGCTCTAATATGTGTGGAAGGTTTAAATAGTGTAACCTGACCTGAAGTGTAAGATGCCTCCAGCAGGTTAATGAGTGAGATTGGGTACATTACAATCTATGCAGATGCTAATGTAGTTCATTAAAACTGCAAGTTGGATTACAAATTGGTGGCTCTTGGCTTTTGCAGTGGGGTGAGGCACAAAAACAAATTGCATTTATATTGCGCCTTTTATGTTGGGAGGATGTCCCCAGGTGCTGGACAGTGAGGGATAATATTTTACAATATATATATAAAATGTAAATAATTCATGATTATAATTATTATATCAAATAATTTATTTAATATTTAACTTAATTAATTGCTCCTCAATTATTGAATCGTGTCTCATTCTTTTTCATTGGATGTTAATTGCAAAATTAAGAGTGCCTTAATCATGGTTTGCAAATAATTGGTTGTTTGGGTTCAGTTTGTTCTCGGTTTATCTGCTTATACCAGGTTTCACTGTTTAGCTGACGCCCTAATTGCTCTGATTAATAAACTCTAAAGTCTTGTATGAATTAATACAGGGTTTTAATGTAGTAGGAAATTAATGATTCTCTGGCTAATATTTTCAAAGGCTCTGTGGAAACTGGGGCAGTAGGATGCAAATGTTATCCTAATACTCAAATTTACCATGATTAACCAACCTGCAAATTAGACCCCATAAAAAGGAAAAGAAAGTTTTTTAAAAATACTATTGTTATTAGATATAAAGCAGATGTGGCTGCTACACCAATCCTTTCTTCTTGTTCATATACAGCTTTAAAACCAATCTACGTCATTTCAGTTTTGAAATTTTTTAAATTTGCAGCAATAAAAGTGCCACCAGGTTGTGAAACTCATTATTTTATACCAGTCAGTTAGGATTGTGTGGTTTTGTGCAATTACATGAGTTTCCTTGATATAAGGCACTGTCAATAAATATTCTTTTTTAAACGCTCTGAGACGTCTAGTGTGAAAGGTGCAAAGAAATGCGAGTTGTTGATTTGTGAAACCTCAATTGGAGATGAAGTATAATCATTGAGGTAAAATTATAAATGTATTTAAAAGATTTTCTTTTGCAGCACATGGCTATTGTACCCACAATTTTTGGAAAAAATCTGTACTTTCTATTCCTTGCTAAAATACTTTTTTTTAAAATAAGCATTGAACCATCTGGAAATGTAATGATTTTCAAGCTATTTTTGATCGGTTTCTTTCTTTGTTTTGGCATCTGATATTTGATAAATCCCTCGGAGTTTACAGTGCTAGATTTAGAAAGTGTGATTACATTTTACAGATCTGTTATCCTGTAGCTTTAAATTTATTTTGCATTAGTGATCTCATTTGTTGGTTTCATTTGCTGATCAAACAAAACCATTTCCATTTGCTTTCAAGTCTGTTCGGACGTATCTGATAGGAGTGAAGTCAAAATGCTCTTTGTGCTCAGCTGGGCATCAGCATGGCAGTTAGGAAAGGTGACACTGCTTAAAATTCTCAATGCATACTCTAGGTGCAACTAATTTATATCCCAGAAACCAATTTGGAGAAGCAGGATTTTTATTAACGTTCAGAAATTAAGCATTCAGAAACTTGGTTCAGTGTGATTTGCACTTAAGGGGATCGGTGTTTTTCTTGCACCTTCCAGAGTTCTGAGCTTGAAGCTGATGGTAAAGAAAAATTAGAACAAATTGAAATTTGCTTTTCACAATTGAAGTAGCCCTGAGTGGAGAAGAGTACATTTGCACTAATTACTGTCCATTTGTGGTTTCACAGGTAGTAGGATTTGGACAACATGAATATGAAGATCACGACAAAGGTTTGAACGAATCCCTGTATGGAGAGGTCTCTCAGCTCACCTTCTTACCCATTTCCAAACTGATGGAAAATTCACTTCCTATTAACAATTTCCAGAGTTTCACCGAAACCCTCAATCTCTTCCCCTTCCACAAAATATTAAAATGAAATTTGAATGGTGATAGGAAGTTCATGCTGTGTGTTAGAGACTGCAGTGAACATGTAACAGCAGATCCTGCTTTTTAGTGATTTGGGATTGACAATTGGTCGTATACCAAATGTAAGTATGTCAGTATAACTAGCGAATTTAAGAGTGAACTTTGAGGACTGTGTTCCCGGCTCACTCAGTAACGATGGAAAGGCTTTGAAGTTCACTGGAGCACAAATGCAAGTAAATGTATGGATGCTGATGAGGTTGTAATGAGCGTTTTATATTTAAAACCATCTCTGTTAATGCAATTTGAGAGTTGCATGAAGAATTGCCAGGAAGAGCAGCAGCAGTTACAATTGACTCTTCGTGTTGCTGTACTGTCTTTGCAGCTAAAGTGATGGCCCATCATGTCATGAAAGTGAAGCTATTGTGAATATTCCATGTTATCAGTGGGCCTGTTCTTAGTAGATGTGTGTGGGTTGGATGGAGGTTTATTGAATTTTTCTAGCCATGTTCATCTATTGGCCTTATACATAAAACTGTACATTTAGCAGAGCTCAGTTCTTCAATTGAGATTGATCTTAATGTGTTCTCCAAGGAGCCAGCATACTCCGATTAGATTGATGCAAATACAGAACTAGAGTTTAATCTTCAACCAGAGCTTTCAGCATATCCTTTTATCCACCTAGATTCTTGGTGTTGTTTTCACATATGAATTACTGGTTCTGTAACCAGAATAAATATATCTGATACATTATGACAAATTGTCTTTATATAAATGATTACATCTCAATTAATGTGGATCTAAAAACTGAATAAGAATGTGTTTTGCAGCCTACATTCGATACAATACATAAATGGTGCTAAGTTCCACTTCCTTCCCATTGCTATCAATATTTTAATTGCTGCCTTTTTAAAAATCACAACTTTGATCAGTTTTGCAAATATCTATTTTGTGTTTGAAAAGTAAAGCCTTCAATGTGTTTTGAAATCAATTGATACCATCCTTCTGAATTAGACCCTTCTAACTGATTGGTCAAATACTGTGGGGGGGAGTTAACACAGCACATCTTGTGAGTGGTTTTCATATTGCTTAAGGTTGCAAATAGAGAAACGTTGATAACTCTTCGTGGTTTTGCGGGGGATAGAAAGACTAAATGTACTCCTGGAAAATCTGCCATCTAAAGAAATGGTAATTCTAGTGGTTTGGAGAAATTTTACCGTGGAAACCCAGCAAACGCACTGCCCTTACATTGGTCTGGGTGTCAGACCAGTGCTGTCAACTATGTAACCAGTTGTTTTCAGGCAGTTACTGTGACAGCTCTAAACCTTAATGTCTGGGGCAACAAGTGAAAACCCAGAAATACTTTTTCTTACAAACTGACCAAATCCCATGGAGTGGGCAAAGTTACTCCAGGTGGCCAAGGGACTGTTCTCCACTTATAAATGATAGTCAAGAACCACAAATTCATATGATCTTTGCAAAATGTACTTTATGAAGGTTTAAGATGTTGCTACAATAAACATAAGAATGAAAATCAGCTGCAATCATGTTCCACATCCCATTGGCTATCATTCTCGGAATAAAATTCTATACACTTTAATCATGTGACACTCAAATTAATAAGAAGGCCTCAAAGTGTTTTTAAATTATAAAGCAAAATCATTGGCTTCATTTTCATCTTACCATTGCTATATATAACATTTATGCATCATTTCATTAAAACAAGACTGTCCAAATTAATGAAGTATATATATATATGTACACATCTCTACGAAAAAGTTTTTAGACAGAAATGAAAGATTCTCTAGTAAAGCCCTACATTGGTATACATAGGGCATAGCACATTCTAGGAAATTAGTTTTGCACTGCAAATTCTTTACATCTGTACAATGGCAATAGAGAGAAAAAGAGAGTGCACTTAGAATAAATTGTACCGACATCCAAGATCTTTTACTTGGGCTGATTTTTTGACTGTTTTATAGTATACATAAAATTTGGCAGATGGAACTTGTATTGATGACTTGGAGGTCTGCAATTAACATAAAGTTATTTCTAGAGCAGGAGCAAACATTCACAACAGCCATTCTGCAGCCAGTACTAAAGGAAGTCCTTTGTTTATAACTCTCGCAAGATGTTAACAATTCAACCATCTTTTTGAAGTCCATTTTCCCTGAGAAAGGAACCTCTTAAAGTATCACCAGATGAAACCTGAATGATGCATTTTTCAACAAAATGCAATCTTGGTACCAGAAAGCTATAGTTTTATTAAACTTTTTTAAAGAATCTTGATACAAAATTTTCTGTCGCAGGTAAAGGGAGCAAGATTCTCAGTCAAAGGCTGTCGGTTCTACCATGTCAAAGTCGTGGTATTCTAATACCTGCTGCAACCTAACCTCTTCAGCAGAGGGTTGTCGTACACCCAACATTCACCATCTTCATGGAACACCTGGAAGGGGATATCAAATACACTTTTAATACCTTTCTAGTTCAAACAACATATTTTAATACCTTTCTAGTTCAAACAATTAAAAAGTAAGAAATAATTAAATGAATAGAAAGTTATATGAAATGTCGGCACTTTTACACGGTACCATTTATTTCTAAATTGCAATCTTAGAAACTAGCAAGTAAAGAAAGGAAAATTATTTAGTCTTAATTCTTCAAAATTGCGAGCATCCTCTCCACATTGGCTCTATCTAGACGGTGCCAATCCTATGGTGTGTGGAAGATGTTGAGAATGAAGAATAACCTAAACATTCAGAAATAAATACATTTACTGTTTCTGTCAGCAAATCCATATCAGGAAATGTTGTTCTTCTGTTTCCCTGAAGATTAAGTTGGTTGCCCTTTAGTTCAGAAATATGGATATTAAGTAAAATTGAGTTGGGGAAGAAAGAATCCAGAGAAAACGCATGAAATGTTAACATAGAAACAGGAGTAGCATTCAGCCCCTCAAGCCTGTTCCGAAATTCTATAAGATCAGGGCTGATCTGTACTTCAACTCCAATTACCTGCCCTCACTCCATATCCCTTGATCCCCTGACCTTACAAACATCTATTGCTTTATTTAGCTTGAAGGCTGCAGTAGAAATGACCTGTCAAACTGCATAAATTCTGAAATTTTCAGTGCATCTTTGTTCCCAAGAAAAATTGCCAAGCTCCAAAGAAACCAATTGCTTTCTGTTCCTACCATTTATTCTGGTTTATTTCATCTTGTCAGTTTTTAGATACTTTAATTAAAATAATAATTCCAAACAAAAAATTAATTAAAATCATAGAATCTAAATAAGAATATCCTTCAATTGACAGTATTTATGTTGTCTCATACCCGGGTCTCCCACTGAACTTCATTCTCCTTTCTTTCCCTTGCTTCAGCTCTTTGTCTTTCTTCAAGTCGGTGCTTTGCATCTGTGGCAGCATCAATGTCCTTAATTTTCAAGTTGTACGTTACGTCCTTCCAAAGACTACAAAAGACAATTGAAGGTTTTTTTTTAACATTAAATCCATTAAATAATTTCAGACAGGTAAATATTCAATTTGATTCTCAGTTGTATTGAGTTAGCTGACCTGATTGGGATAGCATTAGCTGATCTTTATCACTGCATTAGCTGCACTGTCACTGGGGAAGTCAGCCAAGGTTTGGCACTCTTGAATGCTACAGAGTGAACGAGGCCAGAATCTACAGGTGGGAGGGGGCGTTAGAGCAGAGCAACTGATTATGTCTTAAGTCAAATAACATGACAGATTTGCATGTGGAGGATGACAACTTATACCAAATACCGTGTAGTGCTGATCCCTATGAAACAAGCCAATAGTAACAGTAAGCCCTGGGCTATAGGCAAGAGTAAACCTAATAACGTGGAGAGCCAGATACAGTACGAGACTTACTCTTCTCTTTGCTAGTTTCAGTTCTAAGTTTGCTGATCATGGAACCAACAGTTTACCAAATATGGTCAAAGCACCTCTACACACGAGTGCATTACAATTGGGTTTTGAATCCTTGGGAAGAAGCAGAGTGCAGTTTGTATCCCTATGCAGTGATCGTTAGTGAAGATTGGACTTGGACATTAAGTAAAATATGGCCTCGATTCCAGGAAGAGTCAAAACCTACAAGAGAGGGAAGAAAATGGACAAGAAACATAATATGCTGCAACAAACTTACCTTCTGGATTCAAACTCCTCTTGATCTTCCAATTTTCTTACTTTTTTCTTGATGCTGGGCAATTTCTTTGTATCTACAAATAAGGTACTTTCCTGCATAAAAAGCAAACCATGTAGTTTTTAACTAAGGAACTTCAAATGCTTTAATTCATACAAAAGCAGAGAGGACGTTTCCACATTCTAGATTACAATCATGTTGGCTGCTGCTTTGCCCTGCATTTCTGAACGTCCAACTCACCTCCTCAGGTCACCCAATGTTCCACACAATTCACAAATGCCTTGATATGTTTCATCATTATAGGCAGTATATTAAATGCAAAGATTATTTTACATCTATCCCACAAAGAAGCATGGTCACCAGCTCACAGTTCTGATACTGTATAATGCAGTGGGCAACAACAGGCTGCCTTGTCACATCAATAAACCTGTTTACCAAGTGACGGTCAAAGTGGAGAGAACAAAGGGTTAAGCGGAATCTCAAAAATGCGAGGGACACGTTGCATTTGGAATGGTTCGTCTCCGTGGAGTCCTGTAGCTCAGTGGTTGAGCACTCGCTTTGCAAGTGAGAGACCCGAGTTCAATTCCAGGCGAAACCTTGGGCAAGTTTCCTTACTCCACACAGAGCCTAATAATAATCCCTCCAAAAACAAAACCAATAATAAATTGGTCATTTTCAATCCATGACTGTTTGTGGGACATTGCTGTGCGCAATTGGCTGCCGCGTTCGCCCACAAATATACAGTCAATTCACTTTACAGTGTGTTCTGTGAAGCGCTTTGGGACATCCTCCTGACGTGAAAAGCGCTATATCAAATGCAAGGATTATTATTATTATTAGAAGAGCAGCACAATCCACAACAAGACTCAAAAGCATGCTACACCTTTCACATTGACCACTTACCCCCGTAATCCATTTAGCATACATTACTCCGTTCCATTCCCCCTCAATCGAGCAGAAGGACTTCTTGTCAGCTGGAGAACTAAAAAAAAACAAAAGAATTCAATTATTTCTATGCAAATTACAATAATATACAAAAAAAACAGAATAATCACATAACGTGGAAAATTAACCTACAAGATTTCAGCAGTGATCCTGTGCTTCTTGCCTCCATAAAAAGGCTTGGTGTGAAATATAATGGTGGCATTGTACCCTGTTTTTGTACATGTTATGTTGCATTCTCCTCCTAGTTCCACCCATGGAACAGTTAGAATAGATCTGTTTGATAAATTCAAAAAGTATATATGATACAATTATCAGATTAAACAAACTTTTTTTTAAAGCTATGTTCTGGTAGTTATTACAGGTTTATAAAACAGGACACGGAACTTGCCTTCCATATCCATTTGGAAAAGTTAGAATATAATGCTCATCGTAGTCGAGCAGAGACACGCAGCCTGAGAAATGAAATGAAAACACTCAGTCTGTATCTCACAATACCATCCTGTTTACAGAAAAGATATCAGTGTGATGAAACTTACCCTGCCCTATATTGTGCACCCCAATAGACATCCCAAGGAACTTTGATTTTGTCCAAATGTGAGCATTAAACTGGATTCGTTTTGCAAAACATTCAGCATAAAATGCAGAGACTGTAACAAAACAAGAAAATTAGCACATAATGAGCAGGTTGATGAACAAAACAAAAGGAATATATTCAGCCTTTTCCTCTGCAATACTGAGTTGAAGTTCTAATGTGTTGCATTAGATGGTTGGGGGAGCGAGGGAGGAGTAGGGCAAGAGAGGAAAGTAATCTGTGTCTGTTCTCGACATTCAATTCCCAATCTGAGTATAACTACAACAACAACAACAAAATTACATTTATAGAGCGTCTTTCACGTCGGGAGGACGTCCCAAAGGGCTGAACTGTCAACTGTACTGGACAATAAGCAAAAGAGGGTGAGTAAACCAGTCACAGGGCAGCAATGACAGCCGCCTGGTTGTTTTCTCAGTTGAGAATGGTAGATAAAGAACAAGCCTGTTATAATGTGCTTGTCTGGGTCCAATTCAGGCCCCACATTACAAATAAGAACAAAAACTGCCAACTGCTAGGTCAGCAGATCACCGACATCTTCCTTTCGGAAGTGATGTCAGTCGCGCTTCCTATACATATCCCATGTCACGATAGAAACAGGCCAGCCTGCTGTTTTTAAACCGATCTGCCTCAGAACAAGGTTTCCCGCAGTTACAGAAGATCAAAGGCAAAGGTTTTACTTTGAAATGTATCCTGCAGGCACTGTGTAATGGCCGTATTAATCAAACCACAGAAATGACAGCACACAGTGCAATACACAGTAAGATAGGAGTAAAGATACCAGGAAATATCTACAAACAAATCAGTGTTTGGGAAGGGTGGTGAAGAGGGGGTAGCTGGCCATAAACCTAAACTGCCGGGTAACAGATAACAGACAGCAACTGATGAAACAAATCTCCATATTAAAATTCTGATGGACAGAAACCAGTCTCTGATTGTGTAACAACAACTTGCACTTATACATCGCCCTCCACGCATGAGCGCTTAACAGTGGCGGAGCCTGACTCCGAGTCGGGGGGAGGTGGCCATAAGCACAGTTAAAAAGGAAAGTTTTCAGGCGGGACTTGAAAGAGGCGAGAGGGGGCAAGGCGGAGGGATTGAGGGAGAGTGTTCCAGAGTTTTGGGGTGTAGTGGCTGAAAGCACTACATCCGATGGTTGGGCGGAGGGTGCAAGGGATGAGTAGGGGCTGGTGCCAGTCGAGCGGAGGCGCCGGGTGGTGGATTTGAACACGAGAGTGAGAGGATCCGGAAGTCGATCTGTTCGGTGATGGAGAGCCAGTGAAGCCGGGACCAGAGCTGGTGAGACGTGGGTGTGGAGTTTGGTTGGGATCAGTATGTGGGTGGCAGAATCTGAATAAGCTGATCTTGTGAATAGTGGAGCTGTGGAAACCAGCGAAGAGGGGGTTGGAGGTGACAAACACTTGCACGAGGGTTTCAGCAGCATTTGGGGTAAGGTACGGTTGGAGGTGGGTAATGTGGCGGAGGTGGAAGAAGGTGGTCCTGGTCAGGGACTGGACGTGGGGGAGGAAGCACAGTCGGGGGTCGAACAGGACGCCTAGAATGTGCACTGGTTCGGTGAGTCTGAGGGAGAGCCCAGGGAGTTGAAGAGAGTTTAGATCCACAGAAATGAAGACGTTGACGGAAGACGAGGAGTATGGCTTCTGTCTTGTCCATTCAGCTGCAGGAAGTTTACACTCATCCAGGCCTTGATGTCAGACAAGTTGATAGCACATCGGGGAGACCTGGAGTTGGTGCTGGAGGAGGCAAAGTAGATTTGTGTGTCATCCGCAAACATGTGGAAGTTTAGCCTGTGTCTGCGGATGACATCGCCCAGAGGGAACATAGAGATAAGGAAGAGAAGAGGCCAAGGATGGATCCCTGGGGTACCCCGCAGGTGATCGGGCGGGGGGGCGGGAGGAGAACCTGTTTGCTGAGATGAAGTGGAGGCAGTTGGTTAAGTAGGACTCGAACCATGCGAGTGGTGTCCCACTAAGGTAGATGAGGGAGGAGAGACGATGGAGCGGTAGACTGTGTCGAACGCGGCAGAGAGATCCAGGAGGACGAGGAGGCAGAGGGAGCCCTGGTCACAGATAGGGAGAATGTCATTTGTGACTTTGACAAGCGCTATCTCTGTGCTGTGGGCAGTCAGGGAGAAAACCAGACTGGAGGGGCTCAAGGAGGGAGAGGTGTGACCGAAGTTGACCTGCGACAATGTGTTCCAGGACTTTGGCCAGGAAGGGCAGGTTGGAGATGGGACGTAATGCAGATCCGTAATAATCTGTAGAGGAAAACAGCCATTTTTCCTCCCTTCTAAAGTATTCTTTTTTCCCAGTTTAAGGGAATATTGTAATATTCAAACCCTTTCTGAGCAATAAAACACAGGAATAAAAAGTTAGCAAATCAGTATAGCAGCTGTTAATGGGTTGGAAGTTTAGTGCCTCAGGTGACACATGATCTCGGGCTCCATTTCCTCTGGGGCAGGCTCTCGGCACATGTTTAAAATGTCAACCAATGTCCAGCGCAGACACACAGGAGCGCTCGCTGTGTGTGAGTTCAGGGCAGAACTGTAAAGGGTTGTGAGAATGTAGGAGAATATAGTGTGAACCATCCCTGGAGGAGTAGATACTGAGACAAATCAAGGCTGAAAAAGTACCGTATTAAGGAATATAGAGAAAACATAAAAATGGAATTAAACAATGTTAGGGTTGGAGATTTCTTGAGGTTCTTAAAATTAAAGTTAACTACAAAATACAGTCACATACTCTTCTGTACATCCTATGACGCACTTTGAAATGTCTTCCTGAGATGAAAGTCTATAAAATTGAAAGGAATTATTATTGTTATTAATAATTAAACTTACTTGGAGGATGATGGGACACCTGTTCTGCTACAAATGTGACATTGCTCATGCCAGCCCATGGGATAGGTCCTTCAGAAACAGGCTCCTGTGTGGGAAGGAATCTGCAGGTTACATTAAGAAGCATAACAAGTCATCAAAGACATCTGACCATGTGATTTTACCAAATATTTCTCAATGGCACATTTTGGGTTAATTACTATCGCCTCGATTAATGCTGAGCAATGTGAATGAGCTCCAGTGAAGAAGCTCCTGATTCCTGGCTGACCTCAGCTGAGAGCATCTGCTTCACATCCTCTGCACCAAATTAAGGTTTTCAGGGCCCTGTTGACTTGATTGCAACTACCCATGTTCTTGGAGAAACAATGTTAGCTTGAAAGACTGGAACACAATGTAAAGGACACTGCAGACATTTTCTCCATAGCTATAATTTGATGGAATTGCCAATGATCAGATTTACCCTCATCAATGATGGAAAGCCAGCCAGCAAATGATACTCAGCTACAGGACGGCTGCTGGAAACAGCTGGAAACTATGTGACTAATGCATTATTGTTTGGCGTGGGAAAGCACTAACTCATACCCTGAGGATAGAACCGATCTTGAATCTATCCAAATGGCAAGGAAACCAAAGACAGATACAAGACCAAATTTAGTGCAAAAGAGTCAGTTCAACGCAGAGCTAAACCTTTAGCTTTTGGGACAGCAGCCAATTACCTCCTTTTAGGTCTATCTTCTCCGTCAATTTTTATTCTAAAACAATGGCAACAGCAACGACAATGAATGTGTACCTGAATCCTTTGGACACAAAATTCATTAATTTCATATTTATTAGTGAGCATCGATCAAAAATATTCACCCACTAAGGACTACCGCAAAAGCAGAGCAGATTTGGTGCTAAACACAAGCTTTCCATAGGGTGGAACAGAGCTGCCCGAGTGGTGGTGGTGTGGTTGGTGGTGGGGTTGTTGGGGGTCAGGGCGGTGATGGGGGTGGGGACGTGTTTCTGAATATGGAGTCTGATGAGATGTCTCCACCACCCCCTCCAAAGTCAGATACTCTTGTTCCAGAGGTAATTAGGATTGTTATATCTAGGCTTGACTACGCCAATTCCCAACTTGTTGGCCTTCCCAACTCTTCCCTCTTCAACAACAACTTGCATTTACATAGCACCCTTCATGCGGGGTAGCATCCCGGAGTGCTTAGGATGCTACACCAGCTGCAGATCATTCAGAACTCTGCAGCTCGTGTCCTCTCCCGCACCAGGCTCCATGAGCCTATTACCCCCATCCTTGCCTTATTCCATTGGCTTCCCATCACACAGAGAATACAGTTCAAAATCCTCGTTCTCTCCTTCAAGGCCATGCTCCTTCCTACCTCTCCGACCTGCTAACGCCATATCAACCTGTCCGTTCCCTCCGTTCAGCAGGCTCCGGCCTGCTCCATGTTGCCTGCCCGGCCCACTATCGGCGGTCAGGCCTTCAGCCTCTCTGTCCCCAACCTTTGGAACTCTATCCCAGGTCCTTCATCTTGCTCCCTCCCTCACATCCTTCAAGGCACATCTCAAGACCCTCCTCTTTGACCGCACCTTTGGCCACTCCCCTACCCCGACCCTCCATCCCCCCTGATCCCAATCCCCAGCTTGGGTCCAAATCCCTGACTGTCCAGCTCCTTAGAACATCTTTCCAACATGAAAGGTTCTGTGTAAATGTAACTTGTATTGTGTAAATGTCATGGGAATGGGAAACTAAACATCAGCAAGAATGCAACAAAACACAGCCTAAAACTCTGCTTCCCCAACATCCGAGCCCCCTCCCCACTGTAAAGTAAGGGGTGGGAGGGGTCACTTCAGAACATCCTACATTCTTCCTCTCAGTCTAGACACGAAAGCACCAGGGAAACGCTGACTCATGTCCAACATTCAACTCCACAGTTAGCCAACTGTGGGCAAAGTGTAAAAAACAAAAAGATTGCGTGACTTTAATGTTACTTGAAATAAAGAGAAAAGCTGAGAAATGATATTCTGCATCGAGCAGAAACACTCACCGTGTTCTCTTCAACTTCACCCTCAGGCAAAGCCCAGTGACACTTGAAAATCTCCCCTAGGATTGGATTGTAAGGTTTTTTTGCCACAGATCCCTTCCGACCAGCGTGGAAGGCTGACAGATACCATTTGACAACTTGTACCATTCGATCTTTAGGGTCAGAATGATCTACGATACTGAGTGAAAAAACATAGTAAAGAATATTTCAAGTCAATTTAACAGTAAAATAATCACCGACAGCAAAGTAGCCCCAGAGTGAATGACACAAACTGCTCCACGACCTCTCTCTGCCAAACCTTCTCTGCAGCAGAGAATTAGGAAAACTGCATGAATGACTGGTTTCAGTCGGATTTGGATTTTGCTATACTTTCTGTGAAGAAGCACATCAAACGTTCCTTCGGTGTAGCTCCGTGTTAACTGGCCTTGAGAATCGCAGTAAACTGAGGGAATGGACTGAATATCTGTGGAAATCACTGACCCACTAGCCTTGCTGATCAACTGATAACAAGGCCAAGCGACTCAAGAAGCTGCAAGAAAGAAGTTTACATTGAAGTCAATGAAGACAGAATTCACAGCTTTGTGTGAAAGGGAGAACATAATTACGACTGTTCACCATACTGCAATCAGATTCTTAAGCCTTTAGCGCAGAATTATTGAGAACAGATCTAAGTTTAATAAAGTCCATCTGTCCACGCACACTAATTGCTCCCAGTGAAACAGCTGCCGTCCTTTCCACGTGGAAAAAGGAAAATCATTTACCTGACAAACAAGTCCGGATGTGCAAAAAAGTCTGCATACATCTCCAATAAGGACCGTCTCTCCAAGATAAAAGTGGGAAGAACAACCTACAAAAGAGTTAGAATTACATTAACAAGTCAACAATCTGTCTTGAGAGCTTTAGTAAAACAAAGTCAACATGGTTCTGTAATAGAGAGCACAGGAGGACCGAAGAGAAGGCCATTCAGCTCACTTCGCCTGTTAATCAGATCTTGGCAGATAGATCTTTTAATGTTAATAATAATTAATTGCAATACTCAATAAAATGCAATGTTAAGAGTATAACAGCAAGAGTATGCTTTTAGAAAGAAAGTGGATATATTGTACCATTACACAATAGGTTTTTTGATTGGATACAGTCTACAACAACACTATCAGACATTTAGGTTTCAAAATCTCAATTTATGTATTGCACGTTGACAATACACCACTGCTTAGATGAAGCAGTATAAAATGACATTTTTTAAAAAAAAATGAAATTCCGATGGCCCCACTGAAATGATCAAAAGGTTCCACGATTATTTAAAGGACCAGAGTGTCGTCATCCGGGAAGGGGGGCGAGAGAGAGAGAGAGGGGGGGTAAGGTCATGTGCTGTTTTTACACACCATTTTAGCTGTGCTGCAGTGTCAAGGACTTGATCAAAGTCAAGTGCCTCCTCATTAACTGTTCTGTTTAAAGTTCAGGTGCAATGTTTAATGACGAGTTCAACAACATAATATAGTTCAGACGGTTACTTTACCATCGTGGTCTCCTCGTGGCTCACCTTGGTCAGGTCCATACCCAGTCGCACCTGAGACAGCAAATGCATGATAACACTCTTGTGTTCTTCGACAGATTCTCCTTCACCATCATCATCTCGGTCATCATGTGTGTCAAATAAGTCTGGGGATGACAATCAGCATTTAGCAAGCCTGTGCGGAAGGTGAGACTATAGTGCTTGAACTTTATGTACAGCAGAATTCTAGTAATTGAACAACAACGATAGGGCAAATGCAATGTTGTTAAAATATCAGGTTATATCACCTTTTACTCAGGAGGTCATCACAAAGTACTTCAAAACATATTTGATAGATTCATGACAAATCCCTAATACTGCTATCTCATGTCAACTTAGCCATATAGACTCAAAAAGGACCTACAACTTTGCACGTAGACAGGCTGAATAGGCAATGGCCATTGCTACTTGTGGTACAATGAAACTGGACAATTCCACTGTCCCCTCCACCTACTGGATGCAGCAATTCATTCCCTAAGTATTAGAATACATATAGCATACATATCTAACATATACACACAGCACACACAAGCAAAATAGCTTTGTGAAAAGCCAGAGTTAATTTGAAAGTTAATCTGTCAGTTTCAACTTCAGGAGTTGTCATTGAGCTAACACGAGTGTGAATATCAGAGCTGACTGGGAATCGCAAAGGTGTCTCTTCCAATATTGTTTAAATGCGCTTCCTCACAGACTGATCAAGGACATGGGAGATATTTGCTGGGCATATCAGCTGCTGGGCATAAGACTCTGACACTTTGTCTGTAGAACAAGAAATACACACTGAAGGATTTTTTTTTACAGACTGTACTTGTACATTATACTATTTAGCAGAGTGTAAACACTACTTTCCTTTAGGAACATTATGATTCCTATATTTACGCAACCCTTGGATGGCTATGATAGATCACACTCCACCATGAGATAGAAAGACGCCCGTCACCAGAGCCAGTCACAGGTTCAGAGATCAGACTCTGCACTGAGGCATCTCAGATACATCAAGATCCTCTGGCAGCCATTTCATTGAGCCGGGGAAGTGAAGTGGAAGAGGCTGCTGTTTATGTGCTTGCCCAGGGGGACATAAACAACTATGAAGAGCACAGGCAGCACATCATTGCTCTCTCCCTTTTCTACTGAATAGTTTTGTTTGAAAATTCTGATAAGCTTTGATGGCCTTTTAGAAAGATAAAATGACATCCGCTATGAAGTCATGGAAAACAGGACACCCCAAACCTGATATTTAACACAGTACATAAAGGCCATCACAGAAATCTAGTTCCTCTAAATAATTAACTTTTATCTCTATTAAGAGTCGACTTCAAAGTGGATGTTATATAATAATAATAATAATAATCCTTGCATTTGATATAGTGCTTTTCACGTCGGAAGGACGTCCCAAAGCACTTCACAGAACACACTGTAAAGTGAATTGACTGTATATTTGTGGGCGAACGCGGCAGCCAATTGCGCACAGCAATGTCCCACAAACAGTCGTAGATTGAAAATGACCAATTTATTATTGTTTTTGGTTTTGGAGGGATTATTATTAAGCTCTGTGTGGAGTAAGGAAACTTGCCCAAGGTTTCGCCCTCTGCCTGGAATTGAACTCAGGTCTCTCACTTGTAAAGCGAGTGCTCTAACCACTGAGCTACAGGACTCCACATCTTGATTTTGGAGGAGCCAATGGTGCATTGATATCCACAGAGACATAATCAAATGTCATATTGTTTACTAAAATCCCTTGGAAATCAAGCACAGCTGTATAATTCACATGAGAGCAGAAACTCCGTTATTTTTCTTATGTATTTTATTCAGATAGACCAGTGGACGCGAGAACATATGGCAACAAAGATTAGTAGTGCTATTTCCAAAGCAGTAACAGTTGTTCAATAAGTGGAACACTATTCATCTGTGGGCACATGATAAATTAATTAGTACTGAGATCCAGATACTACAAATCTTCTGTCCTTTAAACACTGTGGTTGCAGCATCTTCTTGTGTTCTGTCACACAATATTGTCCTCAGCTGGTTGATTCAGTCGCCACATGAAATAATAAATCTGACAGTGATTGCTTACATGTTTCACTGTAAATATTTAGCTGCCACAGCAAACCTCATCTCGTTAATCGGAAGATGGGGGAAGAAGTAAATCAATCTATTTATTACTTCAATATCCTGCATTCAAAATACAAATATAATTTACATGGCACTTTTCATATCGGGAGGACATCTCAAAATTATTTAAAATGTTGGCTGTAAGCTAGAGACCAACATTTGGCGATGGAGGTAAAACAACAACAAATTACAAATACAAAAACAAAGATACAAATACTAATAGGAACTAGCCACTGAACTGTGATACTGTCTGAAATAGGTGACCCCTTTTGTCAAGTTTATTTTTGTAATTATTATTGTAGCCGTTAGCAGTCCTGAAACTGCTCTTAAAATATTGGCTGGTTTATTTCATCCCCACACAATGTTTGGTTCATTTTGTCATTGATTTCACCCCAGCCTACTTGTATAAATCCCTAAAGGAAAGTTCGGAATAGATATTCCTTGATCCAAATGGCAAAGATCCAGAAGCTCCAAACCCACTGTCCACCCACAGCCAACACAGGAACCAACCACTGCGCCCAGGAACTAAGTTGATCATCTCCACCTTTGCCTAACCTCGAACTCCAGTTAATCAATAAACCATTTGGTGGGTGTCAGCAACTCACTTTTTCCCTTTAATCAATAGTTTGATTTGATGTTTGTTAAGTCTACTGTAGTTTTATGCTCTCAGGCTTTCAAAGATGCTGTAAAATACTGACCACAGGCATAGAAGTAGCTTATGTGATGGATCATTATTAGTATTAAGGGATTCAATCAATGATTTTTAGTCTCCACGTAATAGAGCAAGTTCAGTGGAAAATCACCTGCATCATTTGTCCCATTGGACATGGAAGAATTCAACGATTCTGTTGTGTCTGGGCGCTTGAGGCCGCTGCCAGTATTGCTGTGTGTGATCACCACTGGAGATGTTGAGCTGCAGAAAAAGGAACAATCATCATTTTAATGTTAAAGTCGGGGAGAGGAAAATCATTTGGCCAAGAGAATCCAAGAGAAGGCCAAGGCCCATTGCTAAGGAGCTGAACCTCAGCAGGAGTTTCCACCTTTAAGCGGGTCGGGGTTTGTAATGGAAAAAACCTTTGTTTTGATTATTCTCCCACTTGAGATAAAATTGGCTGTTTTTAATACTATTTTTAAACAAAGTGCTTTCGCTTAAAGATCCTGTATTTGATGTGTGCATCGCCTTGATCACTCAGGTCTGACAGCAGAGCCGCTAGCCAAACTCACTCTGCCTGAAGCTGTCATGCACTTAGAAACTCTTTAAGATGACATCAGGAACAGAGAGGAAAGTATTCACTTGTGTCTCACAAAGCATTAAAGTTCCCTATTGTGTTTGACAGGTCATCTGAATTTTTTTTTAAAAATTGAACTTTAAACCCACAATGTGACTTTGTTGTATTGTCGTTCGTAAGAAAATTCCAGGTGTGTTAATACCAATGGTTAGAGTTTGACTGGGTTTGTCATTGTGGGTTATGATTAGAATAGTTATTTAAACCCAGCATAGCAGGAAGTAATTACAAAGATTATCTACTCAAGGTATTCAGGCATCATAAAATGATGAGAATAGAGATTTAACAGTTCATAATCTCTCAATCAGATTAGAGAGCAACTTCACCAATTATCTATTTACAATATATGTAGCTTCCATGAGAAGGGAGGGAGCAGATAAGAGATATTCCATTTTGACTTGATTCTTGAGCTGGTAATAAATAAATAAGTAGTGTGTTTCACAGCTCATGAAAGTGTTCACATATAAAAAATGATGATTGTGCAAGAGACAGTAGAGCTCTGTTATAACACCTTCACCAGACACAGGTGGCATTTTGTGTATACAAACCCCTGGCTTTTCACACCTAATAAATAGGCCAACCTCTGGGTCACCTTGTTGCCGCTTATACTCCTGTTAACACCACGGTGATGTCAAAAATTGGTGTTTAAATTTTCCACAAATAACTTGTCATCAAGTTGCCACTGAGATCACTGGGCACGTACAGCAAGTGACATCCGCAGCAGCATGAAGACCCCCAAAGTCAGACAGTTTAGCAAATGAGGAGCCGCCAGCAATCTGAAGCCACTGCAGTGAGTGTGAAATGAGCTCTCTCTCTCTCGCTCTCTGGGGGGTGCATCCTGTTTACCCGATTCCACAAAATTAGGGGCAGGTTAGCAAAAGCCAAGGTTTAGGGGGCCCCAGAATGTGTATTGGAGGAACTACTGGAGTTCAACCGGCAAAAACAATCATGGCTTGTTTTTTGAGAAACAAAACTACCAGTAAAAATGGTGGCAGTCACAGAGCACTAGTAATGCTGAAGCACTGTATTCTTTACTGATTTATTAAAGTTATCTTTCCCTTGCTTTTACCAAAAATAGCTTCTCATTTTGTCTGTTTTTCTCCCTTCCTTCCTCCTGAGGACAAGTGCCAGCTCTGGCTAAAAAGCATTTGGAGGGAAATCAGACTCCAGCAATGGCAGCTCCCAGGACAACCTTGAGATTGTTCTACCCAACCCCAGACACGGCTCAGGAACGGGAGGAATATCAAAGCACCAACAGATCAATGTCCACTCCAACAAGAAATGTTTGCTTTTGATCAATCTGAAGCAAAGGATGCGTGCTAATGACTCATCTACTTATAAAGAAAAGCTATTTTATTGATGTCAATAGAAATAGAAGAATGTGACACCAGGGTGAGAGCAGACAGGGGGACATGCTGCTGCCCTGACACACTGCCAAGATTCAATATTTACAAATCCTTCACCACTCAAATTCTGAGTTTATTATCACCATATAATTCAGCATTTAGAAATTTGCTTAAAGCAATGCTGCTGTCATTTTATTACCATTAAATGTACTTCTAAATTATAATTTCTTTGTTTAAACAAGTCTATTATTTGCAGTGAATTTTCAATTCTTAATGCAGTAAAATAGATAACACAATAGTTGCTCCATATCTATATGTACATCTATCTAGTAATACAGTGGAGACAGGAGGGAGAAGGGAACAGAGGTCACATGCCCAGTTTCTGTGCTGTAAGGTTCTGTGTAATTTTGTATAAGACGGAATGACTTAAAGAAAACACATTTTATTTCCCTTTGTAATAATAATAATCCTCGCATTTGATACAGCGATTTTCACGTCTTCTAAACGTCTCAAAGCGCTTCACAGAATATACTGTAAAGTGAATTGATTGTATATTTGTGGGCAAAACGTGGCAGCCAATTGCGCACAGCAGCGTCCCACAAACAGTCGTGGATTGAAGTGACCAATTTACTATTGTTTGTTTTTTGTAGACTCATTCAAGCGTTCCTGAATAAACTGTGTATCAAGTACTCACTCTAGGCAGCGCTTTGGAGATGAACTACTCTGGTAGAACTCATCAGCGTCGTAGAACTCATCCTCACTGCTGGAATAGGAGAAATCGGGGACTGTGTTGGGAGAGAGGTTGATGTGGCTGGGGGAGGTGACACTGCTGCTGGGTGCTGACTGTCCACTTCCTAATGAACAAAACAGACACAGCTTGAGAAACAAACCTGCTTTATTAGGTACAACAACAACAACAAGATTCCATTTATTGAGCGCCTTTCACGTCGGGAGGACGTCCCAAGGCGCTGTACAGTTGGGTCAGGACCCGAGCATTGGGGGGAAATGGTCAGGGTGAGGGGAGGGAAGGGAGGGAGCGAGGAGGGGGTAGAGAGTCGAGAAGGGAGCTGAAGGCTGAAGGTCAAAGAGAAAGGTCTTGAGACCGGCCTTGAAGGAGGAAAGGGAGGAAGCGGCGAAGGCACTGGGGGATAGAGTTCCAGAGCCTCGGGGCTGAGAGGCTGAAGGCCCGGCCACCGATGGTAGGGCGGTTGGGGCGGGGGATGTGGAGCAGACCGGAGCCAGAGGAACGGAGGGTACGGGCAGGTAGGTAGGGGGATAGTAGGTCGGAGAGGTAGGAGGGAGCAAGGCCATGAATGGCCTTGTAGGTAAGGGTGAGGATCTTGAATTCGAGTTCACATTCCCATATGTGAACAAAGAAAGGATTAAAAAGTAAATATTGCTTTCTCTTGGTACAAAATTCAGCTTTAATGGGGTAGGCATCTTATTATACCATCAATTAAGTGAAAATACTTTTAACCTGATGTCTGTGGTTAAAGACGCTGCTCAGCAAAATCACAGGGTGTCGATCAGGAGTTAGTCAGGAGTGAGCTGATCTCAGGGAGCTGATCTTGGCCTCAGGGAAACAGTAAATCAGCCACCGTTTCCTTCTCCTGAACGCTATCCTGAAGCCTGTGTTAATAATAATCCTTGCATTTGATATAGCACCTTATCACGTCTTCGAGACATCTCAAAGCACTTACACAGAATATACTGCAAAGTGAATTGTATATTTTGTAGGTGAAACGCAGCAGTCAATTGTGCACAATTTTTTATCATACACATGCGGAAACCTACTGCCATGTTTAACAGTATCCCAAACCGGAGATCCACAAATATATGCCTTCTACTCAGGATATTTCACACTCTTTTGGAAAAAGGGAAATAGAATACACACTCTCTCCCTGCTTACCTAATTCCAGAAAGTATTAGGCACAAGTTAGCACAAGACCCTAGAAAATAGGCTGGGAGTTTAACCAGCTCAACCAAATTGAAGCGCTTTGAGATGTCCAGAAGACGTGAAAAGCGCTATGTCAAATGCAAGAATTATTATTATTATTACATAATGCCATTGAGAACACTATCTGGTAAGCTTTGTGCTACTTATCCAGTTTAGACTACCTGCCAAATAGGGTTTGGGTTTCAGGGTTAACAGGAGCAGGGAGGTAAGAATCTCTGTTCCCAGTGACTGGTCTGTCCCTCCAAGTCCTACCGATCAAGCAGGCTGGTTGGTCGATCAATAATGCCTTGGTGTAGTGCAGACCCACCCGGCTCACAAACTGGATTAGCGAGATGATCACAAAGGATTGACTCAGTTGGATATTCCGATGCCAGCCACACAAATCTTGGAGCCAGCTCAGCTCCAAGCAGATGCCGCCAACACTCCCCCCCAAAGGAGGAACCTCAGGACCGACAATCTTACCCACTAAATGTTACAGTCAGGCTCCACTACTGTTAAGCGCTCTGAAACGTTACCCTGCGTGGAGGGCACTATATAACAACAACAACAAAGTTACATTTGTAAAATGCCTTTCACGTCGGGAGGACGTCCCAAGGTCCTGGAAAGTGCCTCAATATAAGTGCAAGTTGTTGTTGTAATTCTGCCACAATTACCATCGCTACCAACAGGTAAGTAAGTAATAAAAGTAGTTAGGATTATTTCATTGACAAGTGGTAAAGAAGAACTAGAATAATCTGCTAAACTCGCCAGTCACTGCATAGAAGAAATCCTGAGTCACAGTTCAGTTAGGCCAAACAAACTGTTAATGAAGATATGACAGCATTACGTACTTGGGATGGGAAAGCAATCATAATGCCATGACATCTTATATTTACTTCACCAGCAATAGGTAAAGGTTTCTAGGCCCATAAAATTAAAATACAAAAGGTTAAAAGTTTACCCTTAACAAACACTTTTAGTAAAAACAGATTTCAATTCCTTAGAACAACGTTTTTTGTCTGTGCAAGCTAGTGTGTTCCTTATAGCTGAGCACACAGCAAAGCAGAGAGGCAGAAGGGCCGCCTGCCAATAGTGGGGCGAGCAAGGCGGGGTGGGGGGTGAAGCAGGCCAGAGCCCGCTGAGCAGAGGGTGCGAGCAGGATGGTAAGGGGTTAGGAGGTCGCAGAGATAGAGGGGAGCAAGACCGTGGAGGGCTTTGAAGGTGAGGACCAGGATCTTGAACTGTATCCTCTGTCTAATGGGAAGCCAGTGGAGTCGGGTGAGGATGGGGGTGATGGGTCACAGAGCCTGGTGCGGGCTGCAGAGTTAGTTCTGGATGATCTGTAGCCTATGGAGGGAGGAGTTGGGGAGGCCGACAAGCAAGGTGTTTGCAAAGTCGAGCCTCGTTGTAATGAAAGCGTGTATGAGGGTCTCAGTGTGAGACAGTGGCGATGTTGCGGAGGTGGGAAAAGGCAGAGTGGGTCATGCGCAGATGTGGGGTAGAAAGGATAGTTGAGGGTCAAACAAGACTCAGGATGGAGGAATTGCAGTGAATTATGTCATGTCTCTGTCCCTTACCGTGTAGAGAGGCTCAGCAGCTCCCAGCACACAGAGCTAGCAGCAGAAATTGAACCTCCCACACGATGCCCAAGTATCAGGTCTTAATCATTTGTGAGATAAATTGCTACTCTACCATCCACTACTGATTCTACTTATTGCCACAAATAAATTAAGAGCTACACGACGACACAAAGCTCGCTCTAACAAGAGCACTTCCAAATGCTTGTTAAAAGTCAAAGAAGCTGTGGATCAATAAGACCAAACACTGAAATCCATGCGACACCAAACGCACAATTAGGAGAAAACATGTTGGACAGACCTGTGCTGTTGGGAGTCGGTGTTTGGTGGTTTCCCATTGGATTAACTGCAGCTCCCACTGCCAGGGTTGATGGCCGTTGCTCCGCTTTACATAATTGAGCCGGCTCTGTAAACAACCAGAACAGTGTGTTACAGACTGGTCCCTGCGCCACCGACTGGTCCCTGCGCCACCGACTGGTCCTGAATGATAACAGGTCATGTTGTTACAATGTCTGGAGGAGTCAAACCCAAGCCGTGTGGGACTAGCTGAAACGTCTTAGCAGCACACATCGTAATTAAGTATTTACAACAACATCCGATTTCTTCCTGTTTTGTTACAAATAAAAGGAAACCCAATGTTTCCACACAGAAACATAAAGCAGGCGAGTGTTAAAATAGCTCCATTTCATTAGTCAGATAAATCAGCTGTGGAGGAGGGAGGTGAACATCAATATTTTCTCTCCCATTAAAACCAGGAATGCGATTGTAAACACGATGCTCAGCCTATGTAAGAACGAGTTGTGGTTCCTCCACTCGTTTCCACTGAATCATCAGCTCGTAATCACAGGTCAGCCAGTGTGGCTGTAATCACAGGTCAGGCCAATATGGCATCTTGTGTTTAGGCTAACTATTAAGCAATGGTTGACAGAGAATCCAGGAACCCGATAACTAGTGGTGGAACCTGCTTTATTTTGTATTAGTCATTAGTTATTTTGTATCCTGTTTACTTCTGCTTATTCAATCACTGAACTGCAATGCTGGCAAGAATACCAATATTTATCTTATTAATCTTTACCCACTGCCACAAGATGCAGAACTGTGGAATGGACCACACTACAGGATGCTACATCTACATCAGGGTCAATGATGTTGTGGCGCTAGCTAAGAAAAGTTAAAAGCTTAACTTTTAAAACTTGTTTTACATTCCAAGACACATTTACCTTTCTTAGTCACAGTTTTATACTTAGAAGTACGCAGATTAAAACCATCCTGAAGAAGTGTACGGTATTTTTAATACACTGCAGACATCAGTAATAAATCAATGTTAGGCCCTACTCTCATTGATATTGTTTTCCCCAGTCGTGCTTTTGCATCGTGAATGAACTCTTGGCCCTTATATACATAAAGTTAGTTCTCATCAAGATAATGACGATTGTATTGTTTATCTGTTTAAATTGGTAATTAATTAATAAACAAACAAACAAACAAATGAATAAGATAAATAAATGATTTCCTTTTGGTTCACGAGGAACAGAGCAGAATGTGGTTTGTGGTCTTTCTGCTGTCCCCAGCCTGGGCTCAGAGTGGAGAGTTACTAGTCACAGTTACTAGTCAGCCTGCACTAACCTTTTGGAATTTTTCTTAGGAACAGGCCATTCAGCCCCTCGAGCCTGTTCCGCCATTCTATCATGGCTGATCTGTACTTCAACTCCAAATCTTGCTCTGTTGGTATTTCCATTCATCACCTGTCTCCTTACCGCCTGCCCCCAGGACCTCTCATATCCGATTTCCCCCCACAACACGAGGCAAAACATTAATGCTCACGTTTGCCACACTCCCACACCACCCTTAGTCACTGCATTTTAACACTGCAATCATTTAATTAGCTATGAGAAAACAGCTTGTGATATCAGCAAAATCAAAACATGTATTCCCTGTCCTAAACACATGGCTCCGAATTTACTTACTGAAGCAGATCAGCCACATCCCGAAACCTCATTAGATTTTTACTGCCTCACAGATTTAGGTTAAAAGGCTGCATTGGTTGAAAAGGTATAAATTAAATCGACAGCTATGAGTTTCAGGATAATTAGATACTAACCCATGATTAAATCCATTCCGAAAAACATGGAATAAAAAGAATTTGCATTCCTGAAGGAAATAAATGGCCACTATGACCGAGCTCCATTTTTCAATGTACAGTTTAAATTTTCAATGCCTTCTGGGCAGTTCATTGCATTGTCGGTTACTGCTCTCCATTCCAAACACCTCCTCACCTTCAAAACCAATATGTCAATGCTTGATTCTAAACTTTAACTGTACAACACATTACAAAACGATCATTTAAATGATTTTCCTCAAAAGCTAACAAATTAGATCAACCATAGTACACAGTGACATAGTTCCAGGTTTCAGAGAGAGAATCAGACCTATTAGCTACTGCAGAAGCTAATAGGTTGTTCCTGGAATTAAATTGGTTGAAATAAATGTGGTTTCTTTGCCTGAATTTTTTTTTAAAAATCTCTTTTCCTACGGTCATGACAACATTTCTACGAGACTTTTAAGTCATTAACTTACTTGTTAATGGGGAATCCTTCTCCCACCTCTGTAACATACACCACGACACTCACATCATCAAATATCACTAGTGTTGGGATGTGCATTTTATCATTACAATCTACTGAGGAAAGATTGTGCTTGCATCTACCAGATTCAATTTCCCCCAGAATGGCAATGACTCCCCTTAAAGACCATAAATAAACTAAAGTGTAATTTACTAGTGAAGCGCCTTTTCAAAGATCTGTCATTTGTCTGGCTCAGCATCACGTTCTGGCAATGTTAAGCACTCCAAGATGCTACACTGTATGAAAGGTGCTATATCAATTCTAGTTATTTTTGTCATTGCAGTTACAATTTAGGGTTCAGATACGTTGAATCAAAAGTGCATTGCCATTGGGTTTTCTGGAAATAAAAGTTACTGGAGCCCGACTGCACCGGGTCTCAGTCAGTCAGAGAGAGATGCACTGCTGCTGTGTGTGGCACCTCTCATATTCATCAGGTTTAGTTCCAGCACTTGATACCAGCCGGTGTCTCCTGTCAGTACCAGTGTCTGTGCTTATAGAGATTCACAGTGTGACAACTTGCTTACAATAGGGTTTGTTCTTCCCACTGGCAAAAGTTAAACTGATGGTAAATTTAAATTGACCTCTGTATTTCTTGCTGGCCACTCGCATATATTATGTGAAAGCTGGCAAAGCTTGTGTTCGCATTACACAACATGATGAATTCTTAAACCAGAAAAAAATGTTTGTCGGAAACTGCAGACAAAGGAATAGTACCAACAATTCTGCATAATGAAATAATTTAGTTAAACATTCCAGCAAAGCCTACATAAAATCAAACGATTGAAAGAGAAGGTTATATACCTGCTGGTAAAACAGTCTGAGTAGGCATATTGCTGGTTAGTGTCAAATCCAGAGGGTTAGGCTGAAAAATACCATCCACTGGGTTGATAGAACTCTGGAGAGGACAGAGAGAGCAGATTAAAACACACTATTATCTGTGGCATTACTACAGTAACAATGAAAAGCGGTAGGGCATAGAAACGGTTCCAGAATGGAAATCAGCTGAAACCTGAGGGAGAAGGCAGAGGAGAAATTTAAACTGATGAGTGGAAGAGTGAGGAAAAAATAGTCCCGATTCAGCTAGCATTTCTGTGATGCGTGAGCAATTGAATGTGTTCTGCATCATTGGGCATCAGGATGTGTACATGACAAATACATACCCCAAAGACTCAGATTCTATTGATGGAACTTTTAGTTGTGTATTAAATTGGTGTCAGGCTGCACAAAGGAGAAGGTGTATTTCTAAGTGTAAAAACTGATACAATAACTGAGCCACAGATGTATTAATCCAATCAATTACTACACACCATCTTGTAGAATAGTACAAATTCTTACACATGCAGAAAAGCTCTTATTGAGAAGCAATCCCTCATTAGGTTTTGCTGAGTAAAGATTTAGATTAATAATGAGCAGAGTAATATGGGCAAGTTATTGTTTATTGGATGCCCTTTAAAAAGCACTAGAAAAATCCTCTTAAATATTTTAAAAGGTTCCAGAAGCAGTCAATATATCAAACTCTATTGCAATTTTAATGAGGTAGTAGCCTAGCAGGAATCTTGAAACAATATACATCAAGTTATAAGAGGTTAATATAGGAAGTGCCAATGGTAGCCGTGCTGGAGATCATTTCAGGAATCAGTGCTTTGTAACAAAGCAAAATCTACCAAAATGCTTCACTGCCAGAAAGCTGACTGCTGTAAGTACGCAAAAAAGGAACCCAAAGCTTAAGCCAAAATGCACAGTGTATATCCATATTAGACAAAAGCAATCGAAGAATCATTTTCTCTGGTAAACCTGATTTACTGCTCATTTCACATGGAATAGTTTTCTGCTCCATTCAGACCAGTTTTAAGTAGAATCCTTATTTATTTCATTTGTAATTTTATTAAGATTTATGTAGTAAATGGATTACATTCTGAACTAGAGACAGTAATCCAACATTTGGCATTAATATCACAGATGAAACTGAATTAAATTAACAGAAACTACTATAAATCAAAACTGCATTTTGTAAGACTCACCATTTGTCAGAGTCCAACAGATCCCATTGAAATGTAAATCCATCCATTTACAGCAGTTTGCTCAGTACAGTACTCTGCACACTACACCTTTTGTCAGCAAAATATACCAGAAGGCAGAAAAGACAGGAGGAGGGGGAGTAGGATGCCAAGAGAAGCCAAACAGGAATCTTGTCCTATGACTAAGCCATTGAATACCAAGCGAACAGAAACAGAGCAGGACCATTAATTACACAGGGATTCAAATCTCCACAAAACAACATAACTGGTCTTCAGAAAGGAAAGGAAATAAGACCCATTTTAAGGTTGAAAGTCCTGTAGCCCAGCATCTACACAAGCCTACAAACCAGATCTTTCCTGATGACTGTAAACTGCACTCCAGCAAGCTGATTAAGGTCATGCTGAACCTTACCAGGCAATCTCCAAATGAAAGCTTGCAAATATTACTATAATCCAGAAATCTGGGTAGACAGCAGCAAAACACAATTCCAGCTTAATGCACAATTGGCTTCTGCATTTCAATCTCGATATGGAGGAAAGCTAGTCATTTATTTGTAAGAATACTGTATTAAAATTCCTACCAATCACATTGCCTTTAAAAACAATATTCACTGAAGATGCCAGGCAAGAGAGGATAATGCAGCCAAACAGAACCAACCAACAATGAAACGAAGTAAACCGCTAGAAATCAGAAATGAAAATGTCCAGAACTGGATGAAACAATGCAAGATTTCCTTCTCGAAACTTTCAAATCACTAATTTCCCATTAAATATCTTAGTATGAAAGGAGGAAAAGGAACAAAGCATCATACCAGTTTACAAACTTACTATAATTCCATTTGCGTGCTTCTCCTCATTACTTTGGTCCTTAAAATTTTGGAGAGAAAAGATTTTTCAAGATGCCATTAAACAAGAGCAAAATGTGAAATATCTCCTTAATGTAGCAGCACTATTAGTGGATTAGGTGTTATAGTTTACACAGAGTTTCAATGACTGCTCAACGTGGAGCTGTAGTTATTCGGTTAACTATTCGGTTAGACTTCATAAAGATTGAGAATGCAAATTCAGAATAATCTTTGGATTATTATTTTCAAAGTAAACTCCAAAATAAAATTATACGGTACAGATTTGTCATGTAGGCGATAGCTTTCATTCTTCTCTACAGGTCAAGTAAACCCACAAATCCTTTGCGTGTCTGTAAGCCAGGCTGTATGGTGCAGCGAAGGGATGGCTCAATGAGGGGAAATCTGGCCTGTTCTTGTACACGTACTAAAGGCTGGATTCAGAGTGGCTTTGTAGAGAGCTAAATGCAATGGTTTTACTCCATCCTCTCAACTGGTAAAACCAAATGCAAAGAAATTAAATATTGGAAAAAATATTTTTAACATGTATAATTTAATACTCAGGTGTCAGAACTAATTTATCTGGGATGAGTGCTCAAGATTCTTAAACTGCTTGCTAATGTCTCCAACAGCACTGCTTGGGAGGTTTTCAAATCACAATTGCAATAGTCCCACTTAATCTGGGATAAAGCAGATTTCAATGAATTATCTGTTCCAATAGTAGAGCATTCCTGATCCCTTTTATGGCCATCCCTACAGTCACCAATGACAAAGCTATTGCCAATGCAGTAGCACACGAGAATGCAGAATTCTGTACAACACACCTTAAGGCCAAGCTCCTGACATTTGACCTGCACTTAAATTATAATAGGAAGAAACAAGATATGCCAGAGTTGCAAATTATCTACAGTTACACAGTGCGTATGAACAGTATGTACCAATTTCTAAAAGCAAAAATATGAACACCAACAAAGTTGTGCTTTTGTCAGCAATGCCAGGATGGAGGACAGCACTTGCAGTCAATTCACCACATACCAAACTTCTCAAATGAAATTATTTTTGCAAATCAGATTACAAAGCCTATTGATGAAGGAAATGCAGGGGTTGCCAGGAACACTACTGCTCATGCACAAGACACGTGGCAGACACGACTCAAAAAAAGATTCATTCTCCACTGCTGATCCAAACTGTAGAGCAATACTGTACCTTGTTTGTAATCAAATCTACAGGACAAGTCCTATGGTCTCGGTAACAATGGTTAATGGGATGGAAACCTCTTAAAAGGTGCCCAGTGCATAGTCTCTGGTAACCCATAATGATTTTGCAATGAAATGGATTTTACCTCCACCAATAAGATCTAAAGGAGTACTCACATTGGAAACTATTTCTGGAATGCTCGCATCTTTTCTTAAAACCCTTTGGATAACCTAAGTACCACTTTATTTATTACAAACCTTAATTAGTACATTGGCTGCCTCCAAACAGCAAGAACCTTGATTCACTAAATTACCATCTTTCACATATATTTACAAAAATAAAGAACAACCATTAATATAAGGCAAAAAAAACTATTTGAAACTATCCTTTGGGCTTTGAACAGAAAACATTAAACTTGAGGTACAAAACCACTGCAATGAGTTGAGATTGAGGCTAACCACCCCTTGGCCTCAACGAGAAATAAATGTAACAGACATGAAGTGCACTGAATTTTTTTTAGATATTTAAATAACTATTAACCACAAAGTTCTTTGCATATTTCGCGCGTGAAATGCACTCGGAGGGAATGTCACCAGGGAGGCCACTGGATATATTAAAAATTCAACTTTCATTTCCTATACAGTTTTCCTATTCCAGTCTTGATAACAGGACAAAACCTAAATCTAACCAGGGCCAGACGACCTGTTTTAATCCATATGAGAGCAACTAACACAAACTGAGTGCAATGAAAGCAATGACTTTAGTATTAGATAAATTTACACTGAGCAATTATGAAAAGGCACAACATTACAATGAACTTAAATTATTTAACTTTAAACTAGAATTTCTATATGACTTTCAACAATGCTGAGGACAACTCGCTTCTTATCTTGTAAATACCTGAACTGTACAAATATGTACCTGAAGCCAATTTCTTAGTTATTATAATTATCATCATCTTACCTTGGCAATCTGCAATAACACTATACAGTGTTTAATTGATTCAACCATGCTCTGCAAAAGCAAAACAGACATTTAAAACAAGTTGATCTCATGTGGTGGTAGTCGTAAACAAACGTTCAATAGACTGTACTATACTGTTGGTGTATTAGAACACAAAAAACAGATATACAAACTTGCACTTTTCATTATATGCAGAATTTACTTTTTTTTACATCCCTGCTACGGTGAACATTGTCAACTACAAATGGCAGATTTGCCTATATCTTCTTATATATATATATTATACTAATAAAACGGCAATGTCTGTCTGCGCTTCAAGAAGGATCTCAATAACCGATTGACATAGAGACATGCTTTATATCTCATTGGAAAGGTCTTGTACGTATGTCATGGGCAATTTTGTTTGTTTTTGGGCAATTTACTATTGTTCATGAGTTATTTATAGTTTTGCATTTTTTGCTGCAGTTACACCTGGTGGCCGCGCTGGCTGACCGTGGCGCTGTGGTGTCCTGCGTCACAGGAAGCCAGGGAGCTTCCTGTAACCAGGCAACGGAAACAAAATAAAGAACACAGACGAAGCTAAGCTGCGGCAACAACAACAAAATTACATTTTTAAAGCACTGAATCCTCCCATGGGCAGTCCTCCCACGGGCAGACCTCCCACAGGAGTATAGATAAAAATGAAATGTGTGTCTGTCTGTGTGTCAATCTACATTCCATATTAATCCTTGCATTTGATATATTTGATTTGCTTTTCACATCTTCTAGACGTCTCAAAGCACTTCACAGAATATACTGTAGTGAATTGACTGTATATTTGTGAGTGAAATTTTGGATCCTTTGGTTGCAAGCGAAGCTGCAATATATATAAATAAATATATATATCTATATTACGGGTCCATAACTCTGTCCGTCCAGCGTCTTGGGATGTCCTCCCGACGTGAAAGGCACTAAACAAATGTAATTTTGTTGTTGCTGTATAAAATAATCGTTGCACTTGATACAGCGCCTTATCATATTTTCGAGACGTCTCAAGTTATATATTTCTACATGAGAAAAATGGCTGCCTAGATCAGGTGGTTTTCTAGTTTTCTAAAATTAAACAATTAAGAGAAATTTGCTGAACCAGATTAGTCCAAAGAACAAAAAACACACACACACAACACAGATACACTTACACATGTTACTTCTTTGAGGTTTTCAATTTTCTGAAAAAAAAAGGAAACACACATGAATTGCAACTTCTTTCTCATCCCCAACCATCAGGTTATAAAAGTAATTCTTTAGTTTACGAATGTGTTTATTTTTCACAACAAAGAATATTTGTGTGCAGATGTTTACTTCTGCAAAACACTGTTAAATGTCCTCTTCTAATAACTACTCATTCAATAATCTGTCTTCAATACCATTTTTGCACCAAATGAAACATTACAGCCATTATGTTGAAAGAATGGGTCAGATGTAGAAACTTACCCTTCTCTGTTCATCATCGTTGCAATTTTTGATCTTTTCATCAAACAACTGAAAGCATTAAAAATAATCATCAGTTCCATAAAGTTAAGTGAAGAATATTAATGAGGAATGGCTCATTCTGAACTGAACCAAGCAATAATGGCAACAGTTCATCTGTAGCATTGAATGTTTCAAACTTAAAGTAAAAACATCTCTCTCTCGCATTAGGCACAAACAGATTGAGCGTCCCATGTTCCTGAGAAAACTCCCAGACGCTGTGATGGTCAAAGGATCTCGACACTGGAACTGTGGCAACAACTCACAAAGGCTCACAAAGTTTATTCAGTGAGTGGCTAAACTAAACAGCCTGCGCTCTCCCAGGTCCGACTGTCACCACAGGATAGTTAGCACAATTAGAATACTGCAGCCTACATTAAAGCCGCTGTGCATTACACTGTCGAATTTTGTATACAATAGCCAACCTCAATCCTATCTTATCCCAATGTCCACACAGAGTCCATGAACAGAGCTTTTTACAACACAAAAATTCATGGAAAATAAATGATTTACATTCGTACACAGAACACGTGGCAATAAATAGTTTTTTAAGCAATGTAATTTTGTTTGCACTATAATGTCCGACCTGAATTACTTCATACAATGCTGTATAAAAAGCAACTCAATGTCGCCAATACCAAACCCAACTTGTTCACCAGCATCGTACAACTCTAGATCCAACTCCACTCACCTCATGGGATTCTTGTTTTGGCTGAACTTGGTGGCAAACTACTTCTGTTCTAATCTATTCTGACCTGCATTTCAAACTCTACAGATAATCCATCAGGAGGAATAGAATCCCTGTTCCTATCTCATCAAAACTGCTGCTGAAATCCTTAATCCATGCCTTAAATCTCTCTAGGTCAGTGATCTCAATCTTTAACTTACACAGAACCACATGACCAAAGTTCTGTCTCACAATACAACCCATACACAATAGCAACTTGTATCTACACATTGCCCATCACATAGTGTAGCGCCCCAGAGCACTTGACAGTAGCGGAGCACGACGCTGAGCCGGGTGGAGGTGACCATAGACACAGTCGAAGAGGAAGGTCTTGAGGCGTGACCTAAAGATGGGGAAGGAAGGGGCAAGGCGGATGGATAGGGGAAGTGTTCTAGAGCTTCTGGGCATTGTGGCTGGAAGTGCCAACCTCCAGTCTCCAACTCCACACAACCTCCCGTTTCTCAAGGGATCATTTGCAAAATCCTTGTCTCAAATCTTTCCCCAGCCTTGCCTCTCCCTGTGTGTAATCCTCTCCAGCTCACCTCACCATTCTTCTGACCAGGTCAATGCACGTTTATTGTCTCCAGGATCAGAGGTCGATCCTTCAGCTGCTACACTCATTCTCTGGATCTCACTGCAGAACACGGTAAGCTTCCTGCTTTACACAATCCCACTGTGTGTGTGCTTTCATCACTTCAAAATTCCTGCCACTTTTTACTTGATTTTCTGAAGCTCACAGTATTGAGGTTAGTGAGGCTTTTTCTACATGAAAGGCACTGCATAAATGCAAATTGTGTGTGGCTTAGTTCATGATTGATTATGCTTTATTTGGTAACTTCAATAAGTTTACTTTAGTGAACGTCTTACAGATTCTCCCCCTCTTCCCAAATAAGAGAACAGAAGACTGGTTACCTTTAACTGATCGATTAAAATCTGTAAATAGGCATCAGCTTCGGCAAGCTTTTTATCAAAATCTTGAACGCTTGGAACAAAGCCAGTTTCAACACCCTAAAAAGATAAGGAAACAATTAAATCAGAGGCTTCTTATGGTAAACAGAGGGAAACATGAATGGACTGTGACATCACAAAATAGAATCGGACGTAATAGCATCAACAAACCTAACCTAACCTAACCTAACCTAGCAACAAATCCGAGGAGAAGGGACCGTGGGATGGAGTTCCAGAGTGTGGGGGCAGAGAGGCTGAAAGCCCGGCCACCGATGATAGGGCAGGTCGGCAGGAGACATGTGGAGCAGGCCGGAGCCTAATGAACGGAGGTAGCGGGCAGACTCATAGGGAGTCATCAGGTCAGGGAGGTAGGAGGGGGCACGGCCACGGATGGCCTTAAAGGTGAGGACGAGGATCTTGAACTCGATCCTCTGGGGGATGGGGAGCCAGTGGAGTCGGGCGAGGGTGGGAGTGATGGGGTCGGGCGAGGGTGGGAGTGATGGGGTCGGGCGAGGGTGGGAGTGATAGGGTCGGGCGAGGGTGGGAATGATGGGGTCACGGAGCCTGGTGCGTGAGAGTACATGAGCTGCAGAGTTTTGGATGATCTGCAGTTTGTGAAGGGAAGAGTTGCGAAGGCCGATGAGGAGGGAGTTCCTGTAATCAAGCCTTGAGGTGACGAATGTGTGGGTGAGGGTTTGGGCAGCCTGAGGTGTGAGGCAGTGGCGGAGGCTGGCAATATTGCGGAGGTGGTGGTAGACAGTGCCGGTCATGGCGCGGATGTGGGGGAGAAAGTAAAGAAGTAAAAACAAACATGGAAGCAGCACACTAGTAATTTGGCATCCATTAAACCCAAATTTGTTCAAATAACAAATTTGTTTACTTTTTTTCACAAAAAAAATCTACGGTTCCTTAATGACTTAAAGCAACACATAGCATGGCATAAAACCAGGCAGAACAAGATGGGTGTTGGGTTCAATATCTGGCCTGTCTAAGGTAGTTGATCTTAGCTGAAGCAACAGGGGAAAGAAACAGAAATTAGCCACATTCTCACTATCCCGTTTGCTGCAAGACCCTGGAAGAAAGATGAAATATCACAAAGAAACATAAAACAGCTGAGTCAATGGTAATGCAAACAACTGGGATTATATGAGGCCTTTAATTTAGATACAATCTGAATTTAATAACCTTATTTACACTTGTTCAAATTACCACTGTGTTATCTGTGTTTTACAGGCAAGTATGTTTATCTTGGATTATTTGCAATGGCGGATGGGTAAGCAAACATAAAGGCATTCACCATTTCCCACTTCCTATTATATTATCATTTGGGGAGGATAGTTTGCATTAAATGGATTACCCCAGAAATTAGCAATAAAATTAAAACTATTTAATGAAGCACAGCATTTCGATCCCAACATCTTAAATGTTAGTTATAATAAATTTAAATAATCTAGAAATATAGTCCTTTAAGAACTACTTTAAGTATAAATAAATAATAAATATTTTTGTTTGAATGTTATACAACTTGGTGCCAGTCATTGAATATAAACATGGTGGCTGCAAGAGACAGGTTCAAAAGCACAATTCTTTCCAACTAAAACAACTGGTGTCAGATGAACTATGAGATGGACACTTCACAGAAGGTCACAAATGTGTCCATGTGGCTGAGTAACTTGGGACACTCATGCAGTGGCAAAGGGAAAGGCTGGCGAGAGGACTGAGAATACGTCTTCTTTACTTCCTGTTAGTTGGGGAAAGGCTGGCTCATACAAAGGTCCAAAGAGAAGAAAAACTTAATTAATGACAAACTTGGGCCAGATTTGGAAATGAATGTCACAACATAAACAAAACATATTTCACTTCCTTCTGGCAGGACAACACAAGCTTATTCTTACTAAACACATTTGCAGCCTTTATTCATTTTAACATTGAACATTGTAAGAATCACCAGTTATTGCTCTGTGATGTTAAAGTCAGAAGTCAGTAATAGTTAGCTCATTTTTGTGAATGATTGTCTCGTTACTTCCCTTGCCTCAAAACTGTTGGCATCATTTCTCACTAAGCACTAAAGAGTAACTTACTACTGTTTGGAGTCCACCCCAACAGCATGGTTCTCAATGAACAGCAGATTTGCATGAGCAAAACGTCTTTCAAGCCAATTATATGAATTTCCCCTACACGGAATGTACTGTAAAGTGAATTGAAACGCGGCGGCCAATTGTGCACAGAAGAGTCCCACAGACAGTCGTGGTTTGAATGATCAATTTAATTTTAGAAAGAAGCTGTACAATGTGGTACTTAGAGGAGGTATTTCAAATTGAATGAGACTTTTCAAGTTTCTGAATTTGGAACAAAGCTGCTCATCTGTCAGGGATCTCTAGTGAGAAGATTCCAGGACACATGAAGATCGCTTTCCGACGTGAAGGGCGCTATACAAGTATAATTTGTTGTTGTTGTTGTTGCTGCCTGTGGGCCCTGTCTGCCCACGAGGAGGCATTTAAGCCTGTAAGTTCCACTACCAGCCAAGTAATAATAACAATAATCCTTGCATTTGATATAGCGCTTTTCACATTTTCCAGACGTCTCAAAGCGCTTCACGGAATATTCTGTAAAGTAAATTGACTGTATATTTGTGGGTGAAACGTGGCAGCCAATTGCGCACAGAAGAGTCCCACAGATAGTCATGGTTTGAGTGATCAATTTTTTTTTGAAGGGATTATAACCCCCAGAAAAGCGATCTGCCAATCTACTAACAACCAGGTTCCTACTTACTGCTAGGTAAACAGAGGCGTGTGGAGGAAGGAAACTCGCCCAACATTTTGCCCTGCCAGGAACCCAGGACTGTCGCTTACAAGGCGAGTGCTCTAAATCTAAAAAGTCTAAATATGTTGCGAAAACAATCAATTGTTTGAAAAAAAATATTTCAAAACATAAATCATTTATTATTAAGCTTCATTTTGCAAAAGAGCTTTTCACAAGAACATGTGTTGTTAAATGCATTAACTGCCAAATCCAAGTTTTAAAACATTTCAAAACAAAATTGATTTCAAATGAGTAATTTTGTAGGCCTGGATTAGTAATATCAATGCAATAAAGCAATGTTGATAAATAGGAATGTCTGGTTAGGGTTAACAAATGTAGCAGTGAGATTGGCGTTAGACAAAGAGGGTGGATCTGAAGCATTAATGTGAGATGTGTGAAAAACAAACTTATCTCTGAGCAAAGCTCAACTGGGTTTACACAGGTTAAGAAGCGGGGAAGTCCTCAAATACCTTTGCACTAAATGTTTTAGAATTCTGAGAACAAGTTGACTAGATGTATCTGTGATCTTGTTTGCTGCAGTGTTTCTGTCAGAGTAGCCAGTGTCATCTGTGTTTTGTTGCCTATTGTATAAAATATTCTAGAAACCTCCAACTTCAAATCCTCTCAAGGTGCGGCAGTTTTGGCAGTGATTATATAAGTAATAGGGCTGCACCTAAAGCTGACAATTTGTATGTGTTTTATGTAACAGTAGAACATTCTCAACCAAGAGATCTGTCACAAGCTGCTGTGTATAGTGCCAGAACCTAAGCAAACAATAAACAACAACTTGCACTTGTATAGCGCCCTCCACACAGGGTAGCGTCTACCAGAGGGAAAGATTCAAGAAGCGTTGTCTTCAACAGAACAAACTTTTATCCATTTTTAAACTATTGAAGATAAGACTGCATATTAAACAAAACACAACAAATCAACATACACACAACAGTTCTATATATTAAACATTGAAGGTAAGAGGAACTTTGGTTGAAAGCTAATTGTTACTCAAAAAAGTTTTCTTAAGACAGTTCTTAAAAAGACTAAGGACTTGGTGAAAGAACCCGCTTGTCAAACAGTTAAAATCCAATGACAATAAAGTCGTGCTCAGAGACAAAGACAGGCCTCAATACAGCCCGTCACTTAGTAATGTGCCCCTCAATCAAATGCTGTAGTCACTGACAAGTTAAACATGCTTTTAAAAACGTACCAAGGTCTAAAGTTAAATATTTACAGATGTCGCTGTTCTGCCTCAACAAATCGGCACACACTTTTCCAGTGGTATGGAGCGGGGGGTGGGGGATGGGGAACTAGGGGAGAAAGGAACATACTGAATTGCTTCTTTCTCCATTTCATGCAGAACAACATACTGTGAATAACATTCTTTGATTTGGCGTATTTCTTAAAAGAATGCTTTAAGCATTCAGTGACGCACTCTTTACACAAAAAGCATTGCTGCAGGCTTAACATCTGAGCAGTTTTAATGAGGAATGTTATATATTCAGCCAGCAACCTACAGAAAACACTTAAACAAACCATGCAACAATACTTTTTGAAGCTATAAGGCAAAGGTATAAAAAACACAAGAGCTAAATGGAGAGCAACATGGCCTACTTCCTAAGCAGAAAGCCTTTGAAACTTACTTGAGTGGAGCCTTCCACTGCCATCGATTTCACTTACTTTCTTCCAAATGTAACTATAGGTGTCCTGCAGATTCTTCATCAAATTGATGATTTCTCCCCCTCCCTAACTAGATCACAACAACTTTGGAAGAGGCCTGTGTGTGTGAGCAGGTTTGATCACGGTGTGCCAGGGAGCCGCAGAGAACAGGACTTCCTTTATCTGCTAAACTGTGAACTTCAGAAGCTGTGACGGCCCCCACCTGATTGGATGAAGGACGTGCATTCTCTCGGGGTTTATTCAGATTGCTGTGCGATGTCCATCACAGCTGTTTGCAGGATTTACATATGAGCCGCACTTTACATCGTACTGTTTCTATGTATATTTCTCTGTAGGTATTTGTTCCACCAAAAGTTCCACACACTAGAAGATGGATTTATTAAAGAATTTATGTCGCTATATAAATGTAATCTTGTTGTTGTTGTTAAAAAAACTGTTAAGTAAAGTAACTGGGTGCAAAGGAGTCACTGAGCCACTCTCACACCAACAACAGCAGCCACTCTCACACCAACAACAGCAGCCACTCTCACACCAACAACAGCCACTCTCACACCATCAACAGCCACTCTACACCAACAACAGCCACTCTCACACCATCACAAACAGCCACTCTCACACCAACAACAGCCACTCTCACACCATCAACAGCCACTCTCACACCAACAGCCACTCTCACACCATCAACAGCCACTCTCACACCAACAACAGCCACTCTCACACCATCAACAGCCACTCTCACACCATCAACAGCAGCCACTCTCACACCAACAGCCACTCTCACACCATCAACAGCCACTCTACACCATCAACAGCCACTCTCACACCAACAACAGCCACTCTCACACCAACAGCCACTCTCACACCACAACAGCCACTCTCACACCATCAACAGCCACTCTCACACCAACAACAGCAGCCACTCTCACACCAACAACAGCAGCCACTCTCACACCAACAACAGCCACTCTCACACCATCAACAGCCACTCTCACACCAACAGCCACTCTCACACCACAACAGCCACTCTCACACCAACAACAGCCACTCTCACACCACAACAGCCACTCTCACACCAACAACAGCCACTCTCACACCAACAACAGCCACTCTCACACCATCAACAGCAGCCACTCTCACACCAACAACAGCCACTCTCACACCAACAACAGCCACTCTCACACCATCAACAGCCACTCTCACACCATCAACAGCCACTCTCACACCAACAACAGCCACTCTACACCATCAACAGCAGCCACTCTACACCATCAACAGCCACTCTCACACCATCAACAGCCACTCTCACACCATCAACAGCAGCCACTCTACACCATCAACAGCCACTCTCACACCAACAACAACAGCCACTCTCACACCAACAGCAGCCACTCTCACACCACACAGCCACTCACACCAACAGCAGCCACTCTCACACCAACCACAGCCACTCTCACACCATCAACAGCCACTCTCACACCACAACAGCCACTCTCACACCATCAACAGCAGCCACACTACACCACACAGCCACTCTCACACCATCAACAGCAGCCACTCTACACCATCAACAGCAGCCACTCTACACCATCAACAGCCACTCTCACACCAACAACAGCAGCCACTCTACACCATCAACAGCAGCCACTCTCACACCATCAACAGCAGCCACTCTCACACCAACAACAGCCACTCTCACACCAACAACAGCAGCCACTCTCACACCAACAACAGCCACTCTCACTCCAACAGCAGCCACTCTCACACCACACAGCCACTCTCACACCAACAACAGCCACTCTCACACCATCAACAGCCACTCTCACACCAACAACAGCCACTCTCACACCAACAACAGCAGCCACTCTCACACCAACAACAGCAGCCACTCTCACACCAACAACAGCAGCCACTCTCACACCAACAACAGCCACTCTCACACCAACAGCAGCCACTCTCACACCAACAGCAGCCACTCTCACACCATCAACAGCCACTCTCCTACCAACAGCAGCCACTCTCACACCAACAAGAGCAGCCACTCTCACACCAACAACAGCCACTCTCACACCATCAACAGCCACTCTCACACCAACAACAGCCACTCTCACACCATCAACAGCCACTCTCACACCAACAACAGCCACTCTACACCAACAACAGCCACTCTCACACCATCAACAACAGCCACTCTACACCATCAACAGCCACTCTCACACCATCAACAGCCACTCTCACACCATCAACAGCAGCCACTCTACACCATCAACAGCCACTCTCACACCATCAACAGCCACTCTCACACCATCAACAGCCACTCTCACACCATCAACAGCCACTCTACACCAACAACAGCCACTCTCACACCATCAATAACAGCCATTCTACACCATCAACAGCCACTCTCACACCATCAACAGCCACTCTCACACCATCAACAGCCACTCTCACACCATCAATAGCCACTCTCACACCATCAACAGCCACTCTCACACCATCAACAGCCACTCTCACACCATCAACAGCCACTCTCACACCATCAACAGCCACTCTCACACCATCAACAGCCACTCTCACACCAACAGCAGCCACTCTCACACCATCAACAGCCACTCTCACACCAACAGCAGAAGCTCTGGTAGAATACAGAGACAGAGTACTGGTACTGAACAAGAAAGATCCCAAATTCAATCCCTCGTCTGTGCACATTAGCTGTGTCCTCATCATTCTCTGGGACTTTCCTGATCACTATTCACAAATCAAATTAATAACTATGCAACACTCCCAACACTCTGTACATGTTGAAAAAAAAGATAAAACTTCTCCCAGTCGCAATAACTGGAGGAAAGTACGGGTTCATCAATAGTAATAATGAATTAAGATGAACATATCTTATAAGAATGGATATAAAAATCTTGTTCTATTCTAAATGATTATAGGGTAATGCCTATATCCCAACATTTGTGCCTCAGTTCAGCAATAAATCAATGAAGAAGAATATCCCATCCTATTTGTGCTGCACTATGATTAAACACAGAGTGAAATCTAAAACTAAACATTATTGCTAATTCTCACAGTTGACCTCGCTTAATTTGTTGGGTTTTCTTGTAGACAATTTATAAAACGGAACATTCCCTTCTTTTGGCAGCGCATTAGATACCAGTTCTGCTTTGAGTGGCATTGACTGAACTGAACAGAACACAAAAAGAACAGAGGTTATGCACACCACTCTGACAGGAGAGAGATGCAGTAAGTTATAGCTTTATAAACACGCAACACTGAGAAGCTACAGCAACACTGATTCTAGCTGTGATCCATAGCTCCATGTTATAATTCAATTCATTTTGTATTCAACTGATCAAATCGACAAGCATATTAGCTGCAATTGTATGCTTTGTATGTTTAATACTGTAGCAATGTCTTTGCACTTGGTCTAATATAACATTACTTTGTGGCAGGTCTGATATACCGCATACTTAATTACAATGCATATTTAAAATAAGATTATATTCTCAATTCAAGAAATATGCCTTCATTTTTGTTTTCATTTAAGATACTTAATTGAAACAAGAGCACATTTAGTTTCCATGTGTACTGGTTAATTCAACCTGCTTCAACTTATTCTATTAATAATAAAGAAAACAAACAAAATAGATTTAAAAAAGGTAAATCTCAAGAGACAGCAATTCAACAAAAAACAATTAAACCATTGATTTCTCTTCAAATAAATATATTGGTTGACGGCACAAAGCTGAAATGTCCAAATCATTTAACCTACGAGTGGAAAAAGACAGCAACTGGACACAAGGGTGGATGAATGGTCTATAACGAGCACTTGCTGTGTGCTCTGCGTTCACCATTTCACAAGGTTCTTATAATAATAATAATAATCCTTGCATTTGATATAGCGCTTTTCACGTCGGGAGGACGTCCCAAAGCGCTTCACAGAACACACTGTAAAGTGAATTGACTGTATATTTGTGGGCGAACGCGGCAGCCAATTGTGCACAGCAATGTCCCACAAACAGTCGTAGATTGAAAATGACCAATTTATTATTGTTTTTGGTTTTGGAGGGACTATTATTAGGCTCTGTGTGGAGTAAGGAAACTTGCCCAAGGTTTCGCCCTCTGCCTGGAGTTGAACTCAGGTCTCTCGCTTGCAAAGCGAGTGCTTAGCATGTGTTTTATGGAAATTTAAACGGACAGTGGGTGTTGCCGCATTAGACAATGATGATATGATTGGGAATTCCACAACTTGAACTGGCTCAGCGAGTAAATACTTTGCGCTTCTCCACATGGAACCGTGTCGAGACAATCAGCCCATGGAATTGTATGTGCCTAATGCCAGCCTCTCATTGACTATCTTTGGCAGCACAAGATAAGGCCAATTGTATTGTATATGCTCAAAAATGTTTTTGTAGTACAAGTGTTAAATAAAACATTCACTGATTCATAATATCCTGAAGAGAACACAAAATAAAACAACTTCAGGGCTTTGTTTGTATTCAATGCAAAACTGCTATTTACCAGGTAAATTTAAACACTACACAAATGATCTTATCAAACATAAAATACATCCATAACAACCATCCCTCAGTGTTCTGGTTGATGGGAGTCGTAAGAAGATTACAGTGTTTAATATCACGGCAGATGGTGGTTTAGGTGCACTTTCAGTGTATGGATTAACCCAGAAATTGCTTGTATGTTAAACTCAGGCCGTTGCTCCACAAATGGGTTTCCAAAGTAAATGTTAACAGTAAACATTTAATTTTCAGTTACCCTTCACTCAAAACAGACATCCCTTGATATCCCAAACTTCATAATGTAATTGTGTGTGGATGTAAAACTAGTGAGATTGTTAATTACAACAGAAAGGTGAATGCAATAGCTGTAGAATTGCATCAGTATTTGTTTTGGTAACTTGTTCACATTTGTAGAAAATAACTGCCTCCCTTTCAAAATAAATACACCCACAGATCCCGAGGTGAAATTTCAGCCTCGAATGGCATTTCAACAAAGCTACTCTGACAATGAGTGTTCAGACAGCTGCTGAACAGAGCAATTCATACATGTGGGCCAGGAACACACCCTTCTCCCATCAGCTAATCATTCTGGAGCACTCTTGATCATTGCTCTCACCCAATGCACCCATTTGTCTTCAGACCAACGGAATCTCAGAATTGGGAGTAAGCCGGGAAGAGACTTAGAAGCTTCCAGTGACTTTTATAATGCAGCAGAATTACTTCAGGGGAGTTCTGACTTAGCTGTCTAGTGGGTTAATGGGAACATCCATGATAATGCACTGAAATCCTGAAGGAATTGTCCAGACGAGAAGAAAAGCTTAGAAATCAAAGAGACCTAAAACTGCAAGAGAAAGAGGGCTGATTACTGTTCTTGTTTGGTACTAACACTGGCTTGGTTTTCCCTCTTTCACTTTCTCCCTGATGTTCCCTGTACCTCTCTGCCATTCGGGTTTGCAAATACACCAGACTTTCTCAGTCACAACTTTGGAGGTTCTGTTTCACCAGATGGAACAAACTAATACTGTTAACTTTTAATGCACCTTATTTCATTGCACAGACTTTCAATTACACTCTCAATACCAACCCAGCCTGGAAGTAAGGATGAAACATCACCAATTTACAATTAGTCATCCCTTCAACTTATTATTGATTTTAAATCAGTAATAAACTGATCAGTTAATTTTATTTAAAAAGAAATCAGATTTTACCCCTTTAACCTAACTGCAGTGACAACAACAAAATTACATTCGTATAGCGCCTTTCATGTCGGGAGGACGTCCTACAAGTAAACCACAATAAACCAAATTATTAGAATTTTAATGTTGCAAAACAATCTTAACATTATAAAATAAAATTTACATAAACTATCACAGAGATTCAATCAGATATTGATTGGAGATAAGCAATAGGAGTTAGAAAGCAGTGTTGGGCATGGTTGGAAGAAACTGCCATGTCAACAAGCAAAGGAAGAGAGGTTAACAAACCTTTTTGAAAAAAAACTAATGAAAAAGATAACCACAACTTGCACTTATATAGCACCCTCCACACAGGGTAGTGTCTCAGAGACCTTGTTTGGCAAATTGATGAAAACCAGCCGCTGTGACTCCCAGCACCCATCACCAGCTCAGTAACGTGTGGTGGCGTGTCTGATAATGAGCATCACAGCCTCTGCTGTCAGAAAGGTTGCCATTCTTGAGAAACGTTTGGAATACCACATGTGCTCCTTCCAACCTTCTGAGGGACATTCTGTATTTACATTTGTTATATGATTTCCATGTCGGCCCCAACTCCTCCCTCCACAGGCCACACGCAGATCATCCAGAACTAACTCTGCAGCCCGTGTCCTCTCCCGCACCAGGCTCCCCGACCCCATCACCCCCACCCTCACCCCCAGGCTCCATGACCCTATAACCCCCATCCTCGCCCGACTCCACTGGCTTCCCATCACACAGAGGATACAGTTCAAGATCCTGGTCCTCACCTTCAAAGCCCTACACGGTCTTGCTCCCTCCAATCTCTGCCACCTCCTAACCCTCTACCATCCTGCTCATTCCCTCCGCTTAACAGGCCCCGGCCTGCTTCACGTCCCCCAGCCTCGCCCACCCTACCATTGGTGGGCAGGCCTTCCGCCACTCTGCCCCCACCCTCTGGAACTCCATCCCGCAGTCCCTCCGCCTCGCCCCCTCTTTTTCCTCCTTCAAGGCCCATCTCAAGACCCTCCTCTTCGACCATGCCTTTGATCTCCCTGCTTCCCCGCTGCCCTCCACCATCCCCGATCCCGACCCCCAGCTTGGTCTGAAACAATAATTGTCCTGCGCCTTTGGACCTCCGTCTGACACTATACAAATGTAATTTTATTGTTGTTGCCGTTTCCAAACAAACTGGCAGTGATGTCAGAACACAACATTGAAACGGCAAATAATAAAGTAGAAGACGATTTGGCTTTTCTAACGAGGATATAACTCGTTCTCACTTTATTCTCTTTGATCCAGATTAGGTCTAGTTTCCCTGTCCTGTACCTTCTGCTAAAGTTGAAACATGAGGAAGAAGCACAGACCAGAAAATAAATAGGAATTCTATTCTCTCCCAACAGGGAAGAGCCTGGCCAACGTCAGAATCCTACTGTGTGGGAAATAGTGGACATGAATGTATCTACCTGTGCTGTATGCCACAGCTTGCATCACTGCAGATTGGTGCTTAGTACTATTGAGAACACCCAGGGACAGCTGTAACCATTTCAATTCAAACCAACTTCAGAATAACACTGGTTTATGTACACACCAGTTTACAATAGTGCATTGCTTTTAGACTCAATTCATGCTTTCACTGAAAATATTCCCAAACTTAATTGCTACAGATAAAGATGCACTTTACCATATCATTATCAGAAGAGCTTTGCGCTTACCCGAAGCTGCAGAGTGTGACGAAGGATTGTTTCCTCTAAAGCATGAATCCACTTCTCTCTCTCGTCAGCATCCCGGGCTGTGGAAATATTACATTCTCTAATGAGGAGATTTTGATAAACATTAAGCAGGGCTAACCTTGACAGAACAATCAAAGTTGCATTCAATTTATTCTTATCTGCTGTGAAAGCAGAGAAGAAAATTTCATGCAGTCCTCAACATAAACCCTTAGAACAGGTACAATTCTGATGCACAGTATAGACACAACTCTCAGATACAGGGTACCGATACAGTCAGAATTGGAATATGGATCATTTGATAGTTGGGCTAATAGGTGGCAGATGTGGTTCAGTTTAAAATAATTGTCATGGGCTCAAGGAAACAACAGAGGAAGGGCTTATTCAATGATCAATTGTGCAATATTTTGCCTACAAAATACTCAGTCACACCACTTTACAGTATATCCTGTGAAGCACTTTGAGACTTCTCGACCACATCATACCAAAATGCAAGGAATATTATTATTGTTGTTGTTATAGTGTTATTATGGATAATAGGTAGCATTAATAGAGTACAAGTACGATTCAAGAGAGGTTGCATTCTTGCTGTACAATACTTCTCAAGCCCCATATGGAATACTATGTGATCAACAACAAATTGCATTTATATAGCGCCCTTCATGTGGGATAACATTGGATTTCTGAAGTGGGAGAATAGGAGGAGGTAACCTAAATCATGGGAATAATATCAAATAGCTCATAGGAATCAAAATTCTGTGGAAAGGTTGAAGAGGAAAAAGAATCGAGGGGAATAAACTCCCTGGGAAGATTTTTTTTTAATGCCGACAAAGTTTCACCCACCTACAGATCACTCTGATGTCTTAGCTCACAGAGGAGCTAGAACTGCACTGTTGTATTCAGCAACAAACAGCCAATTGAACTTGGCTGGGATCCAATCCACAGTCACTTGACCTCCAGGAACGTTCAATATCAGCAGACACTAAACTCTCCTGGAATTGGCTCTCGCCAGTTTAAAGCATCCGCTCCCAAAAAAGCCTCATGGAGTCGTCTGGCTCTTCACAACATACACCATTTATAGAAAGCAAATACCCATTAAAAAAATGTTAAATGAGCATATAAACGCACTGCCAGAAGAGAAGCAATTGAGAGTAAGAAAATAACTAGTTGAAAATGATTAAAACATGTTTGTCTATTGGGCATTTTCTTTGATAATAACCTTTTCTTTGGTAAAATTCTCCCTCATTAATTTAATAATAATCCTTTTGATATAGCGCCTTATCAGCGACTTGGTAAGTCCTCCCAACGTGAAAGGTGCTATACAAATGTAATCTTGTTGTTGTTGTTATCATATCATTCTTAAAGCGCTTCACAAAATATACTGTAAAGTGAATTGACTGTATTTTGTGGGTGAAATTTAGATGGGACGAGAGAAATGTCAATAAACGTCAAAGAAACAATTTAAAATATGTGCTTTGCATTGAATACTTTCCATTTTAGTCAAAGAAAAATGCAATAAAGGTACCAAAGGACAGCTACCTTTCTGAATTCATGTTTCTGGCACACTTCATCCCTGCATTACAATCAATGGTTTTACATTGAATGCTCTCCAGATTTCTTGTTACCTCTACCATCCACTAATTATGAACGACAGAGTACAGAACAAAAGATTATCTCTATCTTACTCATCAAAAACTCAAAATAGAATCACGGCAATGGAATCTACGTTCACCAAAGCAATTGTCATTTCAATTTACTAAATACTAAATAATTAAAGTTCTGTACTTTAATTTAAAGAGATGCAATAATGCACAAATCCAAACAGAAGCAAACCTGCTTAACTCAGTGTTCATTTTCTTTTCTTCTGCGTTTAAAAGCCAACCCCTCTTACCCCATCAGCCATTCTGCAGTCAGTGTTGGCCAGTTTGCAGGACAGCAACACGCCACTGACTTGTACTGTTTCTCCCATCTCAAGCTAGTAATACAGTGTTTCTGTGATTGCTGCAAGAATGGTGTCATTGTTAAAATTCCTTCGGCAGGCTTTCATTAGAGCTATCTTTAGCACAAACCAGACTGGTGAGACGTGGGGCAGAGCCGGGGAAACAGAATCCTGCCAGAAGAGCGAATAGTTCCACAGAAAAGAGGGAATACTGCCTGCCATAGCAGAGAGCAGCCAAACCGATATTCTGAATAATGGAAACGATAGCAAGAAGGTCAGGAGGGAAGACAAAGGGATATTGAGTCAGTCTGAAGCGTGTGACAGAGAATTGCTAGTAAAAGCAGACCAAAATCCCACCCAAAAAAGAAAATTCCATCTTTTTCCCACTTGCTGGTTTGAGGCTCCGTTGAAAAGGTCACTCCCAGCAGGGTTTGGTGAAAATAAAAGTGTACCCGAGCGATGTGCTAGTTTAATATTATTTTTAAGGATACACATATTCAACATTGCACAGTTGCAATCCCCTCCAGTGTAAACAATCAATGGCTTTCCTCGAATTGGGTCCTATTTATGGTATTCTGCAAAGTGCAACCGCAGAACTGGTTTTAAATACACCGTTAAGGAGAGAGGTAGACAGATATTTCCTTTGACAAATTCAGGCTCTCCTTTTATTTCGTCCACTTGGGTAGATCGTTTACTCAGTAAAGCAAATATTACAATAGGTTATAGTTTTTGTTCAGTATTTCCTCAGAGGATTTCAATGGTGAAAACTACAGATCTTTCCTCAAATATCAAGCTGAAATACAAAGCACCTGAAAGGTTATTCCCAGACTGTAACAATGGTAATGTCCCACTGCTTTTTTTATCATTTTCACATTAGTGCCACTTCTGTGAGCTATTGAACAATGGATGCCCGACTCAGTCACGGCAAGTTATCTGATCAGCCTCACTTATATCATTAACACGCTGGTCATGCACATCTCTTTTCGGGCCTACCAACATTCCTCATGTGGAGGACTTCAGACAAGTGAATAACTAGTCATAAAAATACTAATTGCAGATACAACACATTAGGAGTGAGGAAAGCAGCTCTACTTCCAAGTTGGATTGCTGCCGCTCACAATACAACATTATGATCTGAAAACAAAAACAGAAGTTGCGGGGAACGCTAAGCGGAAAAGGTCTGACGAAGAGTCATGCACCCGAAACGCTGACTCACTTTCCTCTCTCCATAGATGCTGCCTGACCTGCTGAGTGTTCCCAGTGACTTCTGTTTTTGTTTCAGATTTCCAGCGTTTGTTTATGATCTGCTAGCTTTTCTGATTATGTTTTTGTTAAACAGTTAAACTCCCTTCCCTCCCTATAAGTAGCTTCAGAACAAATCAAAGTACAGTGTGGAACAGCTGATGCTAACCAATGAAAACAAGTCAAAAAAAACTATTTAAAACACTGAAAGAGAACAGACAGAATACATTATAATATGTAGCATACTCATTGCTGCTCTGAGGACTGAGCCATCTCTTTACCATTAACATTGTTTGACCCTCAACTGTCTTTTCTTCCTCACATCCAAGCCATGACCCACTCTGCCTTCCCTCACCTCCATAACATCGCCCGACTCCGCCACTCCCTTACCCCTCAGGCCGCTGAAACTCTTGTTCATACCTTCATCACCTCCAGGCTCGACTATGCAAACGCCCTGCGCGTCGGCCTTCCCAACTCCTCCCTCCACAGTTGCAAATAATCCAGAACTCTGCAGCCCGTGTCCTCTCCCGCACCAAACTCCGTGACCCCATCTCCCCCATTCTCGCTCGACTCCATTGGCTCTCTATCCTTCAGAGGATCCAGTTCAAGATCTTGGTCCTCACATACAAAGCCCTCCATGGCCTCCCCCACCCTACCTCTGCCACCTCCTAACCCCCTACCAACCCACCTGCTCCCTCTGCTCAGCCGGCTCTGGCTGCTCCACAACCCCTGACCCACCCGCCCCACCATTGGCGTGAGAGCCTTCAGCCACTCTGCCCCCAACCTCTGGAATTCCATCCCCAGTCACTCCGCCTCACCCCCTCCTTAGCCTCCTTCAAGTCCCACCTCAAGACCCTCCTCTTCAACCATGCCATCGGCCAGCCCCCTCCCCTCCCCTCTCCCCCCCTGACCCCAGCGCGTGTCTGAAATGCTGTACACTGTCCAGCGCCTTGGGACGTCCTCCCAACGTGAAAGGCGTTATACAAATGTAATCTTGTTGATTAACAAAATTAACCAGTTTTCATTCTTTTGTTCACAAGCAATACTAAAATACCAAACAACTTAAAATAATTTTTTATAATCCCAATCTATATACAAAGATGACATCGGCAGCGACTCTTATGAAAGAGACAGTTTGAAAGCAGAAACAATGCTTTCAATAAAACACTAAGACAAGTGCTGGTTTCACAAACTAAAATGACAAATACCTGTAAACAGTAACACATGAAAAAGAATTTCATGGTTTTTTAATGGTTTAGAAAAAAATCCTGCAACATTCTTTCAATTCTAGAATATACCTATATTCTCTCACCTGCTTTAGAAGTTCACTGAGAGGAATGAAATTCTGTTTGATGTAGCGCCTTTACATTGAAACACCAGCCTAGTCTGTGAACTCAAGTCCTCTAATGGGTGAAGCTTAAACCCAGAAAGTTAAGTGGCAGATGTGAGTTACCCAATATTTAGATGACTATTTATCTAAATAGTCTTAAAACACTTCTCACAAAAAGGAGGGAAGGAAAGAGGAAATCTCTGTCGCTGTAGGAATTTGGATGACTCACACCTCTTACTGCACACTTCTGATTGCACTACAACTTGTTAAGGCAACTGCCCAGTACTCCCGCAGCCCCACCCAGAGACTGCATTAGTTGCATTGCCAACATTCCAGGTTACAGGTTGGCCAACAATTGGCACCCAACGCCATTTCCCTGAACACATGAGGTACAAAGTTCTTCTGACAATTGTGAAGAACAATAGTAGAAATGTAATTTAACCCTTCAAGTACTTCAGTTGCCCAGCAAAGTTAAAGCGATCGGTTTGTCAATCTGATCTGTCCTTTGCAGGACAGAGTTCCCACTAGAGGCATTCCCGATCTCACCGGCTGCTCCACAATATGACAGCAGTAGCACGTATATAGGAGTTGCTGCTGCTGTTGTTGCTGTTGTTGGTAAGACCCACCTCAGGAGATGCTGATCTGGAAACAGCATTAACTAGTCACAAATCTAGATCATTGCTCCCATCTTTGGCCACAGATAGAAATTTATCAAAGACTCCAAAACTACCCTGCTTTCCCCAGTGAAAAGTTACTCATACTTTGATTTGTCCTCTTGACTAAAAGTACTCAGTTTAATTCCTCACCCTAAAAATACTCTTAGGAATTGATTTTAAAAAATTCTTCCCCCCCCATATATTTTTTCCGGTTTCTTCATCATTTTGCTTTTTGATTTTCTCTCTCTTAAAATCTTAATGATAATAATAATAATAATAATAATAATCCTTGCATTTGATATAGCGCTTTTCACGTCGGGAGGACGTCCCAAAGCGCTTCACAGAATATACTGTAAAGTGAGTTGACTGTATATTTGTGGGCGAACGCGGCAGCCAATTGCGCACAGCAATGTCCCACAAACAGTCATAGATTGAAAATGACCAATTTAATTATTGTTTTTGTTTTTTGGAGGGATTGCAGGCAATATTGATCTCTCTATTTCTTATCCTCTTGGTCTTTCAAGGTCTAGTCATTTTTTGGTTTGCTCAGTTCTACCATTATTGATTTCTTGCTAATCTGTTTGCCCTTCAAGGTCTGCCTGTTGTTTTCCACTCGGCTACAAATGCAGTTTTTCCCTTTCCAAAGGAAGATGTCAACTTGGCTCAGTTGGTAACACTCCTGCCTCTGGGTCAGAGCGAACCATTGGGGGTTCAAGTACCACCTCCAGGCTTCATACTTTTACTTACAATGTGTACATATGTCAAAATAAATCTCATAGGGCTTCACAAAATATAATTAAGCAGAAAACAAGAATATTATTAGATGGTTGAGATGTATCAAAGTGCTTCACAGAATATACTGTAAAGTGAATTTACTGTAGATTTTGTGGGCTAGAGGAGAATACATACAGTGCTGTCTGAATTGGGTTCAGAGTCAAAGATATAATTCAGCGAAATACTGGGGGAGCGCTGCATTGTTACAAGTGCTGTCTTTTGAATGAGGCATTCAGATAAACTCCTTCCTGCCTTGCTGAAGATCCAATGACAGCACTTGAGAAGAGATAAGTTTCTCCTGGTGTCCTGGCCAAAAATCTCCACAACTCGTGAGAATGTGGAAAGCATTGGCTGCTGTGGATGCAGAATCGATTGGATGTTTAAAAAGGAGACAGATATTTGGGAAGGAAGCATATTAAGGCATACAGAGAAAAGATGCGGAAGTGAGATTAAAATATCAGCCGTAATCTGATGAACTGGCAAAACAAGCTTGATGGAACTGCGAAGTTTCCTCCTGTTCATATGCTCTTACTCGGCGTAAATATTCTCAGACAATTCTAGCTCTATAAAATATATGGGAAAATTCTCACTGAAGCCCTGATCAGAACAGAATGCATACAAATCTGTCCTTTCCCAGCATCAGGTTAAAGTGAACTTTAGTTGACATTCCATTTAATGTGTATGCAGAGATGTGATATCATAAAGGCAGATCTTTTATTCAGGGGACAATTTTAAATCTGAAGTGGAACACATGGTATGAACAAAACCATAGAGAACAAACCCATTATATCTGCATCTGGAATTGAATTCCACATTCTCAACCCATTCGCGTTGAATCTATTTATCTGTAGATCATTTCTATGTGTTTGTACCACATTTCTAGGTATCAGCTTGGTTCAGTTGGTATCACTGACGCCTCAGTCAGAAGGTTGTGGGTCCAAACCCCACATGATTTGGCCTAATAGTCTAGGCTGACACCAGCGTGGTCGGTGCAGGAGAAACACTGCATTGCCGGAGGTGCCATCCTTCAAATGAGACATTAAAACTTGCTGTCCCTTCTGCTTGTTCAGATGGACGTTAAAGATATCGTGGCACTTTTGAAAAAAGCAGGGAATATCCCCCAATATCTTGGCCATCAATACACCAGATAAAAAAAATTGATCATTCCTGGCTGTTTATTATGCATACCTATATCTATACTAATAAAGACAATGTCTGTGTTTCCACCAATAACACGATAACTGAATGACGTAGACACATGATTTATACCTCATCGGAAAGGTCTTGCATGCGGGAGTATCGTAGGCATTTTTTTTTACTGGGATCTCCTATCGTTGATGAGTTATATTTAAAAAATGCTTTAATTAAACCCATAATATGAGGTTTATGTGGTATTCTGCAACAAAGTAGTGACAGAGGAAAGCACACACCCTTCTAAAGAGATACATCTATATTAATATATTCTACAACAAACGTATGGCAGTTTTTTCGGGTTGTCATGAGAGCTGCAGTCCTCCCAACAGGAGTCCTCCTCCCAACCAGGAGTCCATATGTTATAGAAGCAACTATTCTGACTGGTCAGTTCAAAGGGGAAGGTGTATTCATTCCTCACATCCCACTGCTCCCAAGTGACTGCCCTTTTGAGTTAAAAAGGCTCCAATTCCCTGTTCGAATGTGCTTTGCCATGTCAATTAACAAGGCACAGGGGCCAAGCTTAAAGGTTGCTGACCTTTTCTTGAATGTACCCTGCTTTTCCCATGGTCTATTCTATGTTGGATGCTCACGCGTGGGTTCATCTAAAAACCTTTACGTCAGGGCCGAAGGAGGAAAAACTGAAAATGTCGTCTACACAGAAGCCTTGCAATAAATCGAGGTCCTGCCGGATCACACAATAAACCCCTTCGGTTAGTAGGAGTCCTCCCAAAAGAGTCCTTCCAAAAAGAGTCCTCCCACTGAGTCCTCCCAAAAAGAGTCCTCCCACCGAGTCCTCCTAAAAAGAGTCCTCCCAGCTGAGTATAGATAAAAACGAAATGTCTGTCTGTGTGTTAATCTACATTCTATATTGGAGCCTTTAGCGAAGCTGCAACGGGTATAGCTAGTATATTATATTATATTATGTTGAGGGTAAAGGTATACTTAATCAACTGATGAAGCTAAATTCATGTCAAGCGCTCAATCATCCCATTTGGCTCGATACTGATCAAATCTTTTCACTGAAGGAATTTATTTTAAAGGGATAAAGGATTCACTAAATTTCTCCTAAGTCAGAACCAATTCCACCTCCCCTCATCCACACCCACAACACACACCCATGCACAACACACACCAACAACACATACTCCTCAGCCAAGACTGTCCAAACATGTCCAGGAATATCAACACTCTTACAGACCATTACAAATAGGATCATATTTGATTGATAATTAATCCATTGCCAATTAATCACACAACTTCTTTAATTTCTTTCTACCATTTACTGAACCATTAAGCCAGAGACATGTTGATGTTTTGCACCAAGTGTGGCTAGAATGGTTGGAAGTAGCTTTTAGTTTGCACGTCACAAGTTCCTATCCATCTCTCTGCATCACTAATACAGTCATTTAGACATTCTACATTAACACACAAGCACTGGTCTTTGGTTATTTTGTAATTTATCTCTTCCAGATTCTGTTGGAATAACCATATTTTGGATTAAAGTAACATGAGTTTCAGTGCTTGCGGCTCTGTTGTTTAGTATTAATATTGAGAATATCACATATCTTCCTCATTAAAATAGTTGTTTTAGTATTTACTATCACTGGGTCTCTGCGCTCTGAGCTGGACATCTGCGCTGGGTCTCTGCGCTCTGGGCCGGGTCTCTGGGCTCTGGGCCGGGTCTCTGGGCCGGGTCTCTGGGCTCTGGGCTGGGTCTCTGGGCTGGGTCTCTGCGCTCTGGGCCGGGTCTCGGCACTCTGGGCTGGGTCTCTGCGCTCTGGGCTGGGTCTCTATACCAGCTCCATGTGTGTCACTAACCAAAATATGCTGAAATTTCAACTACAGAGCTTGGCATTAATGTTATCTGTGAGTTAATTTTAGTCCCTCACATGGCTTTACAATCTGATTCATGATTTTTCCTATTAACATTGTTTTTTTTTGCAATTATGATCAGACAATCTTTCATGTTTTTTATGCTCAGTAGGAATTATTTTCAAATAAATTTCCCTTGGACGCTATACCTCATGAAATGAACTGCAAGTTTGAAAAAGTCACTACCCTCTATGCTATTGTGAAAGGTAAATATCTGAGGGACGCAAATTAACATTCAAAAATCATATTTATTTGTTTGCTAGAGAAAAAAATTCTTTAGACTCTAGAATTGAATGTAAATATTACCAACTGAGTGAACAATATTGTCACCGCATCTTTGTGTATATATATAATGCTCAATACCATGTAGTCTTTATATATACACACATATACTGTAGATACACACACATATATACTGTATATACACACACACATATGCTGTATATACAAACGCACATATACTGTATATATACACACATATTATATATATACTGTATACATACACACACATTTTAAAATGTGGAAATATTTCCCCATCTTGCTCCTGCTTCTCTGTATTTATAATCCAGAAATTAAAATGCTAAAGACACAGCTACAGAACTTTCTGGCACAATTACATTGCATTATTACCAGACTTCTTCAAATACATGATTTTATTACAGTAGCTCCAACATCAATTGAAGATATAAGTGGATATTTGACAATACCGGGTGGGCTCTATGGTAGGGAGCCATATTTGTAAAGTTTCTGAACAGTTAACAAAGTGGAATGAGACCAAACCAACCTCTTCAAAAGAAAATTACACAATATTTCAACCAATGCAGTGTTTTAAAGTTGACAATTTTATTTATTTTATCTGACATTGGTCTGTGTAGACAGCTGAACTTGGCACAATAAGAACAGCTTATTTAAGAAATGTTTACACTTACTGCAGCATCCACTTAAATAAAAGACAAGACAAAATACCTATTGTAGCTTGAACTCTTTTACCTAATTAAAGAATCACTGTACAGAATGCTAATTACACAGTAAATATTGGAGCTTTACCATCTCAAACTAAATACCATGTAGTCTCCAAAGCCCTGACAAACCTATTCTAACATTAGTGTTTGAAAGCAATCTGTGCATTGATTTATTCACTTGGCCATTTGTAGCTGCTTCAGCGGGTACACAGAATTTTCTCTAGGAACCAAACTAGCAGCCATTAGGAAATGATACAGCCTTAAGCACTGGCTTGCTGTACAATCTGAATCATTTTAACCCTGCAAAAGTAAAATTTCAAAAACATGATTAACATTTCAGTATCTTTAACATTAAATGTGTAATTTCTTTGTGCACAAATCAAAATGCATAAGCCACATATAAAATCACCAACTAAAATCAATATGTATAAAAGCAATATGTAAATATTAACTACAGTTTTCTAAAATGACTTATTCCCTAACAATCCACCCCCCCCACCCCATTATCTTTCCTATTCTCAATGCCCAGTGCCCAAGATACACTGAAACCTGGAAGCTTTTCTGGGATATCCTCTACTGATCTGTTACATGAAGCTTCACAATTACAAGTGCTAACAGGAAATTGGAATGACAATGCCTTACCCTTCCTACTGGAGAACCACAGCAAACAGTGGCGAAACATGGCAATAGCTGGTCACAATTAGTGCTACACTCAGTAAGATAGAGGATAACACAGAAATGAAGAACAGAAGACAAACAATGCAGATGGAAGAAATGGTAGGTTTGTAGGACATAAGGCTCCACCTTAAAGCCAAATGGTGCTTCAGATTTCCTGTTAATGCACATCTGCAGTCTTAAGTAGAGACACAACCCTGCTTGGCTCAGTCACACTGTGCTGCCTGTGTTGCCTGAGTCCTCACACTGCAGAGCAGCAGTTAATAGAACATCCAGCAGTTCAGACTATACGATCAGATAAAACACTTTTTCCCCTTGAGGTTTTATCCTTCAATTTGTTTTAAAATTATCCACTTGCTAGCGAAAACGATTCCTCGTCTAGCAGGCTTGGAATTCAGTGAGTCAAACACCCACAGTTCTAACCTGCAGTCCGTCAAGATCCAGAATGTTCAACATGGTCAGATGAGCGTTTCACCAAAATGGTTCAAGACTCTTTTCCACACACAAATTCTAAGCAGTAGTTTCCCTGCAGGATCTCTGCAGCCAAAAGTGTACTGCGTTTCAGTCCAAGTTACAATCTCTTGCTCTCACCTTGAAAATGGAATGTCTTCTGATCCACGGTGACTGTGAAGGTGCTGTCGTCCTCATCGTCTATACCAATCACAGCTCCCTGTGAAACAAAGAGACCAAAAAGCCTGGTGAAGCAAGCAGTGACATCAGCAGCCGACTGCACTGGAATGCTAACAGCCGAGACACCGAGGGAAACACCGGCCACTGCAGAGGTTTCTCAACTGCAGCTTCACATGGAACAACTTTTTCTGACAGATTTTATTTGCCATTGGAGCTACATTTTCATAAAGCTGATACAGTTAAAAGAGGTCTCGACAATGCATGCATCTCAAAATGGATGGCATAAAAAACGCAATGAAAGCAACAATCAAATTCGGAGAGGTTTTATACTGCATATTTCACATATAAATGCCTACCCGTACATATAAAAAGGCTTACTGAGAAATCACGGTTCTTAGTCAGTTCGATCTAGCAATGCTGCTGAATTATACACTGATTAGATTTGCATCCTAATGCTAGAAAATAATAATCTACTACTTATAGACAGAGATCCAGCCAGTACTAATAAATCAAATTATTAGTTAGCGCAATTTACGTGTTACTGAAATAGAATTGATTGAGATTAGTCCAGATATAATACTTAGCTACAGAAATGCTGAACAGCACATTAGCTCGGCATACTAAATGGCAGTTTTGGCTGTCAAGTCCAGTAAAAATTGTTTAAGTCAATCTATTATAAATGAAGAGTAATACAATCCAGTATTTTATAGCAGTGGTAAAACAATACACATCTCATGAAATTTTATAAATTAATTGATTTGAATACAACTTCAATAACAAAAACAATATTCCTAAAAAAAACATATTTTGTTTGGGGCAGTTCAGTTGGATCTTAGTTGTGCCCAGCAATTACCTAATAACCAGAGCAGCAAAGGGAACAACATTAAACAACAACAGCTTGCATTTATATAGCGTCTCGGAGCGTGTACAGAAGCTTTGGTGGGGTTCTGTCCACTACTACATCTGAAAAGCCTGTGTCCAAAGTGAGATTGTGTAAAAGCTACTTACGAGTAGCTGATACGCACAGCACCAGGCTGCACACAAACCAAGACACATTTGCTGCAGTACTTTGACTGAAACCGGCTGAATGATTGGCTGCTTTTGTATGTCGGAAGTTCAGTGATGGACTCTCAGCAAATGTTTTGCTGGGGGGGGATGGGAGGGAGGAGAATTTGCACTCTATGAAAAGTGAAAAGTCAGAGACAGCAAACCTTCTCCAATTTGAATTGGTGGCAAATAACTACATTAGTACCTTCAGATACCATGAGCCATAGATTAATAAATAAATAATCGCAGATAGAAACTTCCTCAGTGAAGGAAAGCAGAGCAGAGCCACACAAAAACTGATAACAAAATCCTGACATTGAGACTGCGTGTTATACAAATGTATTTTGTTGCTGCTCTTGTTGTTCCGAGATGGTTTTCCTCGATGGGTATCAGAGGAAACCCAACTGGACGGGGATATTCCAGAAATGAATATCTTAAAGGAAGAGAAACATAAATTGAGCATTTTTGTTCCAAATGCTGGCCCACAATACACTGAAAATGTAATACAATTTTGTAAAGAATGTGTTATTTGCAAAAAATTGCTTGTTTGTTTTATTAGTTGCAGTCCAGCCTACATTCCCAGGCCACACTGATGACATGTTACTAGAAAGGGAGTAGCTACATGATGAACAGGATCTCCTGAGTGTGATGGCAGCTGTGGATTGGCCGGGGCTAACCTCGAGCCAAACACATACGTCAATGGAGTGGCCTGGGAACTGAGACAGCAGCTCCCAGCCTCTGTGGATGTGAATTCTTTAGTCCAGGGAAATGATGCTCTTCCCCACACACACCCCAATCTATAAACAGGAAAGACACAGCATATCTCAAGCTGCAATCACTACGAAAACAATTATCATTAACAAGTGTATAAGAAGGCCTTGTGACCCAACAGATGAATACCAATCTGGCGTGACAATGAACCACAGCCCAGGAAGGTCAGGATAAAATTTCTGGTCTATTCTTGGGCGGTTGAGGCACCAGCTGCACCTTGGCCTGGGTGGGCCCTGGGCTCGGCGAGGACTGGGGGAAAATTAGCCCAAAACAGACAAACTTTCAGCTCCTAAAAGCTGACCCCTGCTGGAATGTTTAACGGCTGCAATCCTGTGCCAAGTTGAATAGCATTATCCCACACGATCATCAGAGGGGCTGGGCTGTCAGTACTGTGTCATTTTTCACCCACAAAATACACAGTCACTACACTTTACAGTATATTCTGTGAAGCGCTTTGAAACGCCTCAACGATGTGATAAGGAACTATATCAAGTATTATTATTATCACGCTATTATTATTATAAAGCGCTCTGAGACGTTGTCCGGCGTGGAGGGCGCTATATAAATCCAAGTTGTTGTTATCACGGAGCCAGAGGTCTGTATCTTCTCAGCAGAAGGAAATAAAATGGAGGAGTGAGGGCGGCGGCGGGGGGAGCTCAAAAATATACAGAAAATTATCTGCCAGTTTTTGTCTGCTGAATCAAACCTGGGAAAATATCCTTGGCCTGGAGTCTATAAGAAACTGATCAATACCTATTTCTACGTGGCCCAGAAGCAGATAGTGGTTCAGTCGATCCTAAAGAGCCACTGGAGGCTGGAAAAGGATTAAGAATCCTGCAAAAGATTACACACTGTGGCATTACAAGCAAACTCCGGAGAGGAGGAATTGCAAGCTAAACAAGTGCAGTTTTGTTATTCCATGGCTGTTTGTGGGACACTGCTGTTCTAATTATGTTCTGTGTTCTCACTCTCTCTCCCCGCCTCCCCACCACCAACATGTTGAAATATGCCTGGCTTCTGAAAGATCATGAATAGATACTTGAGAAGTAGGGGTATTAACTGATATGGTAATGAGGCAGACAATTAATTTTTTGAAATCTACCATAATTTAACAAAATGGCTGAAGATAGTAAGACTGAATGACCTCCGACTGTTTGTAAATGCCTAACAAAGTATTTCATTTTTATTGAGTCCCTCATGCTCTTTATTTGAGCACATTATAAATTTCTTCAATTATGTGCTTTTCTCAAGCCTTCAGGAGGTACCCAGCTGCCAGCCACAGACACATTTACAGGATTCATTAATTTGGTGAAATGTCCTCATTTTCAGAAACAGCATCTTCCTTCATTTCAATTTTCCTTATTAAAGGTAACAGTTTGTTTCCCGCAAAAGTCATAAGCCTAGTTAAGAACTGGACAATTGTGAAAACGCCAGCATTTCCCCCTCACCCCAACCTCCACCATCTAGATCAGGGGTCTCCAACTGGTCCTCTCGCACATGCTTAATAAAGACATGTAGAAGGAGCGATAATTACTGCAGATTAAACAAAGTATATATTTTTAATTCAAGATGCATGAAATACTTTGTGCCTCTGGCTTAATTGGACTAAACACCTACAGAGTTCTCACTCCATCTTTTTGACAAGCCCGAGAGGGCCCCCTAGTGGTGAGTGACCAGTGGGAGACAGACCCTTGTTCTGGATGGTCGAGACCTTTTTTTAAATAAAATCTTCAAGGATTGGCGGATCACTTTCTGGGGTTACAATTCCTTTAAAATAATAATAATAATCATAATAATGTGGTGACTCAATCCACGACTGTTTGTGGAGACGCTGCTGTTTGCAATTGGCTGCCGCATTTCACCCGCAAAATACAGTCACTGCACTTTACAGTGTATCCTGTGAAGCTCTTTGAGACGTCTTGAAGATGTGATAAGGCGCTGTATCAAATGGAAGGATTATTATTTTATTATAAGGCATTGTATTAATGCAAATTATTATTCTTTCAATTGAAGAAATATAAAAATTGACCCAAGTACCTCAGGTGAGAGGGAGGAAAGAGAAGGAAAAATATTACCTGCCCTTCATTGCTTTTCATACAATACAAAATTACATTTAGACAGCACCTCTCACGTTGGGAGGACGTCCTAAGGTATTGGACAGTCAGGGATTTGGACCCAAGTGGGGGATGGGGTGGGGTTGGGGGTGTTTGGGGTAATGGAGGGTGGAGGGCAGGGAAGTTGGCCGAAGGCACAGTTGAAGAGGAGGGTCTTGAGACGGCTTGCTAGTCTTCAACATCTTTGTGTTGTTAAAGAGTCTTGTGCCCCACAGGACCATTAATCATAGCAAAGGGAACAGCCTCCAAATAGTTCAGAGTATTTTTTGAATCTGGCTTCATGAAATCAAGCACCAATTTCTCTGTCCCACAGATAGAATCAGCAGTAAAAGAACAACCAATGAATTCTGTGAATATTCATAAAAGAAATCCTCTGCTCATTCCATTATATCACATTCCTGTTCAACTGCAAATCGAGTCCAGATTTTGCCAAGTTCAGTAGAGCATTTCAACAACACGTCGATCAGCTCATGTAACACGTGTCACAGCATTTTGCTGGAAAGAAGATCTAATCATGTATATAAAGAAAGTCACAAGTTCCTCCAGTAAAGGTGGTTCAAGCCCTTTAATAATAATAATAATAATCCTTGCATTTGATATAGCGCTTTTCACGTCGGGAGGACGTCCCAAAGCGCTTCACAGAACACACTGTAAAGTGAATTGACTGTACATTTGTGGGCGAACGAAATACAAAGAAATACAAAGCATAAAATCACAAGGTATGCTTGTATGGATGTTAAATAGATATTTTATCATTTTAAATGGAATGCATGCTTTAATTACCATCCAAAAATGTCAAATAATTTGGAAAATTACTACTTTATAGAATCAATAATGTGTTAGCAATGTTTAAAGAGCTTACTTTTACGCACGCCAGTGAGACACAAGAAAAGATCCATAACTGATAAATTAAGTAAGTATTTACAATAGTGAGACTGAGGAACTATTTACAATAAAGACTATTGTAACTATTTACATCAAATTAAAAAAGGCTTATAAAACTGCCAAGAAAAGCGGCAAATCTGAAGATTGGGAGAGTTTTCCTTGAACATATTCAAGACTGAGATAGATAGATTTCTTATTGCGAAAGGGATTAAGGGATATGGGGATAAGGCAGGTCAGGTTATTAGCTGGAGTTAGATTAGAAGATCAGCCATGATTGAATGGCGGGGCAGGCTTGAAGGGCCGAATGGCCTCCTCCTGCTCCTACATGTTATGTTATGTTATGTTAAAGTCAGAAGAAAAGGCAAACACAAAACAAACTCTCATGATAAGACTAATGGGGAGACAACACCTAAATCAATTGGTATTGTAGTCTGCAATTTACTCACTTATTTCAGATGAATCTTTCCACCTTGTCAGAGCTATGAATTCATCTGTGTAATCTACATAGCTACAATAGCTTAGTGCAAGTACAAAACATGGCCATCCTTCCCTGTATCTGCAATTTTTCAAAGTTGCAGTGTCTGCACTTTATTTTTCATAGTGAATTGTGATTAGATTGGAGTTTGGGAAAAACATTTCAAAAGCTGCAGCCTCTGCAAGTATGAACGGAACTTCTTTGTGTCTTGGCATGTCGCATACTGCATTCATGTTTATTGCGGCAATTTAGTGTTTTTTTTTCTTCTCCTGAACATTCAGACTTTTGCTGGGTATCCCAGGTAGAGGCACCATCTCCAGATCCCTCCCCTAAATGGCCGTTCTGCAGCCCAGGAATAATTTTGGGGTCAGCTGGGTGTCTGATATACACGAAACTCTGCTGCTTTTGATACCTCCACCGCCTCTCCTCTCACCTTAACCTTCATGGTTCAGATCCTTCCTCTCACACCATCTCCACCTCACCTCCACAAACGGTTTCTCCTCTAGCCCCCGCACCATCTGTCAGACATCAAGTCATGGATGAGAGCTAACTTTCTACAATTGAACGTCAACAAGACTGAGGATCTCCTGAATGGTTCCCGTCCACACCCCAGGTGCTGACAGCAACACCATCCACGGTTGCACGCTCCACCTTAGTGAACCAGACCAGAAGCATGGCATCTTGTTTGACTCTCAACTATCCTTTCTACCCCACACCCATGCCATGATCCGATCTGCCTTCCCCCACCTCCACAACACCGCCCGACTCAACCACTGTCTCACACCGCAGGTCGCCGAGACCCTCATACAACCATTCATGACATCCAGGCTTGACTATGCAAACTCCCTGCATGTCGGCCTCCCCAACTTCTCCCTCCACAGGCTGCAGATCATCCAGACTTCTGCAGCCCGTGTCTTCTCCCGCACCAGGCTCCGAGACCCTATCACCCCCATCCTCGCCCAACTCCACTGGCTTTCTCCATCACACAGAGGATCAGTTCAAGATCTTGGTCTTCACCTTCAAAGTCCGCTATGGCCTTGCCCCCCACACCCCCACCTCTGTAACATCCAAACCCCCTACCAACCTGCCCGCTCCCTCCGCTCAGCGGACTCTGGCCTGCTTCACGTCCCCAGCCTTGCACACAACACCATTGACGGGCAGATCTTCAGCCACTCTGCTCCCACCCTCTGGAACTCCATCCCACAGTTTCTCCGCCTCGCCCCCTCCCTTGCTTCCTTCAAGACCATCTGAAGGTCGTCCTCTTCGACCTTGCCTTCGATCCCAATCCCAACCCCCAGCTCGGATCCGAAACACTGATTGTCCAGCACCTTGGACGTCCAACGTGAAAGTCGCTATACAAATGTAATTTTGTTATTGTTATAAGTTTCCATTTTTATTACAAAACCACCTGACTGCTTGGTGTTGATTTGTTATTGAAAGGAATCAAGAATGACAAGAGTGCCCTTTCTCCTTAAGGGCAGGATCCAAGCAAACATTGGTGTATAGATATCTGATACCCTCAAATAACAAGATAAATCAAGAACTGAGATGGATTTCCCTTGTATCTTCCAATTAATACCTTCAAAGTCCCTTCTTAAACCATGCAGAGCATTGAAGCCACACGTGGGGCATCCACCATCTTGTCCCACTGAATATCGCAGTGTTCAATATGGTGAGTGATTTCCAGGGGAGTTTGCCAACAGCACCACATCAACCGCCAATTTAGCAAGTTATTTGACTGTGTAGGCTATCAGAGCCAAGTGAAATTGTGTTCTCTCCTGACATCCACACACACACATCCCCATTCTGGTTGAGAGTCACTGGATAGCAATCAGTACTGGGAACACATATCAATTTTCATTCCTCATTATACGAGAAGCTAAGTTGAATTGTAGAACCTCTATTACTGCCTTACCTGAGATCAATTTACTCAGCACAGTCAAGAAACTGAGCTTGCAACCAGAGTTTTGTGGCTTACTATTTACCCATTGCGCTTTGAGACGTCCAGAAGACGTGAAAAGCGCTATATCAAATGCAAGGATTATTATTATAATTATTAATATTTACCCCCTAGTCCAGCAGGAGAACCTCATAAATCAGCCCAAATAAATGTTTTATCCCCTCAGAATTTATTTTGTATTTTTGTCCCTTAATCTGTCCTCACCCCCCCGCCCCCCCCCCCCCCACAACTTGATAAACCGACTGAGCCAATGGAGGAGCGGCTCCAGGCACTGTGACAAATTCTTTGCCATTTATTGGAAGCATTCAACAACAACAACAACAACAACGATTCCATTTATAAAGCGCCTTTCACGTCAGGAGGACGTCCCAAGCGCTGCACAGTTGGGTCATGACCCGAGCAGGGGGGAAATGGTCAGGGTGAGGGGAGGGAGCGAGGAGGGGGGAAATGGTCAGGGTGAGGGGAGGGATGGGAGGGAGCGAGAAGGGGGAAGAGAGTCGAGAGGGGAGCTGAAGGCTCGGTCAAAGAGAAAGGTTTTGAGACCGGCCTTGAAGGAGGAAAGGGAGGAAGCGGCGAAGGCACTGGGGGATAGAGTTCCAGAGCCTCGGGGCTGAGAGGCTGAAGGCCCGACCACCAATGGTAGGGCGATTGGGGCGGGGGACGTGGAGCAGACCGGAGCCGGAGGAACGGAGGGTACGGGCAGGTAGGTAGGGGGATAGTAGGTTGGAGAGGTAGGAGGGAGCAAGGCCGTGAATGGCCTTGTAGGTGAGGATGAGGATCTTGAAATCAATCCTCTGGGGGATGGGGAGCCAGTGGAGGCGAGCGAGGGTGGGAGTGATGTGGTCCCGAAGCCTGGTGCGGGACAGTACACGAGCTGCAGAGTTCTGAATGACCTGCAGTGTGGAGGGAGGTGGCGGGAAGGCCGGCGAGGAGAGAGTTCCCATAGTCCAGCCTTGAGGTGATAAAGGCGTGAACCAGGGTTTCAGCCGCGTGAGGGGTGAGGTAATGGCGTAGTCTGGCGATGTTCCGGAGGTGATGGAAGGCGGTGCCAGTTGTGGTGCGGATGTGAGGGAGAAAGGACAGCTCAGGGTCGAACAAAACGCCGAGGTTCCTGATGGCTTTGAGAGGTGGAGAGTGCAGCCTTGGATGCTGATGGTGTCAGCGCCTGAGGTGCGGAGGCGCTGACCCGAACCAATCAGGAGGGCCTCGGTTTTTCGCACGTTGAGCTGAAGAAAGTTGTCTCTCGTCCAGGACTCGATGTCGGACAGGCAGCCGTCAGGACATCGGTGGTCGTGGAGTTGAGAGTAGAGGAGGAAAGGTAGAGTTGGGTGTCATCCGCATACATGTGGAAGTTAACTCCATGTCTGCAGATGATGTCACCACAGGGGGAGCATATAGAGGGTGAAGAGGAGGGGACCGAGGACAGAGCCCTGAAGGACTCCACATGAGACAGTACGGGGGTGGAGGAGAAGCCATTCGTCGAGACAAAGTGAAAAATCCTGTTGAGAATTTACACAACTGAAACGCATACAAATTTCCCTTGTGGGGACGAAACAAAGCAATCGTAGTGTTGGAAACAATGGAGAAGAACTGAAGCTAAACAGAACGAGTAAAGAAAATAGAACACATTGTAGATATCAAACAAATGATCTGATTTTTGCTTTTCAACGAATAGCCAAAATAGATTAATATGAGGAAAGAAACTGTATTTGTAAGATGCAAAGGAACAAAGTAGATCATTTTAAAAAATATGAAAGAATATTTAAAGTGCACAATTTGTTTTTTTAAACAACAAAAAGATTGAGAAGATTGATAGTGGGGAAAAAATAGCAATACAAATTAAATAGACAATATAGCAAAACAATTCTGCCCTTTGCAAATCAAGGAATGAGATTGTTTCACAAAGATAAAGATCTTTCAACATGGAGCAAATAAGAATAACAAATACAAAATTAGCAAACAAATCAGCACAACTGCACTGAAAATGTCTAATGGATCTTGTCTGAAAGAAATGCAATCCAACTGGTTAAAGTTATCAGGAAAAAGCACAGGCAAATGGAAAGTGACCAGTTGTTGCTGACTAGGAGTTTAATTGCCCTGACTTTGCAACACACAGAATGTGCCAAAAAAAACACGTCAGCAAATCAATCGCACAAGCAGTGTAAAGGTTTAATGAGGGTGTGTCCAATAATGCACAGAATCGAGAAATACGGAATATACTGACATAAAGAGGAGCAGGAGAGTAATTTGTAAATTACAACTAGGAGGAAACAGAGGATCAGTGATACTATAATTGCACCTTGAATTGATTTGTTTTTAATTTAGTAACCATTATGCACACTCAAAAGGAAAACAAAACATATGTGCCCATAAGCAGATTCAACTAGAAAATTACACAATTTGTGTGTATTAATTGACCTTTGCGCATGTGCTGGCCACACCACCACTATTACACAGGAAAGATGTACTAATAATAACTTAGGAATATATTGCGGAAGAGCAAACAATTACGATTTGTATAGAATATGAAACAGCAATCAAAGAATTAGTTTCACCATTGATAAGTGTACAGTTAAACGTGACACCTAAAATATAATCATAACAATGTAGGCAAGGGGATCTGCCAAATGTCCGATACATTCAGAAACCCATCGCCAAGCCAGACTCGGTTAGACATATGTAAGCCGCCACAAAAGAAAATTCCCTGTGGGTGGAATGAAATATACACTTTCTCCCAGGAGGGACACTGCTTCCCTAACCTTGGAGAGTATTAGCGACTGGTGAGAGCCAAGACTTAGAGACACAGAATGTGTGTTGGATTATGACTGAAGTTCAACAAGCTAAAATTGCATAGCTTGGCATTGAGAGCACTGTGTGGCAAGCTGCCTGTTGTTTGTCTAGCTGGCACCACCTACCAGTTAGGGTTTTAGCATGTAGGGTTAACAGTGGGAAGAATCCCTGCTCCCTGTGTTGCATCTTCAAGTCATGCTGATTTGAGCTAGTCCAAGAGGTCTGTCATCAACAGCGGCCTGGAATACTGCAAACCTGCCTGGCTCAGGAACTGGACTACCAGATTGACTCGATTTTGACATTCTGATGCCAAGCACATCACCTTGGAACAGGCTCAGCTCCAAGGACACCCTGCATTGCTTCCCACCACAGGAGCATAGTTACTTGTTTATTGACTCCCGTCAAGCGCAAGTTTAAGCGTTCAGTAGGTAATAGAAAGTAGCGGGACCCCTATGAGCTTCCTGGTGAGCAACATGATCTAGCATGAAATGCCAGATAGCAGCATCCTCCTGCACACTGCACACAGCTCACTCACACTTAATCCTGCACACAGCTCACACGCCTAACCCTGCATACAGCTCACACACACCTAACCCTGCACACAGCTCACACCTAACCCTGCACACAGCTCACACACACCTAACCCTGCACACAGCTCACACACACCTAACCCTGCACACACAGCCTCCTGCCCATACACACACATCCTTGCTCCTGCCCACATAAAGGGGCCGCAAGAAACCCTTCCACTACATATCCAAGAGCTTAGAACCATGAAGGATACTGTTCGGATACATCTAATATGCCATAAACTGACCTTCATAGGGACCACAATAAACAGTCACAATATTACACAAGAAATGTGGTATTGCAAAAAAAAGTAAAAGAGTCATATGAATGCTTAAAACCTCAAAAGATATTAGTGAGGCTGCCTCAGTTTAAAAACAATTGAAAAGTTGTGCTGATAGTTTGCTGTGGTTGGGTGAGGAGGGGGCTGGTAATCGAGCACCATGCTGCACTCACCCTCAGTCTGACACAGCCTCTCCGGGAGCCTCGCATCATTTTGTCCTTGGACTGCAACAAAAAACAAAAACAGAATTCTAAAATGTTGTCAGTTTTACAGAAATACATGAAATACAATCCAATCAAGACCTTTTAAACACATGGAGATAACTCATGGATATAAACCATACAAATCCTCAGTGTAGACAGATATTACGCAAAAGATCCATGTCAGGAGAGAAAGTTACTGCAATGTCAGGAGAGATGTTGGGGTTTAATTCCTTACTAGGATTGCATTCCCGTCAGTCCTCAGGAAGCTCAGCTCCGGTCATCGTGATGTATTTCAGTCACTGGGAATCCTCAACTGTATGTCTTTGAATTCCTTACTCGGGAATTACATCAAATTATATAAATAATGAGACACCATTGACATGCCTCAGGATACACACACTTCTCTTATGATCAAGCTACACTGTTTTTTGGACAAGTTGAAAACTAGATATTTTGCTAAAAGTTAAATATCGAATTAGTATGAATCAATATTTTATTAACTGAAACTGACAAAACATTATGGATAGTTGCTACAATTTCTGTCATAATTTCACCTGGGGGTTCCTGAATGCCCAGGAACATAACAAGACTTTGATTTAATTTGTATATGTTCACTGTTCTCTACCAACAACATGTCTGACACTTGTGGCAACACTGACATTGGAGGCTTCAGCAAAATGTGGCTGAAACAACTCACTGCAAACAGCAACGCAGTTTTGCAGTAAGACGCAGCCAGGATTTTGCTGGCAGTCTGATTGGCAAACTATGTAATACCACGTTTCTGTCGCCCATCCATCTACAAGTCGTAGATCAGAATAGTAAGAGGAGGTCATTCACCCAAGATCACAAGATTAATTCACATGATATCCTTACAGAATAAACACAATTGGACCTTTTACATCTCACATGAAGGACAGCACCCAGCACAGCATTGGAATGTCAGCCTAAACTATGTGAGCTCAAAGACTCAAGGTGGGGCTCAAATCCACAATCTTCTCACTCAGAAGCAAGAGTGAAATATAGACATGGCCTCAATTCTACAGTATGGTGACCATAGTTGTACAAGTATCACTCTGTGCCGCTTCCTTTCTTTTTCTTACAATAGTAAAGATGCATTACATTACTCTGAACAACTCTGACATTTTCTACAGAACAGTCAAACTGCAGAAGTAAGATTTTTTCAGGCTGCTTTTGCACAATGTCCTTTTCGTCTCCATAACCCGTCTTAACTTGTCTGCAGTTACCAATCCTGCTGTGTGGCATCCAGCAAGCTGCTACATGCTGTACTCATTACTCTGCTTTCTAAGCCGGCCCAGTATATGCACACATTGACAAAATGTACTCAGAAATCTGCTGTCCTCACTATTTCCCACTAGTAGCTGTTCAAAGTAAAACACAATAAGAGATCCTCCTTCAGCATTAACATTATGGCTGTCTGAGCACATGATTGAGATTCATCTATGAAATCTGAGAACCATAGAGCTACCATGCTGTTTAATTATTAATATTGTCGAAAGGGCTGCTAGGATGAAAAGATCATTTGAATCTAATTTAGTAATACAACTAGTTTGCTATGGTATTTCTCATAAAGCATCCATACACAATGTATTGTAAATAATTACTTCAGGGCAGTTGCAGGAATTCTTATTCAGGTCAGACCTATTTTGTTCTCCATTAATTCACTCCCAGATCATCGAGGATTTGTACTCAAATGGACTGCTCATGCCAAGAACTGTGGCCTTTTATATAATAATAATCCTCACATTTTAAACAGTGGCTTATGTCATTGAAATGTCTCAAACCTCTCTACAGGATAATTAGTGTCTGATAAAATAAAAACAATTAACACATCAAGTCAGTTTTAAATTGCCACTGTTGAATTTAAAGTATCGACTAAAATAAATATATTTATTTATTTTGAGAATTTGTCTTTACAGAAGCACTTGTACATTTTCAACAGTCAAAATTAGAACAATTTAAAATAATATTCAAAACATATGCAACATATCCCACACAGTAAACCCAAAGCCACATCAGTTGCACTTTTAAAATTAAAAATTGAACACATCAAATTACAACTGAAATTGAATAATCATTTTAAGCACATTAACAGAATTTAACATTCTGTGGAATTTAAATAAAATTTATAACTCACACATGGCACTGGCCACAACTCTGGGGTATCAGTTATTAGGGCAGCTGACTGCAGCCCATAGGTGTTTGGCAATTATTTGTCCATGGAACAGGAATGAAGACGATCGTTCCTCTTATACACTTATGGTCATGATCCAACTGTGCAGCGCCTTGGGACGTCCTCCTGACGTGAAAGGCGCTTTATAAATGGAATCTTGTTGTTGTTGTTGTTGTTATAACTGAAAGCACTAATCAGCTCACAACCCCACCCCCCAAGCATGAACATAGATATGACTTGCTTTGCCACTGATAGCTTCTACCCATGAGAAGATAGACCATTTTTGTTCTGTGAACAGGAACAAATTTGAGCTTTCTTTGGCAATGTACTTATTTGTTGTGGTTCTTTTAATGGACAGTTGAGAATTGAGAATGCATTCTGAGAGCTGTATCAAATACAGTAAAAACAATTGATTTGCTGAGAATCGCACTGCCATTCTGTTTGTTGATAAGGTTACTTTGTCTCTGTGCAATATCAATATCTCATATACATGCAACATTTTCAAATTATGCTGTTAGTGTTCATTCCTGCAATGTAACTTGTTCATACACATTTCAGATTAAAACATCCAAATACAGTATCAGATTATGTTAAAATGTAATTTATAAAGCACCTGTTCAGTTCCTCAATGAAGCATTGAGTAACTGGAATCAATAACATAAAAAACCCTGTAGCAAATACCACATTTCAGTAGGATAATAATCCTTGCATTCGATATAGGATCTATTAAGTGGAAAAGCCTCAAAGTTCTCTGTCAAGTGCAGTATGGGCAGAAACATAAGCCAATTTGCAGGCAGCAAGGTTCCACAATCAACAACAAAATTAATCACCAATTTATCTGGAGGATTCTTGGCCATGACGCAAGAAGAAACTATGGATTTGAATTGAATTTTTTTCTCAATTTAATGTTTTCCTGAACAAGCGGATGATTTAATGTCTCATCTGAAGGAGGGCACCTCCAACAATACCGCACATCCCCAATACTGCACTGAGTATCAGCCTGAGCACTATCAAAGCTACAGTACAATATGAGAATTGAACCCACAACCTTCAGGCTCAGAAGCAAACGCACGACCAACTGAGTCACATTGACACCTATTAGAATATTAAAAAATCACAATTTTATGTGATTTCATTATGTTTGGTTTTTCTTCATTACAAATGGTATGAAATAGAAGCTTCCACAGCTGAACCTGTGTCAACTATTCTAAATGTAAGATTGTTAGGCACACATAATCATGCATAGACTTGATTACCAGAATAGAACATATTATCTAGGCAGTTAATCTATATTAATGTTGTCATTATTTAGAATACTTATCGCTATTAAGGGCTTATCATATGCAACTTCTGCAAAGGACTATTTATGCCTTTCCTCTGCCACTGGTCAAATAGTGTGTGTTGGACCTACAATTTCCCCATACACAACTTCCCAATTTGATGGATTTTTAATTCCAGAGCCTCATTCTACTTTCCAAGACTCGACAGCGGTGTGTTCAGTTTTGGCCTGGTAAACATTATGCCCTCTGGAAAAAGGGGATTTTTACAATTGATTTTTTTTTCAGTATTCAGAGGTTGTCTCTTTTTAAAACCCAATGAAATCTGTAATTGTTGTTTTGGTACTGGATAACATCTGTATTATAAATTTAAAACAGCAATCGTCATCCCTCCAAATAAACATGGACTGTTATGGAACACTACCTTAATTTCCCATGTCTATTTCGATTAGTTGCCGCTGTGGTAAACATCTTTACAATTAGTATCTGCATATGTACTTAATTAACAGCAGCAGAATATTACTACAGGTGGGGTATGAAATTACAGTTGTTTTTGCCCAGGTCATCTACGAAAGCAGATGTGGCAGTTCTTTGAGGAAACAATTTTTTAATTAAAGAAAAAATTCTCCCATTTAGAATATTGTGTAGGATTTTGGACACATTCCCATCAAAGGTGGAGATGATTCAGATTACAGCAACAAAGAGAATTCCAAATCTGCAGGTATAAGGACACAAAGCTTTACTAGTTCCCAATAGAAAATGACTGAGCAGAAGATGATCCAGCTATCCAGAATGATGGGAGACATGCGTGATGTAGAAGAAGCAGGTTACTTGACTTAAATAATGAAAGCAGAACAAGAGGGTATGTGCTTCAAATATACATCTCAAGTAAGAATTGAAATCAGATGAATTTCCCTCTGGATATATGGGAAAGGTAGATGCACAATAAAAATAGTTGATGCTGCACTGATCAACTCTTTCAAACAAAAACAAATGGTTTTATATCAGCTTGGGAACAACAACAACAACAACAACAACAAGATTCCATTTATAGAGCGCCTTTCACGTCAGGAGGACGTCCCAAGGCGCTGTACCAAGGAACAGTACTAAAGAAGACTGAGCTGTAGATCGGGAATAAGCAAATACTCCAAAGGATACTTGCAATCAATTCTAAGCTGAGAAGCTGAAAAAAATAAGGTGCAATGCATTTTTGCTGATTATATCCGTAGCCAAACTATTTCATTTCAGACTGATTATATCAGCAGCCAAACCATTTTGTTCCAGAGCACATTATCTATCTTGGGGTCACAACAGCAGGAACTACAGAAAATAAAATAAAACATGAAAAAACCCGGACAGTTGGGTTAGGAAAGCCATAGCCCAGCGTGGAACCCAATTTTATAACCAGAAAAATCCCAGATTACAACCACTACTCTGAGATGGGTGATCTCCAGCAAAAGTAGGGCCAGAACAAGACAACAAACTCAGCTGGAGAAGAATGTCCACCTTGATCACTACACAATAGTCCTGTGCCCATTTAGACAAGATAATGAGGAATAATGTGCTTTCAATAAAGAGATGGGAAGCAGTAACAATATCTACAAAACATGCTAATCAGAACAATCAGGAAGAGGAGCAGCAACTGGACAGCAGTACAAGAGGAAAAAGCACATTGATCACAACGTCTAATAATAATGCCTCCAAAAAAAATAAATCGGTCATTTTCAATCCACAACTGTTTGTGCGCAATTGGCTGCCGCGTTTCACCCACAAATATACGGTCAATTCACTTTACAGTATATTCTGTGAAGCGCTTTGAGACGTCTAGAAGACATGAAAAGCGCTATATCAAATGCAAGGATTATTATTATTATTAATGCACTCTCTATTTCCACACAAAGGAAACAAACTTGGGATTTTTTTTGAACAGTGATAGAAAGGAAAAAGTCTGATTACAATTGAGGAGCACGAGAATTTGGACATCCAAACTTGCTGAAAGTACAACAGTGTATTTGAGACAAAAGTTGGAGATGTAATTGTAAAACAACATACAGTGCTGATATTACGAGTGTCACACTGGATATTACAACAAGATATTGAGAACTATGCACTTCAATAAAATGCTATGCAAAGGGAGAAAGAGATATTAATGTTGAACACTGATCAGTCATTGAAATTGTCCAGTCAAATATGGAGCAAAAGACGCATCCTTTTTAGTCTCTAGTGTATTAATTATCTGTTAAGTGTTGAAAAAATTCAAACTTTAGATATAAATCACAGAACTTCCAGTCATTCGAGAAGGGATTTTCATGCATCAACTGCTCTTAAGCTGTTGTGTTGCTTCAAAAAAAACTTACTCCCAAACTAATGTTCACTCACCCACATCAAAGCAATTCTGTGGCTCCTAAATGGTGATTAATTGAAACATTCTAATATTACATACAGGTATTTTAAAAAATAGTCTTTATTTTAATTACCTTTCATACTTGTGTTTAATAAACAGTATTCGTAAACCCTTCAGGGTGATTTAATTCTCTCAACCTCCCCCATCAGGCAACAGAATCATTCACCTAAATAAATGCCTTAGAGTTTAAGCCCAGAGAATCCATGAAGATGCTTTCTGGGGTAGTAGGTTAATCTGTGTAGCTTTAACGAAATTAAGAGGATCACCCTTCCTATTGACAGACAAACCCAGCGTGTAATGCAGATTCGATGCAACATTCTCCTCTTTTGTTGAAAATTATCTTAGAAATCTGTACACAAAGTACTGAGAATTCGCTGTTGTAAAAACCAAACCTTGGAAAAATGTCCGCTGTTTAAGTACAAAGATGAGTCAGGACTGTTTGAAGCACTTGGTTAAAGAATTCACCTTACAACTGCATCAGATCAAAATACTGCCTCTGTTGTGAACACATTTCAGGCTAGGAACATTAAGTCTGATTGTAAAAGTTTTTACAAATACATTAAGAAGAAGACTAGTGAGGGTAAATGTAGGTCCACTTCAGTCAGAGATAGGAGAAGTTGTAATGGGGGATAAGGACACGGCAGAGTCCCTAAATGGGTACTTTGCATCCGTCTTCACCCTGGAAGACACAAAAAGTCTGCCAACAATAGAGATGCACCAAGGGCATAAGGACAGGGAGCAACTTAGTGCTCCCTGTCCTTATGAGTATGAGTAGAGAATTGGTGCAAGGAAACTGTTAGCACTAAAAAGTGACAAATCCCCTGGTCCGGATTCCAGGGTTTTAAAAGAGGAGCTTATGAGATAGTGGAGGCCTTGTGTCTGATCTTCCAAAATTCCTTGGATTCTGGAAAAGTCCCCATGGATTGGAAGATCGCAAATGTCACACCACTATTTAAAAAAGGTGGAAAGGAAAAGATGGGGAACTGTAGGCAGTTAGTCTCACATCAGTGATAGGAAACATTTTAGAATCATTGATTAAGGATGTGGTAGTGCGGTATTTAGGGCACAATATAATTAGGCCAAGTCAACATGGCTTTACAAAAGTGAAGTTATGTTTGACAAATCTCACAGAGTTTTTTGAGGATATTTCCAGTAAACTAGATAAGGGTGAATCAGTGGATGTGGTCTATTTGGACTTCCAGAAGGCATTCGATAAGGTGCCGCATAAAAGGTTAGTCCAAAAGATAAGGGCCCATGGAATTAGGGGGAGCATATTAACGTGGATTGGTAAATGGTTAACGGGTAGGAAACAAAGAGTAGGGATAAACGGGTCCTTTTCAGATTGGCGGGATGTGACTAGTGGAGTGCCACAAGGATCAGTCCTTGGGCCTCAGCTATTTACCATCTACATCAACGATCTAGATGAGGACATCAAAGTTAATATATCTAAATTCGCTGATGACACAAAACTAGGAGGAAGTGTCAACACAGAGGACGACATTAAAAAAATGCAGCGAGACATAGATAGGTTAGGTGATTGGGCAGGTAGGTGGCAGATAAAGTATAATGTAGGGAAGTGCGAAGTCATCCACCGGAGCAAAAACAGTAGAGCGGGTTATTTTTTAGAAGGGGAGAGATTGGAATGTGTTAGCGTCCAGAGGGACTTGGGTGTCCTTGTACACCAATCACAGAAAGTTAGTCTGCAGGTGCAGCAGCAATTAGGAAGGCGAACGGTATGTTAGCATTCATTATGAAAGGATTAGAGTATAAGAGTAGGGAAGTCTTGCTGCAACTGTATAGGGCCCTGGTGAGACCACACCTGGAATACTGTGTGCAGTTTTGGTCTCCTTATTTAAGGAAGGATGTACTTGAGGGGGATGCAGCGTAGATTTACTAGGTTAGTACCAGGGATGAAGGGGATGAGTTACGAGGACAGGCTGACGAATTTGGGCCTATATTCTCTAGAATACAGAATAATAATAATAATAATAATAATAATCCTTGCATTTGATATAGCGCTTTTCACGTCGGGAGGACGTCCCAAAGCGCTTCACAGAACACACTGTAAAGTGAATTGACTGTATATTTGTGGGCGAACGCGGCAGCCAATTGCGCACAGCAATGTCCCACAAACAGTCGTAGATTGAAAAATGACCAATTTAATTATTGTTTTTGGTTTTTTGGAGGGATTATTATTAGGCTCTGTGTGGAGTAAGGAAACTTGCCCAAGGTTTCGCCCTCTGCCTGGAATTGAACTCAGGTCTCTCACTTGCAAAGCGAGTGCTCTAACCACTGAGCTACAGGACTCCACAAATTAGAGGGGATCTTATACAAACCTATAAGATCATCAAAGGGCATGATAGAGTAGATAGTGGGAGATTGTCTCCCCTGGTTGGAGAAACTAAAACCAGGGGTCACAACCTTAAAATCAGAGGCAGCCCTTTCGCACTGAGTTAAAGAAGAACTTCTTCACTCAAAGGGCAGTGAATGTATGGAACTCACTACCCCAAAGGGCTGTTGACGCTCAGTCCTCGAACATATTCAAGACTGAGATAGATAGATTTCTTATTGGCTCTTGCCAAAAGGGATTAAGGGATATGGAGTAAGGCAGGGTCAGGTTATTAGCTGGAGTTAGATTAGAAGATCAGCCATGATTGAATGGCGGGGCAGGCTCGAAGGGCCGAATGGCCTCCTCCTGCTCCTACATGTTATGTTATGTTAATTGAATATTAATGCTGCCACCTGTCATGTCAGGGACAAGGCTGCTTTTAAGAAATTGGTTGAAATTCTGCAGTTTAGTGGCATCAGTACGGAGCCACACCCCATGGAGGGTGGATTCAACTCCTCACTCTGGAAGAATCTGGAACATTGAGCAACAGGGATAGAAAAAGCGCAAGCCAGCCAAAAAACAACAGAATTACTGCAGAGAACTGACAATAGTTTGTGGAATAAACTGCTACATTGCACAGTGACTGCATTTGTTTTTTGGTCAGCCGGGTGTCTGACACATGCAGAAACCCATCACCATGATTAGGAGTATCTAAATCTGAGTTCCATGCATCCCGCCTACACACGGAAATCCCAGAGATTTATTGGAATGCGTACTCTCTCCCTGGGGGGACGCTTTCTGTTTACCTATTTCCAGAGTATTAGACAAATATTGGCAAGAGCCAAGGCTTGGGGACCCCAGAGTGTATGTTGGGGTACTGCTGGAATCTAACCAGCTAAAACCATTGGTCTATCATACTAATATTATACTATTGTCTATATACTAGAGGCAGACAATTACAAATACAGAAGAGATCAAAGGCATACAATGCTATCCTGAAGACATTATTAGTGAATAAATATATCATTCAGTATGTTGCTGTTTTAAGACCAGTAAGATTCCACATTTAATCCTTGCTCCATATGAAGTTGACTAATGTTACCTGGGACAGGTGGGTTGGATAGAGTCCAGATGCTAAAGTTCTTTATGTTTTGCATGCAGTTTAGTCATTAGCATTCAGGTACAGGTATAGACTTACTACTTTCAAACGTGTCTTCAGAAAGCATATTTTGTTACGGTAAATACAGGTGATGGCAATTTGAGGTAATGTATCGACACTGTATTGGGTTAAGTGCAAATTCCCCATTGTGGATTATTGGTACCAATACGTTAAGCAACATATGTTAAGCAGGGTGTCCTTGACCACATGATGAGTGCTATATCAAATGAAAGGATTATTATAATAAATAAAACAAACAAAAAAATTATATTTGTATAGCTCCTTTCACGTTGGGAGGAATATTGTCTCAGAAATACATACTGAGTGATGTTTTCCTGTTTTTTNGTAATTGTCTGATTATAGTATATTAAACTGGTGTACTCAAACAAAATTGTTGGGAATAGAGGTACTGGATTTCTGGGGTAAAATTAACCAATGATTTTTATAACAAAAAGCGCATTGGCTAACTTTTTACACACAGTACTAACAACCTAATTAAACAGAAACATTTCATCACATACAGTACTATCTACTTCAAACAGGGAACTAAGGTTCTGATATTTATGATATGTAGCAACAGAAATAAATATTCTGAAACTACAGAAATAAATATTGTATTAAAGCAAAATTATTTTTTCTCCCCTCAAAAGTTTGTCAAAATTAACCTTGTAAAGAAAAAGGGTTATTAGCTGTGAGCAATTAACAAACTGAATTAATTTTAAAAATGACTTTAGTTAAAAGCTTTTTGCTTTATCCCAGAGTGATGTGTTATGAGGAATAGCCACCCCCTTGGTTACCGCAGAAACATTAGCAATAGGGTGAAAGCCTCACATGAATCCCATTTGCACATCTAGCTCAACATGAAACATTTCTGCAGACCGCTCTAACAGGGTTTTTGGTCAATATGGGAAAATATAAGTAAAAAAANCTCTTATCCTCAGAGTAGCAATCGATTGTCTTAGAAACTTGTATGTATGTGGAAAGGCAGAGAAATATATACTAGAAACAGTTAACATTGCGATTAGATTTAATTTAGAATCTGTATTTCCAGGATTTCTGTTGCAAATACTGGACTAAAAGATCTGTCTGTACCTACTTTAGTAATCATGCTGATAAAAAGCTATTTAGAAAGGAATACTTACCAAGTACACCAGTGTATATTTACTGGAAAGGTAAACAAGTGCACTATCCACTTGTCAACTGACTGAAAGAAGATCTGGTTTACCCCCACCCCCTGTCCTCTGACTCTGTACTAATCGATTTTTTTGAAGAAGCTCCCAGCACAGATTTGTGTTGTTCTGCTCAAAGGTGGCAGGCATCGTTCAGAGGCTTTACTACAAAGCTATTAAACAAGGCCAGTAATTAAGGTCTACAGTATAGTCTGCAATATACTATAACAGCATAGCCAACGGCCTATCTCTTGTTTTAGAAAACCGTGCAGAGCTGAGGAAATCTGTCTCCATACACAAAGGCGAAACTGTGCCCAACTCGTGCTTCTCTGCAGGGAGGCTGGAAAAACTTCCCACTCCAGGCTATACCATCCACTGAAGTCAGTTTCAACATTTTTTTACCACATCCTTTTATATTCGTTGGCAGTTTAACATGGGGATGATCTAGCGCAGAATTCGTAATGGCCATAAAGGAATCAACATTTCAGGAAAATGCTAATACAATAATACAAGAAATTGTCACAATAATAACCCTTGCACTTGATATAACATCCTCTCATGTTGAAAATGTCTTAAAACTTTCACAGTTTTCTGTAAAGTGTAGTGACTGTGTATTTGTAGGCAAACGCTGCTACCAAGTTTTTCATGGGATCTTTAACAGCCACCTGTAAATGCAGACGGACAGCTCACAGTGTAGGCTGACGCTCGAATGTTGTGCTGGGAGAGCGCAGCATTGTCAGTTTCAAATGAAGCACACCAAAATATTCCAGAGTCAGCCTAGACTGTGAGCTCAAAGCTCCAATTAAACAATATTTGATTCTTAAGACTGTCTTATGTTGTGGTTCACTCAGTATGGCATGTTAGTAGTTTGATGTACATTGCGCAACTTGCAATTATGCCAAATGAGCTTTTGCCAACAAATACAAACACTAGAGCCAGAGGGAGGGAGTACTATAGTGCCAGGTATTACTCAAAGGACACTGTCCTCAGAATATAAAGGACATAGGTTTGGGGAAGGGGGGGGCAAGAGAGCGAAGCAATAGAATGACATCAGGTACCAGTTGAGTATGTGGTGTGGTGTATGTGAGTGGTGTATGTGGGTGGTGGGTGGTGTATGTGCGTGGTGGGTGGTGTATGTGGGTGGTGGGTGGTGTATGTGGGTGGTGGGTGGTGTATGTGCGTGGTGGGTGGTGTATGTGGGTGGTGGGTGGTGTATGTGGGTGGTGTATGTGGGTGGTGTATGTGGGTGGTGGGTGATGTATTTGGGTGGTGGTGTATGTGGGTGGTGTATCTGGGTGGTGTATGTGGGTGGTGTGTAGTGTATGTGGGTGGTGGGTGGTGTATGTGCGTGGTGGGTGGTGTATGTGGGTGATGGGTGGTGTATGTGGGTGGTGTATGTGGGTGGTGGGTGATGTATTTGGGTGGTGGTGTATGTGGGTGGTGTATGTGGGTGATGTGTAGTGTATGTGGGTGGTGGGTGGTGTATGTGGGTGGTGGGTGGTGTATGTGGGTGGTGGGTGGTGTATGTGGGTGGTGTGTGTGGGTAGTGGGTGGTGTATGTGGGTGGTGGTGTATGTGGGTGGTGTATGTGGGTGGTGGGTGGTGTATGTGGGTGGTGTATGTGGGTGGTGTATGTGGGTGGTGTATGTGGGTGGAGGGTGGTGTATGTGGGTGGTGGGTAGTGTGTGTGGGTGGTGTGTGTGGGTGGTGTATGTGGGTGGTGTATGTGGGTGGTGTATGTGGGTGGTGTGTGTGGGTGGTGGGTGGTGTATGTGGGTGATGTATGTGGGTGGTGTATGTGGTGGGTTTAACCAACAGACATAATGACTTTTACCTATTAGCGTTTTATCACACAGTCACTACATTATATTCTGTGAAGCGCTTTGAGATGTCTCGACGATGTGATAAGGCGCTGTGTCGAATGCCAGGATTATTATCGTGATAATTATGATTATGATGACCATTGTAATTATAATTATGACTATTATGATGATTATGATCATTGTGTGTATCATTGTGATGACCATTGTGATTATGACCATTATAAGTATGTTAATGATCATTATAATAATTTTGACTATTATTAGAGCTGTTTCTGCCACAAAAGCCACCGCCTTGGAGGCCAACTCCGTTGCTACGCCACCGCGCAGCCTAACCCTAGTGGCCTACACTATGCCGCTTCCCGTCCGTCCATTGGCTCCGAGCAGCTGTCACTCGGCCCGATCTCGTACCCTATTGGCTGTCTCCTCCGTCACTCGGGTGCCCCCCCCCCCACTTGGCCACGCCCAATCAAGTTTGTGTGAGAGTGAGGCCCTGCCAACGGCGGGGGGGGGGGGGGACACGGAGGCTGATGGCGCCGCTGCCCTCCCTCCCTCCCTCCCTCCCGGCCCCGGGCTCGGCGGGTACTGCTCACAGCGGCCACCCCTCTCTGTGCCTCTCTCCCACACACACACACAGCAAACCCTCACCGTGTAGTAGGACAACAGCCCCGCGTTGTAATCGAGCACGAACCAGCGGTACTGCCATCCCTTCATGACGTTTGTCCACTTGCTGAGCGGCCCCTCCATGAACGACGCCATCTTCGGGCAGTGAAAACAAACCGCCGCTACGTCAGCAACGGCTCCGCTCATTGGCCAAGGCGGCGGGGGGCGGGGCCTCTGTCACTGTCTGTCTCTCACTCACTCACTATCTAATATCTCACTAACTAACCACTCACTATCTGTAATATCTCACTAACTACTCACTAACTATCTAATATCTCACTAACTAACTACTATCTGTAATATCTCACTAACTACTCACTATCTGTAATATCTCACTAACTACTCACTATCTGTAATATCTCACTAACTACTCCTGGAGTCCTGTAGCTCAGTGGTTAGAGCACTCGCTTTGCAAGCGAGAGACCTGAGTTCAATTCCAGGCAGAGGGCGAAACCTTGGGCAAGTTTCCTTACTCCACACAGAGCCTAATAATAATCCCTCCAAAACCAAAAACAATAATAAAATTGGTTATTTTCAATCTACGACTGTTTGTGGGACATTGCTGTGCGCAATTGGCTGCCGCGTTCGCCCACAAATATACAGTCAACTCACTTTACAGTCTATTCTGTGAAGCGCTTTGAGACGTCGAGAAGACGTGAAAAGCTCTATATCAAATGCAAGGATTATTATTATTATTACTCACTAACTATCTCTATATCTCATTAACTGACTCACTAACTATCTCTATAATTTCTCACTAACTCGCTCACTAACTATAATATCTCACTAACTAACTACTCACTATAATATCTCACTAACTAACTCACTAACTATATAACTAATATCTCACTAACTATCTAACTGACTCACTAACTATCTCTATAACTATCTCACTATCTAACTCACTAACTATCTCACTAACTAACCATCTCACTAACTAAATCACTAATTATCTCTCTAACTCACTATCTCTCTAACTCACTAACCATCTCTTTAACTAAGTAATTCACTAACTAACTATCTCTATAACTCGCTCACTAACTCGCTGTGCGGGGATGGTTATTTTAATAATAATCTTGGCGTTTGACTCAGCGCTGATCACAGCCTTGAGACATCTCAAAGCGTTTCACAGGACACGCTGTAAAGTGTAGTGACTGTGTGCGTGTTGGCGAAAATACACAGTCGCTACAAATACTCGCCTTACCAAAACACGCACGCACACGCACACACACACGCAGGGAGAATTGCACACAGCCATGGACTTCCCCCCCTGTATAATCCGTGATTATCTGCTGCAGGAAGAATCTCAAATCTTAATAATAATCCTTGCATTTGATATAGCGCTTTTCACGTCGGGAGGACGTCCCAAAGCGCTTCACAGAACACACTGTAAAGTGAATTGACTGTATATTTGTGGGCGAACGCGGCAGCCAATTGCGCACAGCAATGTCCCACAAACAGTCGTGGATTGAAAATGACCAATTTATTATTGTTTTAGTTTTGGAGGGATTATTATTAGGCTGTGTGTGGAGTAAGGAAACTTGCCCAAGGTTTCGCCCTCTGCCTGGAGTTGAACTCAGGTCTCTCACTTGCAAAGCGAGTGCTCTAACCACTGAGCTACAGGACTCCATCTTTTTTTTCCATTGAACTTCGGTCATTTGGGCTTAAAAAAATGTAACCCACACGTAGTAATAATAATAATGGCTGCGTTTGATCTGTCCTCGAGACGTCTCAAAGTGCTTATAGCCGTGTTATGGACATTTTTCACCCCTTGTTTTAGGGGTCAACCCCACGTGTGGTTCCCATCCATATATGAACCTCGGCAGCCAGTGCTTGTTAACTCCTTTACCCTCCTTCCTGTATGTCCTGAAACAGCCAGTGTTATGTGACTGACCGCTTCACGCATGAACCTACACAGCAGTGTGGGCTGACTGGTTGAACTTGGAGGACACTTGATATGGCCCTCACAGGATGTACTCACACGCACTCTCATTTTCCAGAGTGAATGGTTGGATAGCAATAAAATCGTACCTGATTTTTTTTGCTCCCTAATCCAGTGTTTTTCAAATAAAGTGCATATAACAATACAGAATTAGGAGTATTAGCGATTGAAGTGATTTCCTTGTACTCAATTCCACAACATCTTGCCTTCAAGTGTACACACAAAAAAATGCACCGTTAAAATTGATCTTTTTTTTTGTATCAAGAAAGCAAATAAAATAAGCTTTATTTTAAAATATCTAATTTTGTAAATGTGTCCTCACTACTGCCCTCCTGTAGCTGCCAGTTATAATTGTCCTTTTTTAAACATTTTCTCGCAAGACAACAAAGGTTTGTACAAAGGTTTCTTACCCTTTTGGTCTAATTCTTTGAGAATACAACAACAACAACTTGCATTCCTATAGCACCCTCCACGCAGCGTAGCGCCTCAGAGCGCTTACTAACCCTACTGACATAGTATTATTAAAAGCATTTTTCTACAATGGTGTGCTGGTGTCAGTCACCCCTGTTCGGGAGAAAACTTTTTAGGTGATCACTCACTCCAACTTAAAACTGGTATATTTCTTGAATTGTGATATCAAGTCGAGCCTATTCACTTTGTTTTGATACATTATCTAAAACAACAACAAAATTCCATGTGTAAAGTACCTTTCATGTCGGGAGGATGTCCCAAGGCGCTTGATAATCAGTGTTTCGGACCCAAGCTGGGGGTCGGGATCGGGGAGGGAAGCAGGGTGATCAAAGGCACAGTTGAAGAGGAGGGTCTTGAGATTGGTCTTGAAGGAGGCAAGGAAGGAGTCGAGGCGGAGGGACTGTGGGAAGGAGTTCCAGAGGCTGGTGGCAGAAGGCCTACCCATTAATAGTGGGGCGGTCGAGGCTGGGGACATTAAGCAGGCCAGAGCCTGCTGAGCAAACGGAGCGGGTAGGTTGGTAGGGGGTTAGGAGGTCGGTGAGGCAGGGGGGACAAGGCCATGGAGGGCTTTGAAGGTGAGGACCAGGATCTTGAACTGTATCCTCTGTGTGATGGGAAGCCAGTGGGGTCCGGCGAGGATGGAGGTGATAGGTTTGCAGAGCCTGGTACGGGAGAGGACACGGGCTGCTGAATTCTGGATGATCTGCAGCCTATGGAAGCTGTTGTTCTATGTAATCCCATTGTATATTATCTTATATACCTCTATAAAGACCCAAAAAAAGAAGTCTCTTTTTCAGTCCAAAGCACCTATTTTATACAATTCTTCCTAGTTCATTCCTCTCCAATGAGCAGATCAGCCCTATTTCTTTCTTTACAGATTTTCTTTGATATTTTCTATGAAAAATCCTATTTTTTTCCATATTATTCAATGAATGACACTCCCTGGAAACATGGAGTTCATTTTTCTTTTTGATCTGACATATAAAAAACCCATAAAAATTTAAATGTGTATGGCACCTGGGCATGGTTTTTGTGTTGGAATGAGCATTCTTCCGATAGTAAGTTTTGTATGCTGTCAATTTAATTTGCCCAGAGCATTTCCACCAAATGCTCTCAGACTCTCCCAAACATTGGTGAATTGGTCACTATACACCTTGGTATTATCAACAACATAAATCATAATATTACCATCCACCAGTCATTTATCTATAGTGTAAACAGTAGAGAATGTAAAGTATATTTCTTTGACAATACCCCTAATCACTATCACCCCTCTCTCAACCATTGTAAAGCGTATCATTTATCAACTTTCTCTGTTTCAATTACCGAGATCATGTTCAATCCTGTTAGTTGATTTGCTCTTAATTCCACTCTTTAATCTTCTTTAAGAATCTTAAATCTTTAACCTTATCAAGTACCTTCTGATACTCAAAAGGAGGGACTCAAAGAACATTATATCTCTTGTATATTTCTTGTGCACTAATTTAAATAGTCCTCATAGAATTCCTCTATATTTGTGAGGCATGATGTATTGCTTCTCTAACCATCCTGACTTCTCAGATGCAGATTAATAGTGCTCTGTAAAATGGCTTTCATTATTAAACTAACTAGTCTGTAATTCCTTAATTTGTAGCTAGTTCTTTTTTTTAAAAAAACTACCTTCTCATTTATTTAAAAATCATGCTTATGCTTCTGTTCTATCTTCATCTGAAAAATATACACAACTCCAGTTATCCTTTTTACAGCATTTAGGATGCTGCTGAAAAATTCACATCGTTTCTGGAAGCAACATTCATTTTACTAAAAAAGAAGGCACTTGAAGCTCCAATTCATATGATTTAATTTAGTGTCTCATACAAATGCATTCACAGATACTTGGCTTCATATTAATAACGAATTGTGTTACAGTATTGGAATATTTTTTCATATTCATTAGCACTAAGCTCTTATTTCCTCTTACTGTGAAAGTAGAAAGGTGTGCAGTCATGTGGAATTGTACTTAATCTTAAAGTGCTGCAGCGGACAAAGAGTTAAGCTCTTTAATAATAATAATCCTTGCATTTGATGCAGCGCCTTATCAGGTCTTTCAGACATCTCAAAGCGCAGAATATACTGTAAAGTTAATTGTCTGTATATTTTGTGGGCAAAATGCGTGTGTCAACCTGGTGCAGTGGGAGCGGTCGTCGCCTCTGAGGCAGAAGACTGTGGGTTCAAACCCCACATCAGGACTTGGAATCACATTGTCTAAGCTGACGCTCCAGTGCAGCGCTGGGGGTGGGGGTGGGGGGTGGGTGGGGGGTGTACTGCTTCCGCTCGGAGCTCCCTCCCTCACTCACAATGAATTCAGCAGTTATCTCCCTCCCTCCATCCTCCCTCCGTCTTTCCCTCTCCCTCCTCCCTCTCCCCATCCTCCTCTGTGCCCTTCAGTGTGGCCAAAGCCAACCAAATACCAGCCGCAAAGTAGCCCAATATTATACGTTGCCCTAAGGGGCAGAGTCAGTGCTTCTTCAGAAAACTGTGTGAGAAAAGGTCTTGGAAAGAAAAAAAACACCTTTTTGCAGAATTAAATAAAAATATTAAGCTTTCGCCCAAAACCGTTTTCCCCACGCACAGTCCTGAACACAAACCCGCCCAATTGGGCGTGAACCCGCCCAAGTTTGGCAACAGTGGCGCCGCCGTGACGTGTGTAAAAGGTTTTTTTTAGCGGTGAAACAATGAACTGACATGGCGGTGACATCACAAGCTCCGCCCGGCACGCCGCGTGGGTCCTGCTGATTGGCTCCCTGCCAGCTCCCTCCCACGTGATCACGTCCTGCCCAATGGCGAGCGGCCATCTGGTCAACCCCGAGCGGCGGGGCTGAGGCTGTGCGAGCGCGGGGCGGGAGGGCATCAGGCGGCGGGAGCGAGCGGGAGGGAGCGGGTCGGGATTCCGGCAGCGCGGGAGCTGTCAGACACATTGTCATTATTATATTATAATCACAATAACAACAGTAATCATCAAAACAACCGAACCCTGAGGTGACTGTCACCGACATGAAGCTGCCGCTGCTGCTCCTGGGCTTTGCCGCCCGGGCGCTGGGAGACGCCGCCGTGTATTTGAAGGAAGAATTCGCGGATGGCGGTAAGTGGCTGAGGGGGGCGTGACGGGGGGGTGACAGATGGCCCGGGGGGGGGGGGGCTGACGGGGGGGGGGCTGACGGGGGGGTGGGGGGAGGATGGTTGAGTGGCCGCAGTCAGAGTCCGCACACGCGGTCAGGTCACCAGCTCCGAAATAAGAGCTCGGGAAACGTTGGCTTATTAATAATATTAATCGTTGCATTTGCTGCAGCGGGTAATCGCCTCTGGGCCTCGGGGCCTCGGGACCGGGTCGGGTCGGGTCGGTCCCACCGGCCGCACTGTGAAGTGGGCGACACGCGGCAGCGCCCCCGACAGTCCGGATTGAGTGACCAAATCACTGTTGTGAAGTCTCCCGTCTCGGCGCTGAGCGCTCAGAGTCACTGTGTGGGGGTTTTCGCATTCGATTATTGAAGATTTCTTAAGGAAAAAAATTGAATTCCTGTTCTGTTTCCGGCGTCAGTATTGGTCGTATTGCTTTGTGAGATTCTTTTTTGTTTTCAGTTCTTGAGAAGATACAATACCTTCGCTGAAACAGGGTGATTGCCAGAATCATCCTTTTTAACGCACACCGGCCATCACTTCAATGCCGATATTGTATTATTTAATGACAGGCTTTTGAGGTGAATTCATGAATGATGCAATTTAATTTGTTTTTGTGTGCGGCAGCTTGTGGTGCATTAAAACTAAAAGGCTGTTCGGGTGCGTTAGAATTGTAATGTGTTTCTAAACGTGCATTGATGGAGAGCTCAAGATGGGATTTCCTTAGTTTGTATTGGCCTAAAGGTAATTATTTTGTCTTGTTTGGTGTTATGGTCTAACCACTTGCGTGTTACTACATTAATAAATTAATATATTATTTGATTGCATTACTAAAATGGAAATTAGGTTTATTCAATGTAATTTGATTTAAAATTAGTGACTAGGTACATGGGTTGCAGCAAACGCATGGCTTTGCCCAGTGGTTTGCAGGAAATGTTAAGACACCCACATTTAATATAATATTCACAGTTTGACGGGCCAGTTAGCTGTTCTAATGCAAGTGATCTGTGAGTGAAGGGGACAACTTGAGCACAGCGAGGTACTTTGCATAGCTTAATGTTCCTTCTGGTGTGTCAGCTGAGAAGCAGTGTTTATGTCTGAGCTATCAACACCTCTTGACTGAGTATTGGTGTGGGAGAACATAATATCCAGATGTTTCCAGCTTTTTCAAGTTCAAAAAATGGCTCAGTGCACAATAAACCAGCATCTTCCTCTTTATAGTATACATTTCACTGTTTTTCAATTTTAATTTCAGGTGCTTGGGAAAGCAGATGGACGGAATCAAAACATAACTCTGACTATGGTAAATTTGTACTCAGTGCTGGAAAATTTTACGGTGACCCTGAGAAGGATAAAGGTAACCAAAACTAAAAAATGTTGTAGACCTTTTTGCATCATGTTTGTATTCCTTAATTCATTGAATGTTTTCTCAGAGTCACAAACAGCTGCTGGAAAGATTACCTGGAATGTCAACTCACAAGCACGCACTTATATCTGGAAATAAGAAGCTTCTAAGGTTGGCAAGCAGAGTTTTGAGCAATCACTGATAACAGATCACACCAACCAACCAGTACAGTGGAGTCCTGTAGCTCAGTGGTTAGAGCACTCGCTTTGCAAATGAGAGACCTGAGTTCAATTCCAGGCAGAGGGCGAAACCTTGAGCAAGTTTCCTTACTCCACACAGAGCCTAATAATAATCCCTCCAAATCCCAAAACAATAATAAATTGGTCATTTTCAATCTACGACTGTTTGTGGGACATTGCTGTGCGCAATTGGCTGCCGCGTTCGCCCACAAATATACAGTCAATTCACTTTACAGTGTGTTCTGTGAAGCGCTTTGGGACGTCCTCCTGACGTGAAAAGCGCTATATCAAATGCAAGGATTATTATTATTATAACCATTGAGTTACTATTCAATGGCTGGAGAATGGTAGAAAGTCAATTACACATGTGCAGCTCTGTTGCTCACCTTTTCCCCTGAGAAGAATTCCAGGTACCGGCTATCATTTTGGAAAAAAAGGTTAATTGTAGTTTACCCATCTTTTATGTCTGACCAATTTATGACAACAACAACAAATTACATTTGTATAGAGAGCCTTTCACTTCAGGAGGACAAAAAAGGTAAATGGAGTTGAGATGGTTCAATAGTGAAACATTTGGCAAAAGGAGAATGGAGATGAATCAGCTATTTATAATGTGCATTAATCCAATATCTCATCCAGGCTATCCAGAGGACATTTTATTTGTTTGATTAGTCAGCCTGACACATTATCTCCAGGATCGTGGTAGATATATCACTGTGAGATCTGCTCATCATACTGTGTTCCTGATCCAAGCCGGCTGCTTTGTACGAGTAAACTATGTGGTTTTAGTTGATATAATTCCAACATTATTCACAATCCTCATTTGCACAACTATTTGATTTGCAAATATTCAGAATCACCTGTGGGCATGTTTTTAGTGCACCATTAAAAGACGCACTCCAGAAAAATTGGTAAATCAGTTAGTGAACCATTATTATTTTTAAAACACAAACACATCCTCCAATTGCTGAATTTCAATGTATTTCTGATGATTATGGTAATGCTTTAAATTGAGAGTCTAATGTTGTCGGCTTTATTGATTAAATGTGATGAATGTTATTGTATTGTTGCTGTGACGTGTATCAAGAATTCCCCGTAGAAATGAGTGTGAGTATATATATATAGCTAATGAAATCACTGCACAAATATTTCCATCCATCTTTTGGGAAACCAATATCCAATTTATAGGATATAACTCATTAATATGACACGGATGGAGTATGGTCATTGTGATGCACAGTTTTCAGTTTGGAGGTAGGGATTAAATTTCAGTTTTCTAATTTACTGCTAGCATAAGACACAAAAGAATCAGCATTTAGTGACAAACATGTCACGGTGGGGGGGAGTTATCACCAGTAGCTTTCTACTTAGTGAAAAACTTGGGGTGGGTGTTAGAACTATGTCATTGTTTTGCTGCAGGGAAATACCCAACAGGCAGGAGCGTATCAGCCTGGTTAAACTCTCTTTTCCACATTGCATGGAATTGATCCCCATTAATGCCTGACTTCATGATTATACGTGTAAGTGTTGGCCCCAGGCCTATGTAATGTAATTCATGCCACTTCATTTATAAATCAGATTGGACCTGAAACCACCACCTCTAGATGGTATATTGAGTGGATCTCCAAGCAGCCAACTCAGTCCCCATTTTTAGTGCCTGTTTAGTGACTTAATAATAATAATAATCCTTGCATTTGATATAGTGCTTTTCACATCTTCTAGACATCTCACAGCACTCCACAGAATATACTATAAAGTGAATTGACTGTATATTTTGTGGGCGAAAAGCCAATTGCGCAAAGCAGCGTCCCACAAACAGCCGTGGATTGAAATGTTGACTTATCACTAAATGTACAAGTGAGGTTGTGATGCCTACTTAAGTTGACAGTAACGTTTGTATTGAGTCAACATTTAATTTCAAGCCACTGACCTCTACATAGCTGTGCAATTGAGCACTAAAATTTGGTTCTTTTAATATTGTGTTGAAGTAGCACGTGCTTATATGGGAGTGCAAACACTGAGAGCATGACCAATGAATGAAACTGAAAAGTGTGTTAACGCCGTGTGCTTTCATTTGAACTTCAAATCTGAATCATTGAAAATGTTACTCTCAGGGTGTATTTTGAATTAGTTTGACTAAATTGTTCCAAAACAGTAAATAACATGGCCAAAACAGTAAATAACATGGACAAAACAGTAAACAACTTTAATGAATTATAGTACTTTCACATGCCACTTGAGGGTAGAAATTAATTTCTAAATTTTAACTGTTAGAAATTTTTTAATTCATCTTTTGTTTACAAAGATTGATATTTCTTATCTGCCTGTGAAATACTTCTCTTACTGTTTGCCTTCAGCAAGGCCATGGTCCATGTTGCTAACTATTGGTTTTCAAAAAAGGATTTCATTTCATCCCACCCCAGACATGACAACCTCTACATGCTCCACCAAACGGCAACCTTAACAATAGGTGAGATTCCTCCCCATGTGTTCGGCGTATTGGACCTGGCAGCTTTGGAACTTTTTTGTGGCCATCTGGTTTTGGAAGTATTGTATTAAACTCTGGGCTTTAGGTCTGATCACGAAAGCATCTTATAAACTTGCTTTATTTCTTCCCACAGGAATTCAGACCAGTCAGGATGCAAAGTTCTATGCAAGATCAGTCAAGTTTGAGCCATTCAGCAATGAAGACCAAACACTAGTCATCCAATTCACTGTAAAGCACGAACAAAACATTGATTGTGGTGGAGGATATATTAAACTCTTTCCTGGTGATCTGAATCAAGAGGATATGTACGGAGATTCTCCTTACTATATCATGTTTGGTAAGTAATCACTTGACATAAAAATTGACAACTAGATTTTTTAAATATATGTTTCAAGGGGCATATTAAGATGAGGGTAAAAATTCCACATTTTAATAGCAAATGTTATTCTCAGCTGAGTTCAGAGTAAAACTGACTGAATCCCAAACTTCAAACGAGCATTTGTCTCCCTGCACCAGTACGATAAGCTGTGTTTGGCGGTGCTACAACAACTTGCATTTACACCACGCCCTTCAGGCAGGGTGCCTCCCAGAGCCCTTGACAGTGGAGGAGCACGACCCTGAGGAGCAGTGCTACTGTTAATAACACTGTCAGCAGTTAGTGTCTTCTTGTTTGTGCGTGTGGTGATGTGCTCACTAGAATCTGATTCACCATCATTGTGCTTAGGACCCTTATTGTAGAAGAGTGATTTTATTATTTCAAGACTTTTAAAATATTAGGTTATTTAAATCTTAAATTAATATTTACTATTAAATCGTGTTCAGAGCTGCATGTTACATAATACATAATACAAATCAAATATGTTTATGAAAATTGTTATTTCATACTGAAAGTGACGGTATTTTTCTAAGAAAAGTTGTGGTAACATTTGAATACCAATTTAAAACAAGATTGAACATCTACTTTGATTCTGTGTAAATAAGAAACAAAACTAATGTTAATTTTTAATGTTGTTATTTTCCATAGGCCCAGATATTTGTGGACCAGGAACCAAGAAGGTTCATGTGATCTTCAGTTACAAAGGAAAGAATCACTTAATTAATAAAGATGTTAGATGCAAGGTAACTTTCCATAAGGATTAATGTTTCAAGTTTGACAAGATACCTCTGGTTCAATAAACATGTGTACTTATATATTGTATATCTTGCAAATGGTTCAAGTAACATTTTTGTATGAATTGATTTTTTATTACTGTTGATTTAAACTATAATTCTGAGGTAATCTCACGGGATAACTGTTAACGTACAAGAATTGGGTCATTGAGAGATTCTCAGCACAGAAATGAAAGTTCCCTTTGACTGCCAAGGTGTACCTTGGTGCAGACAATATCAGTGGCAAACACCCGAAATGAGATTGCCCAAGAATTGTCAATTGTTGTTTATACACAGAGTCACCTGTAACAACAACAACAACAAGCTTACATTTGTTCAGCACCTTTCACGTCGGGAGGGATGTCCCAAGGCGCTGGACAGAGTACAGCATTTCAGACCCGAGCTGGGGTCAGGGGGGAGAGGGGAGGGGAAAGGGGGGGGAGGGTGGCAGATGGCATGGTCAAAGAGGAGGGTCTTAAGGGGGGACTTGAAGGAGGCTAAGGAGGGGGCGAAGCGGAGTGACTGGGGGATGAAATAGGTTCCTGACTGGCTTGGTGTTGAAGTGTGCAACCATGGAAGTTGATGCTGCCAGAGCCTGAGGTGCTGAGCCGCTGGCGCGAGCCGATCAGGAGGGCCTCAGTCTTGTTCACATTCAACTGTAGGTAATTTGCCCTCATCCTGGTCTCGATGTCCGACAGGCAGTTGGTCAGGATGCCAGTGGTCCTGGAGTTGAGGGTGGAGGCAGAAAGATAGAGTTAGATGTCATCTGCATACATGTAGAAATTGACCCCATGTCTGCGGATGGTGTCACCAAGGGGGAACATGTAGATATTAAAGAGGAGACGACAGAGCCCTGGGGGACGCCAGACGTGACAGTGCGGGGGCTGGAGGAGAAACCGTTAGAGGCAACAAAGTGGAGACGGTGAGAGAGGAATCGAACCAGGCAAGGGCAGGTCCGTGACGATTGAGTAAAGCGGAGAGGTGGTGCATGTGGATGGAATGCTCAACAGTGTCGAAGGCAGCAGAGAGGTCGAGGAGGACAAGGAGGCAGAGGGAGCCCTGATTGCAGATGTTCAGAATGCCATTAGTGACTTTGACCAGGGCTGTTTCCGTGCTGTGGGCAGTGCAGAAGCCGGATTGGGGGGGTTCAAAGAGGGAGTGGCGGGAAAGAAAGAAGCGGAGCTGGGATACGATGACACATTCCAGGACCTTGGAGAGGAATGGGAGATCAGAGATGGGGCGATAGCTGGAGAGGAGGGATGGATCCAGGGAAGGTTTTTTCAAGATGGGGGTGATGACGGCTGTTTTTAGGGAGTGGGAACTGAACCGGTGGACAAGGAGAGGTTGATGACGTAGTGGAAACAACGCAGGATATTAATTTTTTTAAACTAATTCGCTCAGTGTAAATGTGACTGTTCAGAATAATTTTTAATGAAGTATTAATGTTTAAGGATTTTTTTTCAATTTGACATTGTGCTTCCAAAATAGTCTTGATTATGTGGCTTCTTTTTAAGATACCACTAACAGTTGGTTTACCTAGCATTGGTAATGATGCTTCATTTAATAAAAAGATGACAAAATATGCAAAATGTATCTACATTTGCTTCAGGACTAAGGCAGTTAGTTGGCAATTTGAGAGAGAACATTAGCATTGAAAGATTTTTTAAAAAACAAATTACCTTTTTTTGTAGGACGATGAGTACACACATCTTTATACCTTAATAGTCCGGCCAGATAACACATATGAGGTCAAAATTGACAACAAGAAAGTTGAATCTGGTAACATAGAGAATGATTGGGACATGCTGCCCCCCAAACAAGTAAAGGATCCTAATGCCAAGAAACCTGAAGATTGGGATGATCGGGAGAAGATTGACGACCCTGATGATGTGAAACCAGAAGTAAGTGATCACAATGTATTGCATCCGTGAAATCATTCAGAATTCTAGTAATTGGGACATTTCCTGATAGCATTTGTATTTGGGTGAATGGTAATGACTCTATTTAAGAATTTGGAAAATAATTGAAAGAATACTGATGCTAACACTGAGTGCCCAAAGTGAAAGTGTTCCATTTCCAGACTGACCCTGAGGAAGACAACTAGAGACATCAGATTTCCATTTTTACATGAGATATGAGCAAACCGGTGTCAAACCCAGTTTTAACAATTTTCTTGCGATGCAAATAATATGAAATTGGTGTCCAATGGCCCAGTGATAACGTGAGCAATGAATTGGGCTTCCCATGGGAGTAACTTTGCAGTATTTAGGCTGAGTTGTGTGAGTGTGTGGAAGTTAACTACTTTTTTCTCTCTCTCACCCAAATGAAGGACTGGGAAAAGCCAGAACATATTGCTGATCCCGATGCCAAGAAACCGGATGACTGGGATGACGAGATGGATGGTGAATGGGAGCCGCCAATGATTCAGAATCCTGAATATCAGGTGAGAGTTCTAAATTGTAAACTGATTTATTCTGAAGTTAGGTGGAAATCCTTTTTTACTCTGAATTGTCGGAATTTTTTTTAAAAAGAAACAATTAAAAATGGCTGACTTTCATTGCTTCCTCGACTACAGGAAGTGGTGACCTGATGTCCCGAAAGTCATCAAAAATGTTCATCACTTGTATCAATGTTGGATCGCAGAACACGCAAAAAAACAACCAATTGGTGTTTCCTGATTATAATCTATTTCCATTAACTTTATATATAGTATATCTACCGCGTGGAATTGTCTGAATTCTTTTATTTTGTTAACTTGGGTTAACTACTTCAAAAAGTGTGTCAAAAGCAGCTAGCAGCATTATGCAAAGAATAATGTGTTTTTAGCACCCATTACCCCACAGTTTTGTTTACATGCAATTTAACTTAAATTATCGTTGCAATCCCAAGAAGCTCCCACTTTACAGAATTCTGTATTTGGGGGAATGAAGTAAAGTAGAAAGCCAACACCATTCTCTACAAAGGCACTGAAGAAAGCTGAGGAGAAAGGGATTATTTAAAAAATGACTCCCGTGTAAAGAAAATATTGCAATTTCTCTGAAGAAATGGGTTTGGTGTTGCCACACATTGCTTGTATTTTGTGATGAGAACTTTTTGTGTGAGGGGTAAGTTCCTCCAGGCCTATTTATATGTTTTATCCATAATCTTCTCGAAGTCATAAAGTTAGAACTGGAACTGCATGCTGATGATTTCAGTGTTCAATCCCATGCTCAGCACCTCTGACAATGAAGCTGCCCATTGTGGCCTGCAGCAAGCCCTGGCTAACATGGTAGATAATACTCACACTGCCAGGTGATTATCGACAAGACTGAATATAGACCCCCCACCCAAACCTCAGCAGTGTAACCATTGATGATCAAGATCCTGGAGATCACTATTAATGAGCAGCTTCACTGAGCAAATCACATCAACACCGTGACTAGGGAGGGCACTGTAGAGGCTGATACTGTACCAAATAACTGCTTTACACACCTGTTTTCAGGTCATGCCTTTTTTCAAAACTTTTATTTTTAGGGTGAATGGAAACCTCGTCAAATTGACAACCCGACCTACAAAGGAAAATGGGTCCATCCAGAAATTGATAATCCTGAGTATACACCAGCACCTAAATTGTACATGTATGAAAACATTGGAGTTCTTGGGCTTGATCTGTGGCAGGTACGTGTGAGCTGGTAAGCACTCCAGGACGCTTCCCGCGTGAAGGGCACTTGTGTGCTGAGAATCAGAATGAATTTTTTTAATACATGAATTGACCATAAATTGTACTTTGCTAATTTTCTGTAACAGGTGAAATCTGGCACAGTCTTTGATAATTTCCTTATCACAAACAATGAGAAATATGCAGAAGATTTTGGCAATCAAACATGGGGAGTAACCAAGGTAGATGATTCCATTGTATTTAACGTTTGGTGCTTCCATCTGTGTGACCTGGTCTGTGATTGGGGCCTCTCCCTCAAAAGTCAAACCCCTGCTTTATTCCAACACTGTCCCAGAGGCTAAAAACAATCCCAGTTTCTGTTTTCCACTACACATCACCACCTCCGTGCCCCTTGGACTTCTGGGCTGCTTCCTCTTCCTCTCTCCCTCCCCACGTCCTCTAGAACCCCTATTTCCTCTTGTACTGCCCCAACCACTGCTCCCGCTTTAAACTTCTTTGCCCCATTTCTACCTCATTCCTCAAAACTTTTGTCAAATCAGGAGAATCTACCCTTCCTTTCTAAAGTTACCGAACGTGTTGTTGCCACACAACTTCACTCCAATCTCTCATACTCCTTTCTCGAGCTCCTCCAGTCTTTTTTTCGCCCCCCACAGCACTGATACCGCTTGTCAAGCTTATAAATGACATCCTTTGCCTCTGTGCCAGGTCCGTTTCTGCCTCCTTGTCCTTCTGCTCCCTGCTGCAGAATGGATCGCTTTATTCAAAGATCCTCACTCACTTTCAAATCGCTTCTTGCCCTGGCACCTCCCTACCTCTGATTTGCTCACACCCCACTTCACTACCCGTGACTTTGCTCAGCTGGCTTGAGTATTCTGCACGTCACCCCTTCACTCCACCACAGGCAGCTGTGCAATCCCTGTGTGTGTGTGTGTGTGTGTGTGTGTGTGTGTGTGTGTGATTGTGGTGTAAAATGATAATTTGAAATATTGTAATGCCTAATGTGTTTATTTCTTGGAAAAAGGACACAGAGAAGAAAATGAAAGAAAAGCAAGATGAAGAAGATAAACGGATAGAAGAAGAAGAGGAGAAAACTAAAAGTGAAGATCAGGAGGAGGAGGAGGAAGATGAAGAGGCAGAAAAGGAGGAAGAACAAGAGGTTGAGAGTGACACACAAGCAAAAGCTAGAGATGAATTGTAATCCTTTGTAAATCATGTTGTGTGAATGTTTAGGTAGAGACAGTTTGTCTACAATTTAGAATGTTCATCTTGTTCCAAAAGGTTTTTCCAATGTGAAGAATTGCACTGCTGTACCTTCATAAACAAATTGTCACAGACGCAGACGGGAGGTTAGTTTGATTTTTTAAAATATATTTTGTACTATAATATTTGTGGGGCTGGTGGGATTTAACCTTTAGCAGCAAATGCAATACAAAACGATCTGGAACTTTTGCTTATGTACAGTATAAACCAGAGTTTTCATTCAAGGTGCAATTTGGTTTGAACTTGTGGTCATTGTGTAGATTTTCAAACAAACGTTATGACTGAGACCTTGCGGTTGCCACTTATATTGCACCCTTTTACAATTAAACTATGGGAACGTTGCCATTTCCTTTACCTGAAGCACAGCTCTACATCATCCTTTAGACATCAGGGTTTTACTGTATTGACAATTTAAATTCAGACTGAAATAAACCTGTATTATTGAGCTGCAGTTCAGCTACAATGTAGACCTCATTGTTAAAGTCTTTCATTTCTTTTAATACTAAATTTCCTTCCCAGGAGAACATATAGCAGCAGCTGCAAGCAACAACTGGGGATATAAGATCCACCATTTTTTACTTTTAATGATTCAGCCACCCCCACCCCCCCACCTCCCCCAAGCCTCTTCAGAAAGAAAGTTGGGACTATCTTGAATCTATCTGGTCCTTTAATTTTGTTTTGTTCTCCACCACCAGACATTCATTCTCTGAACCAAAAGGTGGGAAGTGAACTTTCTTTAACATGTCTCTTTATGTTATTCTAGGGGTGTAAAAGGTAGCCTACAGTTGCTTACATTGTCATACAATGGCCTCGGAAAAGGAGCATTCCCACCATTGTGAGTTATTCACATCTCACAAAAGGAAAGTGACGAGCAAAACTGAAAAACTAAAATAAAATATTAAAAAATGTTATCTGCATGCAGACATATGTATTAATTGCATTAGCAATTCACACGTTACAATGTTCTTCCAATGAGCCATCAATACAAGTTAGGAAGGCCCTTAAGTTTTCTTTGAACAAATTATCTTGATAGTTTTTAAAATGGGCGAATTACTAGGTTGTTGTAAAGACTGAATGCCATGTGGCTTCTGGCTTAATAACACCAAACAATCAGAATCTGATTCAACATAGCACCTTGTGACTGCACAGGCTTTGGTATAAGGAAGCAGTTAGAAGAATTCATCATGTGAAAGGTGCTACACATGTATTAGTTGATGGAGTTGAGGATTTTTTTAGTCCTGTTGTATCCTTCATGCCTAAAGTGGGAAGAGTTTAGGACGTAACTATTAATGGTGGCATGATGCTCTTTAACAAGACAAATGGAAGTGGAATAGAATTTGCTGCAGTATGTGAGTGCGTATCACAAAAATACTTGTTTTGTCACATCAATCAAGAGCATTAGGTCTATGATTCAACAATTGTGTCAGGTATATGATGCTCACAATTCCAATTGCATTTAATAAACGTCATGTCCTGATCTTGGAATTGAGGTACAAGTTTCGCCCACAAAATATACAGTCCATTCACTTCACAGTATATTCTGTGAATCGCTTTCGGACATCACAAAGACGTGATATGGCGCTGTATCAAATGCCTGGATTATTATGGTATGAAATAGCAGCACTGGATTGGCAATTTATAGGGGATTTAATGGATTTGGGGGAAAATTAGGTTGCTCTTCTGAATGTGTTTACATATTTTTGGAAAAAAAAACAAATACAGAAAATGCACTAACGTTATTAAGATATTAATGCCCCAAATACTAGGACATACTTTTTTCTATATTTTTCTATAATTTTCTTTATGCTAGTACTATAGAGTCATCCCAGTTGATTTTATTTAAATTAAAAGGGATTACGTTAGGAGAATAGATGTAAAGGGTACTTCATGTTGAAGTGCTGGATAAAATGATTGCTTTAATAATTTAAAGTGGGTTAATTATTAAACATTAATTTTTTTGTTTATTTGCTATTTATGGTTCTTGTTATTGAGGATAAGTGACAATATAATCTTTCTACAAATGTGTGTATGGTGTGTGCTGATACTAAATTATTTCATTACTTTTGCATTTTTACACAGATATGCAATAAACAGCTACAATCCATTATATTGCCTGAAGATCCAGAAATCTAAAACTTCTCCAGTTAAATTTTTCCTTAACTAGCAAATTCATATAAACTAGTCACCAGGCCAAGTTATATTCAAATTTACAATATGATTTTCATTAATTTTGTGACTTGTCTCAAGGTACATTGTAAAACAATTTACAGGAAAACTGACAGTTACAATGGCAAAGGTCCAATATAATAATCCTGGCACTTGATATAATGCCTTTCACAGAGGGAGGAAGTCACAAAGTGCTTCACAAGATTTTACTATAATGTCCAGTGACTTTTTTTTCAACAATCCCCACACATCAGTTTGAGTAGTGAATTGCCATGTTGCAGCATCATTACCACGGCTGTTTGGAATATTTGTTTAGAAGGTCTGAGGAAGCTTATAAATATTTTGTTTAAAATAAATTTATTCAAAGAAATCGACCTTTGTCTCTTGTCAACTCTGTGCAATTGTCCAGTTTGCTATGTTTTTAGAAGCTGTAAAACGGTTATTCCTTTGGGGAAAAAGTTGTAAAACAACTTAATATTTTAGAAATTTCTAATTGTGATTTGTAATTGTATCTTGTATAACAAAGTAAGCTGTAACTGCTGCAATACATTTTAGATGTGAATTTTTTTTAGAAATTATGTTCCAAAGAAGCACATTTTCCAAGTTGTACAAGGTGTGTATTGAAATGGGAAATTAATTTTCTTTGATGACTGGTATGAAGTGATCTGTCACAAGAAAAAAAACAGCGTATCAGACTGCTTAACAAAGATGAGACCGAGGTGCAGCACAACAGGAAAGCTACACATGGCAAAGTTAAGAAATTCTGACAACTGAAAAACAAAATTCTGCATGTGTTTAGGATAGAATCCTTATGGTTGAGCATCGCTCTTAGTTTGTGAGTTACGAAAATAAAGATGCAGGGCCTAATCCATGATCAACAGATTGATGCAGGCTTGATATTCTGTTGTATGTTTCCAGACTGAAATTGCTTCCAGTATGTAGAAAATATATTGCTATAGTAAATTATCCCATTGTTCCAAATAGCACTCAACTCATTTCAGCAACTTAGTTTGAATTCTGTGTTTTTTTTGAGAATTTGTGTTTGGATTTAATGTTTGACAATCTTGAATACATGGGTGGAATTCTACCCTTATCTACATCATTGGGAGAGAATATCACAAATTGTCAAATCCATAAGAACATAAGAATTTGCTGACGAAAGAAGACCAATGACCATCTAGTTCGCCTTTCACTATCCTGGCAGTCGCTTGACATGTCGTGTTCCAAACTGTAGACTATCCCATATATTATTTTCCAGTAGAAATCTAATTTGTTCTTAAACAAATGACACTTTCTGCTTCCACTGACTCCCTAAGGAGCCTATTCCATAAGTGGCTTCCAGGGCAATGAATTGCTATGGAAGTGGGAGGTTACATGGTGACAAAGATCAGGCAATCATCCATTACTGGCTCAGCTCCAAATTACAGGGACAAACCTATTTGTTCATTTTTTTCAAATGACTGTATATCCAAAGGGCATTGCTGCCTGGTCAGGGAGGTTTCTGACAGCCTCTGTACAGCTATTGGTGACCTGCGCAACAACAAACTGCACATTATGAATGTGAAATTAAATTCTACAGATAAAATAGACTGTTTGTGCATAGGAACAAATTCCTTCAATGTAGCAAATTAGGTGAAAGCAGCAACAGATTCGGTACATACTTGTAAGTATATGGTCTATATAAGATATGAGGCTCAACCACTTTAAAGATACACTATTTTTACTTTCTTTTGATGGGTCCATCAATCCCTCATTGTCAGATATAGACTTCTCAGAGATTCGGGGGCGAGTAAATGACTTGCAATACAACTATTGGGAGCAAGACTCCTGATTTATATTTCACGCGCCTAATCACATTAGCTTCAAGTGAGGAACACAGATATCAAAAGTTTGGTTTAAATTTTATTAAAGAGCCCATCACATGAATGGCTCTTTAACTGCAAAAATATGGTTGTTTACAAATTCTCCAGCTGTCTGAGACTTGAAAGGAACCATTTCAGGGCAGAGTTTGAATCGATTTTCATCACTTCCATTTATATTGCAGCGATATATCTACCACGGAATATATTGTAAAGTGTAGTGACTGTGTATTTCATGGGTGAAATGCGGCAGCTAATTGCGCACAGCAGACTTGGAGATGTTTCACAATGTTGAAATATAATACAATACAAAATTACATTTGTATAGTAGTGCCTTTCACTCGGGGAGGACGTCCTAAGATGCAATACGTTTACAATGATTTCTGTCAAAGTACTAAGTAAAAAGTATACAAGTTGTTGTCAAAAAAGGACAGCCTTTTTTATGGGGAAAAAGAGAGAAGAAACGTGTGAAATTGAGATGACAATTTCATAAAATACACAGTCAATCCACTTTGCAGTGTATCCTATGCAGCGCTTTGAGACGTCTCGACTACATGATAAGGGGTATATCAGATGCGACGATTATTATTATTATTATTGACTGGAGACAAAAGTTACAAAAATCACAGTGTGGGCGACAGTGCAATTAAACCCTCATCGGGGACAGTAATGGGGAAACAGCAGCACAGAGAGAGAGAGAGAGACATTTTGCAAACAGCTGTGAGCAGCTCCGGCAGCGGCTGCTCTGCCCTCTGAAGGAAGTGAAGGTCCCGCCTTCACTGTGGGGATCCAGTGCCGGGGTTTGGGGTTTGGGGTTTGGTGCCCCCACTCCCCCTCTCCGCTGAAGTTCACGAACTTGTGTTGAGTGCTGATGGGTTATCGCGGAGCTGCAGCAGCGGCGGCGGCGGCGGAATGGCGGAGCGGCTCACACTGGCTCAGGTAACACGGGCTCAGCGCCCGGGCCGCCGGGGGGAGGGGAGCGGGGCTCAGGGCCCAGTGTCCGACTCCGGAAACTTAGGGCCGACAAACCAGAAAACATTCGGCCCTGTGGTCGGAGCTGTTGACAGACGAGTTGGGGCTGAAGTTGGAGCAGGGGTTGGGGTTGGAGTTGGGGTTGGGGCTGAAGTTGGGGCTGGGGCAGAGGCTGGGGCTGGAGTTGGGGCTGGAGTTGGGGCTGGAGCTGGAGTTGGGGTTGGAGCTGGAGTTGGGGCTGGAGTTGGAGCAGGGGTTGGGGTTGGGGCAGAGGCTGGGGTTGGGGTTGGGGTTGGGGCTGAGCGAGGAAAGTCTTAGGCTGGAGTTTGGGAGAAAGTTTGTGGGTGTATTTATTTGGGGGTTTCTCTCTTTAAGGGGCGGAGGGGAGGGGGCTGCTTTTCTGGCTGGTTTGGAGGCTTGTGGAAGCACCAGTTCCTATGCCTTGATCCGAGCTGAGGCTGGGAGGCGGCGGCGAAGAGAGGCTGGGAGGTGAGGGTGAGGGTGAGAGAGGCTGGGAGGTGAGGGTGAGGGTGAGAGAGGCTGGGAGGTGAGGGTGAGGGTGAGAGGAGAGGAGAGGCTGGGAGGTGAGGGTGAGAGAGTTTGGGAGGTGAGGGTGAGAGAGGCTGGGAGGTGAGGGTGAGAGAGGCTGGGAGGTGAGGGTGAGAGAGGCTGGGAGGTGAGGGTGAGAGAGGCTGGGAGGTGAGGGTGAGAGAGGCTGGGAGGTGAGGGTGAGAGAGGCTGGGAGGTGAGGGTGAGAGAGGCTGGGAGGTGAGGGTGAGAGAGGCTGGGAGGTGAGGGTGAGAGAGGCTGGGAGGTGAGGGTGAGAGAGGCTGGGAGGTGAGGGTGAGAGAGGCTGGGAGGTGAGGGTGAGAGAGGCTGGGAGGTGAGGGTGAGAGAGGCTGGGAGGTGAGGGGTGAGGGTGAGAGAGGCTGGGAGGTGAGGGTGAGAGAGGCTGGGAGGTGAGGGTGAGAGAGGCTGGGAGGTGAGGGTGAGGGTGAGAGAGGCTGGGAGGTGAGGGTGAGAGAGGCTGGGAGGTGAGGGTGAGGGTGAGAGAGGCTGGGAGGTGAGGGAGAGGCTGGGAGGTGAGGGAGAGGCTGGGAGGTGAGGGAGAGGCTGGGAGGTGAGGGAGAGGCTGGGAGGTGAGGCCTTCAGCCTCTCAGCCCCGAGGCTCTGGAACTCCATCCCCAGTGCCTTCGCCGCTTCCTCCCTTTCCTCCTTCAGGGCCGGTCTCAAGACCTTTCTCTTTGACTGTGCCTTCAGCTCCTCTCTCGACTCTCTTCCCCCTCCTCGCTCCCTCCCTTCCCTCCCCTCACCCTGACCATTTCCCCCCTCCTTGCTCCCTCCCTTCCCTCCCCTCATCCTGACCATTTCCCCCCTCCTCGCTCCTTCCCTCCCCTCACCCTGACGATTTCCCCCCTCCTCGCCCCCCTCCCTTCCCTCCCCTCCCCCTCCCTTCCCTCCCCTCAACCTGACCATTTCCCCCCTCCTCGCTCCCTCCTTCCCTCCCCTCACCCTGACCATTTCCCCCCTCCTCGCTCCCTCCCTCACCCTGACCATTTCCCCCCTCCTCGCTCCCTCCCTTCCCTCCCCTCACCCTGACCATTTCCCCCTCCTCGCTCCCTCCCTTCCCTCCCCTCACCCTGACCATTTCCCCCCTCCTCGCTCCCTCCCTTCCCTCCCCTCCCCTCCCTTCCCTCCCTCAACCTGACCATTTCCCCCCTCCTCGCTCCCTCCCTTCCCTCCCCTCATCCTGACATTTCCCCCCTCCTCGCTCCCTCCCTTCCCTCCCTCATCCTGACCATTTCCCCCTCCTCGCTCCCTCCCTTCCCTCCCTCACCCTGACGATTTCCCTCCTCCTCGCTCCCTCCCTTCCCTCCCTTCCCTCCCTCCCCTCACCCTGACGATTTCCCCACTGCTCGGGTCCTGACCCAACTGTCCAGCGCCTCGGGACATCCTCCCGACGTGAAAGGCGCTCTGTAAATGAAATCTTGTTGTTGTTGAAGGTGGGGAGAGGGTGGGAGGAGAGGGTGGGAAGTGAGGGTGAGGAGAGGCTGGGAGGTGAGGGTGGGGAATGGGCAATTTTATTGCTACTGAAACTCAGGTACGGTATCGGCCACTAAACTGACCTATTACATGGCAACTTCTATCAAATGGCAACTGTTAGGAAAGTGTAAGTTTGGGTGTGTTATTACCCATTATTTAATTGTGTGTTACATTGTGTTCTTTTTCTAATTTAATGTATATTTTAGTGTAAATACTAAACTGCAGTTAGGGCGCCTATTACACTAGCAATATTATATGTTCTATTAGTCCGTGTCTGTCTTGTGAGATATTGCTGTGCACAAATTGACCGCCATGTTCACTTTTGTAAAGTGAAGATTTTTTCGCAAGCAAAATCCTGTGAAGTGCTTTGAGATCTTTCATCCATGTGATTAGATCCTATATCAAATAATAATAATAATAATCCTTGCATTTGATATAGCGCTTTTCACGTCAGGAGGACGTCCCAAAGCGCTTCACAGAACACACTGTAAAGTGAATTGACTGTATATTTGTGGGCGAACGCGGCAGCCAATTGCGCACAGCAATGTCCCACAATCAGTCGTAGATTGAAAATGACCAATTTATTATTGTTTTTGGTTTTGGAGGGATTATTATTAGGCTCTGTGTGGAGTAAGGAAACTTGCCCAAGGTTTCGCCCTCTGCCTGGGATTGAACTCAGGTCTCTCACTTGCAAAGCGAGTGCTCTAACCACTGAGCTACAGGACTCCACTATGCTATTATTACTATAATTATTGTTTAACACTTTCCTCTCCTGCCCGGCAGTCGTAGTTCAAATTTTATGTTTTGAAATCTGGGATTGTCTAGTGAAAGTGTAATGCTTTATAATACAGCAGTGAAGCCCTGAGAGTCATGTCTGTCACTGTGGGTGGGAGGACTTTGATGTGGTTTCGTAGAATTAGTTGAGAATATCACACAACCTTAAAGGCCAGCATCTTTCACTTCCCCAAGCATTTAGTCAGCATTTGCACTAAATATATCAAGTGGTAACAGGGGTAAGATTATTATCCTTTAAAATAAAGAAACAATCCACAGTGATATAAAACAAAGTCCAGTTTAAAAAGATATTTGTTCCTTCCTATCTCCAATACTATCTCGTCCCTTCTCCTGAAGGTGCTGTCTCACGCACCCCACATCTGGTCCCTGACCAGGACTGCTGTTGTCCACCTCTATGTCACACCCAATGCCACTGAAACCCTCATCCACGCTTTTGTCACCTCCCACCTTGATTACTCCGATGTCTTACTCGCCAGTCTCCTCAGCTGCACTATCCACAAAATCCAACTAATTCAGAACAATCCTGCTCGCATACTCACCCATTCTAAACTCCATGCCCCCATCAACCCAGTCCTCGCCAGGCTTCACTGGCTCCCAAATACACACTAAACACTGTACCCCCATCGCACCAGCCCTCGCCGGGCTCCACTGGCTCCCTATCATAGAATGGATCGACTCCCAAGATCCTCACACTTGTCTACAAATCCCTTCATGTCCTGGGTTTGATGTAGTCCATTGCCATTTTTACTGAATGTGAAACCAAAATGAATAGACTGGCCCACAAACCTAAGTATTGCTCACAGCCACACACAGGCTTGCGTAGCTAAAATGAATAAAAAGGCCATGAAAATAATCTGAGTTGAGGACCAGGTAAAACTGAATAGATGTGCAAAAATTCTGGTAAGAGCTCACTCTACTGACGAGCAATCATTGACTTACACAGATGCAGCTCAATTCCTAATTGAGCTGGGCAGGGCAGGCCCAGAGGGGAGGATGAGACTGATAGGAACTGGCACGTTTTGAAGAAAAGAAATAAAGATTTGGTCACTCAATCCACGACTGTTCGTGGGACATGGCTGTGCACAATTGGCTGCTATGTTTCGCCCACAGGATATGTAGTCAATTCACTTTACAGTGTATTTGAGACATCTCAAAGATGTGATAAGGCACTATATCAAATGCAAGGATTATTATTATAATTTTCCAAAGATTCCTCGCCGTGTTCTTGCATAAGAAATCAGTCAGAGGTTCTGAGAGCAATAAGTTTAAATTGTCTGTGTCTTTAAGTTCTTAAGCGTTTTAAGTAATTGTTGTAGAGTGGTGCATACAAACCAACAGTCAGTCAACAGGATACTAAAGCTCAGCAGGTCATGAGGAGCCATATTTGCTCAGTGACCATTATATAAGTACTTCCATCGCACAGTCCTGCAGTGTAATTAGATGAAGTTCACAAGACTGAAATGATTGCCAGTCTCGTTGTGATATCGTAATAATTGGAATTGAAGAAATCCAAAACCAATCTGTTTGGGTTAGGACTTTGACACAATGGATGGGAAAGACAATGGCACGAAGAGAACTCAGGTACTGTAAAGATTTGGGCATCCAGACTCCACACTACATAAAAGTTGTAGGTGTTTTGCTTTAACTCTATATCTTGTTGGAAAGATTTAAAGTATATATATATTAGTAAGATGTTCCATCATTTAATTTCTTCCCTCCTTACCCACTCCCATGGATTCTGCGTGCCATAGTTGCTGCAGTGTAACAGAGTTGTATGGGCCTGATGTGATGGTATATAAATCATTGATTGTGAGTATGTTGAATCAAGGAGGAGTAGATCATGTATTTCCATCCGTGCTTCCCCTGCTGTGAATACTCCTTCTCGGACTAGCCATGATTAAAGTTTGTCCTTTCCCTGCCATAGCCGAGTCTTTGGTACTGAGAGTCTGCAGTGGCTTTTGCTGCGTAGGAAGGAAAAGGTTTTATAAATATAAAAATATTCTTTATAGGAGGGAAACAGATTTCTGAAATATAAATAACTCAGTGTTTGGCAGCAGATGCCAATGGTTTTCGATTTTATAAGGATGTCTGATGGGAACAGTGGCATAGCTGTTAACAGAAATTTGGGTGGGCACCAACATATGGTGGACAGACAATAACCACATTTCCATTCCCCCCAACACCAGTGTATCATCACCCCTCCCCCAACGCCGGTGTATCATCACCCCTCCCCCAACAGCAGTGCATCATTTCCCCCAACACCAGTATATCATATGGTGTATCACACCCACACCCTTCCTCACCCCCGCTCCGGCTTTCTTTTCCTCGCCCTCTGGCTGAGGCGGACAGAGAGCTGGGGTGTGAGGTGTGGAGAGCGAGTTTGGGCCTGGTGCTAATAGGGTGGGTTGTTACCCTGGCCCACACTGGATCAAACACTTTCCCGCTGCTTGTCCAACGAGGACCCCCCGACCCGTTAGGGCTTTGACTTGCAGGGTTAACAGGAACCAAGTGGGAGGATTCCCTGCCCCCAAAGTGTTGAACAACAACAACCAAACCAACATTTATAAAGCACCTTCCATATAAAATGATTCAAAGTACAAGAACAATATTTTCTGTTGAAAAACACCATCACTTTCCTTATTAGTGTTTACAAAGCTACCTGACCAGTTGGTGTCTGAAGCTCTGGGGTCCATTTAAACTGTTCTCATTGGTTATGGACACAACATGAGAGTCTCTACCAAGATATCACGCATATGTAACTATTTGTTTTAAACATAGTTGTACTTTACAGAATGTGCTCTCACTAACCCTCCTCTCCCTATGATGATTATAGGATACACAGTACAGCAGTGTATCAACAGTGTAATTTGTGGCCTGTGCTCAAACAATGGCGTATCTAATCAGGGGTGCATAGTCTCGTCAGGTCAGGGAAAAGGCTCTCATTACCCTCTCAAGCCTTGCAATATAATAACATTTAGACTTGTATCGTGCCTTTCATGTTGGCTAGACTTCCCAAAGTGCTTACGAAGTCTGAGCATTGGAGCTGAGTGTGGAGCAGGGGTGAGGAGAGGAAAGATGATGCAAAGTGCGGTCAAATAGGCATGGTTTAAGGTGTACCTTGAAAGATGGGAGGGCGGGAGGAATTGCTTTTATTGTTTCGCTGTTTCACTGGGAGAGAGATTCTCCACACTCGCTGTAGGTGCTCGACTCCTACAATCTGAGGCCCCTGGGGTGTGAATGAAATGTGTGTATGATCGTGGAGATGTGTGATGGGCTAAGTGTGGGCCACACACACTGTGCTTCCTCCTGAGAGCAGATTAATGTTGCGGCAAAGCATAAGAATATCTTGTCCTGCAACATTTGTTGCTGCCATCAGCTGAAGCCTCAGGGTAACATTGATCTCAGTAGGAGAGTTGAGCTGACCTGACAGTCACAGGTTTGGCTGGAGCTGTGCTGTATTTTTGGTTCATGTGTAAAATGATTTTGCGCCTGTCAGCGTGAAATTCTATATACTGTAGAGTAAACACCCAATAAGATCACATCGCTGGGTCAGCAGGAAACTGTGATGTAAAACAATCTGTGATCTCACTGAGATTCCACCCAGGTCAGTGAGAACTAAATGGTTAGGGTTACCTTTCCCTTCCCCTCTCTAATTCTCAGATTGTAGAGTATACTAGTCAGATCGCACTTTGAATATTGTATACAGTCTGGTCACTGTGACAGAGGGCGTGTCTAGGCTAGAGGGGAGCAACTAGGATACTAGAGGAATGAGCTATGAGCAAAGACTAGACAAACTTGGGCTTTTCAGTCTTAAGAGAAGACAACTCAGAAGGGACCTTCTAGAGGTGTATAATATTTTAAATTGAATTGGAAAACCCAGATCATTACTTCAGGATGTATCATAACAGTGGAACAGGAGGATGTAGGTTAAGAGTTTTAATGGGCAATTGCAGGACAGATACCAGGAAGTTTTTCTTTATGCAGAGTAATCAACAACTGGGACATGTTTCCAGGAAAGGTAGTAAAAGTCAGGATGGTCGACTCATTTAAAGAGCAACTTGATACAGTGATGAGGAGGAAACGTCAGGTTGGATATCCTGAAGGCATGAGATCGGATGTGCTGAAGGGCCTTCTTCAGGTGAAACCCTGGCCGATATCCCCCCCCCCCCACAAACCTGGCTTCATTTCCCTGTAGTTTTAGCGCTTTTAGGACGTCTTCCCGACGTGAAAGGCGCTCTGTAAATGTAATTTTGTTGTTGTAGTTTGGTACAATATTTCTATCCATTCATTGAACTGTCTGGGAGCCTTCATTTCCTTGTTCAACTAGCTTTGCCTCTGCTCACTTCCTCATGTTTTATTCATTGGCATTTGCCTTCACTGTAGGTGTGATGCTTTGTAATGTAATAAGACTGTAGCATGTGAATGAAATGACTCATCCAAATAGTCCAGTGTGTTCTATGTGTCACATGATGTGCTTTACAGTTTTGGTGAGACTTGTACAGCACAACAACAACAAGATTACATTTGTATAGCGCCTTTCACATCGGGAGGACATCCCAAGGCGCTGGACAGAGTACAGCATATCAGACCCGAGCTGGGGTCAGGGGGGAGAAGGGAGGGGAGGGGAAGGGTGGGGTGGCCGATGGCATGGTCAAAGAGGAGGGTCTTGAGGCGGGATTTGAAGGAGGCTAAGGAGGGGGCGAGATGGAGTGACTGGGGGATGGAATTCCAGAGGTTGGGGGCAGAGTGGCTGAAGGCTCTCCCACCAATGGTGGGGTGGGTCAGTCGGGGGACGTGGAGCAGGCCAGAGCCGGCTGAGCGGAGGGAATGGGCGGGTTGGTAGGGGGTTAGGAGCTCGCAGTGGTAGGGTGGAGTGAGGCCGTGGAGGTCTTTTTATATGAGGACCAGGATCTTGAATTGGATCCTCTGAAGGATAGGGAGTCGGGCGAGAGTGGAGGAGATGGGGTCACGGAGTTTGGTGCGTGAGAGGACATGGCTGCAGAGTTCTGGGTTATCTGCAGCCTTTGGAAGGAGGACTTGGGAAGGCCGATAAGCAGGGTGTTTGCATAGTCGAGCCTGGAGGTGATGAAGGTCATGAACAAGAGTTTAAGCGGCCTGAGGGGTGAGGTAGTGGAAGAGTCGGGGGATGTTACAGAGGTGAGGAAAGGCAGATCGGGTCATGGCTTGGATGTGGGGTAGAAAAGACAGTTGAGGGTTGAACAAGACACCCAGGTTTCTGACCTGCTGTATGAACAGAGAGAATGCAGAGGGCGTAGATTGGCGTTTACAAAGCAAATGAATACTGGAGGAAAAAAATGTGTGCAATTTTTTTTGAGTAATGTTACAATTGGAATTCCAATTTGAATCTTATTTTGACCACAGAACTATTTCAACCCTTAAAGCCAGTTTCATTGTTATATTAATTCCTGACCCATCTTTTAGTCCCATTCCTGCCTTTTCACTATTTTCATTAATACCTCATTATAGCGTTGTTGACGTATTGGTTTTCTATGGAACTTTATGAACAGCAAGCGCGGGACACAACTGGTATCAGGCACTGGTGAGACAGCTTCTCGTGCTCTAAAGGGCCATCTTCCATGTCATCATTGGGTCAAGAGTGATATAATTTCCTGTCTGTAACGACACTTCCTCTAAAGTGATGTCAGTTTGCTGTGCAAACCACGTATGTGCCGTCCACAGGAAGTGATGTTCTGTGATGTCCATGTTGACAAAACGCAGACTGGGCGACCGATTTGCCGATCACCTCCGTTCTGTCTGCAAGCAGAAACCTGAGCTTCCAGTTTCTCGTCAACTGTCCCTCCCACTCGCACTCTGACCTCTCCATCCATGAGCTCCTACGCTGTTCCAATGAGCCACAGCGCACGTTCAAGGAACAGCATCTCATCTATTTGCTAGGGACCTTACAGCCCTCTGGCCTCAATATTGATTTCAATAATTTCAGACCATAACAGCTCACCTCCCCCCCCCCACTCCCCCCACCACCGCTGTGACCATCGCCACATCATCTGGGTCCCAGACAGACCTCTCTCTCTGGCCGGCCTGGCCGTTTTGTTGCAATTCTCCCCCACACACACACACTTTGTTCTGCAGTATTAACACCTCTTTTCCCCTGCTTTGTTGCCACCCTTCTTTTGTTTTGCACCATTAACACCTCTGTAACCCATCATCCCCTGCCCTCTACCCCATTTTCTCCTTTCTTTGCCCTGCACCCTTAGCCCTTAAAAGCCTCTCCCTCCCAACGTGCCCCAGTTCTAACGAAGGGCCATGGACCCGAAACGTTGACTCACTTTCCTTTCTCCATAGATGCTGCCTGACCTGCTGAGTGTCCCAGTGACTTCTGTTTTTGTTAAACATGTTATCTTACCTCACATACAGTAGTCACTCAGACATTGGCCGTATGGACTGTGCTATAACAAGGTTTCTCTGCACTCTTACTTCCTGAGCTCTTCATAGAATCATAGAATTATACAGCACAGAAGGAGGCCATTCGGCCCATCATGTCTGTGCCGGCTCTTTGAAAAGTGCTATCCAATTCAATCCCACTCCTCCGCTCTCTCCCCATAGCCCTGCAAACTTGTTCTCCCCAAATAATTATCTGATTATTCAGTTTCCTCTTCAGTTTCCTTTTTGAGCAGTATTGTTGGTATTTACCTAAAAAAAATACTCGCTGCATTTTACACTGTATTATGTGAAGTGCTTTGGGGTGTTCTCCCTATGTGAAAAGCTCTATATTAAACATAAGCAGCATTATTATTATTATTACATAAGAACATACAAAATGCTAGTCGAAAAAAAACCATGGTCCATCTAGTTCACTTTCCACCTTCCTGGTGGTGCATGCACATATGTCCCAAACTCCATGTGTACTATATCCCATAATGTTATTTCCTAAACATTATTATAATTGAAGTATATTCCAAAGTACAGCCACCTTTTGTCATTTCACTTCATTCCAACCGAGCAGATGATGATACCAATAAAAACAGAAGTCACTGGGAACACTCAGCAGGTCAGGCAGCATCTATGGAGAGAGGAAAGTGGGTTAATGTTTCAGGTCGATGGCGTCGTGTTTCCAAAATGAAGTATAAATCTGAAATGTTGTGTGATGTTGCAACTATAAATATGTAGAAGTAAAATGAGAAAATGCTGGAAGTCCAAAAGTGTATTGTGAAATGTCTGATCATCCTTCTGGTTGAGTCCTTTAATCAGAACATTTTAACAGGAAATCAAATGTGAAGGATAAAGGTATCTTTTTAAGTTCAGAGGCTGAGTGCCAAGCTGTGGTTTCCTTGCATTTCCTGTTTTTCATTCAGTTTTCCAACATTTCTCTTCAGCCCTGGATCTTCTGGTTACGAGCCCTGTGTGCCCACGAGGCTTGTCTCCCCTCCCGTCTCCCCGCAGCCCCCTCCCATCCCCGCCCCCTGTCTCTGGGGTGCAGTTTTCACTGGACAAGGGGTGAAGGGAGGTGGGGGAAGAGGGTGGAGAGAAGAGAGAAGGGGGGAGAGAGAGTGGTGGGAGCTGCTTACAAACAGGAAATGATTGCCAAGGGCTGCATTTGCTCCCTGAACATCCCCTCCCTCTCCCAGTCCGGATGAACTTGATTGACTTTCATTACAGTTGAGGTTTTCCAAATTCATCTTGATTGACCAGTTTCTAAAATAACAAGGTTAAATGCTTTATTTTATTATTAATAATGATAATTCTTGCATTTGATATAGCGTCTTATTGTGTTGTCGAAACTTAAAAACGCTTGGCAGGATTTACTTAAGAGTGACTATTAGTAGGTGATCATGGCGCATTGGTGTCTCACAAACAGCCATGAAATTAATGAATGGTTTAATTGGGGACCAACTTTAACTGAAGTCCATTTTCGAGCAAAGTGAATACTTAAAGGGGTTTCAGGATATGATGCTATATTTTCCAGTCACAGTATGATTTGGCAATGTCAAGCCCTTTGTGCACTGAATCTTGATAACACACAGCTGCACATTAAAACATTTCAGCAATTATAGTTTTGGCAAAACTTGGGAGTTTACGCAATAATTTATTTTGTTTGCCGAGAACCAACAAATGGATTTATTTTCCCTCCTGTCTCCCCGCAGCCCCACTCCTGTCTCCCCGCCGCCCTTCCGTCTCCCCGCCCCACCCCACCCCCACACACACGCGAAGGCGCACATGCACACAGACACACACCCGGGGGGGGGTGCAGTCTCACTGTCAACGCCATTAAAGTACAGGCTTCTGCACCACGGGTTTTGTCACTAGCAGCTTGTCAGGGACGCCCACTGTTCCTTCACATGGCAACACTTCAAAACATTCACTGCTGGAAGTTCAAATGGAAAAAGAAACTAAAAGTTCCTTGTAGGTTTCTTCCCTCCTTCAAACATCTGCGCTCGTAACGGGACAAGCAGTTTGCTGGCCAGAGACCATGTGCCGGTGCTGACACAGACGTGCTCTTTAGTTTGTTAGTAGCTTTGTTTACTTGGGGAAAGGAGGGGACCACACTCCCTTTTATTCCCGGTCTTTCCCTCTGTTTCCCCCCACCCCCGCCGCCTTCGACGCTCCCCACTCCCCATCCCAAAAAAAGATTACCAAGCTTGATCTGTGAGTAAATGGATGAATGCATGGATATAAAGGATGTTCTGTGTCTATCAATTGGACTGTTTCCTCTCCAGCACATTTGCAGTGTTGGTCTGGGTTCAGTATGCTATCTGGTGTGAAAGAGAAGAATGCTGTCCTTCCTGTTCTTGTTTGCAATGAAGCAAATCCACATATCCCTCGACTCTGTTGCCTCTTTGAAAGAGCTACCACCTGGTCCCACTTCCCCAGTGCTTACCTTATAGCCCTGCAATTTTTTTCTTTTCAAAAAACTATCCAATTCCCTCTGCGTATTCAGTAAGCATTTGCATTTATTTTGACCCTTCCCTTCCACACTGCTAGGCGGGTCCGCAGCACTCCCAACAACAACACTTATATAGCGCCCTCTACGCAGGATAGCGCCTCAGTGGCGGAGACTGACTCCGAGTCGGGGGGAGGGAGCGGGGGGTGACCGCAAGCATGGTCGAAAAGGAAGGTTTTCAGGCGGGATTTGGAAAAGGGGGCAAGGCGGAGGGATTGAGGGAGAGTATTCCAGAGTTTCGGGGCGTGGTGGCTGAAAGCCCAACCTCCGATGGTGGGGTGGAGGGTGCGAGGGACGAGCAGGAGCCGGTGTCAGTCGAGCAGGTGGTGGATTGGAGAATGAGGAAGCCGGGGAAGGGAGGGAGGGGCCACGGAGTGAAGGGATTTGAACACGAGAGTGAGGATCTTTCAGAATTTTGAATGAGCTGATCTTGTGAATAGTGGAGCTAGGGAGACCGGTGAGGAGGGGGTTGGAGTAATCCAGGTTGGAGGTGACAAACACATGCACGAGGGTTTGGGCTGCATTTGGGGTAAGGTACGGTCGGAGGCGGGCAATGTGGCGGAGGTGGAAGAAGGTGGTCCTGGTCAGGGACCGGATGCTGGGGAGGAAGAACAGCTGGGGTTCGAACTGGACGCCTAGGTTGTGCGCTGGTTCAGTGAATGTGAGGGAGAGTCCAGGGAGGTTGAGGAATTTAGATCTGCAGAGATGAAGACATTGACGTGAGCCAAGAAGTATGGCTTCTGTCTTGTCCATATTCAGTTGCAGGAAGTTTGCACGCTGCCAGACAAGCTGATAGGGAGTTGGTGCTGGAAGCAAAGTAGATTTGTGTGTCATCCGCAAACATGTGGAAGTTTATTCTGTGTCTGCAAGTGACATCGCCCAGAGGGAGCATATAGATAAGGAAGAGAAGAGGCCAAGGATGGAGCCCTGGGGTACCCCGCAGGTGACCGAGCGGGAGGCAAAACCATTTGCCGAGATAAAATGGAGGCGTTTGGTCAAGTAACCACTGCAGGGCACTGCTGATGACAGCACAGCTCAGCCTGGCTCATCGGCAGGACCTGGAAAGGTAGACCAGCCATTGGAAACAGGGAATCATCCCACTCGGTTCTTGTTAACCCTACAAGCCAAAGTCTAATGACTAGGGTGGTCCTAGCTGGACAAGCAGCAGTAAAGCTTGCCAGACAGTAATATCAATGACAAGCTATGTGGTTTTAGCTGGTTAGACTCCAGCAGTTACCGCAACGCACATTTTGAGGTCCCCAAACCTTGGCTCTTGCCAACCTGCACCTAATATTTTCAGGAATTGGGTAAGAGGATGTATCCCTCCACAGAGAGAGAGCACATTCCATTCCAACAATCTGTCTCTGGGATTTCCATGTGTGGGTGGGATGCATGGAATTCTCAGTTAGGTTTGGATATTCTTAAGCAAGTGATGGGTTTCATCATGTGTCAGACACCCAGTTGACTAACCAAAGCCACACATAATAATAATAATAATAATAATAATAATAATAATAATAATAATAATAATCCTTGCATTTGATATAGCGCTTTTCACGTCGGGAGGACGTCCCAAAGCGCTTCACAGAACACACTGTAAAGTGAATTGATTGTATATTTGTGGGCGAACGCGGCAGCCAATTGCGCACAGCAATGTCCCACAAACAGTCGTAGATTGAAAATGACCAATTTAATTATTGTTTTTGGTTTTTTTGGAGGGATTATTATTAGGCTCTGTGTGGAGTAAGGAAACTTGCCCAAGGTTTGGCCCTCTGCCTGGAATTGAACGCAGGTCTCTCACTTGCAAAGCGAGTGCTCTAACCACTGAGCTACAGGACTCCACATCAGGAGGACTTTGAGCTTGTAATCTAGGCTGGCACTCAAATGAGATGTTGGGTGGATCTTGTGTTATCAAAGGTAGCAATTGAGACATTAAACTAAAGTCTGCCTGTTCAGGTGAATGTTATAGATTCCATGGTACAATTAGAAAAGAGAAGGAAGTTTCTCCCAGTATCCTGGCCAGCAATCATGATTTCCCTGTGGGGGGAAGCAATGTTTGTTGATGGAGATAAAATGACAACTTGGGTTTTGATTCCTTATCGATGCTTGATCCTTGCCAGAGATGTCTGTGAAAAATATTATTTTTGACTTCTTTTGCGAAACAAAATAAACAATGAGGCGTTCCGACCATAGAATACCTCTTACTATTGGCCGATAACGTCTCATTCAGCGTCAGGAATGCTAACGTTTGTGCCAGCAAGCAATGTATGTATATATGCTGTTCAACAACAAGCCACTAAGATTTTATGAAAGCTTCCCTCGTTGGTGAATAGTGTGCAGTGTTTTTGAGAACAAATAAAGAATATTTACTTCTCTCTCTTTGCAGCTCTCGAGTGGCAACCCCTTATATGAAAAGTATTACCGACAGGTAAATCAAACTTTATACATTTGTCTTGTCAATGTTTAGCAATAGCCTGTGTCTGTACAACTTTAAACAAATCCAACTGCCTTAAATATTTGTGGGGCTGCTAGAATCTCTGTAGGTCATTGTTCGATCTGTTCCTTAGGTTAAGTCTAACTATGAAAGTTTAGCAGGCACATAGACTTCCTCTCCCTCCCCACTGTAATACAATCACAATCTGGTGAGAGGGATAAACCTGTAACTGAGGTCTGTAACTGTAAACCTGTAACTGATTAACTGATGAACCTAATAATACAGTCTGGCTCAGTGTTGCCTCAAAGTCAGAAGGTTGTGGGTTCAAGCCCCACGTAATGAGTTAGAATCATGTAGTTTAAGCTGATGCTCCAATGCAGCAGCGCTGGATGGTTGGGTGTTGCTTTGTCAGAGATGCCGTCCTTCGGATGAGACATTAAACCGAGGTTCCATCTGCCTGATCAGGTGGCCATTAAAGATCCCATGGTGTTAATCGAAAGAGAAGGAAGTTTCTCCTGGTTTTCCCCCAAATAAAATCAGTCACTCTCTCTCCATGGCTGTTTGTGGGACACTGCTGTGTGCAAACAGCTGCATTTTGCCCACAGTGTATCCTGTGAAGCAGTTTGAGATGTGATAAGGGCCTATATTAAATGCAGGGATTATTATAATCTATACAGAGACTCTTTGGGCAGACATAACAATGGGGATGTCAACCATGAGATCTTTGAGTTGAAGGTAGATATGGGCTCCACGTCTTGATGTGCAAATGAGACATGTGGATGCTTGACTGATGTCCTATTGATTGCCTTGTTTTAGCTGATCTTTAGTTGAATACACCAGATGTTGTAATTTGTTATTTTTCTTACCAGCTGTAAACACACTCTCACTCTCTGTTCCTCTTCTACCCTCTCTCAGCTACAGGCAGAGATTTTATTTTCTGCCACTTTTTGCCATTCTGACTTATTATTGTCAAAGCAGATTTTAACAGCATTTCTTGACATGTTCTTGTCAAGTAAATGGGGTTGTGTCAGGGAAGGGTGGGGGGGGGGGGGGTGGAGTGTGGGAGGAGAAGGAGAGACGGGGAGGAGAAGGGGGAGGAGATAGGGGGAATCGAGGGACTGACTCACCTCAGCTTCTATGATTGTCTATCAATATTGTACAAACTGGTGAATGAGACTTAATTAAATTTATAGCAGTGACTTGTGACCCCAGAAAGTTGGATGTTGAACAGTCTCCTTGTCAGACACGGGGATAAGTTGAAACAATGAGCATCGTTGGAGCTTCTTTTGTGTGGCTTCAGGCTCAGCCGCAAAAATAATCACCCAAATCTCGCCTGTCCTACAAGTGCCTAAATGTTTAGCACCGGCACAAAAGGTGAATTTAATAATCACCATAAGGCGAGTGTTGAAAATCACACCAGCTCTGTTGCTCTCTGCTGAATTTCCAGTGCTTTCTTTCTCTCTCTCGCTTTCCACAAAAAGTTGAATACCTTGTTTCTTCTCCTATCGCCTCCCCCACCCCTCTGCCCTCCCTGTTCACTCAGCTAACTCAGGATTGCTGTGCGTCTCCCACCCTCTCTACATCACCATTGGTGGTAGTGCTTTCACATTCCACACTGATAACTCTGGAGTTCTTGTCTCTGCAACAACTACATCTCAAGTTCCCTATCTGTCTTGAAGTCCTACTTTCTGTCCCCTGCTGGATGGGTGACTACAATGACTATATCATTGTGAAGACTTCCAATCAGTTCTCCTTCTTCAGGCTGCGATATAAATGCAACTTGTTTCTTATTATTTAAATCCTGGTCAGTCACTTCAGTAACTCTCCACCTGGACAAGGGGTGTGAGGTGTGTGTGTGTGAGGTGTGTGTGTGAAGCAGATCTGAATCAAACAGAAATATCTTTGAAGTGGTTAGTAATAGGTGCTTGAGAAAGTTTTGCCTCTTTATGGTTTGTTGCAGATCGATCCCAGCAATGGGGGAAGAGTCGGAGCTGCTGAAGCTGCTTTGTTTTTAAAAAAGTCCGGCCTGTCAGACCTGGTCCTGGGAAAGGTACTGGTTTAACTAACGGTGCACGTGTGTGCGTCCAAGTGTGTGTGTGCATGGATGTGTGTGTATGTATGTGCGTGTGTGTGCTTATATTCTGTCCCTGTATTTGTCATAGCTCTTTTTAAAGAGCCGGCACCTACACGATGGGCCAAATGGCCTCCTTCTGTGCTGTATAATTTTATGGTTGTCTGTCTCAGTACCAGCATTGATGCTTGAATTTCTTAACCAATTTATTATATCCAGTTGCCACAAGTCAATTATTCGGTAGTTTTTCCAATAGATATAGTTTGGCAGGTAGGAGCGCTCCGAGATGCTGCCCTGTGTTAAAGGCGCTATATAAATTCAGGTTGTTGTGGTAGTAAATGGATAGTTTTACAGATTCTTTCTCAAAAGTGGAAACCATATTTCAATCCACGTGCCTTCCCATCTCTGGGAATCAATTGCTTATTAGAGATTAATAGTTTCAAACAGATTAGAAAGTCACAAGTTTGATACCCAATCTTTGTTGAATTAGCTCATCTCAATGGGCTGAACCTGGAGAACAGCAAAGTGCATCCTTTTCTCTGCCTCCCCCCCACTTCAATGCAAAGAATTTTCACAAATAAAAAAAGGCAGATTTACAATACATTTTCCTCTATCATTGATTCTGCGGTGAAAATCTGAAAATCAGCATTCATAGAAATATTTGCACAAACACAAGCCATCTCCTGACTATGGAGTTTACAATGTATACAGAAGGCTAATGATTCATGAAAAAACAGCAATGAAGAAGTGAAATTTTAAATATTTTTTGCATTGGTGAGCGCGATTAGGACTACCTCAATTACCCCCAAACGTCCCTCTTGGGGAACGAGGGTTGTCTCGCTACCCAAAATCCCTCCTACCCCAAACTCTCTAAGCCCCAAATTGTCAAAGGACAATGTGAGCTGAACCCTGTCTTCATAACCCCCCTGAGCAGGTCAGGTGACAGGATGGCCTCTCTGGCTGGGCAAGCCCAACTTGAGCCTAGTGACCAGGGGCTCAAGTAATTCCAGTGTCTCCCGTTCTCTGTGGGAGGGCAGATCTCTGTGTGGGGGTGGTGGTGGGGGGGTAGATCTGTGTGTGTGTGGGGAGGTGGGGCAGATATCTGTAGGGGTGGGGGGGCAGAATTCAGTGTGTTTGCAGATCTCACTCCTCAGGTGGGAAATGCTGCAATACCGACCCCAACCAGCAGAGGGCGGCCAACAGCTGTAACCAGGAGCTCAATCCTCTCATATCCAGTTGTGGGTGAGGTTTGGTTCCTGGTAACAACACAAGACCATCTCAACAGGAGATGAACTCCAGCTTAGCTTCAGCTCCAGGAGTAACTGATGTGAACAGAAGTGACACATGGTTTGAGTTCCTCTCCTCTCATGTTTGTGGCCGGCTCTCCAGCCTGGGTGCAATCTGATGTTCACCTTTGCCTTCAGTACTTATCTAATAAACTTTATCTGTTGCACAATAACTCACATGGCCCCTTGTGATGTTGCAACATCATCTCAAACTACTTGTACCTCTGTAGCTTTTTTATGAAGGCAAATACAGTGGCTAATCTGCATCTGGAATTTCCCATAAACAGCAATGAGATGAGTGACTGAATGACCAACGGACCAAGTTTTTTCGGATGAGGGAAGAAAATTGTCCAGGACTCTTGGGGAAGGGTGAGGGGCAGCTCCTGTAGTATCAGCATCTTTACCATTACCATGTGGAGTCCTGTAGCTCAGGGGTTAGAGCAAGCGAGACACCTGGGTTTAATTCCAGGCAGAGGGCGAAACCTTGGGCAAGTTTCCTTACTCCACACAGAGCCTAATAATAATCCCTCCAAAACAAAACAATAATAAATTGGTCATTTTCAAGCCACGACTGTTTGTGGGACACTGCTGTGCGCAATTGGCTGCCGCATTTCGCCCACAACTAATACATTCAATTCACTTTACAGTCTATTCTGTGAAGCGCTTTGAGACGTTGAGAAGACATGAAAAGTGCTAATCAAATGCAAGGATTATTTATTATTAACCAGAATCACCAGACACACAAAAAAGGGACATTGGTTTATCTCATCCTTTACCCCAACAGCCCAAATCCCCCCCAAAAAGAACGTCTTAATTTCAATGCTGCATAGTCGAAGTGTCGTCTTTGAGATAAGACTTTAAAGCGACATCCCATCAGATGGACATTAAAGATTCACATCATTGTATGAAAAGAGAAAGGAGTTTTCCCTTGTCTGACCAACAGTTCCCCAGAGGAAAAAAATGCTCTTATTCACTTCATAACTGTTTGTGGGATATTGCTATGTGTAAGTTGCCTGTTGTGCCCGCTGTGAAACATTTTGAGACTTAATAAGTAAGGCCCTATATCAAATGCAAGAATTATTAACAGCTTTTTTGTGGTTCAAATCCAATTTTAGCTTTGTTTTATTTTAGAACCTTTAAAGTAATATTGTTTTAGCAAATGCTGAGGTCTAGGTGGTAGATTAGAATAACTAGGCAGCAGGAAAAGTGAAAAGCATGTTTTTTAATGTGCAAAATGCTTTTATTTCAGGTATGGGATTTAGCTGATTCAGAAGAAAAGGGCTTTTTAAACAAACAGGTATTTCACCTTTAATTGTTGTAAAGCAAACTTGCAACCTCAATTTCCTTATTGTGCAGAGCCACAACGCACAGTGACTTTAGAAATCTTCTCGATTGTCGACCAGCTGGCCCGAACACACAGCCAAATTATTTTAATTCCTTGTTCTCTTTAGGAATTTTTCATTGCATTAAGGCTTGTGAGCTGTGCTCAAAATGGACTTGACGTCTCGCTCAGCAGTTTGAATCTCCCAGTCCCGGCACCAGCATTTGTAAGTGAATTGATCTTCTTTTTCTATTTGCAGGTTCAAATGACAGCGGGGAGAGGGGCAGAGAGGTGGGGGGGAGAAAGGGGAAGAGGGGGAGAAAGGGAGAAGGGAGGGGGCGAGGTGGTGGGGAAAAGGGGGAGGGGAGGAGGGAGGGAGAAGAGGGAGGGAGTGGGGGGAGAGGGAGAGATGGTTTCAGTTTGGTCCCAGAGCCAACCAATAGATGTCTCCCATTTCCCTTCTGGCCTCATGGCCTCCGAGTTTTATGGCGATTCACTGCAGCTATTAATCCGATTTGTCAATTGTCTTCCCAGAATGATACAAACAGCCCTTTACCCGTTGGTGGAGCAGCAGCTATTGACGTTCCTTGGGCCGTGAAGGTAAATTCTGTCTTTTTAATTTGGACTTTATTTCTTAATCTTCAGGAGTTTACCAATCTAATAAAAAAGTTATTTTGTTTAATTAAAAGATTGGTTAAGTAATGTTTATAAGGGACAATATCTTCAGGTTGGTCAATGGATTGAACCTGGAGAATATACTGTTTGTTTATTGATTGATATTAAACTGTTATATTCCAACATTTTGTGTTCTTTCCTTATTTTATTCTTGAAAAAACTTGTGCTCCAGTTTTTTTTAAGAGAAGGTTTGTCTCTTGCCTTGCAGTTAAATTGTTTTTCTTTTGTCTTCATTCAGAAAAACAACTGTGCTTTTTTGGGGGGAAAACATACAAACAAAAAATTTCCAATAAGTTTTAATATCTAGAGGTGTTTACATTTTAAATGGGACAACTTGAAATCTCTAACTTGTATTGTCTATGTTGATTTTGCACTGATTACAGTTGGAAGAAAAGATGAAGTACGATATCATTTTTGACAGCCTTAATCCTGTGAATGGTTTTCTCTCTGGAGACAAAGTGAAACCTGTGCTTCTCAACTCTAAGCTGCCCGTGGATGTTCTGGGAAGGGTAAGTCCAATACTGGACCAATATACATGTGAAAGGGAGTTCCCAATCAGTAGACCACAGAGTTAGGGTGAGCAGCCTGTCCTTGCTCAGAATGAGGCAGGGGAATGTGATTGGAAATTAAGGTGCTCTGCAGTGAGTTTCACTGCATTCTCTTTCCTCTTCTCTATATTTTTTCTGCTTCTACTTTAAAAATATTTGAAGTTTGAAATTCATGTGCAATAATATTTGAAATGGAAAAGTTAGAAAGAGAGCTTAAGATCCACAAAGGATAATAACATGGAAAGGATTAATTTTTTTTTCACTTTAACCTGCAGGTCTGGGATCTCAGCGACTCAGATCACGATGGTTTATTGGATAGAGATGAATTTGCTGTTGTAAGTTATATCCTGCACATCTTTTGTCTTAATATGATTTTATTCACATTCTGTGTAACGTGCGGTAAACACACTGGTAATCTCTCAAAATTAAAAAAATTAATAATTTGTTCACTCAATCCACGACTGTTTGTGGGGCAGTGCTGTGCGCAATCGGCTGCCGCGTTTCGCCCCAAAATACACAGTTTACAAGTTTTAAAACCTGACAGAAAATTCAGTCTCGAAAGAGTAACATGCAAGTCTGGTGGTGGCTGTCAGCGGCTGTAGGCTGGTGGTGGCTGGTGGAGGTTATTGGCTGGTGGTGGCTGTTGGCGGCTGGTGGCTATGCGTGCGAATGCTTGGTGCAGCTTTGACAAGTATGAATATGTAGTTGATGAATTAAGAACATTGATGTTAGTTATTAGATTAAACCTTTTGACAATTTCTAGTTCAGTAACTGATGCAAAGTACTCATGAGAACCAAACCAACACCTTGTATTACTTGGGCAATAAATCATCAAGAGATAAAATGGCGCTGCATCAGTAGTTGTCATCTCTGAAGCGACAACAGAAATCTTAACAACTCATCCAACTGCAATGTTGGACTCATTTGATAGGACAAGTGAACCTCGTAATTAGACATATAGAACAAGTATTGTAATGTTTAGTCTATCAGGATGTGTGTTTATGAAGCTCAAGGCTGTGGTGTTTGTAATGTATCCCTGTTACACATTATTTGTGCAGATTGATATTGTCTGAATATTGTCTTGTGGATTGATAGTACCGTTGAATTTCAGTTCACTCAGATGCATTTGTCAAAGCACTTTGCTTCATTCTGGATATCTGTGAATTGCTAGTTTTGTTTTGTTCTCTCCCAGGCTATGTTCTTGGTTTACCGTGCTCTTGAGAAGGAACCTGTGCCATTGTCCTTAGCACCTGCCTTAGTGCCACCTTCAAAGAGGAAAAAAGTCAACGTCCCCCCTCCCGTGCCGTGCCGTCCATCGTCACCTTCTGCCAAGGAAAGCCGCCAGAACTTGCCTCACGTGCCAATTCTACCAGCTAAAATGCCTGTAGTCCAGGTACTGCATTAATGATGCTCTTTCCTTTGTAATGCTATCTTTCTTTTGCTGCTTTAAGTATAATCTTGTTAGTACAAGTCTGCCAGAGATTGCCGAGTCTCATTGACGAGTGTTGCCTGAACCAATTTCGAGCTGTTGTCAAGATTAGTTTGTATCTCAGGAGCTGCTCAACCCATTCCGAGATTCACATCCGTTCTGACTGACTGCTCTTAATATCTTAATATCTCTTAACCTGGGAGGTGTTGTATCCACTTGTACTTGAGCTTTAAATTGTTATAAATCCCGGCATGACTTATGTTGAATAACCACAATTATTTTCAGACCCAATGGTGGGTACAATGATTTCTTCTGGTCCTATTCAATCCTACGTTTCTCTTTAAGGCTCTATATCAAATGTAAGCATTATTATTATTTTAACTGGAAAATAATACAAAATTTTTTGTGAATGCAGTACACACATTTTTCTTATATATGCGATATATATATATCAATTGCCTATAACTCGACAGTAAATCCTGTGAACTGCTTTGAGACATTTTGACAATGTGATGAAGCGTTATATTAAATGCAAGAATTTTTATGCCGTTCCAGATGGTAGGTTGATGATGGTATTAAGCAGGTCACCATTGCATGTTGTGTAAAATGCCACATCTTGTGAATTGAGAAAAGGTTGGTGCTAGCTTTGGTAATGGCTTGTGTTGTTTTCCAGTCTGTTAAATGGGTTGTATCACCAGCAGACAAAACTAAATATGATGAAATCTTCATGAAAACTGACAAAGACCAGGATGGCTATGTCTCTGGGTTGGAGGTGAAAGACATCTTCCTCACCACGGGTTTGCCGTCAAACACACTGGCTCACATCTGGTGAGATTTCAACACCTTCACTCCTTTGGCCCAAATGCCACCTGAATTTCAACAACAGCAAATGACATTTACACAGCGTCTTTCACATTGAGAGAACGTCCCAAGGCACTGGACAGTCAGGGATTTGGACCCGAGCCGGGTGTTGGGATCAGGAGGGGTGGAGGGCAGGGAGGGTGAAGGTAGGAGGGTGACCAAAGGTGCAGTTGAAGAGGAAGGACTTGAGACGGGCCTTGAAGGAGACAAGGGAGCGAGTGAGGCGAAGGGACAAACAAGTTAAATTAAAGCAAACAAATTAAAGTTTTAATAATTGCAAACTCTGTGATTTTTGAAGTGATCTGAGTAAGTTAATTTAAAAAATCACCTCAGAATTTAAGTTACCAACTAATTGTACACACTGAAGTTTGAAATGGCTTTTTCCCAGCAAAATAGTTGCAGCTGTTGAACTCTCTTAACTTTTGTCGTCTTGGCAGGGCTTTGTGTGATACAAATGACTGCGGGAAGCTTACAAAGGAGCAGTTTGCATTAGCACTACATTTAATAAACCAGAAGTTAACAAAAGGCATTGATCCACCTCAGGTCCTCACAGCAGAGATGATGCCTCCATCAGACAGTACCCAAAAGGTAACCGTCCCAGGTGGCTAAGTACTTCATTCACTTCACTCTCTTTCTCACAGCTCTAGCTCTGAACACGTGTGTGCGCGTGCGGGCCACGTGTGTGTGTGCGTGTGCACGGGCCAAGTGTGCGTGCCACGTGTGCGTGCCATGTGTGTTTGCACGTGCCACCTGCGTGTATGTGTGCATGCACTCATTCTCTATTATGTTTCATTTTATTGAGCACTTACTGAAAGTTAGCACCAAGCTGTTGTGAGTCTCTAGCCACACATGGGACCCCAGCATAGAGATTTACGCTGGCAAATCACATCCTGCATCAATAATGACCTGCTGTGGGCTGATATTAACTGAAAACTGTAGTTTTTCCAAAGTGTTTGACTAATTCTTGTCCAATCTTTGTTTCTTTCCTTTTCTTCCATCTTTCGACTTGCTTGTGCTTCCAGCAGGCCCTGTCCTGTGCCTTTCTCACTCAGCTTTCCTTGCTGCACTGTTTTGATGCCCATTAGGTGTGAATAACACTGGAAGCTTAAAGTAACACTCGTTTAGCTATCACAAGGTTAGCTACTTACTGTTTAATTCTCCTCGACTTGTAAGTATGGGTACTGAAAGTTCCTAGATTTCATTTTTATTTTTCACATAGTTGGTTGGGTTTTTGATTCAGTAAAAATGGTTGTTCTTCTTTTGTGATATTAACTTCTGCAAATATTAAAACACATTAACTTGATGAAGGGTGGAGGGAGGAGGGTGTGGGAGAGTGTGGCTAACCTGTTGTGTATGTGAGACATTCTCCAAGTCTTTCTGTTCTCCCAACATCTCTAAGGCTACATTTAAGGAGCAGCTCCGTATAGGAAGACGTTTAGGCTGCAGTCGAGAGTAAAACCTTGAGCTGGGAAGCAGACGGCGTCTGTCCATGTCACAGCTTTTTGATACTTTTTTTTTCCACAGAATGGCGCAACCTTGAACAGTCTAACAGACTTTTCAGCCATCAAAGAACTCGATTGTATAAACAATGAGATTGCTGAGCTCCACAGGTAAGCAAAGTGCTTGTCTCCAGTTTGTTTGGAATGCAGTGTGCAAAATACCTCCCGAATCGGTGAATCTATCAATCCTGTATCCGTTGAATAAAGTTGTCTGGTTTAAAATGGGATAAGATAATGCTGGTGGATCTGACTGTAGCAAAATGCTCCCAGGATTCAAATCCTGTCAGTTCTCCTGATTGTCTACAAGAGAGCAGCGCAGGCTACAGGTCTGTAGTGACTTCTCCGCTTTCTATGTTAAAACAAACTAATTTCCAATTTTGCCCAGGTTTCCCTCTCTCTCTCTCTCTCTCTCTCAGGAGTTGGCCTGAGATCAGCGTGTTAGTGCCTATGCTCTGTCACATTGCATCAATGCAGTAAAACCCCACATTTCTAGACCAGTGTAGTTTGAGACTGCTGGAGGGTAATAATAATGATCCTTGCATTTGATATAGGGAAACACCTACTTACACACTTCATTTATATCAAGTTGTAGGTTTAAGGAAAAATATCATTGATGATGGCACTCCATCCTTCAGCTCCAACTGAAACATCAGTGTGTAGATGTGACTAAATATTTTATTTATTCATATATTTATTTTATTTAAACTTCTGTATACCTGAAACACACAAGTTTAAATAAAACTTTAAATATAACTGATAAATTATCTGGCAAAAAGAAATCTAGGATTAGAGATGTTCCTGCGACATGAAAGTAATTCAGTAGTTGGCCGATCAGGATGTTCACAGTTTCCTTTCCTCATGGTAACCTCAACAAAGTCTTTTTTAAATAAAAAAAATTACCATTAATTTGTTTTGCAATAAAGTTTTATTTTTAAAAGAACAAAGAATAATACATAATAATTGAGATATCTCAACGACCTGCTAAGGCGCTGTATCAAATGCAAGGATTATTATATATTATCACATTTATTTTGCAACAATATTTTATTTTTAAAAGAACAAATGATGTAATATGTAATCGTGCAGCATTTTACTGGAGTAACTTTCATCACCCACTTGGGGAATGAACCTTCACCTCCGCCAGTGTTGGTGCTATGGATGCTGGAAACCCTGGGATTACTGTGGCTTTCGCTAGTGCTGTCACAGCTGTGGATCTCGCAGTTCACTGATCTGTTGCGACTGCTTCATGTTCTCCCTGTAGCGACAGCAGCAACAGAGGGGAGGGTCGTTGTCACTTTGTCACTTTCACTGGAAGTCCAAGGGGTCATCTTATGTCAATGTATTTAACAAGGCTAGGTTGGTGTGTTGACTTGGAGTCCATTGAAAGTGCTGCCAGAGAATTTGTCACACAGCCCAAGCTCTGAGCTCCTGCTGAGCTCCTTCTGGCATGTACATGTCCTCGAATGTTAGAGAAAGGCCCAGAGCAAATGCAGGACGAGATTTTTTGTAAGCCGATTGCTTGACTCTGAAGGGCTGCGGGTGCCTGATAACTGATCTGCTGGTATCAGATCAGGGTTAGGTTAGGGCTGAAAGAAAGCACGAGATCTCTGGTATTGCTTCACTGCTTTTTGTTTCTGTTGCTCTGTTAAAGCCTAGTTAAGACGAATGTGCACAACCTTGAAATATGTTAAGGTCACATTGGTTCTACTTTGTTTTATTTCACTTTTGCTCACTGCATTCCCTCAAGATATTTTTGGCTTCCATCCAGTTTGTGACTTGATTCATGGTGGCTCTGAACCAACAAATTTTAATTATGCTCAAAGTTTATTCTCAATCCGAAGATGAATTGGTGTGTCAGCCTGGTCTAAATGGAGCTCAAACCTACAAATTTCTGATTAGAAGCGAGAGTGCTGTAAACAGACATTTTAACAACAGAAACAACTTGCATTTATACAGCACCTTTCACATCGGAACGACATCCCAAGGCACTGGACAGTGAAGGGTTTGCACCTGAGCTGGGGGTTGGAGTCGAGGGGAATGGGGGTTGGAGGAGGACCAAAGGCACAGACAAAGAGGATAGTCTTGAGATGGGTCCTGAAGGAGATGAGGGAGGGGGTGAGGCAGAGGGCCTCTGGGATGGTTTTTAAGGAGTGACTATTTCAACTAGTCTGTTACAAAATGATTTCAAAGATATTTAAGTTAATAAGGGAGCAAAGTTAAAGTAACCGGAAACGCTATCAGTGAGTAGAATGACCAGCTCCAACTCCAGGTACGTTCCCAACCGCTTGTCCTGCAATATGCTGAGTATGATTCAATGAGTCAATTGATTTTGAAGCTTTTAATTTGTTTGTGTTTTATACACTAGATGCTAAATAAAACAGACTCTGCAAAACCATTGTATCCATTGTCTGATAAATGGATCCAATTTTAGGCTAATGCAAGTAGTCATTTCTTTGCCTATAATAGCTTTTGGCCATAGCACTCGAGAATGTAGTTCACATTGTTTTAATGAATATATTTGGGTGCTGTGGGATTAGCTTGTTCAAACAGCTGTATTATCAGGCTCTTTAGTCATGGAGCAAATAGTGATAAGCACTTGATTTGAATGCTGTGCTGCTTCTACAAAATAAAGATGGAATAAAGGTCATCACTGAGGGCTAGAGACACATACGCTCAGTTTATGCAACAAGTGTTGAGTAATAAATACTAATCCTTGCATTATCGGTCTTGTCTCAACCTCCCTCTGTGACCGTAGCGTATCTTTGGGGACTTGGACAGAGAAATAATAAATGAAAGTGCCTGGTGAGGTAGGAGTGCAGCTGTATTCCCATCAGAGAGTAGGGCTCTGGAACGCTACCCTCCGTGAGGGGACGCTATATAAATGCAAATTGTTGTTGTAGTAGGGGTTCGCCTACAGAATAGTCACAACGCTGTGCAGCACTTTGCGGTGAAAGGTGCACTATCAAAAAAGATAGGATTATTATTATCCATTTGTTCCCTACATTGCACGTCTCCTGCAAAAGAGTTTGAGTGAATCTGGAAGGTGCTGACTCAGATGGCTGTCACTGCAGACTATTGATTAGAACAGTGAGATAGAGGGGAAGAGATCATTATTTAGGAAGTCAGGGTATTAAAGGATCTGGGAGGAAAGGCAGTTCCTATGCTGTTGATCTGGTTTCTTTTAAAGTTCAGTGACTTCCCTTTACATTGCTGACAATGTAATTCTCAAACTACCGTCCCATCTCAAACTTCCCTTTCCTCTCCAAGGTCCTGGAATGAGTTGTTGCTTCTCAGCTTCGCTCCTTCCTCTTCCGCCACTCCCTTCACGAACCCCTCCAATCAGGTTTCCGTGCCGCCCACAGGACAGAAACAGCCCTGGTCAAGGTGACAAAGACATTCTGTCCATCTGTGACCAGGGCTCCCTCTGCCTCCTCGTCCTCCTTGACCTCTCTGCTGCTTTCGACACCATTGACCCACTCTATCCTCATCCACCGCCTCTCCTCTCACCTCAACCTTCGCGGCGCTGTCCTTGACTGGTTCAGATCGTACCTCTCACACCGCCTGCACTTCCGCAAACGGCTTCTTCTCTCCTCTAGCCCCCGGACTGTCTTGTGCGGTGTTACTCAGGGCTGTGTCCTTGGTCCCCTCCTCAATATCTACATTCTCCCCCTTGGTGACATCATCCGCAGTCATCGGGTCAATTTCCATATGTATGCGGATGACACCCAACTCTCTCTCTCTCTCTCTGCCTCCACCTTTGACTCCAGGACCACTGCTGTACTGATAGAATGTCTGTTAGACATCAAGTCCTGGATGAGAGCTAACTTTCTACAATTGAACGTCAACAAGACCGAGGCTCTCCTGATTGGCTCCCGTCAGCTTCTTCTCACCTCAGGCACTGACAGTATCACCATCCATGGTTTGCACACTCCACTTTGCTAAGCCAGTCCAGAATCTTGGGGTCTTGTTTGATCATAAACTATCTTTTCTACCCCATATCTGTGCCATGACCTGCTCTGCCTTCCCCCACCTCCGCAACATCGCTCGGCTCCACCACTGTCTCACACCGCAGGCCCCCGAGACCCTTATACATGCTTTCATTACATCCAGGCTTGACTATGCAAACTCCCTGCTTGTTGGCCCCCATCTCCTCCCTCCACAGGCTGCAGATCATCCAGAACTCTGCAATCTGTGTCCTCTCCCGCACCAGGCTCTGTGACCCCATCACCCCCATCCTCGCCTGATTCCATTGGCTTCCCATCACACAGAGGATATAGTTCAAGATTCTGGTCCTCACCTTCAAATCCCTCCATGGTCTTGTTCCCCTCTACCTCTGTGACCTCCCAACCCTACCATCGTGCTCGCTCCCTCTGAGCAGCAGGCTCCGGTCTGCTTCACGTCCCCCACCTCACTTGCCCCACCATTGGCAGGCGGGCATCTGCTACTCTGCCCCCACCCTCTGGAACTCCATCCCGCAGTCCCTCCATCTCGCCTCCTCCCTCGCCATCTTCAAAATCCATCTCAAAACCCTCCTCTTCGACTGTGCCTTCGATCTCCCTGCTTCCCACCCTCCACCCTCCCCAATCCCAACTTGGGTCTGTATCATTGTCTGTCGAGCGCCTTGGGATGTCCTCCCGATGTGAAAGGCGCTATACAAATGTAATTTTGTTGTTGTTAAGTTGCAAAGTGGAGTCCTGTAGCTCAGTGGTTAGAGCGCTCGTCTTGCAAGCTTGACACCTGGGTTCAATTCCAGGCAGAGGGTGAAACTTTGGGCAAGTTTCCTTACTTCACACAGAGCCTAATAATAATCCCTTCAAAAAACAAAACAATAATAAATTGGTAATTTTCAATCCACGACTGTTTGTGGGACATTGCTGTGCGCAATTGGCTGCCGCGTTCGCCCACAAATATACAGTCAATTCTCTTTACAGTGTGTTCTGTGAAGCGCTTTGAGACGTCAAAAAGATGTGAAAGTATTTTATAAAGTATCAAATAGTATATGTTCTGTGTTATTGCAAAGTGCTGATTTTTATTTTTTTTAATCAATAAGGTACTATATAAATGCAAATTGTTGTTGTTGTTAATGGTAACTTTTAAATTCTTTAACTGGGTAACTCTTTTTTAAAACAAGGTGCTGTTTAAAACAATGTGACAAAGACATCCTTTGTGAAATTATGGCTGAAGTTTGGTTGTTTTAATGATGCCGGGATGGGTTAAATTAGTAAACTGAGATCTTTGATACATGATCAATATTTCACTGAGTCATATTTGACAAATCGATAAACAAATTGTCCTCTGAAGACAGGGGATAAAATCAATTTGAGAGTTAATCTAGAATTGTGACTGGTTCCTTTATCAGGTGTGTGTGTTGAGGGGAGAGTGTCAGTGGATCAATAACTACCCAAAGCAATGAGTCTTTGTGTTGCCCTCAAGCACTCTGAGACGCTACCCCGCACGGACAGCGTTATACAGGTGCAAGTTACCCCGCACGGACAGCGTTATACAGGTGCAAGTTACCCCGCACGGACAGCGTTATACAGGTGCAAGTTGTTGTTGTCCTGTACATTTAGTGACTGTGTTATGGTCTGTTTCAGGAGGGGGTTGAGATCTGCTTTAAACACCTGTGCTTTGGAGGAGGGGATTGAGAGTTTCACTTCCTGTCTGAAAATAAGAAGGGGTTTAGTGGGCGGTTGTTTTTGATGTGCAGCCTCCTTCAGCTGATCTTATTGTGTGTGTATTTTATATATCTCATTGCCTGGAATATATATTATACAATATACACAAACACACATACATGTATATAAATTCACATCTTAATAACAAAAAAAGCTGAGCCTTTGATATAGCGCTTTATCACGTTGTCGAGATATCCCAAAGCGCTTCACATCTTTACCTTGAAAGCCACACATCCTGTGGGACCATCAGAGAGAACACCCCCACACCCCCCAAAGACGAATCACGAGTAAGTGAATTGAATGACTAAACCCAGTGCTGAGGCTCCAGGGCCGGTGTTTCCATGTGACTTACTGTTTCCTGATGTCTGAACAGATTGTGTAGAGGTGAAGCCCGAGATCTCCACACACAGGACCAGGAGGAATGAAGGGTTAGATTGGGAGACCCTCTGGTGGGTGGTGGGGGGACAGGAGGGCTGTGTTGGGGGCTGTGCTGCTGGTGATGTGTTGGACTCGGGTCCGGGATGTGCTGCAGAGATGATGCGAGTTGTCAGAGACTGTTTAAAGTCTCCGCGGCATCGCTCGCCATCCACTACCCGGTGAGCTCTGTGTGTGTGGGGGGGGATTGTAGGGGGGATTGTGGGGGGGGGGGGGGATTGTGGGGGGGGGGGGGGGGGGGGGGGGGTGTGGGGGGGGGGGGGGGGGGGGGGGGTGTGGGGGGGGTGTGGGGGGGGGGGGGGGGGGGGGAGATTGTAGGGGGGGGGATTGTGGGGGGGGATTGTAGGGAGGGGTGTGGGGGGATTGTGGGGGGGGATTGTAGGGGAGGGGTGTGGGGGGGATTGTGGGGGGGTGTGGGGGGGATTGTAGGGGAGGGGTGTGGGGGGAGATTGTGGGGGGGGAGGTTGCAGAGGGGTGTGGGGGGGGGGAGACAGAGAAGAGAATAAGATGAGAAAGATACCTGGCCAGTTGCTAAAATTGTCAGATTTGCTCTTTTAAAAAAGAATGAAATGAAGGTTGTATTTGTAGCTGAAATCAATGTCTCTGTCACATGGAGATAATGTGACAAATCCTGGTTTGTTTGTAAAGCTCCACATCCAAGCCGTGACCCACTCTGCCTTCCCTCACCTCCGTAACATCGCACGACTCCATCACTCCCTCACCCCTCAGGCTTCTGAAACTCTTGTTGAAGCCTTCATCACCTCCAGGCTCGACTATGCAAACGCCCTGCGCGTCGGCCTTCCCAACTCCTCCCTCCGCAGCTGCAGATAATCCAGAACTCTGCAGCCCGTGTCCTCTCCCCCACCAAACTCCGTGACCCCATCTCCCCCACTCTCGCCCAACTCCATTGGCTCCCTATCCTTCAGAGGATCCAGTTTAAGATCCTGGTCCTCACATACAAAGCCCTCCATGGCCTCACTCCACCTTACCTCTGCAACCTCCTAACCCCCTACCAACCCGCCCGTTCCCTCTGCTCAGCTGGCTCTGGCTGCTCCACGTCCCCCGACCCACCCGCCCCACCATTGACGGGAGAGTCTTCAGCCACTCTGCCCCCAACCTCTGGAACTCCATCCCCCAGTCACTCCGCCTCGCCCCCTCCTTAGCCTCCTTCAAGTCCCGCCTCAAAACCCTCCTCTTCGACCATGCCATCGGCCACTTCTGTTCCCCTTCCCTCCCTTCTCCCCCCGACCCCAGCTTGTGTCTGAAATGCTGTCACTGTCCAGTGCCTTGGGATGTCCTCTCACCATGAAAGGCGTTATACAAATGTAGTCTTGCAGTTGTTGATGGAGGAGTAAAATATCAGTGGCCAAAAGTGGTAAACTACCAAATATTCTCTAAATGTTCTACAATGAATGGGGTGTTGAAGGTTAATGTAAAGTCGCTGATTTCTATTGTGTGCGTACATTAGAAACCCAGGTTAAGTATAAAGCAATTGTATTATTGGGAGCTGAAGGTATTTACGTGGAAATAAGATGAATGGGTTTATTGTAGGAAAGTACTATTTGTGTGACAATTCAGGTGCTTATCGAAAGCAAGTAATTTTGTGCTGAATGGCGGCTTAACATTGCCTGTTTAAGGGTGAAGGTAACGCTGCATTTAATGGTGAGATGATCTTTATAGCTCCTCCTTCTCCCCCCAAACTCTGGTTTCTATTAGCTGAGGCTCTATAGCAACCATGACATCCTGGTGAGAAATTGTCTCATTGATTTTGTGTGTCTCTCTCTTTCACTGTGTGTGTGTGTCTATATATATATATATATATATATATGTGCGTGTGTCTCTCTCACTCTGTATGTGAGTGTGAGTCTCTCTCTATTTCATCGAATCCCATTCCTGAGATTAGAGCATTTCATTCGTCCCCGAATCGTGTTTTCCATTGATAGTTACAGAGAACGCAGTTCTGAGGCTGTGGAGGTCTAAGCCAGGCTGTCTGGTACCACATCGCTGTGTGAAGATGCATTTGAAGGGCGAATCGGGATTTGGGGGCTGGCTGGCTGTCCCCACTGTGTCCCAAGTCCTTAAATACACCTGCCTTGTCTGCTGGTCTTTCAGAGAAAAAAGCGGAGTGGAGCAAGAGATCAAGGAAAAAGAGGAGAGCATCACACAGAGAAGCAGTGAGGTGCAGGTAAGCAATCATTGATCTATTTTTACATTTTAGTCTTGTTCATCTGCAAAGTCATGTTGTCCTTCAGGTCTTTGTTCCCCTCCCCCACTTCCACCCCCTCCCCCCTTCTCAGATGCCAGGGTAGTTTTGTTTAACCCTCGAATGACCATCAGGTGGGAGATATAGATGGGAACCTGCCTACCCTGGCCGGCTCAGTGTGTGAGCACCCTGACAGCATCGCACAGCTATAGCGTTTAATATTGCCATGTGGCTTTATTTGCTTTTTTAAAAACAATCGAGACCTATTGATATGCAGATGTGATATTTGTCTTATCCCGACCTTGTGTTGAGCGGTGGATTGACCTCTTCCCTGCTCCCAGAATCCTGGCACATCAACAGCAGTGACGGTTGTTGATGGATCAGTGAAGCATACCCATGGAAGATGTCAAAACGTTGTTCATTGCCATTTGCCCCTGGTTACCATAGCGGACTTGGCTGGGCATGGTTTCCTGATGGATATTGTGGTGTTCAATCCTCCGGCTCTATTTTCTTTGTGTGCTTTTGTTTTTTCTGATTTAGCCATTTTGTTTCAATAAATGACAGCACCCGGCTATTTATCCACCTCCATCACAGATGTGCTGGGCATGTTACCGTGGTGGGGAAAATCCTTCTCCTTTTCCATTTCGTGTCAGCAAGATTACAATGTTTCAGCAGCGCGACAGATTGCTGTTGCCACACATCACGGCAACGTGACAGCAGATAAAATGCGTAGCCGTGCTCTTATTTATTTAGCTGTGCAATTCAGCATAATATTCTCTCTGTAGAAGCATTTGGGGAGCAGGTTGCAAACTGATTTCCTTTCTCGTAACTTTGTAATCTTTTGAGAGATTTATCCTATTTTGAAACTTGTGACAAATATAAAGTTGTATTAATTAAAGCCCTTTTTAATTAAAGAGTGTATGATGGGTTCCGTACCACTCCTTCACTTCTCCCCCATAACTTACATAATGTACATTATCTGACATTTTGGCCAATTCCCAACTATTGCTCCTGGGACATTTTGCTGATATTAATTATTGATTTTGGTTTAAGTGTGTTTTGTACAATGCTGTTTTTTTTAAAATAACAAAAAAAAACTTTATTGTTATCGAGTGGAAGTTGCTAGACAGAAAATCGCTTTAAAGGGCCTCTCACAAATAGCTGTATAAGTACCTATCCAATTCCCTTTTGAAAGCTAATATCAAATGTTTTCACCACCCTTTCAGGCAGTGAATTCTAGACGTAACAACTCTGGGTAAAAAAACGTTCTGGTTGTTTTGCCAATTATTTTAAATCTGTGTCCTCTGGTTACCGCCCCCCCAACCACAGCTGCTGCTTGCACCATTATTCTAGAACAACTTAACTGTAACTGAATCGGAATTTGCCTCTTATCTGTTATGTGGCTTGAGTGTCACTGTGATCAATATTCAACTCTGAACCACCTCCACTATCCATACTTCCAATTAATATGAAAGTTATCTGATAACACTGATAACATTACAGAGATGGGCAGTATTGAACTGGCCTCTGCCTCCCCCACCAAACCCCTCGCCCCCCCCACATGGGATGGTATCAACACTCGGCCAAGAATAGTACCGCGTTGTGGAAAACTCCACATAGTGATCAATAGCTCGGAAGCCGGAATGTTTTGGTCTCCATGTGGGGCTGAGAGTGAAAGAGGAAGAAAATGAATACAGTTTGGCTTTTAATGTTCTCGACATGTGAGGCTGTCACCTGTGCAACGGTTTATTTCAGATGATCTTCAACCATTGATTTACTGTAAGGTGTAGTGACTGCGTATTTTGTAGCGGAATTTGGCAGCCAATTTATTACCTATCTACCTATCTTGTGGAGTCCTGTAGCTCAGTGGTTAGAGCACTCGTCTTGCAAGCTAGACACCTGGGTTCAATTCCAGGCAGGGGGAAACCTTGGGCAAGTTTCCTTACTCCACACAGAGCCTAATAATAATCCCTCCAAAACCAAAAACAATAATAAATTGGTCATTTTCAGTCCACGACTGATTGTGGGACATTGCTGTGCGCAATTGGCTGCTGCGTTTTACCCACAAATATACAGTCAATTCACTTTACAGCATATTCTGTGAAGAGCTTTAAGATGTCTAGAAGACGTGAAAAGCACTATATCAAATGCAAGGATTATTATTATTACCCCCCCCACCATATGCACATGCACATATGCCCTACACTAACCTATTTATAGACCTGCTCACAAGGGAACATTGGAACACCTTCGCACTGCCAATCCCCTTCCATAGAAATTATATAACCACAGACCTGCGCAGTGAAGAAGAGATGTGGAGAAAGCAGCTGAATGGTGGGAGAGTTTTTGTTTCTTTGCAGTATTTTCCGACTGAAACTGCAAAATTGTCAGCAAGCTATTTCTTTTTTTGCCTTTTAGCTTTAAGCACATTAATCACATCCAGAATCTGAAATAAAATGAAATGAACATCATTGCCTAACGTTTACAGGGACAATAAAGATAATTACATGATTAAAGACTCAAGACATTATGCTCCCAATTTAATAGAAAAAGCATCTATCAGTTAATTGCAAACCAAAGACCTGGGCTGTAATCAACATTTCATTGAATCTCTTGTTAAATATCTTTTGACAGTTCAACGAAGCTGAGAAGGTTGCAATTAATCTTTTCCTATAAATAACAGCTCAATTTCCGTTCCTTTTTTTGGGTTTCCGATGGAACTATTTAGTCCTCTCAGGGGTGGGGGGAAAAGCACAGTATTGTGTGGGTTTTGATTTTTTTTAAAAAAGAGAGTAAATTTGAATACATTTTGGATATCGAATGTATTTTCTGGTCTGTGTATCACTGTCTTTGCTGTCTCTGCCCTTTGGGAAACGGCCAGTTTGCTTACTGTCATAACACAGTGACGCACCTGAGATTGTTAACAGTGCAGAGCTTGGCTCTCCTCTTACTGCAGCATTTCCAGGATAATCTTTATAAACAATAGCCCTGCAGTTTCCTCCGCCGGCTGCACATTGTTTGATTATCTTACACAAAAGGTCTGGGTTTGTCTTTTAATTGGATGATTTAATTTTGTTTAACAAATTCTATATTCCATTCCTGCATCAGATATACTTCCATATTTGTGCGTTTCATTCAGCCAGGTGTATTTGCCCTTATCTTCTATCTATTATGTTTATTATCCACTTCCTAGCAGTCTCCTAAATCTTTTAATTTGACTACTTCAGCCACTTCTCGTGTATAGTTGTTTGCCATATACACTGTGCATCAGCTACATTATAGGAATGAATTCCTCATACTCCAGCTTTTGTCATGTTTGGGTTGGAGCCATTGGAAAAACTGTGTTTCACATTACATACATATTAAGCTGTTGTATAATCAATACAAATTAATGCAGCACTGCTTTTTGGGATTATTTGTGTATGCGTATGTGCAACAGCCATTGAAAAATTCACACAAGCCTTTGGAGAGTTTAAAATAAAAATAGAAGTCGCTGGGAACTCTCAGCAGGTCAGGCAGCATCTATGGAGAGGAGAATGAGTTAACGTTTTTGAACAGAACTTTCATCAGAACTGAGAGTTTATGTTGTTTTTGGAACTGAATAGAATTTGGATTCTTGTGTCCTGTAGCAAAAGCCAGAAACTGATTAGACTTTAGTTAGAGTGGCCATTGCTGGTTATTCACCTTCTTGAATGTAAAGAACTGGTCTGTATCTAAAGGAAATTAGTGCCTCAAATAATCCTTGTATTTTATTTAGTGCCTTATCACATAGTCAAGACGTTTCAAAACACTTCACAGGATATACTGTAAAGTGTAGTGACTGTGTATTTTGTGAGTAAACGCAGCAGCCAATTTGCGCAGTGACATCCCGCAAAGCTTGAATGATCAATGTTATCTGGGTATTGGATATTGGGAGGAAGCCACAGCCATTGACACTGCCTGGGACTCCCAGGTTCCACCGGGAGGTGATTGGTTGAGGAATTAGTGAATGTTCTTGAAGTTTACTTTTCAGATATCACACCTATGTAATTATTTGAAAGGAAATCCATTGAGTTCTATCAGATTTGTTTGTTAGTGTATCTATGGAAACTGTATCATAGTTTCACTGGCTTCAGGATATAATCCCATAGAAAAAATAACCAGCTTTGCATCTCATGTTATGAAGAAGTTTATTGTGGTACATGGGAAATGTCACGAAGATTAAATGCATTAAACTGTTTTGCTCCCTGTCTTGCTGGCAAACCCTGTTTTATTATCCAGGAGAGCAAGAAAGTCACGTTCTGTTGCCAAGGGAGCTTTATTTGTGTTCTGTTGATGGCTGAACCCAATTGTACACTGCCCTGGCATAATAACAGTAATAAAAGTAATCCTTGCATTTGATATAGCCCCTTATCACGTCTTCTAGAATTTCTAGAAAGGTGCTTTTTAAAGGTTTTTCTACCTGTGTATAAAATATAAAATGCGCGTGCACATATGTAATAATCCTTGCATTTAATACAGTTGCCTTATCACGTCGTTGTGACATCTCAAAGCGTTTCACAGGATACACTGTAAATTGTAAAGACTGTGTGTTTTGGGAGGTGAAATTGAATCCCAGATCATGGTGAAATTGATGGTTTCAGATGGAACTACGTAAGGAGATTAAACTGGCTCTGGTTCCTCCTAGGGTTAAGTATGGGAGAATCTGCCAAGATTCCTGCTTCTATAGCATCCTCTGCTAGTTGTGCCCTTGTATGGAAGCGAGGTCACGCTACCAAAAATGCTGAACCCTTTTGCTCACTGTTTTATTGGCAGTTCCTATGTGGTGGCACCTTGTATAAGGAGCTGTGCTGCCTCTCAGTACTGATCCTCATACATCAACAAAGAACAATCTGCCATTCGGGAGGGTACTGGAGGGCACCCATTCCCTGTGCACCCACCCGCATCCCAATAGGAGGACAGACCAGGGGCAGGGAGGCATGTGCCAACTGGGAGAGACTAATGCAGGCTTTGCTCATCTCTTAAATAACATGAGAACCAGATTGCTAACGGCCTGCACTTCCAGTTACTAATGGATTCACAAATAATGTCCATCATCCATTGAAATTGTCTCAATTCATGAATACCAAATATTTTCACATTATATTTGAGCTTCCCATTGGTTCTCATTTATTTATTCAGTAAATAGGACCTGAATAAAAATAAACTGCTAAATATTGTGAGCCTTCTGCCAACGCAAGTTGAATAAAGCGTTATTGCATTTATTACATTTTTTAAGAAAACTAAATAATGCGACTAAATAATTATGTGGATAAATTGTATAGTGTCTGGCTAGTTCTGTGATATACCAATTTTTTTTAATTCTCCTTTGGAATAAATTAGTTGCATTGATCCACAGAAAACTCATATAATGAGCTCCTCACAACCCTGTGAAATAAATGGATTTTGCAGATGATTTATGAGGGTCTCATGGAGTTTAATGTAATTTCATCAGATTTGTTGTCACAAGAGATCACAGGAGGGTAGGATGAGGAGAGCCCTTAGCTCATCCTTCCAGAATACCCACCCTATTGTTTTCCTATTCCAGAGTCAAGCTGTTTCATAATTGAGTCCAGCATTTTATATATAATCCCGTCAAAATAAATAAATAATAATTTGGTCATTCAACCCATGACTGTTTGTGGGACACTGCTGTGTGTAATTGGCTGTCGCGTTTCGCCCACAAATATACAGTCAATTCCCTTTACAATATATTCTGTGAGGCGCTTTGAAACGTCTCGAAGATGTGAAAAGCGCTATATCAAATGCTTGAATTATTATTATTAGATCCCTTCAGGCCCCAGCGCCTGCCTCTCTCTGACCTGATTCCTCTCCTCATGGCCCTGCCCTCTCTCCTGCACTACCTTCAGTGGCTACTGTGTTCGGATTTTACTCCCTTTAACTTCTGGAACTCCCTTCCTCTATTCCGCCTGCCTGCCTACCTCGACCTGAATAGGCAGATGGGACCTCAATTTCAAGTCTCATCCAAAGGACAGCACCTCTGACAATTCGGGGCTCCCCCAACATTGCACTGGAGTGACAGACTAGACTATTTTCTTGTAGCTTTTATTTGCTTGTAAACCAAAATAATGTTTCAGTCAGACCCACACGTATTGGAACCAGGAAATTGCAGCATGCAGCAAGCATTGTGCTTTTGGGGGTAGATTTGCTCTGAATAATTCTTCACTGAAATTAGCAGAAAGAACAACAAAGCTGGACTGATTTTCAGTGGGGTTTAATTTTGGTCATTGCTAAATTGGATCTCCCACATTTTAAGAAACTTGCTTTCATCTCTTTCATCTCTTGGTTGCAACTTAATTACATTTGCCTACAAATGAAAACATTTGCTTCACTTTACAATAAATCCTGTGAAGCAATTTGAGACATCCCTTGGTGAGGAAAGCCCCATATCAAATGCGAGGTTTTTTTTAAAATCTTTTACCGGCAAAACCATCAAGGTCTTTATATTTGGCAGAATGTGTGCTGTTTTTTGCTCTCTCTCTCTCTCTTGTCTCTCTCTCTGAACAGGTTCATTATAAATCCATACCAGGGTTTATAGACTAGAGCTTAATTGAATAAATTGCATTTCCAGCTTTTCCCTCCCTCCGTCTGCTGTGTTTTTAGGTGGTGGGTTTGGAAGATTACGTAGTGCAGCAAAATTCCCACACAAAGATGATCCTCACATCACCTCAATATTTAGTTGTGAGCTTTTTTTGATACCGCAGATGCTTTGTTGCATCAAACCTGTCAGTCTAATTCTGACAAATGTGTATTTTATGGGTTGAGATTTCCTTCTAGGATCAGGGGCAGAAGCAGGGTCAGATTCATATTCTCTGGGAAAACAAATGATATTTGGTAGGTGCAGTGGGATTTGGGGAAAATGAATTAAAGTTTATGGGAATGAAAACCTTGTGAAAGAAACAATGGCCATTAAAATCTGTTTAGGTGAAATAATTGGAACCAGATGCCAGTAATTGTTTTATTTGTTTCCAATTATTTTATTGCTGATGGTGAATATGATTTTTATTTTTTTATTTACAGAGGGAACTATTCGTGAAAGGTATTGCCTGCATTTTGTTTCGCAATGTTGAGTTGTCAGCCAAATCCATTAGTGTGGTTGGAAGGAATTCCGTCAACTTCCCATTACACACACTCTCTCTCTCTCTCTCTCTGTCTCTCTTTCTGAGGCGCTAACTGAAGAGTTCATCATTTCTTTCTGGCTTCTATTACTAGGGAGGATTATTCATGACAGACCAGGTTTGATGCTCTTAATCATACATTTTGTAAAGCTTTTGTCGAGCTTGCCTTGCCTTCACAAGTGGTCCTTTTCAAACCAGTTTCAGTCTCATTAAATTGTGACTAGCTTTATTCCCAAAATAATGTTTGATTTGTGGGGGTGTTTACTTTCCCATTTTATGCATCTTTGTAGGCGTTGTTTATTAGGGCTGTAAGATTTGTGGGGCACAATAGTGAGATTGTGGAGTCCTGTAGCTCTGTGGTTGGAGCACTCGCCTTGCAAGCGAAAGACCTGGAATCCATTCCCGAGCACGGCAAAATGTTGGACAAGTTTACTTACTCCACACACTTTTGTTTACCAGCAGTAAGTAGGAACCTGGTTGTTAATTGATTGGCGGATCGCTTTTACGTGGTAATAATCCCTTCAATAATAATAATAATAAATTGGTCACTTTAATCCACGACTGTTTGTGGGATGCTGCTGTGAGCAGTGAATTCACTTCACAGTATATTCTGTGAAACAGTTTGAAACGAATGACAGATGAGATAAGGCGCTGTATCAAATGCAAGGAGTCCTGTAGCTCAGTGGTTAGAGCACTCGCTTTGAAAGCGAGTGACCTGAGTTCAATTCCAGGGGTCAGGGCCAAACCTTGGGCAAGTTTCCTTACTCCACACAGAGCCTAATAATAAACTCTCCAAAACCAAAAACAATAATAAATTGATCATTTTCAATCTACGACTGTTTGTGGGACATTGCTGTGCGCAATTGTCTGCCGCGTTCGCCCACAAATATACAGTCAATTCACTTTACAGTGTGCTCTGTGAAGCGCTTTGGGACGTCCTCCCGACGTGAAAAGCGCTATATCAAATGCAAGGATTATTATTATTATTATACTGAATGTTCCTTCTCGGCAGACATATTGCACAAAATCCTGAACGATCCTGCCAGCCAGCCTCTCTAGAGGGTTTCATGCTCTAACACTGTTGCTACTTTTGTTAAGTTTGATTAGTACATTACAAAGCATAATAAGCTGCTTATATTTTTCTAATTAAGTTTGAGGAAATCTTTAAGTTCTTTTCCTCTATGAAACAAATTCCTTTCTCACACCCTCGTCCATTTCTGGATGAAAGGACGGGAGAATTGGAAAAGGATCAAACTTTCTCAGTAAATGTTGTGAGGTGTCTACAAGCTGTGATTGGGTGAGTTTACATTTGGGAAATACCCAAACATCTGCTTGAGTTCAAGTGCTCTCTGCACGTGGAAACGTATGCCAATGGCTCTCTGTTCATCTCCAAAACACACAGTCACTACACGTATAACCTATAAGGCTGTTTGAAATGTCCTCCCCATGTGAAAGACGTTATATCAATGTATTATTAATAAACTGGCAATTGTCTTATGGCTGGAAGAGGGAGGTAACTATTTGCATGAAAGTATGTGTTTGGGGGGATTCAAATGGAGATTTTGAAGAGTTGGATTGTATTGGTAAATAGAACATCATCAACAGAAGATGAAAGGGTGTTGGTGTTAGAAGAAATGTTCCACAGAAGGTTGGTAGGTTATGAAATGTTTTATTACCACAAACAACTAATAAAAGCTGAGTTCCCAACTGCATTTAAAAGGGTATTGGATAACTATTTGGAAAAATGACATTGTTCTTGAAAAAGAGCAGGACAATGGGATTCGAGTCATTAGGGGAGCGAGCATCCCAGGTACGATGGACAAAATGACGACTGCTACAATTGTTTGTTCATTAAAACAAATGTTAAAACAACACTTAAACAGGAGAGGTACAATGAAAATTTAGCTGAAGTAATAAATTTGACAAGTTTATGTCCCTTTCAGTGAGATGTAGCATGTCTTGTCTGTCTATTTAAAGCGTGTCCTGACAAAGTGACTTGATTTGAAACAATCTTAAGTAATTGGCACAAGGCGTTGTGTGCTCTAACAGGCTATTTATTGAAAGCATATTAACAAATCTACAGTTTTAGTTGCTTTTATTTACTAGAAAGAGAAAAAATAATTTTCTGCAATGAAGTATTTACGTCCTACCTGAAGGGCAGGTATTGGATTTTTCATCAATCTTATAAACAAACTGTAGTATTTAGTATTTAGTTTCTAATGGTTACCGTTGCTCGGTGAGAGCTGGATGTGCAGATTGTGCGAAGCCTGACACCTTGCACAAGGCAGGCACCTCCTGGAGGATATTGCAATGTCATAGAGGCCTCGTTGGGACACAAAACTTATCCAGCTTATTTCCTACGACAGCTACAACAACTTGCATTTATATAGCGCCCCTCACACAGGGTAGTGCCCTAGAGCTCTTGACAGTGGCTGAGCACGACGCACAAGGCGATATTAGTTATCCCTACCCCTCTCTTTACCTCCCAGCTCCGCCTCCTTGCACCTCCTACTCACAGACATCATAAACCTCTTCCTGTCCACTGGTACCGTTCCCACCCCTCCAAAAACGTCCGTCATCACTCCTATCCTTAATAAACCTTCCTTGGATCCATCCCTTGCTCTCAAACTACGGCCCCATCTCAAACTTCCCTTTCCTCTCCGAGGTCCTGGAACAAATCATTGCTTCTCAGCTTCGCTCCTTCCTCTCCCGCCACTCCCTTCACGAACCCCTCCAATCGGATTTCCGTGCTGCCCACAAAAGAAACAGCCCTGGTTTAAGTGACAAATGACATTCTGTCCATCTGCCTCCTTGTCCTCCTTGATCCGTGGCTTCCCATCACACAGAGGATACAGTTCAAGATCCTGGTCCTCACCTTCAAAGCCCTCCATGGCCTTGCTCCCCCTACCTCTGCGACCTCCTACCCTCTACCATCCTGCTCGCTCCGTCTGCTCAGCGGGCTTCGGCTTGCTTCATGTCCCCAGCCTCGCCCACCCTACCATTGGTGGGCAGGCCTTCCGCCACTCTGCCCCCACCCTCTGGAACTCCATCCCGCAGTCCCTCCGCCTCGCCCCCTCCCTTGCCACCTTCAAGACCCATCTCAATACCCTCCTTCGACCGTGCCTTCGGTCACCCTCTTTTTTCGCCTCCCTGCCCTCCACCTTCCTTCCCCCCCCTTGCCCTCCACCATCCCCAATTCCAACCCCCAGCTCGGGTCCGAAACATTGATTGTCCAATGCCTTGGGACGTCCTCCTGATGTGAAAGGTGTTATACAAATGTAATTTGTTGTTGTTAGTTTCCCATTTCTACCTGTTTGCACCACTTTGCCAATGACTGACAGCTTTGTTTCCATGTGAGATCAACAAACCCTCGTTTTTTTCTTCCCCCACAGTTGGCTGTGGTGTAATTTCCATTGTGAATAATGTCAACTATCAAAGTGTAACTTATCAAAATGCCAGGATTATAAATTTAGTGGCAATCCTGTACTAACCATGTCAGATGTTCTTTTACTCAGGAGAGCTATTTTTGAGAATGGAAACTGCAAAAAAGATTTTCATGCTCGTTTACAAATCCGTTCATACCCTGGCATCTCCCTACCTCTCCGATCTGCTTACTACCCAACCCACTACCCGCTGCCACTGCTCCACTGTCTGCATCCAGCTTTCTGCATGGCCTTGTGCCCCTGTGTACTGGTAATACACAAAAGCATCTCCTGGCCGATAACAGATTGGTTTGTAGCATATTTGGCAGACATGATTTAGCAGAATGTAGCCATGTGACGCACTTGATGTGTTTTGAAGACCTGGTGATTGAATGATACAAAAATAGTGTAATGAACTGAGATTAGTATAATAAACGGATGCAACCAAACGGGTTCTGTAATGTGTTGGATGGCAATCTGGGTTTCAAATGTCATGTTGAGAAAGTTATTTCTGAAATGTTATGGTGCCTTAATATCTTTTCAAGAAGCCCCGGTTTATGTTTGTGCAGACTGTAGCTGCCCACAATGACACAGTCTGCTTGCCTTTTCTCTAACTGAACTGAGTTGTCTCTGTTTCAGGAGCTTGAGGATGAGGTGGACAAGGAGAGCACAAAACTGCAGAAGCTGCAGGAACAGAGGCAGGAGGTGCAGGAGGTGCTCAGTGGGTTGAATCAGCAGAAAAACAAACTGGAGGAGCAGCTTAATGACATCAGGCAAAAGTGTGGGGATGAGATCCAGCTGGTAGGTCTGAGCTGCTTGTGAGAGTCACTAGATAAACCGACTCCTTGGCACCTTGCCAACGGTTGCACTAGATACGAACAAAGAATCCATTAGCAATCTCAGGCAATGAGGTTGCGTAGTTAACAACACCAGCAAATATTTTCTCATTTCCAACGTAGCAGATGAACTTACTGTGTGTCCCATTCGGCCAGAGACTCTTTCTCACGTGGGTTGATTTCTAGATCCACCTCATGCGATGGTCAGTTGCATATTGAGGGATTTTTGTTCTTATAAATGAAATGACATTGTATGAAAATGTAACACCTGAAGTACTTTCTCAGTCCGTCCCCTAAAGGGCCTGTTCTCCAATTCCTCTTCAATGCTGTTCAATAATTACCCGCTAGGAGGTGCAGGATGCGGGATCCTGGATTATAGTACTTGCCGGTTTCCCATTACTCTCGTCAGTCATGTTAACAGTCCAGCTTTTTGCTGAATGATTTTATTTTAATTCTGAAACACACAATTTTTATTAACTATTGATGCTGCCATATTGTGCTGCTTGAAAACATCGTAATTCTTGTTCTAGATTGTTAAACTCCGTGTGATTTGCTTTGCAGATCTCTTCACTAAAGGAAGAGATAACCAGCCAGGCAACACAGATCTGCACGTACGAGGAGGAACTCAGTAAAGCACAGGAGGAGCTCAGCCGTCTGCACCAGGAGACATGGGAGCTGGAGGAGCGTGTGGAGGCCAGTCGAGCACAGCTGGAGCCTATGCAGGAATCCCTGCAGACATCCCAGCAGGAGATCAACCAGGTGATTTCCTGGGCCCCATGCACTGAGCTCAGGGATTACACATTGCTGCCGGGCGCTGGCTGCAGTTTGGAGCCCACAAAACACACAGTTACCCCACTTTACAGTATATTCTGTGAAGCTCTTTGAGGTGTCTCAGTGACATGACAAGGCACTGTGTCAAATGCAAAGATTATTATTACTTTCTTGTTGGTGTATTTGGTAAAGAACAGATTTCAGAACTACAGCGCTGTTTATTGTGCACAACTATAATGATCACTTATGGAGCTGCCTATAAATGATTGTAAGGTGCTTGACTTCAAAGTACGGAGCTTTTTTGTAAAATAAACCCAGCTGGAAACGATGCAATATCCTGAACTTTTTTAAAAACTAAAGGGATTAAGCGATATAGGGATAGAATGGGTAAATGGAATTAGGTTAGAAGATCAGCCATGATCTTATTAAATGGCAGGGCAGGCTCGAGGGGCTGAATGGCCTGCTCCTATTTCTTAAGCTCTTATCCTGAACTTTTCTGTAGCTTGCTTGAGGAGTTGTGAATAGTATCTACAATAGTGAATAAGCACGGATTTAACTTAGACACGTATCATTTTCAGAGGCTCCAGAATGTGGCTAAGAGACAATTATAGATGTGTCCAAAATTTGGACTTCAAATCAAATTGATAGATATAGTCTTAAAATTAGAGCTACCTAATGCTTTCTTAATGTCTGACAGCTAAGTGTCTTGAAACTCGTGTAAATCGCTTGACCTTTGTATCCCAAGGTGAAAACCAAGCTGTCTGAGCTGCAGGAGTGTGAGGAGCAAAACCCAGTGGTTTGGCGAAATCATCTTCAGCCTGTTGTCATCAATGGCAAGGTTGAGAACTTTGAGGTTAGCAACAGTGAGCCCACTATCTCAGACGACAGCAAGGATCGAGAAAGCCTGTCGGAGAAGGAAGAGACTGTGAATGAAGCTGCGGTGAGACTTTGTGATTGCAAATGAATGGTTTAGACAAACTTTTTTTCATTCTTACTTACTCTTGAATATTAATCCTCGTGGGCCCTTGTTGAAGTTTGGAGTTGCATCTACAATAAGATGGGGTTGTTGACTTGAGTCCTAACGTGATGTTCGAGATGTGACTTTCTTTCCACCCTGAATTCCCAGGTCGAGTTCCTGTTTTCCGCAGGGCCCCTTGGGAGATCCTGAGTGGAGTAAAGTACTTCACTGTCAGGACAACCGATCTGTGAAGCTCTCAGCGTTCAGATCCAAACAGGTCTTGGGAATTGGGAGTTGAGGCATGGCAAAGAGAAACGATAATGGGGATCAGGTGTCTGTATGTAGGAGGGAGGGATGGAATGCAAAATCAAGGCTGTTGATGGAATTTCTAAAGGGTTGGAGGGTACAAGGAAGGCAATAAATCCAACTGCGTAATGAGTATTGGGAATAATGAAATGGAGCTGTTGCTCTCAGTGATGGTGAGGACACGGCCTCTCACCCTTTTCCCTCTTTATTTACAATTTAAAAAATGGCAAATTTCTCTACAGTAAAATAAATGTTTTTTTCGTTATTAATTGTTTTGAAAAAGGGTTAGGGTTAGGGTTGAAAAAGGCAAGTGTGGAGCTGTTTGGGAAGAGGCCACAAATCTGTTCTGTAATACTGCTTGTTATTGACTGTTTATTGACTGTGTATGTTAACTAACTATTCAGTTGAATGTCAACAAAACCGAGGCCATCCTGACTGGCTCCCATCAGCGCCTCCACACCTCAGGCGCTGACAGCATCACCATCCACTGTTGCGCACTCCACCTAACTGAGCCAGAGCAGAACTTGGGGTCTTGTTTGACCCTCAACTATCCTTTCTACTCCACATCCATACCATGATCCGCTCTGCTTTCCTCCACCTCGGCAACATCACCCGGCTCCGCCACTGTCTCACACCGCAGGCCGCTGAGACCCTCATACATGCTTTCATAACATCGAGGCTCGACTATGCAAACTCATTGCTTGTCAGCCATTCCAGCTCCTTCCTCCACAGGCTCCTGATCATCCAGAACTCTGCAGCCCGTGTCCTCTCCCGCACCAGGCTCTGTGACCCTATCACCCCCATTCTCGCCCGACTCCACAGAGGATACAGTTCAAGAACCCTGTCCTCATCTTCAAAGCCCTCCATGGCCTCACTCCTCCCTAACTCTGCGACCTCCTAACCCCCTAAACCTGCTTGCTCCTTCCGCACAGTGGGCTCCAGCCTGGTTCACGTCTCCGCCTTGCCCGCCCCACAATTGGGGCGGGCCTTCTGCCACTCTGCCCCACCCTCTGGAACTCCATCCCGCAGTTCCTCTGACTCACCCCCTCCTTTACCTCCCTCAAGAAGTATCTCAAGACCCTTCTCTTCGACCATGCCTTCGATCACCCTCCTTCCCCCCCCACCCTCAATCCCGACCCCCAGCTCGGGTCCGAAACACTGACTGCCCAGCGCCTTGGGATGTCCTCTCAATGCGAAAGGCACTATACAAATGTAATTTTGTTGTTGTTGGCGGCGGTGTTATAGTAGGTTATTATTGTTGCAGGAAATAAAGACAATAACCTTTATTGGTTCAAATCTTTGTTGCAAAATAGAAAAGTGAAAAATTGTTTAATTATCAAATTTTTTGAATTGGAATATGATATCATTGTATTTGATCCTGGCATTTTATGAAATACACACACACTACTCTTCACAGTAAAATCCCAATGAAATGTCATCGCAACATGAAAAGCACTGTATGAAATGCAAGCGTTATTACAGCATTTCAAAAACAAACTCGAACGCTCGAGCGCAGGAGGCAGAAATCTGCATTGTCCTCTCTCTCTCAACTCCCCCTCCTCTCCCCCCTGCTGGCCGACAACTGTCAACCAGTCTCTCCTCAGGCTGTGTTCCACTCCCCCTGAAAACCGCTGTCAAAACCCCACCCTCGATCCCTCTAATCTCTCACACCACCGTCCCATCTCCAACCCGCCCTTTCTTACCAAAGTAGGTCACACCTCTCCCTCCACTCCCTCCTCGAGCCCCTGCAGTCTGGTTTTCTCCCTGACTGCCCACACACAGAGATAGCGCTTGTCAAAGTCACAAACGACATCCTCTCCATCTGTGACCAGGGCTCCCTGTGCCTCCTCATTCTCCTGGATCTCTGCCGGGTTCGACACAGTCGCCACTCCATCCTCCTCCATCGCCTCTCCTCCCTCATCTACCTTAGTGGGACACCACTTGCATGGTTCGAGTCCTACTTAACCAACTGCCTCCATTTTATCTAGGCAAATGGTTTCTCCTCCCGCCCCCGCCCGGTCACCTGCGGGGTGCCCCAGGGCTCCATCCTTGGCCTCTTTTCTTCCTTATCTCTATGCTCCCTCGGGGCGATGTCATCCGCAGACACAGGATAAACTTCCACATGTTTGCGGATGACACACAGATCTACTTTGCCTCCTCCAGCACCAACTCCAGGTCCCCCCGATATGCTATCAGTTTTTCTGGCAGACATCGAGGCCTGGATGAGTGTAAACTTCCTGCTGCTGAATATGGACAAGATGGAAGCCACACTCCTTGGCTCCCGTCAACGGCTTCACTCCTCCGGATGTAAACTCCTCGACCTCCCTGGGCTCTCCCTCAGACTCAATGAACCAGTGGGCGAGCTAACCTCCTCACTCCCCAATCCACCACCCGGTGCCTCCGCTCAACGGGCACCAGCTCCTGCTCATCCCTCACACCCTCCGCCCCACCATCGGAGGTCTCTTGTTCATGGCTTCAACACCTCCAGGCTCGACTATGCAACTACTCCCTCCACAGGCTGCAGATAATCCAGAACTCTGCAGCCCGTGTCCTCTCCCGCACCAAACTCCTTGATCCCATCTCCCCCACTCTCGCCCGACTCCATTGGCTCCCTATCCTTCAGAGGATCCAGTTCAAAATCCTGGTCCTCACATACAAAGCTCTCCATGGCCTTGCTCCACCCTACCTCTGTGACCTAACCCCCTACCAACCCGCCCGTTCTCTCCCCTCAGCCGGCTCTGGCCTGCTCCACGTCCCCCGACCTACCGTTGGCGGGAGAGCCTTCAGTCACTCAGCCCCCAACCTCTGGAATTCCATCCCCCAATCATTCCGCCTCACCCCCTCCTTAGCATCCTTCAAGTCCCACCTCAAGACCCTCCTCTTTGACCATGCCATCAGCTACATCCCCCTGACCCCAGCTCGTGTCTGAAATGCTGTCACTGTCCAGCGCCTTGGGACGTCCTCCTGACGTGAAAGGCGCGATACAAATGTAATCTTGTTGTGTTTTCAGCCCCTATTCCCCGAAACTCTGGAACACTCTCCCTCAATCCCTCCGCCTTGCCCCTTTGAAGCCCCGCCTGAAAACTTTCCTGTTTGACCGTGCTTACAGCCACCTTCCCCACTCCTCCCGGCTCGGAGTCAGGTTCCGCCACTGTTAAGCGCTCTGAGATGCTACCCTGCGTGGAGTGAGCTGTATAAGTGCAAGTTGTTGTTGTATTTCTCGTTCCAAATGAATGGGTGAAGTCTCCATACAGGAATGAGAGAGGACGGTGTTGCAATTTTGTGGCCATAAAAAAAGTTAACTCACATGGAGTTTGACTTGAACTCGCTTGGATACACATGCTGTGGGAAAGAATTCTATTGGGTTTCTGACCACATTTGAATTGAATGTATTTGTTTCCAGATCGACAGCCGCCTCAAAGATCCCATCCCGAACACTGCAGAGAGGGTAGAGGAGGTCGAGGAGGCAGAGCAGAGAGAGGAGGCTGAAGAGGCTGAAGGCGCACTGCCTGCTCTCACAGATGAAGTACGTTCACTGGTTGATTGGCTTTTGCTCCAAATATTGGCTGTCAGCTGCTGTGGTTGGGATGGTCCTCCATAATGCTTCTCTAGGGTTATCTCACTACACCAGACTGCAGCGCACGATACAACAGCAGACTGTAGCGCACAATACAACAGCAGACTGTAGAGCAAGAGGACGTGGGTAGAGAGTTACAAAGGGAAATTTCAAGAAGAACACCAGGAAGGTTTTCTTTACCCAGAAGGTTATTAATGACTGCAACAGATTGCCAAGTTGTCGGTTTGTATTTGAGGACAGGACACTGGACTTGTTTATAAAAATATATATATAAATTGCCATTGTTGGCTTGTCTATGGTTTAATTCATACAGTTGTTAATGTGCCTTGATTCTAGTTTACATATAACATATTACAGTCATGCTGCGTTGGGTTTCTGTGATCTTCTTATGTCTCAGACGACAGTCCAGAAATGCCAAGGTCCTGGACCAGAAGACAAACAAATTTCTTAATATTCTTTGGAATGTACCTTTGAAGCATTTTTGAACAGTCTGGAAATGCTATTGGTGTGGTTTATTAACCCATTCAAATGACCCATCAGGATTTAAACTGAATTAAAAACAGCTGTGACTTGTGCTAAACATAGCTGAAACTCATATCTGAGAATTTGAACCCTCCAAAGAGGGGGTTCAGTTGTCTGAAAGAATATTTCTTCAATCCTAAAGGTTGTTGGAGCGTTTTAAACACATTAAAATGTGTGTCTATTTCAACATTCACTCTTGCAGGAAGATGATTTTGATATGAAAGTCGCTGGATATACGGTCGCTATTCCAGACTCAAACCTGGACTTCTTTCAGACTGATCCATTCACCGGAAGTAAGTAAAAGTTACCGTCTTATTTTATTCTCCTCCCCACCTTTCAGGCTAAGCTTTTAGTCTACCTAAAAAAGCAATATATTGCATTTATATATCGTGGAATCCTGTAGGGTAGTGGTTAGTGTGATCGCCTCACAAGTGAGAGGACCCCATTTGATTTTCGGGCTGAACAAAACTTTAGGCAAGTTTCCTTACTCCACACACTTCTGCTTCCCTGGCAGTAAGTAGGAGTTCAGTTGTTAGTCGATTGGTGGATCATCATTCCAGGGTAATAATACCTTTTTTTAAAAAAAAAATTGGCAACTCAATCTGTGACTGTTTGTGGGACACTGCTGTGCGCAATTGGCTGCCGTGTTTCACCCATGAAAATATTCAGTCAATTCACTTTACAGGGTACCCTGTGAAGCGCTTTGAGACGTCTCAATGACGTAATAAGGCGCTATATCAAATGCAAGGATTATTATCATGTCTTTTATGTTGGGAGGACATCCTGACACTGCGTTTAGCCTCGTCGGTACTTCCCTCACCTCTGGGTCAGAAACTTGTAGAACCTTATAAAAAAGATTAATCTTTGATATTGGACTTCAGGAAATTGTTTAATGCTAAAAACTAACCTTGGAATTTAACCATCTGAGAAATAACAATTTATAAGGAGGCCTTCTAACAAGGGTTGTAAATTTGCAAAACTTTCTAGAAGTTAATCATTATATGGAGAGATTTTATTTATCCAATAAAAGCTTCAAAGTGACTCGTATACTTCACAAACATTATTTCAATAACCCTCGCAGAAGCTACAGATGGTTTTTCTAAATCAATATGTGCTGTTGTAGACAGTGTGTTTGTCCTGTTAGGCATCAGCCTGGCTCAGTCGGTAGCACACGCGACACTCAATCAGAAGGTTATGGGTTGAAACCCCATGTTGGGACTTTGAACTCCAATAGTCCAGCTGACACTCCATTGCAGTGCTGAGGTCTCTATTCAAACCGAGAAGAGAGTTTCTCCTTGTGTCCTGGCCAACAATTCCACCCCCATGAACACAATACAAATTAACATTTATATCATGCTTTTCACGTTGGGAGGATGCTCCAAGGTGCTGGACAGTGGATGGACTATTTTGCATCCGACCTGGGGGGTGGGGGGAGGGGAAAAGATGGCTGAAAACATGGTCAAAGAGGAAGGTCTTGAGGTGAACCTTGAAGAGACATAAAATAAGTCATTGGTTTCATGGCTGTTTGCTTAACAGTTTCTACTGTTTTGACCTACCCAAATTCTCTGAAGCAAAGTGATTGTTTCCCTTCCTTCCAATAGTTTGCTTAAAAATTCACAATTGCTAAACCTCACAGTAAAAATCCTGCAAAGCACTTTGAGACATCTCATTGAGGTCATAAGATGTTATATCAAGTGCAAGGGTTATTACTATTATTATTTACTGATAGATAAACGTATTGACTTTTAATTTTGGTTCCTTAATTAATTTTCCAGCTGATCCCTTTAAAGATGATCCCTTCGGAAAAGTTGATATTGCAGGTACGTGGACTGCACGTTTTCATATTTCATATTATATATCGCCTTCGGATCAGCCGTTAAACCGAGGTCCCGTCTCCCTGCTCAAGGGGAAGTTAAAGATTCCTTTACACTATTCGAAAAGAGAAGGGAGTTTCTCCCCCAAATAAAATTGTTTGGTCAATCCATGATTGTTTGTGGGACTCCTCTGTGCGCCATCGGCTGCCGCATTTTGCCCACGAAATACACAGTCAATCCACTTTAGAGTATATCCTGTTGGTGGCGGCTGGTGTAACTCTGACGTCTGGTGAACTTGCAGATCCTTTTGGTGGGGATCCCTTTAAAGGTACAGACCCTTTTGCAGATGCTTCTGAAAACTTCTTTAAATCGTCTTCAAGTGATCCATTTGCATCCGCCGGCTCCGATCCTTTCAGCGATGCCACATCTAACAAGAATGTGATGTCGGTAAGTACTCGAGTGGATCGGTCGTACGACTTGAGCGTTGACTGATGTTTACAAATAGTCATAGAAAGTTGACAGAAAGATCAGAGAAGGAAGCTGTTCAGAACTGTCTTGGTATCTGAGTCCAGTTGTTGACACAAGTTGGATTGTTCATAACCAGTTTTTCTTACAATGGGATTGAAGGTGCCTGTATTATCTGGGCCCCAAATGGACCCATTAATTAATGGTTTATCTGCGGTTCAGAGCTAAATTCTATGTACTCAGTTGTCATTTGTGTCTTGTTTTATAAGCTTGAACAGCATAGAAGATCAGGCCACACAGGACAATCAGATTTATCTTTTGTTTTTTAGGCTGAAATGATGAAAGCAAATGATCCATTTGCTCCTGGTGGTGGTGCAGTCTCTGCTACTCCTGAAACAGGTGAGAACTCAAGTGTAACATTGCATTTTGTACAATCTTCGATAGCTGCAGGGGCTGGTGTGGTTGGAGATCGTGAACATGTATTTGCGGGTAAAACGTATACTCCAGTACATTATTTTACAGGATATCATCAAACCAGATTTAGATTACCATTCTGTAACTGAACCAGTTGATCAGTAGGGGTGCAATATTTGGTCTCATTATTTTTGGAGGGTAAATAAACCAAACACACTTCACCATTGCTGCTACTTGTCATTGCCTTTTTTTAAACTACAGTTTGAAGCTTCATCTGATTTAAATATCATTTTTATTAGGTGAAAACTTTGTTTTTATTCCCTTTTTTAATGCAAGTAAACAGTGGGTTGAGGCCCAAAGTAATTGTTTTGTTGAAAAATATGTACATGCAAAACTTTAAAAAATCAATTCCAAACATATAATTTCATTTTACCCACAAAATATACACTTTACAGTATATTCAGTGAAGTACTTTGAGACGTCTCGAAGACGTGATAAGGTGCTATATCAAATACGAGGATCATTATTAGTATTTTTATTATATAAACATCTCCCACTAAAATCTAGAATATAGTCTTGTGTGCAGATTGCGTACAATTCTGGTATAGGTTGAGCTCAACTCTTAACAATACGCGTCACTGCGGTATGTAAGAGAGATGGTCGTTAAACAGCCAATGTATTAATTCATCTCCAATACACTATCAGTCTCGATGATCATCACAGACCTGTTACTTTTGTGACTGAACTCATTGTTCAAACACCAAACATCCAACAAAATCAGCAAAAAGCAGAATAATCTTTACAAGGTTGATCTGTGTGAGGTGTTGGATTTTCATTTCAAGGTCAAAGTAATTGCACATCGCGACCAAGTTTACAGAGAGAACAAAGGGGTGTAGCCTTTAGAGTTGAGTTGCTGTACGTAATCTCATTTTAGATTTTAAAAAATTGTTACAGTAAAAATTCAGTGGTGACTTTAAGTGCTGCAAAAGCTCAGATTGATAACTTAGGTAACTATCCTAGGTGTGTGAATGATTGAGATGGAAACCAATGGTATCCAAAGAACAGTCTTCCCCCCCATAATAATAATCCTTGCATTTGATATAGCGCCATATCACGTCGTTGAGACGTCTCAAAGTGCTTCACAGAATATACTATAAAGTGTAGTGACTGTGTGAGGAGACTAAGGGAGATAAAGGGAAGAACATTGGGTGGGAGGGTTTTGGAGAGAGTATAATTTGGGTAAAACCTTACATTTCTGAGCGTCATGTAACTCTCTGTGTTCCAGGTGCAGATCCCTTTACCTCATTGTTTGGAACAGATTCGTTTGGAAGCGGGTTTGCTGACTTTAGCACTTTGTCAGAGGTGACTGCAAAAGTTTTACCGCTGCTTGATTCTGCCTTTTTCTCACAGTTTACATGTGGAATCGTTAATTTTTAATTTTAAACTGAGCTTTCTCAGGCCTCCTGTGTGATTCCCTGGGCAACTATTAGTGGCTGAGCCGTCAGTGACTAGGCCCTTCCTAACCTTTGGAACTCGCTGCCACTGTGAAGCGCTCCAGGCCATTACCCTACAGGAAGGTGCTGTATATATGTACGTGGGTGGGTGTGGTGGTGTGGGGGTAACAGAACTTTTCATTAGTGAATTTGGAAATATAAAATATTTACATTTTTAACTTCCTGTTTTCTTCTAAGCCACTTCCTCCTCACACACACTCGTCCAAAGTGTCTTCCTCATGCTGGCATGTTGATGGCTTTCTCTAGCCGATTCTCGTTTGTTCTCCAGCTTGTGTTACAGGTTGGGGTAAGCAGCAGTGTAGAGTTGGAACAGCAAACTGATTCCAAACTGAGACCCCAGCAGTGACCACAGCCCATCTTCTCTATTGCGGTGTCTTATTGCGCACAAATTTTTCAGACTTTGCATGTCATTAAACCTCTGTACATCCCATTCTCTTTACACCACATTCAGTCCAGCCCAGCAGATCCCTTCAGTTCTTCCACAGTAACGGAGCCCATTACTGAGACCTTTGGCAAAAACGGATTTACAGACGAACCAGTGAAAAATGAAGAGGTGCCCCCAGCATTGCCACCCAAGATCGGAACACCAACACGACCTCCTCCTCCTGTCGGTAAGCAGAAACCAGGGAGAAGAGTTTTAAGTCTCTTAGTTAGATTCCAATGTACAGGTCAATTCACAACCCACCTTTGTCAAGCATTGAAAAAGAAACACTTTCACTTTGTACCTTTCATAGTAAAAGAAGTGAGGAGAAGTATTGAATGATTGACATTGAGTAGATTTTGCATTTGGAAATTTACAGTCACACCCTGCTTTGTTGTATACTTTTGCTTTTGTCGTATTTCAGCTATTTGAAGCCTTCCACTTCAGCACATTGATCTCAATAGACATTTAGTGAGTCCTAATGGTGCTTAATGTGTGTTTGCCTTGGTTTTTTTTGTGTAGGTAAAAGACTTTCCCTTGTAAAGACAGAATCATCCGACTCTTTCAAGCTCAATGACCCCTTCAAACCCTTTGGTTCAGGGGACTTGCTCCACAAAGAAAACCACAACCATCTATTTCAGGATCCATTTGCTCCGACGTCTCCAACTAAAGATGTTGGAAACAACTTAAATTTTGCCAATTTCAACACCGTAAGTGTGTGTCTGTGTGTGTGTGTTACTGCTCAATCAGTAACACAAACCCAATCCTATTCACACTTTGATCTACATCTTCCTGCTCGAGGGGAGCTGTTGGGTGGAAGCTGAGTGTGTTGTTGCTGGAAGTAAATAAACAACAATAATATTGAGCTACTTGACATTTATGCCATAAAATCAATTAATATTAAATCAAGAAAAACCTGAAAACACTCATGATGGAACACGGACTAACCGACACTAACAACAACGTTACATTTGTATAGTGACTTTCACTAACCCAGCCTCGTGTGAATGTCCTGGAGGGGGAGGGGCTTCTTGCTGGCCCCGAAGGCCACCACTGGTATTGAGGAAGTTGGATGTACACTAGGGAGAGGAGAATAGGAGACTATGGGAGGGAATAAGGAGAGTTTGGAGACTGGTGTGGAGTAGTCGCTGGTTGGGCTGAATGGTCTGTTTCCATCCATCTGCCTGTTTAGCGCTTTGGGACGTCCTCTTGACGTGAAAGGCGCTCTACAAATGTAATTTTGTTGTTGTTGTTTCCATGCCGTACAGTCTGTGTGAGTTCTCGCATGTCAATTGTGAAAGGATCAAACCGTATTCACCTGCCCAGCGAAGCCTCTGCTTGTGAGCCTCAGGAAGGATACTGCTTACACAGGCAGCTCTTGTTCTCTATCTCTGTTGTCTGTCTGTCAAAGGACTGTAATTTATCCCCTTTAATTGAGCCTTTGTTAATGTTTCAGTATCCCAGTGAGGAAGATCAGATCGAATGGGCCAAAAGGGAAAGTGAGCGGGCAGAGAAGGAGCGATTGGCCCGACTAAACCAACAAGAACAGGAGGATTTGGAGCTCGCTATCGCGCTCAGTAAATCTGAAATCTCCGAAGCATGAGTAACTGACACATGGCCTCAGTGTTAATGGTTGCCATGACTCGCCTAACCAGCCTTGTTCTTACTAATTACATTTTATGTAGAAGCTACCTAAAGTAACTTTGACAATACTGGAAAACTCTTAGTGCTTTGACCTGGAATTACTAGTTTGTTACTGAAGAGTCTTATACTGGACTTGGGGGTAGTGTGGTGAGAGTATTCATTCAGATCTACTATTAATATAAAATAAAGTCTATCCTGTATATGTAAGAGAGCAATGTACAAGCTTATTACTGGTGCAAATCTGTATAAAATTCAATCCTTTCTGTTTCAATTAAAAAACTTCACATTAATGGGAGAACAGCAGCTTCCTATTCAAATACACTTATCCGATAGAATGCACAAGCCATTGAATGGGTGTTCTGTATATACTATTTGCACCTACTTATTTACAAAGTAGAGAGAAGAAACGTCATAAACCTTTTCAGATGTAGCATATTAACTGTCTCCATAACCGACTGTTGCTGACATATAATTGTATAGAGCATCCGTTTCAGAATCCCCGCTGGAGCCCTGCTGTAAGTTAAAGTGTGTAACCCCTAAACTTTTTACTGGCTTTTATTTTTTTAACTCGTCGGTTTTTCATTTTAAGTGACATTCCTTTTATGTTCATATGAAATTGCTGACTGTCCTGGTAAATAAACATAAAATAAAAAAACAAAAGCCTACATAAAGATATTTTATTAAGTCTTATTCGATATATGGGACTACATTGTCCTTCACTTACATCAACATCAACGTGCATTTACACCGCGCTCTTCACACAGGGCAGTGTCTCGGAGCGCTTGACAGTGCCAGAGTCTAACGCCGAGCTGGGGGGAGAGAGAACGTGATCGTAAGCAGTTGAAGAGGAAGGTACCCACCCAAATAAGCAGCTAAAATCACAAAAACTGAAGTTCAAACTTAGATTTATTTTGTGTCTTCATTTTGACATCATCAATTTTCTGGGGACATTGAGAAGATGATGGTTAGTCGAATTGCTGATTGTTTTAACTCTGATGTGTTGAGTAGTTGTGCAAATAATTTAACAAAAGGGCAGCCTGCCCCCCCACCCCAGATCTAACCACAAAGCAGATGTCAACCGAATGGTGAGCCCTAACAGCTCAGGATCAGGACAGGATCACAGCAGAGCCTGCGGTGAAGAATACTCTTGGACCCACTTGTTCTGTTTCCTTCCTTTACCCACGCCTACTGTCCTCTTGTCATAGCACCAATAGTTTCTCCACAAAATGGAGAATTCAAATCCACTCAAATTTAAAGTAAATCCTGTGAAGCACTTTGAGACGTCCTCCTGACGTGAAAGATGTTATATCAAATGGAAGGATTATTATACTTCCATCGTCACAGCTAACACCACCCCAAATACAATCTATTTCTGGTTTAGCAGTTTGCTGAACAAAAGCTAAAGAAAGTCGTGGTGGTTTGAATTTCACACAGATAAGCAAATATGGAGGGGAGAAAGAGGAGGAAATGTGCATTTCATTCTCAGAAAAATTGGAATAAGAATCATTTGACACAGCACCTGATCGTATTGTTGAGATGTCTCAAAGTGCTTCACCGGATACACTGTAAAATGGACAGAATGTATATTTTTGTGGATGAAATGTGTCAGCCAGTTTGCACACAAACAGTCGTGGAGAGAGTGACCCATTTAATTTAGGGGATTTTATTTACGGGGTCAGTCCCTGGATGAGGTATTGTGTCTCTTGGGCTGGGGGTGGGGGAGACTGGGGGTGCGGAGAGGGTGATGGAGGGTGTACAGCTGGTGTACAGCGGCTCTTGTTGCTGTTTTATGGATCTCATTCCTGAATCTCGCACCGTTTTGTAAGCAGAAAAGCAAAGCCGGACTTAGGTGAGTGTCAGCAACTGTTTGTGTGTATATACCGTGTACTGTGTTTGTATATACTGTGTATTGTGTATGTATACCATGTATTGTGTATGTATACTGTGTACTGTGTGTATATACCGTGTACTGTGTTTGTATGTACCGTGTATTGTGTAAGTATACCGTGTATTGTGTATATATACCTTGTACTGTGTATATATACTGTGTGTATATATGAAGTGTATATACTGTACTGTTTACTAGCTGCGTATATGTATATACCAACTGTATGTACTGTGTATACATACACAGTGACCATCTCAGGCCCCAGCTATTCGAAGACAAAGCCAAGCCATGGTCCCATGATGAACACTGTAGAGAAACTCCTTTTCTGAATATGATATTGTGACAACATGAGGAACGTGTTCTCTGCTGCAGGATCTCTAGCCACCATCGCAACAGGCAGAGACACAACTATAAAGTCCATCTGGTTCATCCACAAAACACACAGTCACTACACTTTTAGACGGGTTATGGGTTAGAGAGAATCAAGCTTGTATTTTGTGAAGTCACATGAGCATGAAGACAGATTAAATGTTGTTGATAGAGTTTGAAATTTAGGCTATTTTGAGCCATAATGTACAACCATAACCTTAACTCTGTGCGGGCTCATTTGTTGAACTTGAAATTAATTCCATGATTGTAGTTTCCTGTGAAGGGACACCACATGACTATCATTCAGTGAAGCCTGTCACACTGTTCAGTTAATGTGATTGCAGCTTATTTAACTGTTTCAAGCAACATTTCGATCTGTTAAGGATTTTCTATAGACGATTAAACCGTAAAGAATGTAAAAAGTGAGTCTTGTCTAATTTACCCTTGGGTTTCAGGTGATGTATATATTAATAATTATTCTTGCTTTTGATACAGCGCCTTATCATGTCTTTGAGATGTCTCAAAGCGCTTCACTGTAAAGTGAATTGACTATATTTTTGGGGCGAATCACAGCAGCAAATTGCGCACAGCAGCGTCCCACAAACAGTCACAGATAGAATGTGACTTTTTTTAAAATGAAGCTTCGCTATTATAGTCCTTCATAGATCTTACATTATGTAAATGATATCCTCATTCCATATCCCTGAATGTCTTTCAATATCTCTTAAATGCCCATAATTCCCAAATGCCCAGCTGTGTCTCTGTTAATCCCCTCAATTGATCTGTGATCTTCAGGAGCAGTACAGCAATTTAGCAATTTATTATTAGAGCAATGACCTGTTTCCCTCTAAACCTGCTTCCTTATAGACTGGCTTGAGTAATGCTCAATGTAATCCTGCAAATGAATTGTCGGGATGTTTCTCTAATCAATAGCTATTAACCTCTTGTTGGCCAGAGCCACCACTATTGCACTCTGGGACGCTCCCCTGTCCGAGGGCATTATATAAATGCAAGTTGTTGTTGTTATGCAGGGTGAGCTAAATATAGGGGTTAGCGTCTTCATACAGGTCCCTGATGTGGGGGGGGAGCGATGAACTTTATATCACATTATAATATATATAATATATATAAAACCTCTATGTAACTCACGTTTCAAAATTGAGTGAAAAGGTGAAATAATATGAGCGTGACTGACAGTTGTTACACCTTGTTATTACCTTTCACACACTAATGACCAACTGAGCCAGTGGATTGCCAGTGCGGACGTGGGTGGGGTGTGTACACAGGAACCTAGCTGGAATGTGGGATCTGCTGGGAACCTCAAGCTATTTACAAGCCCTGTCTTGTATCATTCCAAAGCCTCAGATTGAAATTTGCCAGAAATCCACAGCTGCTTTACATCAGAGGGTCAGCCTGGCTCTGGACGTAGCCTCTCGCTTCTGAGTCAGAAGGTTGTGGGCTCAAACCCCACATTGAGACTCGAGCTCATATAGTCCAGGCTGATGCTCCAATGCAGCGCTGGCAGGGTGGGGGGAGGGGAACTGGTTGGGTGGGGCGGGGGGACATGTTAAATCGAAAATGTGTTCCTCTTGGTTTCCCTGTCAACAAATCCCCTCAAATTCAATTGGTCATTCATTTCATGGCTGTTTGTGGAACATTACCGTGTACATGAGCTGCCATGTTTGCTACAAATACACAATTGCTCCGCTTTACAGCAAATCCTGTGAGTTATCTTCCTGACGTGACAGGATGCAAGGATTATTATCATGTTTCAGCAGCAAAGCAGGAGTCTGTGGTGTGTAAAGGGTAATAATAAGGAACTTGTGCAGCTGTATAACTGAGCTGATAAACCAATGATAGTGTTTCAGGGCTGATTGATTGGCCTGGACTGAACACACTATTGCAGATTTTATTGCAGGTTGGTAGGATCTGATGTAGATGTCAGGCCTGAAGTCAATACAGGTTTGAAACTGATAATAAAATACTATTTGCCATACAAGATTGGCCAGCTTTGCCCACAGTGTAAAAACTGGGGATTAAGTTCAGTTCAAGGGCCCGTTAATTTGAGGGGAATCTTTATAGAAGCTAGAGTATGAATCAACATTTTTAAAAAATTCTTCTGTTCACATGATTATTTTTAATATGAGTAGAATCATGGAATCGTGGATCTAACGTTAGTGTGTGTGTTTCTGTCATGAGAATGTAAGAACATAAGGATCGCCAGACAAAAGAAGACCAAGGTCCATCCAATTCATCTTCCACCATCCTGGTAGTTGCTTGCACAGGTTATGTCCCAAGCTATATATCGTATCCCAAGATATTATTCCCTAAAACAATCTAATTTGCTTTTGAAAGAATTGACACTTTCTGCTTCCACCGTCTCTCCAGAGAGCCTGTTCCATACATTTACTGCTCACTCACTGAAATGGTGTTTCTGCAGATTTGTTTTGAATTGTGTCAAAGCGTCTCTCTCACCTAGTACGTCCTGGTGTGTCAATTGTACCAGTGGGTTTACATGAGAGAACTTGTGGGCTAAAGTGACAGTTCGGTCGGAGGTAGAAAGGCCCATGTGAAGTTCCAGGAACACTGGGAAACTCAGTACTGCTGTCAGGTGGCTGTAAAAGGGTTCATTCCAGAGTTGTACTAGAGAAGTTTCTAGATGTCTGCCTTTGCTGGGAGATAAGGTTCTGAGACGCTAGCTACCCTGCCTGGAGGGTGCTATATAAGTGCAAATTGTTGTTGTTGTGATAGGGCTTGCAAGTTCACTTCCCCTTTTCCCACACATTCACACCTTTTCTGTTTGAGGGAGTGGATTGCAATCTGCGCTCAGGTCTCAGCAAGTTACTGCAGAAGATGAAATGAGATCAGCCTTTGGAGTGATCGTTCCTTAGTCTCCATTCCTCTGAGGACATTTGTCATTCAGCTGTGAGGAAGCGAAGCTGAACTTACAACATCCACAAAATTACATTTGTATAGCGCCTTTCACGTCGGGAGGACATCGCAGCTTAGTCCTGTTCTCACCTGATGTCTATAAACACACCTTCCACGAGGGGGCACTATACCCCAGACAGGAGAACAAAACCAGACTGAATTCTCTTCCTGTTTCCCCCAGTTTGACAACTTCACTGGGACCAATTGTAAAGCCCAGTGTAGATCAAATCATTCAGGACAAACAGGTCAGACTGTGGCACTTCAGGTCTGAATACTATAATGATTACTACCCTGGACCTGGGTATAGGGAGTACAATTTCCAAGTTTGTAGATGGTACTAAGCTGGAAAAGTAGTAAACAGTGAGAAGGATAGTAACAGACTGAAAATAGACAGATGGTAACACGGGCAGACACGGGGCAGATGAAGTTTAATGTGGAGGAATGTAAAGTGATGCATTTTGGGAGGAAGAATGAGGAGAGGCCATATAAACTGATGGTACAATCTTAAAGGGGGTGAAGGAACAGATAGTAAATCTGGGGGTCATATAGTAAATCTTTCAAGGTAGCTGGACAGGTAGATAAAACTGTTAAAAAAGCATCCGGGACATTAGGCTTTATAAATAGGGACAAAGTCAGGAAGTTATGATGAACCTTTATGTAAAACACTGGTGAGGCCCAGAACTGAACACTGAGACTGGGTTCAGTTCTGGGCCCCACACTTTAGGAAGGATGTCAAGGCATTGGAGAGGATGCAAAGGAGATTTACCAGGATGGTACCACCAATGAGGGACTTCAGTTATCAGGAGAGGCTATAGAAGCCAGGATTATTCTCCTTGGAGCAGAGAAGGTTAAGAGAAGACGTAATGGAAGGTTTCAAAATTATGAGGGGATTTGATAGGGTGAAGAAGGAGAAACTATTCCCACTGGCAGGTGGGTCGGTAACCCGGGGACACTGATTTAAAATAGTTGTTAAAAGAAACAGAGGGGAGGTGAGGAGAAATGTTTTCACACAGCGAGTTGTTGGGATCTGGAATGCATTGCCTGAAAGGCTGGTGGAAGCTGATTCGATAACAACTTTTAAGAGAAGTAGATAATTATTTGGGGAGGACAAGTTTGCAGGGCTATGGGGAGAGAACAAGGGAGTGGGGTTGATCAGGCCTTTGGGGAGAGAGCGGGGTTGATTTGGAAGCTCTTTTCAAAGAGCCAGCACAGATACTATGATTCTATACCTCCTGGGCCATTGAGTGCTGTACATGATTAACGTCTACAGTCTTATTTATACCGTATGTTAGGCATTTACTTTCTGTCTAATATCTTCACTGAATTGTGTCTTTCGATTTGCAAAGCAACAGCAAGTTAAATAAACAAAACACTGAACATATAAATATTTTCCTTTGAGAAAATCTTTCCTTAATAAGGTTAAGAAGCAATGACTTTATGGAATGCTTGTTTACTCAGTATCTCGTTGTGAGTTTTGGTAAAAGGTAGGCACTCACCAGGCAGTAAATTGCTAAACATGACAATCTCCATGTGTAGGTGGAATCCATGGAGTTTGGTTTGGATGATGGGTTTCCATATGTGTCAGACATCTGGCAGCTACTTTGGTTATAATTCTGTTGCAGAAAGACAAATCTTTTGAAGTCCCCTCTGTCTCTCTCTCCCCTCAAACATCACTGTTTATTTTGCTAATGAATGAGAACTGCTAAATTCTAGTCAATTTACGGGCAGCTTATTTGGACTTCATTGGCAGAATGTCGCACAACAGTGATATCCCAGTGAGGCTAGGAGGCTGTTCACACTATTGTACAAACCCTCTGGTCAACACAAGGATTCAGCTTGTCTTTCCAAAAAGGAAACTCTTCTGTTTTATCAGCCATCTCCCAAAATCAGCAGGAACTTGGTAACACAATACCAAGGGACTGTGTGATGGAGCTTTACATTTGCTGATCTTTTATAATAATATAATAATAATAATAATCCTTGCATTTGATATAGCGCTTTTCACATCTTCTAGACGTCTCAAAGCACTTCACAGAATAGACTGTAAAGTGAATTGACCGTATATTTGTGGGCGAACGCGGCAGCCAATTGCACACAGCAGTGTCCCACAAACAGTCGTAGATTGAAAATGACCAATTTATTATTGTTTTGTTTTGGAGGGATTATTATTAGGCGTTTGGAGTAAGGAAACTTGCCCAAGGTTTCGCCCTCTGCCTGGAACTGAACCCAGATGTCTTGCTTGCAAAGCGAGTGCTCTAACCACTGAACTACAGGACTCTTGCCAAAGGAACTGCATCATGGTTTTCTTTAATATGCTGTCAGATAAACTGCATCCACTGCCTAAGTATGTGGGTTATTATTAAAATTATGCTGGTTTTGATGACAAAAGAGATTTTTATTATTAATCATTCCTCAATGGAACGGGCCACTGAGTCAAGCTGATGCCTCTTGGTGAAAGGGTTAATTCCGACTGAGTTTAACGTATCTGATATGTATGATGCACTTTCTTTCAGATCATCCTTCAATTTAAAATCTGAACTAAAGCTTTACTGTCCATAATTATTTTATTTCCGTGGACAGGAAGAGATAAAGCAGCTTATCTGTGGGGAAAATCCTGCCATTAGGTTTGAATCTATGTGCATGTTACTGGTTGGTTGGTGGATAATGAAAATGTAGACTCTGTAAATTCAAAGGAATGTGATTCCATCCCCTTCCCCTGTCGAGGTCACTGGCTTTATCCAAAGGTATTCAATTAGGCAACACTGCAACCTTTAAGTTTCGCCCACAAAAATATACAGTCAATTCACTTTACAGTATATTCTGTGAAGTGCTTTGAGGCATCTCGAAGATGCGATAAGGCACGATATCAAATGCAAGGATTCTTCTTCTTATTATTCTCAACATTACCTCCCTCAGAGACACCAAGTCCTCATGTATTGGTGCAGTTTCTGGGCTTGTTGAGGTTGGCCACTTCAGCAAAGCCCAGCAATTATTTGGTCCTCGGGGCTTTTTGCTCAGCTGGGTGGGGCCTTTCTGAGTGCAGATAAATTAGATTTGAATGAGCTTACATATTTGTACTTGATTATCTCATTTCTGAGGACTAGTTTCACAGGTTTCTACATGAACCAAACACAGAGTGATGTAAGTTAACTGGTGATAGATAGGAAGTCAATTTAATTACTATTTACTGAATTAAGAATCAAATAGACTAAAGAACAACTTTAAAGATTCTGAAAGATTTTTATCTGTACTTTATACATACTGTATTCAGTGTGTGTTTCTTACTCGATTGGAGTATAACTTATGTAACTGGAACTCAATGAACTGCATGGATAAGCTTTGATGTTCCAATGACCTTTTGTGCTCTGTCACAAACCCGGTGCTACAATATTGGCATAAAATCTTGATGCAGTTTAAGAACAAAAAGGTACATTAGTGGAAAATAATAAATTCATTCACAATTTTTTGGGGGGTAAGAGTTGTGATGTTGTGATATGTTGCTGTTAAAGGGAGGGATTTATTTAACAGTATGAAGAAATTGCTGAATGTTTGTTGCAAAAGAAACGTGTCTCTATGTTTCCTGCATGTAAACTGTACCAGTAAAATATGCCTGGAGTAAACTGTAATATTAAATGAGAACCCAACAGGCACTAGGACCTTTTAGTGCTAGAAGCTAGAAGCAGTGTTTTAGTGATTGACTCCTTGCATGGCCACTAATGTTAAGCTGCTTTTATCACTGCAGGAGATGCACCCAATAGGCTTGTGCTGTCCTGCACATGGGTGGGACATGGACTGTCTGCAGAACAGAGTGTGATTGTCATCCAGACTTAGTTAAGTCGTATTCCTGGGCCATTGTACGGTGTGGTGTAACTCAGGATTGTACAAACTACACTGACAGCCTTTTTCTACTGACAATGTCACAAAGACTTGGCACAAGATCTGAAGGGTGAGTGAGACGTGCATTATATGAAGGTGCAAAGGATTTATTTTATTACTGTGGGAAGGAGGAAATTGGTTTGATCTGAGAATTCAGTGGTTGTATTAAACGCATGAATTTACAGAGCTGGAAGGAAAGTCAGGATTTGCACCATGGATTCATCACAGGTGTGTGTGTGTGTGGGAGGGGGGGTGGGGGCTGTGCAAAGAGGGCTCATTCTTTATTCGCAATAGTGTTTATCAAACCATTTTGTTTTGTTCCCCAAATGTGATTTCAGAATGCGCAGTCCAATGGTTCGAGTCATGGCTTCACTGACAAAAGGCTCTTTGTGAATTCTTATTCTCTAAAGTAAAAGTTCTTGGGAAACATTTTGTTTTAATGAAGACGGCATCAATTCATAGTATGAAAGAAAACATAAACATCAACAAAGAACAATCATTATTACCTGAATGGAAATCCATACCATTTCACCAGTCTTGCAGGGGCTGTTATTTTTCAGGCTCGACTACAACAACAACGTGCATTTAAATAACGCTCTTCACCCCGGACGGTATCTCAGAGCCACAATATGGCATTGTACTCGATTATAGCTGTGTTTGCAAATGTTTCTTTTTAAAAAAATGAATTTGGGATAGAAGCTTATTGGATGATCTAATCCTTGTTTTTTTTAAGAAAAACTAATGAAGGAAATTTTTCATTATTGTAAACCTTGTGCAGTTTGGTTTAATGTCTCTCTCTCTCTGTTCAAAACTGAACAGATCTGATTCGTTTCTTTTTCTGAGATCAGTTTCCTGTCCCATTACTGTTTCTTTTTGTGGTATTGATTAAGTGGAGATCAGAAGAAATTCCAGCCTTTTGCTGTTTGTTTTGCTGTTGGGGCAGTTAGCATCTTATGGTCACTACTGATAATGTAATATTTCTCACAGATTCTCAATCAGACAATGTTATCTTTTGGACGTGGAGGAAGGGGAGAGAGAGATGGTTCAATAGGAAGGCCCAATGCACATCGCATGTTAGAACGGGACTGGACAATGTACACTTGATTCCCGCCTCAAACCTGAAGCGAAAGAGACATAAATGCTTTGAACATTATGAAAAGAAGTGGATATTGCTTCAGATCTGCCCTCAAGTAAATAATCCCCCATTCTGTTTATTTGCTTTAAGTACAATTTATTTTCCTTTATTCGAGGGTAGGATTCTTTTAACCTTTGCTCCTGACTTTGACTGAGGGTCTGAGACCTTGTCAGAGCGGCCTGGGCTTGATTGCTCCTTGGATTTAATCTTTCTCTTAGCTCATTGACAAAAGCAATCTGTCATGGAATAATCACGCCAACTTTTTTTGCATTCGACAAAATAGCACTTTTTTAGGAATGACAGAAAGTCTCACTTCCTGACAATTGTGTTTAACTTTTCTCCTTTTAAGCTCTTTTTATTGCTTTCAGTCACTGACTCTCCTTGACTATCTTTACTCAGGTGTGTTGAGTCAGGAGGGTGAGGCGTTGTCACTTTAGCAGAAGGGACAGAGAGAGCAATTTCTCAATAGACTTTTTACAATTTCTCAAATGTTCTCCAAAGGCTTTCCTGCGTTTTAAAGGAAATAGAAGGGAAGTCGTTTTTTGGTGGCAAATATAGAAATAGTCAGAAAAGTGCAGGTAACGATAATATGTGTTGAGTTTTCATACCTGTCTCAGGATGTGAGTGACGCTGGCACCATTAGTGCCCATCGCTGGTTGCCCTGACTGAGTGATTTGTTTGATCATTTCAGGGTCAACCAGTTAATGTGGCTCTGAAGACACTTGTATGCCAGACTGGGTTTGGGTGGCAGATTGCCTTCCCTGAGGGACATTAGTCAATCAGTTGGATTTGTTATTTATAGCACTCCAGTTGCTTTGTGGCCAATTTTTATAGCTCAAATGACCATCAGTTTTGAATTCCTACCCATGAACTTACCACTGCAATACCATCCATATTATTCCACTGACCCTCTCGATAAATTTGTTGTTAAATATCATTCAGTACAAATTCTTTGAAAATAAAAGTATGCATTCTGACCCTGCGCAATCTAATGAGTAGGAACGCTGTGGCCAATTGTATCCATTTTAATAATGATAATCCTTGCATTTGATATAACGCCTTTTCACGTTGCCTCAAAGCGTTTCACAGAATATACAACTTGCACTTATATAGTGCCCTCCATGCAGGGTCTCAGAGCAATTAACAGTGGCGGAGACTGACTCTGAGTCGGGGGGGTGTGTGGGTCAGGAGGTGACCGTAAACACGGTTTTCAAGTGGGACTTGAAAAGGGGGAGAGGGGGGCAAGGCGGAGGGATTGAGGGAGAGTGTTTCAGTGTTTTGGGGCATAGTGGCAGAAAGTGCAACCTCCAATGGTGGGGCGGAGGGTGCGAGGGACAAGCAGGAGCCGGTGCTAGTCGAGCGGAGGCGCCAGGTGCTGGACTGGGGAGTGAGGAGGCCGGGGAGGGAGGGGCCAGGGAATGAAGGGATTTGAACACGAGAGTGAGAGGATGTTGAAGTGGATGCGTTGGGTGATGGAGAGCCAGTGGAGCCTGGGCCAGAGCTGCGGGGATGTGGGTGTGGAGTTTGGTCGGGCTCAGTATGTGGCAGCAGAGTCTGAATGAGCTGATCTTGTGAATAATGGAGCTGGGGAGACCAGCGAGAGGGGTGAGGGGGGTTGGAGTAATCCAGGCTGGAGGCGACAAACACATGCACGAGGGTTTGGGCTGCATTTGGGGAAAAGTACTGTCGAAGCGGACAACGTGGCGGAGGTGGAAGAAGGTGGTCCTGGTCAGGGACTGGATGTGGGGGAGGAAGGATAGTCTCTGGTCGAACAGGACGCCTAGATTGTGCACTGGTTCGGTGAGTCTGAGGGAGAGCCCAGGGAGGTTGAGGAGAGTTTAGATCCACAGGAATGAAGACGTTGACGGAAGACGAGGAGTATGGCTTCTGTCTTGTCCATTCAGCTGCAGGAAGTTTACACTCATCCAGGCCTTGATGTCAGACAAGTTAAAAGAACATTGGGGAGACCTGGAGTTGGTGCTGGAGGAGGCAAAGTAGATTTGTGTGTCATCCGCAAACATGTGGAAGTTTATCCTGTGTCTGCCGATGACATCGCCCAGAGGGAGCATAGAGATAAGGAAAAGAAGATGGATCCCTGGGGTACCCCGCAGGTGACCGGGCGGGGGGGCGGGAGGAGAACCTGTTTGCTGAGTTGAAATGAAGGCAGTTGGTTAAGTAGGACTCGAACCATGCGAGTGGTGTCCCATTAAGGTAGATGAGGGAGGAGAGGAGGATGGAGTGGCGACTGTGGTGAACGAGGCAGAGAGATCCGGGAGGATGAGGAGGCAGAGGGAGCCCTGGTCACGGATAGAGAGGATGTCGTTTGTGACAAGCGCTATCTCTGTGCTGTGTCAGGGAGAAAACCAGACTGGAGGGGCTCGAGGAGGGAGAGGTGTGACTGAAGTTGATCTGCAACAATGTGTTCCAGGACTTTGGTAAGGAAGGGCAGGTTGGAGATGGGACGGTAGTGTGAAAGATTAGAGGGATCGAGGGTGGAGTTTTGAGGAGGGGTGTGATGACAGCGGTTTTCAGGGCGAGTGGAACAGAGCCTGAGGAGAGAGACTGGTTGACAGGTGTCGGCCATCAGAGGGGAGAGAAGGGGGAATTGAGTGACCAGCAGCTGGGTGGGGAGGCGTCGAGGCAGCAGGTGGTGAACTTCATGCTGGTGATTGTGGTTGAGAGGGAGGAGGGAGAAATCTACTGTAAAGTGAATTCACTGTATATTTTGTGGGCTAAACACAGCAGCCAATTGCCTGCAGGAATGTCCCATAAACAGTTGTGGATTGGGTGGATTTTATTGTAACTGATTATTACCCCTGGAAAGCGATCCGCTAATCGACTAACAACCGGGTTCCTGCTTACTGCTAGATAAAAGCGGGGTGTGGACTAAGGAAACTTGCCTGGGAATTGAACCTGGGTCCTCTTGCTTGTGAGGCGAGTGCTTTAGCCACGAGACTATAGGACTCCAATGTAATACTGTTTATACTGAAGTATTGCAAACGCTTCATTCTACTGCAATTTCACTGCTTCCATAAGTCGCATGACCATTGTGCAGTTATAAGTTGGCTGTAGGTAATTATATTAAACTGCACCAGTTTTAACTCAATTAAAAAGCAGATTAACTCAGAAATTTTCCACTACTATTGAGAACCTCAGAAATGCAAATGATATAAACTATTTGTCAATGTGTGCTTTCGCAATGTGGAGAGGTTAGAATCATATACAGGGGAGAGTGGGGGAAAGGGAGAGGATTGTTTGATTTTAAAATTGGTCATTCAGCTTGCCTGTTTGTGGAACGTCACTGTGTGCAAATTGGTTACTGCGATCACCCGCAAATTTACAGTAAAATTCCTTGAAGCGCTTTGAGACATTTTGATCACCTGATAAGGTTCTTTGTCAAATCATTGCTGGCCACTTTGTCTTGATTTTTGTGTTGTGTTCTTTTTAACAGTTTATCTAAAATAGACCTGAAAATCTCTTTGGATGAATGTATGGCTGCCTTGGACCTGTTTCTAAGCAACAGATTTGGAGATGCCTTGGCCAGACTTCAGCCCAAGTAAGAAAATTTAGATTGGATTATTTGTGTGAAGCTTTCAGGATGAAGGAGTTGAATTTAACAACAACAACAAATTGCATTTGCACAGCACCTTTCATGTCAAGAGGAAGCCGCAAGGTGCTGGACAGTGGAAGATTGCACCCAGAGCTGGGGGTCGGAATCAAGAGGGATGGAGGGCAAGGGGGTGGGAGGATGACTGAAAGTGAGATTAAATAAAAAGGTCTTGAGATGTGCCTTGAAGGAGAGGCTCTGGGATGGAGTTCCAGAAGGTGGGGGCAGAATGGCTGAAAGGCCCAACCAACTTTGTACTGATGCAGACTGTGTAATCACAATAGCCCATGTGCAACTGAGTCAAAAAAAGCTGTGGGGAAAGAGCAGAGAAATGAGATTAGATTATAAGGCTCCAGTGGAAGAATTGGCTATAGCATAGCCAAGTAATAATAATCCTTGCATTTGATATAGGCCTTCACATCGAGAAAACATCCCAAAGCACTTTACAGGACATATGCAGTGACTGTGTGTTTTAATGGGATTATTGTATCCAATTCTGGTCCCCACACTATAAGAAGGATACAGCAGCAATCCAGAGTGTAGAGTAAATTTAAGAGGTTGATACAACAACAACAAGATTGCATTGCACGTTGGGAGGACGTCCCAAGGTGCTGGACAGTTGGGTCGGAACCCAAGAGGGGGAAATGGTCAGGATGAGGGGAGGGGAGGGAAGGGACGGAATGAGGAGGGGATAGAGAGTCGAGAGGGGAGGTGAAGTCACGGTTGAAGAAAAAGATACCAGGACAGTTAGGTTACTGTTATGAATAAGTGAGGCTTTTTAATGTTAGAAATGAGGTGTTTAAAGGGGGATCTAATAGAAGTGTTTTAAATTGTAAAAGGATTTGATAAGGGAGAGGTGAACATAGGTGAGTTTGAAGCGGTAGGTTTTAAGATGGAACTGGAAGACAAATAGAAATCCTCATATATGTGGCCATTTGTGTGGCTTTGTTGTGTGAAAATTGACTGCAGCATTTACCTGCAAATACAGTCACTGTGCTTTGCAGGAACCCTGTGACGTGGTTTGAGATATTTCTATGTTACAGACACCATATTCAAAGCAAAGTTCATTATAGTGGTCATCATTTACCTTCGACAAAATATGAAGGAATGATAATTACCTGAAGCTTCACAATTATACCATCCCCAACTCCTATCTTATTATCAGCGACAGCATTATGTTCTGTGCGTCACTGAATTCTTCACTTTGTTTAGAGTTTTGTGTCGTCGTGGCTACTGAAGGGCGAGGTGTTGTGGTTAATGTTTTATTTTGGATCGAGAACGTGGCACTAGGTTGGGCCAATAAAAGATTTGTCACTTTTAATTCCAACCTCATTACGTCATTCCACAAAGTGGGATAAATCAAGCACAACCTACCATAACTGACGTAACTCGGTGACTGTGTTTCCTTGTCATGGCTTGGCATGACTTGGATGAGTTGGATGATTTGGCAACAGACTTGGCTCAGGGGACAGACGGCTGATTTGAGCTGACCCTTGGGGTGGATGGGGAGTGGGGGTGGGGAGTGCTACCAACTATAAGCCAAACTGCCAGTCCAGCCTGAAATCTTAGCAGCCTTAGTTACTATCTGCCCAAAGCCTTGTGTTGGCTCCTGAGGCAGCCTGAAGCCCAGGCAGTTTTGCTCCTCCTGCGACCTACTAAAATATTACTAACCTCTCTGTTCGGAGGGCACTGGCCTGCTCCACGCACACCCCCACCCACCCCACCTTCAGGCCCATCACAAGATTGTCCCCTTTGACATTGCCTTCCGTCATCCTCCCACCTCCACCCTCTTGACTATAACCCCCAGCTCACTGTCCAGCACCTTGGGATGTCCTTCTGACGTGTGTAAACATTTTCATTGTTGTTCGCCATCTGATCGCTGTGGTCCCAATAGCCTCCCCACAGACAACAGATATTGTTGTGGTCACACTCTGATAAGATCCAACTGCAAAAACAATTTATATATACAATTATAAAGCGCCTTCCACGTCAATAGGACATCCCAAGGCACTGGGCAACTATACTCAACCGTAATTGTAACTGTTGGCACAAACTTCTCTGTGAGCATGTCCCAGGCAAAAAAAGAGTCAATATGAATTAATATCAATTTACAAAATTACAATGAAAACATGTGGATTTAATAAGGGAGGGAGTACCAAGATAATTTTATCTCCGCTCTCCTCTCTCAGTGTAAAATGCTGTATTTGAATAAACCTAATCTGGGATTCTGGGCTTTAGCTTCTCAGTAACTAGTACACAGTAATATTGACAAAGCACCATTTACAGTCCAGTGCCTTTTGACTAGAATACCTCAACAGAAACAACAGATGCAACAATACCCTCCCACCTAATAACCTGTCAGGGACAGCCCTACCTCCAAAGCAAATTCTCCCTTGCAGTTGATGAGTCATTTAAGGAAACCGGCAGCTTCTTTGTACAGTATTGATCTGATTGAAGTTTTTGCAAAAGAAACTGGAATGTTCAGAAATATAACACAGACAACAACAACAACATTACATTTGTATAGGCCTTTCACGTTGGGAGGATGTCCCAAGGTGCTGGACCTACAGTTTGACAAGGCGAGTAAACATCTTATTTTATGAAACATTTAAAAAGAAACTTGATCCTGTATGTGGGGTGGGGGGGGGAGGGGAGTGTTCTGGAGGAACATAGAAACAGGAGTAGACCATTCAGATACTCGAGCCTGTTCCGCCTTTCTATAAGATGTCGCAGAGAAAAGTTGCGATAATATTCATATCACTACCAGCATGGTTGCCAAAAAACCTGTGTAAACTTAAGGTAAATGAATCTCAGGGGCCTGATAAATTTCATCCGAGGATCCTGAAGGTACTAAGGGAGGAAGTCGCAGAAATGCTAGTACAAATCTTTCAAAAATCACTGAATACTGGAGAGGTTCCGGGGGACTGAAAAAAGGCAGATATTACTCTTATTTTTAAGAAAGGTAACAAAAGTGACCCAGGAAACTACAGAAGTTGGACGTCCATTGTAGGTAAAGTTATGGAGACTCTTACTAAGGATAAAATCATGGAGCATCTGGACAGAAATAAAATCACAAATAATAGCCAGTATGGGTTCATGAAAGGAAGGTCTTGCCAATCTTAATTTACTATTTTTCTTTGACGGTGTGACAAGGGAGCTTGATAAGGGTAAGGCTGTGGATGTTGTTGATCTGGATGTCAGTAAGGCCTTTGATACAGTTCCTCTTGAGAGGCTGGTACTGAAAGTGAAAAAAAGCGGGAATCAGTGGAGGTATATTACAATGGATACGCAATTGGTTGACCGGAAGTACCCAGAGGATGGTGGTACAGGGAATGTGATCAGACTGGGAAAATGTTGCCAGTGGACTTCCACAAGGGTTTATTTTGGTACCTCTTTTATTAATGTTTTTATAAATGATCTGGAACTAGGAGTCGCAAGCACAGTGGCTAAGTTTGCAGATGACACCAAGCTAATGAAGGTGGTAAAAATAATAATAATCCTTGCATTTGATATAGTGCTTTTCACGTCTTCTAGATGTCTCAAAGCGCTTCACAGAATATACTGTAAAGTGAAACAAAATACTGTAGTTGCTAGAAATCTGAAAACAAAAACAGAAGTCGCAGGTCAGGCAGCATCTATGGAGAAAGGAAAGTGAGTCAACGTTTTGGGTCCACGACATTCTGACGAAGGGTCGTGGACCCAAAACGTTGACTCACTTTCCTTTCTCCATAGATGCTGCCTGACCTGCTGAGTGTTCCCAGCGACTTCTGTTTTTGTATCTGTAAAGTGAATTGACTATATTTGTGGGCAAAACGTGGCAGCCAATTGCGCACAGCAGTGTCCCACAAAAAGTTGTGGATTGAAGTGACCAAATTATTATTGTTTTTTTTCTTGAGGGATTATTATCAGGCGTGTGGAGTAAGGAAACTTCCCCAAAGTTTTTCCCTGCCGGGAATTGAACCAAGGTCTCTCGCTGATTGCGAAGCTGAACGTGAGGATTTGAACATACTTGGGAATTGGGCGGATGAAATTCAATGTGGAGAAATGTGGGGACAAAAAATCCTGGGAGGGACTATAACTTGAATGGAAAGAAAACATGTATGGAAAATGAAAAGGACCTAAGGGCCCTGATTGATAATAAATCGATGCTCTCCCAACAATACTCTGTGCCAGTGAGTAAAACAAACCAGATGTTGGGATGTATCAAAAGATCAATAGGAGCCGAAATAGTGGGGTAATCCTGCCACTGTATAAATCATTGGTGAGACCATACTGTATACAGTTCTGGTCGCCGCAGTAGAAAAAGGTTATTGGAGAAATCGAGAAGATACAGAGGAGGGCAACCAAAATGATTGAGGAATGGAAGGACTGGACTATAAGGAGCGACTCAGTAATTTGGGCATGTTCACATTGAAAAAGAGAAGATTGAGAGGTAACATGATTGTTGTCTTTAAGCTTCTAAAGGAGCAAAACAATCTAGATCATGACAGGCTGTTTCAACTTGTCCAGAATAGTAAAAGGAGGCCATGGCCTGCGATTCAAAGAGGGTAAATTCGGAATAAATCTACGCAAACACTGTTTCAGTGAGCAAATAGTGAACCTGTGGAACAGGCTCCCTAGGGAGTCGGTAGAAGCAGGAAATGTTGATTCTTTCAACGCATATCAGATAGTTTTCTTTTAGGAAATAACATGATGGGATACAGTACATAGGTAGTTTGGGACGTATGTACATCCAACTAAATGGACCTTGGTCCTTTTTCATATAGTATTCCTTATGTTCTTATTCATATATTAAGATCATGGCTGTACCTCAACTCCAATTACCCACTTTTGCCCTGTATCCTGTGATACTCTGACCTAACAGATATCTGTCCACCTCAGCATTGAAAATGTGAATAAATAATAAATAATAATAATGCTTGCATTTTGATATAATGCTTTTCACGTCTTCTAGACGTCTCAAAGTGCTTCACAGAATATACTGTAAAGTGAATTGACTGTATATTTGTGGGCGAATGGATCCAGCATCCAAAGTCTTTTGGGGAGAGAGTTCCAGATTTCCACTACCCTTTGTAGTTCTTTTTACACTATTTTATGTGAAAAAGGGATGAGGTTGGTGGGCTGAAGGGCCTTCTTCATCCAAACCAACTTGTGATCTTTTGACAAGAAAGAGTCTTCATTTAAAAGATGTAGAATGCCTTATTAACTGATCCTCGATAATAAATCCCATGGATTAGATTCCCAAAAAATATTCTCCGAAGAGAAGCAAAAGCATAAATCCCATGGATTAGATTCCCAAAAAATATTCTCTGAAGAGAAGCAAAAGGAGGAATTGTAATTTGTGCTTTACACTGGAACATATTGCTTCTATTTTTTGTGTTAAAAGTTTCAAAACTTTTTAAAATCCGTGAATTCAAAGTAAAATGAGCAACAAATCTTAACTGTGGTTTAATGCGCATAGCAGTGTCCCACAAACAGTTGTGGATTAAGTGACCAAATTATTATAATAATAATAATCCTTGCATTTGATATAGCACTTTTCACATCTTCTAGATGTTTCAAAGCGCTTCACAGAATATGCTGTAAACTGAATTGACTGTATATTTGTGGGCGAAATTAATTATTATTATTATATGATATAAATTCAAGTTGCTGTTGTTGACCCCACTGCTTTACTCAAAAACCTTTACTGTCAAATGGACTCTGGATGATGGAACTAGTTTCTCTTGACTCACCTGAGGATATGCTTACTTGAACAAACTGTGGTGCCTAATACACAAAGGGTTTTCCCTATGAGGATAAGATGTTCCGTTGAGGTTTGAGTTTGATTTTGTGCAGCTTTTCCACCTATATAACTCAAGACAAGTTCACCTTGAACAGCTTATTGCCTGAGTGTGCAAATTGTTCAGCTGTTTTGCACTGGTTTGTGTGTTTAAACTCCACATAAAGTTTACATTCAATGCAAATTGCATATGAAATCATAGGTTTCAACAAAGAAACCCAAGGTAAGATCCTATGGTCCCAGTTCAGGGATAGTATGATTAGGTGCAGGGTAAAGCTCCCTCTGCCTTCCTTTAACCCCAACTTCAAAAGAGCAATGTTTATGTGAGATTTCCATTTCATACTGCAAACCACCCTTTTCTCTTCGAATGAAATTATGAATGTAATTTAGTGTTCAGTTATGAAAAGTTTCACTCTCCACCTTCTTGAGAACATTGTTAAACAGTGATTATTAAATCCATGATCAGCTCCCATTCCAACTCTGTTTCCCAGTGTAACATTTATTTGCAGTGATCTATCAAATACTCATTGCTGAGCCTCCGATGCACACGTGGCACCCGTACATCCTGGCCTTTTGTGTTCATGAAATAAAAGCATTAAATTGACGGTTAGCAGCCCAGTATCCTGCAACATCTGCTGTAGGTTTCCTGCTCAGTTTTAGTTCTTATACTTGAGAAATGGCAAGTGAGGAAGTCGGGAACCACAGAATATTTCTTCATTAACCGTGTCCTAGTCAATCAACACACAAGCTTTCTTATTTCTGAGCTGTGAATGGGAGGTTAGGACAGGCGTTCCTTGGAATTAAGGAAGTCTGAATGCAGCCAAAGTTTGTGTAGACCCCCTGGTGTGGGGTGGAGGGCTGGAGAGACGGGAGAGGCTTGAGTAGATCACAATGGGAACTTGTTCTGTCACTCCCCAAAACTACCAGGAAATTGGACAAACTATTTTTGTCGCATGATTTAAACCACCCAGTCTGAGCGCTTTAGGAAATGCCCTATATGTCCAGTAGACCTTTATTTCACAAGATCACAAAAGAACTTCATATTAAGAAGTCCTGTAGTCCTGTAGCTCAGTGGTTAGAGCACTCGCTTTGCAAGTGAGAGACCTGAGTTCAATTCCCGGCAGATGGCGAAACCTTGGGCAAGTTTCCTTACTCCACACAGAGCCTAATAATAATCCTCCAAAACAAAAACAATAATAAATTGGTCATTTTCAATTCATGACTGTTTGTGGGACATTGCTGTGCACAATTGGCTGCCGCGTTCGCCCACAAATATACAGTCAATTCACTTTACTGTGTGTTCTGTGAAGCGCGTTGGGACGTCCTCCCGACGTGAAAAGCGCTATATCAAATGCAAGGAATATTATTATTAAGAACGTCCTCGTTGGTCTGTGTGATCTCGCTATTCAAGATACCGCAGGTTCAGGTTGTGTGAAAGGTATGTTTAGGGCAGACCTGAGTGGATACAGTGGACAGTATTCTGGAAAGAATGTTGTCAAATAGACTGAAAGGTTCCATCCTGTCTCATTCGATGAGCCTTCCTGATAATGGCTTAACATTGACCGGCTACTTTCAGCGCGTGATCAATAATCACAATCAAAACCATTTGCCTCAATGTTAATGGGCCCCCCCAGTCAGTGCGAATTCCCCTTCCAATGTGCATTACGTTGATGGAAAAAAAATGTGGTCACTCAATCCATGACTGTTTGTGGGACACTGCTGTCCGCAATTGGCTGCCGTGTTTTGCCCACAAAATGTACAGTCACTACATTTTACAGTATATTCTGGGAAGCGCTTTGAGACGTCTTGAAGACATGCCCTCAACTATCCTTTCTACCCCACATCTGCGCCATGACCCGCTTTGACTTCCCCCACCTCCATAATACCACCCGGCTCCGCCACTGTCTCTCACTGCAGGCTGCCGAAACCCTCATACATTCTTTCATAACATCGAGACTCGACTATGCAAACTCAATGCTTGTCGGCCTTCCCAACTCCTCCCTCCACAGGCTGCAGATCATCCAGAATTCTGCAGCCCGTGTCCTCTCCTGCACCAGGCCCCGCGACCCTATCACCCCCATCCTCGCCCGACTCCACTGGCTTCCCATCACACAGAGGATACAGTTCAAGATCTTGGTCCTCATCTTCAAAGCCCTCTATTGTCTTGCTCCCACCCCCTACGCCTGCGACCTCCTACCATCCTGTTCACTTCCTCCGCTCAGCGGGCTCCGGCCTGATTCACGCCCCCTGCCTCGCTCACCCCACTATTGGCGAGTGGGCCAGCTGCCACTCTGCCCCCATCCCGCAGTCCCTCCGTCTGGTCCCCTCCCTTGCCACCTTGAAGACCCATCTCAAGACCCTCCTGTTCCACTGTGCTTTTGATCATCCTGCTTCCCTCCTGCTCTTCACTCTCCCCAACTCCAACCCCCAGCTCGGGTCCGAAACTGTCTGTCCAGCATCTTGGGACATCTTCCCGACGTGAAAGGCGCTAAACAAATGTAATTGTGTTGTTGTTCTTGTTGATAAGGAGGTGAAATGGATTATTATTATATGGAAGGGGAAAGTTATTTTGAAACTTGTGTTTATGATGGCAGGTTACAATTTCCCGACATTATTTTGGATTTTGGTGTTTTGGATCCGCTGTATTGTTTGAGATATTGTCCTTCGAATTAGATGTTAAACCAAGGTGTTGTTTGACCATTGAAAATAGAAGGAAGTTGGTGTCTTGACTAACAATCTTCCAGATGTAATTGATCATTCACTTCATTTACAAACGGTGGGAAAAAGGGCAGGTAAATAGGAGTGAAAGAATTGTTCTTTAAAAGAGTAAATGCAGATACAAAATGCCTTCTTCTGTGCTGTAAATTTCTATGATTCCGTGGTTAGCTGTGGGACATTGCAGTCCACAAAATTGGCTAAAAATAGTAATCTTTTTGTAATTTCTCTGTAACTCATCAGAAACAAGGAACGAAGAGCCAGCTTGGCTTATATCTCTAGAGTGACTCGTAAATATCTGCTATACAAACAAAAAAAATTGCCTCAACAAAAAGGTTTATCTTTCTTTGACAATGTCAAAAACTCCCTTTCAGTGCATAATCCATATCTAGGAAGGGAGTTCAGCATAGGGTCTCTTTGTTGGGTGTGAGATTCAGAGGTCATTGGGTTAACAAGGAGAAGCAGATGGTGAAGAGCTGGTGAATTCTTTTTGCTTTTTCTCTCTTCCTTCACCCTAACCCCACCCCCACCACTTACCCACCCAACCTAAGTAACCCTGACATAAAATGGTAACTTATTTGAAACAGTTAGAAAATGGTGACAGCTGTTCCTTCCCATATTGAAGCATTTTCATTTTATTTAATGATCTTCCGTGGCTAGTGATTAAGGGTTTTTTTTTCAAAAATAATGCTGTCATATCCAGCGTGGGATTATCGTCCCAAGTTAAATGGTATTTGGGGGAAGTTATTCTTTGTAAAATTGGTCAATTGCTGCAGTACATTCCAGCTACAGGATTAGAATTTGCCATAGAGTGGAGTCCTGTAGCTCAGTGGTTAGAGCACTCGCTTTGCAAGTGAGAGACCTGCGTTCAATTCCAGGCAGAGGGCGAAACCTCGGGCAAGTTTCCTTACTCCACACAGAGCCTAATAATAATCCCTCCAAAAAACCCAAAACAATAATAAATTGGTCATTTTCAATCTACGACTGTTTGTGGGACATTGCTGTGCGCAATTGGCTGCCGCGTTCGCCCACAAATATACAGTCAATTCACTTTACAGTATATTCTGTGAAGCGCTTTGGGACGTCCTCCCGACGTGAAAAACGCTATATCAAATGCAAGGATTATTATTATTATTATTATAGAGGAGTTTGGAAAATGTTAAATGCCCTCTCACAGAAGGCAGAATTGATTGTCTTGTTTTAAAAGGCAGACAGATAGAGATTGTTGGGAAATAAGGGTATTGAGGCATATAATAATCCTTACATTTAATATGGTGCATTTCACGTCAAGAGGGTGTCTCAAAGAGCTTTACTATGAAGTGTAGTGACTATGTATATTCTAAGTGAACACAGAAGCTATTTTGCACATAGCAGTGTCCCACAATTAGCCATGAAGCAAATGGTCATTTTTTATCTGTTGGCCAGGATTCTGATCTCCGCCAGGTGCAGTGTTAAACCCACAAGCTTCTGAGCCAGAAGTGAGAGCTACCAACTGAGCCAGGCTGACACACATCATAGATGGCAGCATGCAAATATAATAATAATAATCCTTCACATTTGATGCAGCGTCTTATCACGTCATCGAGACATCTAAAGTATTTCACAGGATACACTGTAAAGTGGATTGACTGTGTATTTTGTGGGTGAAATGGAGCAGCCGATTGCGCACATCGGTGTCCGACAAACAACCATGGAGTGAGTGACCAATTGTATTTGGGGGATTGTTGGCCAGGACACTAGGAAAATCATCATCTCTTTTCGAATAGTGCCATGGGATCTTTAACATCCACCTGAACAAGCAGACGGGACCTCGGTTTAATATCTCACGTAAAAGACGGATCCAACAGAGACCATCTCAATGGGCCGAATGGAGTAATCTTGTCTCATTTTGATATGTTCTAGGAGCCACGCTCCCCTTTCAGTGGGATCACAGTCATCCCTTAATGCAGCTCCTCTTGACCTTGTGTCAGGGCAACAGTTTTTCTGGTTCCTGGTCCCACTTACTGTCCTTCAGGTTAATGAATCTTTAATGATTTTATTCTGTTGGTGTATTTGCATAAGAGTATTGTATTTACTTGTAATTAATCAAAGGGGGAACTTGAAACCGATACTGTGGTCTGAAACTGAATCCGAATCGATAGTTTGTTCTCTGTGGGCAGCTGGGCGCACTCCTTAACCTCCACTATCTCCTGAACCTAATTACAGTGCAAGTGATTCTTGACACATTGACTGCCTTTCTGTGCAGCAGCCAATTGCGCACAGCAGTGTCCCAGAAAGAGTCATGGAGTGAGTGACCAATTTTATTTGGGGGATTGTTGGCCAAGACACTAGGAGAATCACCTTCTCTTTTCGAATAGTGCCACAGGATCTTTAACGTTCACCTGAACAAGCAGGTCCTGGTGTAGAGACCAGACTGTTGAGATATTCCATTCCATTTGGGTCAGACCACCACCACCACAACAACAACAACAAATTAGATTTGTATACCGCCTTTCACGTCAGGAAGATGTCCCAAGGCGCTGGACAGTCAGGGATTCGGATCAGAGCAGGGATTGCGATCAGGAGGAGGGGAGGGCAGGGGGTTTCAAACAGGAAGAGGGGAGGGCAGGGGTTTGGGATCAGGAGGGAGGAGGGAGGGGAACTTCAGTTATTGGGAGTGACGCCGATCCTGAAATGTGATCAGAAGAAGATTTATTTTTACAGATGCGGGACTCGAAACCAGTGCGTTACAGCGGAAGGGGGGCGCTCCTGTATCCTGCCTGTTTGTTCATGCTTCCTCCTGCATTTCGCCCACAAAATATACAGTCAATTCACTTTACAGAATATTCTGTGAAGTACTTTGATACGTCTTGAAGACCTGATAAGGCCCTATATCAAATGCAAGGATTAATTTTATGGCTCGTTAACTATCTGTTTAGTTTATTGCCTCAATCAGTTGTCTCCAGCTCATTAGTCAGTGATTTTATTTTGAAATGCCACAATCCTCAAAGGGATGGATGTGAACAAGTCGTGTTTGTGGACTCCAGTTATACAATGGCACATTGTCCTTCAGCACTGCATGTCCAGTGGGAATGGAATTTGGCAAAGCTGTGCCAGAGAACTGGATGTAACATTTTATATAAGGCAGCCGTGCTGTAAGGTGCCCCTTTATAAAATGGATTCATTTATATGGTGATTGCCTTAACTGGTTTCCAGTGCACATCAAAATGGATGACTTTCAAGTATCAAGTTACCATTAATAATAATAATAATAATCCTTGCATTTGATATAGCGCTTTTCACGTCAGGAGGACGTCCCAAAGCGCTTCACAGAACACACTGTAAAGTGAATTGACTGTATATTTGTGGGCGAACGCGGCAGCCAATTGCGCACAGCAATGTCCCACAAACAGTCGTAGATTGAAAATGACCAATTTAATTATTGTTTTTGGTTTTTTGGAGGGATTATTATTAGGCTCTGTGTGGAGCCTAATAATATCCAGACATTACACTGACTGTAACCACTGAGCTACAGGACTCCATTGACCTCACTTCCTGGTGGTGACCTGGAAATCAGGCATTTGTTTTAGTGTACAGGTGCACATTGCGCAGGAAGTGAGGTCAACAGTGATTGGATGACCAAGACATTGACCATTTTTGAGATAAACAGATTGTCTTTATGTGTCTTGTATTTGTTTATACACACATATATAAATATATTATAGGGCCTTGAGAGATTGAGCCCAAGATAATTGGATTAAAACGGGCCTTTATCCTATATGTTGTTTGATGAGCACAGTTTAATTCTTAATAATTCAACTGTTTTGGAGATATTTTTGTATTGTACATTTTTCCTTAAGGAACAGTCTGATCAGAAGTGGTGTCTCAGTATGGATTATGATCTCCATTCTGCTGTGCATTGCCATCAGTTTGGTTTAGAATCTGCTGCTAAAGGCTTCAGCTCATTCACAGCATTCAATATGAGCGTTGTCTCAGATACTGAGAAGTGTCTTAAATGATGCGATGGAAATCCTACCTTTTCCCTTGAAATGTTAGCAGCTAATTTTAACAGCAACCTCCTCTTACTGAGGTGCTGCCTTCGAAGGATAATAATCCTTACATTTGATGGTTGAGGCCATGATGCTGGACTCATTTAAGATAATAATAATAATATAACAACCTTACATTGGATGTAGTGCATTATCCAGCCATTGAAATGTCTCAAAGTGCCTCAAACAGTTGACTATAAAGTGTTGTAACTGTGTCTTTGTAGGCTGCCAATTTGTGCAATCAATGTCCCAAAAACAGCCAAGGAATGAATGACCAATTTTATCAGGGGGATTGTTGGCCAGGACACTGGGGAGAATTAATAATAAAAATAATAATCTTTGCATTTGATATAGTGCTTTTCACATCTTCTAGACGTCTCAAAGCGCTTCACAGAATATACTGTAAAGTGAATTGACTGTATATTTGTGGGTGAATCGTGGCAGCCAATTGCACACATTTTATTGTTTTTTTTCTTGAGGGATTATTAACAAGTGTGTGGAGTAAGGAAACTTGCCCAAGGTTTTATCCTGCAGGGAATCAAACCCAGGTTTCTCAAATGCAAGGGTGAACCATGTTATTACTACGTGTCATAGCTGTGTACCACATTGTCTGTATATTTTGTGGGTGAACCCATGTTGTGTACATGGCATGGCTGTGTGTTTGCCTTGCAGAGCCAAAGACAGTATGTATCATTCTCTGACGTACGCCACCATATTAGAAATGCAGGCCATGATGACCTTTGAACCCGAGGATATTATCAACGCTGGCAATGTGATGAAGGACGCCCAGGCCATCTGCCAGAAGTCAGTAAACGGGAAGAAATTAGAATTATTATGTTCACAACAATGCAATTAAACCGAACAAACGATCGTGAACCCAGCAACAGCTAACGAGGGCACAAACACAGGACTGACTCATTTATACCCTCTCCACAGTGCCGGCAGTTAAATGTTGCAATAGAGAGAGCTTTTATAACTCGGAATTTTAAAGATTATATCCTTATTAACTACATAGCATGCAACACAAAATCATCTTCAGTGAGAGGGGGAGGCGGTGGGGGAGGGGGGGGGTGGGAGAGGGTTGGTGAGGGAGAGTGGGAGAGGGGTGTGGGGGAAGGGGAGAGAGGGGGATGGGGGAGAGGGAGAGAGGTGGGTCGGGGAGGGGTATACAGGGGGGAATGGGGGAGAGAGGGGCAAAGGGGGGAGAGATGGGAGGGGGGGAGAGAGGGGTGGAAGGGGGGAGAGGGGGGGAAGGGGATATGATTTCAGTCCAGCTGTGAGTGACGTCTCTATGTGTAACCGAATAGGCTGCAGTTTCACTTGGGCCTGTGTTAAAACCAAATATTGCGCAGAATTTGAGGCAGATTCTTAAATTCATTCTTTGTTTGGAAACCGTTTCCTGGTTTTCTTAAAAAGAAAGCCATATATAGTTTACAAATGTCAGCTAACAAATTAAGACTGAATTTGAAGAAATTTTTGCACAGTTCTATACAATCTTAAATTAAATCGAATATTTGAAACGAAGTCCTGGAGCTTTGGGCTCCTTTGGCTTTCCTGTTGCACACAATAGTTCCATCGCTTGTTCTGCTGAGCACTGGGGTTTCAGCCCATGTTAGCCATGAGAGCATTGCAATGGGGAAGTTGAAAGGGAACTTGTCCAATATATAATAACAAACCAATAATAATAATAATCCTTGCATTTGATATAGCGCTTTTCACGTCGGGAGGACGTCCCAAAGCGCTTTACAGAATAGACTGTAAAGTGAATTGACTGTATATTTGTGGGCGAACGCGGCAGCCAATTGCGCACAGCAATGTCCCACAAACAGTCGTAGATTGAAAATGACCAATTTATTATTGTTTTTTTTTATTTTGGAGGGATTATTATTAGGCGTGTGGAGTAAGGAAACTTGCCCAAGGTTTCGCCCTGCCTGGAATTGAACCCAGGTCTCTCACTTGCAAAGCGAGTGCTCTAACCACTGAGCTACAGGACTCCACAAACCAAGGCATTGGGACACTGGGCAGATCCCAGATGTGCTGTTCAAGCTGAACAATCTCTGGTTACTGCTTTTCTGTGAGCAGTTCTGGTCACTGCACAAGGAGTCCAGTCTGTCCTGACCGAGAGAGAGACCAGTGCTACAGTAACCCCCAGTGTGTTAGAGGGTGAGACATGAGGAAGGACGGATCAACCTCAAACAAGCCATTAGATGCACAGTGTAATGGAGATGTAAGATGTTTGGGGAGAGATAAAGTAGACATAACATAAGTTATAACTACTTTCATATGAACCAAGTTAGTAGAAAACAAGGTCATGGGTGGAGGGGAATGGGGAGGAGAGGGAAGGATTATAGAGGGAATGGAGTTCCTGTGATTTCTGCCAGAGTTAATCACTGATCTAATAGGAAAGTGCAGAATCCAAATAGGTGACACAATGCTAATCTGTGTCCCCTTTGTTCTCCTTCTCCCAGGTTTAGGAAAAGATCGACCGTTGCAGATTCCATCAACAGCCTGGTGAACAGGCACAGCTCTGAGCAGTTCACTGAAGGTCAGCACTAGTAAAATAATAGAAAACAGTTCATCTGTACCTTTGACTAGATCTAATTAATGATATCTAATTCGAGTTTTTCATGCGAATCCCTGTGGCAATCTTCAGTTGCGATGTATTATTTCTGAAGTCTTGTGGGTATTTCAGAGCCTCCACCCCTCCTATACCTTATGCCAATTTGTCTTTCCTTGGTTCAGAAGGAAACAAGCAACCTACTCCAGCGAGAGACATTCTCAGGTGGCCAAGTTTACTTCTGGCATCAGAATAGCCCCACAGTGACACCAGCCTACTCCCTCGTCTCCTTCAATAGAAGAATAAGCAGGTTCCTAGAATTGGTAGAAACAATAGACATTTACGTACAGAAGGAGGCCATTCAACCCATTATGCCTGTTCCGGAAGAGCTACCCAACTAGTCCCACTCCCCCGCTCTTTCCCCACAGCCTTTTTTTCTTTTTAAGTACGCATCCAATTCCCTTTTGAAAGTCATTATTGAATCTGCTTCCACCACCCTTTCACGCAGTGCATTCCAGACTAACAACTCGCTGCGTAATTTTTTTTATCCTCATCTCCCCTCTGGTTCTTTTGGATTCTGTGAAATCTTCCTAGGAGCTTCCTCTAGTCACCAATCCACATCTGACCGCTCCATTTCTGTCTAAATTAGAATTTGCCAGATTGGATCTTGATTAAATTCTGACTTTAACATGAATCTGGAAGACACTTTTTTAATGTAATTTAAAAAAAAACTTTTGTCAAAGTGGTATTTTCTTGTTGAAGTATATTCGTAACAGAAATGTTTCTGCGCGTTCATTCCACACACAGAGGAGATGCACGCTGAAGTCTGCTATGCAGAATGCTTACTACAAAGAGCTGCTCTTACCTTCTTACAGGTGAAGTATTCTGGGGGGATGGGAAGGGGAGAGGGAATGAGTGATTGTTCATCTTAATTCCACCCAATTCTCTGTTTTCTCTGTTTTCATAGCATTTCAGAGCATACTGAATTTGGCAAGTTCTCAAGAACATAAGAATTGCTAATGAAACAAGACCAAGCTCCATTTAGTTCGCCTTCCGTCGCTTGCTCGTCATGTCCCAATCATGCAGTTAGGTTAATTTTGAATCCGGTTTCCCACCGGCTTCAAAGTTAACCTTAGAACCTTAGAAATTTACATCACAGAAGAGGCCATTTGGTGCATCGTGTTGGTGCTGGCTGTTTTTAAAGAGCATTTGCCCACAAAATGCACAGTCACTACACTTTACAGATATACTGCGAAGCGCTTTGAGATGTCTCAACAATGTGAAAAGGCGCTATATCAAATGCAAGGATTATTTTTATTATTTCATTCCTACTTACTTGCCATTTGCCCCTTCCCTTTAGCTCACTTGTTTTTAGATATCGATCTAATTACCTTTTGAAGCAAATATGGATTCTGCCTTAACCACTGCCCTGGTAGGGCTATTCATATCCTAACCATTCTGTGCATGAAATAATCCTCCAAACCTTAACCAATGCCTTAATCAAGTCAATAAATTTATGAAAAGATGTGTGGTATTGCTCAAGTAATAAAAATATAATAATAACAATCCCTGCATTTGATATAGCGCTTTTCACGTATTCTAGACGTCCCAAAGCGCTTCACACAATATACTGTAAAGTGAATTGACTGTATATTTGTGGGCGAACGCGGCAGCCAATTGCGCACAGCAATGTCCCACAAACAGTTGTGGATTGAAATGACAATTTATTATTTTTTGGGGTTTTGGAGGGATTATTATTAGGCTCTGTGTGGAGTAAGGAAACTTGCCCAAGGTTTCGCCCTGACCTACCTGGGATTGACCTCCGGTCTCTCGCTTGCAAAGCGAGTGCTCTAACCACTGAGCTACAGGACTCCACAATGGGACATTCAGAAAGAAATTAGTTTTGTTACAGAACCATCCCTTGAGTCTAATTGGTAATTTAGCTGAATGTCTCCTATTAGTCGATTTAAATTTTGAATTAAAACTGAGATCTTTTCCAAATTATAAATGGCCAGTGTCTGTCCCGTTCCGCTCTGTCCTTTCATTCACTGTTCTCGCTCTCAATTATTGCAACAATCTTCACACTCCTTTCCACCCAAATCACTGCAGTTTCCCTTTCCTACAACAACAACTTGTATTTATATATTGTCCCTCGCACAAGGCCGCCCCTCGCACAGGGTAGTGACCCACCGCACTTTACACTCCTCTATTCCCTTTATACTCATGTCTGCATCAAGTCAGTCAATGTCAGGCTCTCGCTCCCAGGTCAAAGCTGGTTTCAATTCCTTCATTTAACAACGTCTTTGGCAATCCTGTTATCAAATTTCTAATTAGGGGAAAGGACAATCATCTGGCAAGTCAGCGACCACCTAGAGGGAGATCAATGTTCATAGTTTAGCATATCTCAAACCCTATTAACCTCATGTTGTGGCATGTTTCTGAAGAATAGGAGGTTTTTGTATCTGGTGTAAAAACCTGCCAGAGTTGTATTAAAGTGACAGTATACAAAGGCAATGGGTGACACATCTGGTTTGATTTTTCCCAAATCCAGCACTGAGAAAGCTGGCTATTCTGCACTCTTCTCTCCAGTGGCAGGATTTCCCCAGGGAACAGGTGCTAATAAAGGTCTTGCAGCTCTTTTCAAAAACAAAAGGGACTTTCTCCCAGTCTACTGGCCAACAATCCTCCAGGTTAATTGGTCATTTGCCTCATGACTGTTTGTGGGACCTTAAATAACGCAAATGGTTGCTGCATTTGCCCACAAAACAGTCACTGCACTTTGACAGTAATTTCCTGTGACTCACTTTTTTTGATGTACCTGTGAATTGATTGGTATAAGCCACTATGAAAATACCAAATTCGCTCTTCTTTTACATGAGGGAGCAAGGTTTCATAATAACAAAATCCCTTGCAGTGCTTAAGGTTCATTTCAAGTAATGTTTCATTACAGGATGAGAATATGATCAGCTTCATCAAAGGGGGAATCAAAGTGAGGAATAGTTACCAGACGTACAAGTAAGTCAGACTGACTGGGATGGGGATGGAGGTGATAATTTGTTAGGATCTAATTGGGATCGCCTATAAAAGATTCAGTCACTATCTTCAAGGCTAGGCACACATTGGCTGCCACATTCATTTACAAAATGCACAGTTACTACACTTTACAGTAACAATTATCAATAATTAATAATAATCCTTGCATTTGATACAGCGCTTTCACATTGGGAGGACACAGGATTTACTGTGAAGTGGAGTGATGTGTATTTGCAGGCAAACCCGGCAGCCAGTTCCACACAGCAATGTCCCACAAACAGCTATGGAGAGTGAGTGACCAATCTTATTTGAGGGATTGCTGGCCAAGACACTGGGAAGAACTCACTTCTCTTTTCGGAATAGTGACATGGGATTGTTCCCATGCTCTGGTTGATGCCAATTGAATGGTCCCGGAATACCTCTTCCAGAGTGCACCCCCCCTTAGGAACATTCCCATTGACAGCACAAAACCCAGGCATTGATCACAGATATGAGGTGCAAACACATCAACTGGCCAAGCGGCTCAGATAAACTGGACATTCACTTCATGGCCATTTGTTAGACCTTTGCTGTGCACAGATTGGCTGCCGCGTGTTACTACCAAATACAAGAGTTACTACACTTGGCAGCAGCTTCCTGCGGAACACTTCAACATAATTTAGGTTATGTTTAAGGTTTATTACTGTAATAATAATAATATTTTAAGGTTTATTACTGTGTACTTGTGGAGATGCTTCTCTGAAATATAGATTCAGTTTGGCTTTTTTCAGCTGCATTACTGTTGATTCTTATTGTTAGCCAGGTATCTGTAGATAGCCATCTCCGTGTTTAGAGTATCCAAACCAGTTTGAGAGTATGTGTATGTGTATTTGTATGTGGGAATGTGACTGGAAGCGAAAGCTAATTTTTTTGTCTTTTGCTACTGCTACTGCTACTGAAAGGGAACTCCTTCATATTGTACAGTCATCAAACTACATCAGAGGTGAATACCACCGTCATTTCGAAGGCGGTGTTAAGCTTGGAATTGGGGCGTTTAATCTTGTGAGTACTGAGTTTTTTTTAAATTTTTATTTATTCTTTGTTTTTTTTCTTTCTCCCCTCCCCCCATCCCCCAGTGTTCTTCACTTGTGTCTATGCTTTGCCTTTGCCAAGATGCTGAGCTACATCAACAACAGCATCATCAACAAGAACAACAACAACACAAATTACATCACCAAATCAGATAATAATAATAATAATAATAATCCTTGCATTTGATATAGCGCTTTTCACGTCGGGAGGACGTTCACAGAACACACTGTAAAGTGAACTGACTGTATATTTGTGGGCGAACGCGGCAGCCAATTGCGCACAGCAATGTCCCACAAACAGTCGTAGATTGAAAATGACCAATTTATTATTGTTTTTGGTTTTTGGAGGGATTATTATTAGGCTCTGTGTGGAGTTAGGAAACTTGCCCAAGGTTTCGCCCTCTGCCTGGAATTGAACTCAGGTCTCTCACTTGCAAAGTGAGTGCTCTAACCACTGAGCTACAGATCCCCAGAACGACATAGAAACATAGGGCCTCGAGCCTGTTCTTTCATTCTATTCTGTAAGATCATGGTAGATCTGTACCTCAACTCCAATTACCCACCTTTGCCCCATATACCTTGATACCCTGAACTAAGAAACATCTCTCCACCTTAGTCTTGAAAATGTTAATGGATTCAGCATCCAACAGCCTTTTGGGGGAGAGAGAACCAGATTTGCACCTACAGTTTGCGTAAAAAAATGTCTTCTAATTACATAATGCTCTGAATCGTAGAGTCCTGCACACAGTCCTGGTCACTGTGAATATAAGGAGGCTGTGAAGGCCCTAAAGGCAGTGCAGAGGAGAGCAATAAGGCTGATCCCCAGTGTTAGAGGAATGAGCAACAATTAGACAAGCTGGGGCTCTTCTGTCTTGCAACTAGGGCCACCTTGTATAAGGTTTTAAATAGAACTGAGAAAATATCCAGATACATTTTGTGCCTTTGACCTCCCTCAAAGCCTGTTTTCTGGTAATCAATTGGTAAATTGTGGCCTTCATTGGAATTGAAACCTGAACAGATGAAGATAAGGTTATGTCTCGAAACCAAACCGTTTGCCAACAAAACACACAGTTTGGTGTGTATAATGGTTTAAAAGGTACAGGGACTAGATTGGTTTATTTCATAACTCCACTCGGCATGTTCTTTCATTATATCAAATGCAAGGATTATTATTATTATTATTGCTCTACAGCACACAATAACAACAACAGCTTGCATGTTTATAGCGCCCTTCATGTGGGGTGGGGTCCCAGAGCGCATTCATAGAATCATAGAATTATACAGCATAGAAGGAGGCCATTTGGTCCATCATGTCTGTGCCGGCTCTTTGAAAAGATCTTCCAATTCAATCCCACTACCCCAATCTCTCCCCATAGCCCTGATCATCCCCACTTCTTGGCTCTCTCTCTCCTCATAGCAGTGATCACTCCCACTCCCTCCGCTCAGCGGGCTCTGACCTGGTTCACGTCTCCCGCTTCGCTCGCCCCACTATTGGCAGGAGGGCCTTCTGCCACTCTGCCCCCACCTTCTGGAACTCCATCCCACAGTCCTTCCATCTCACCCCCTCACTTGTCTCCTTCAAGACCCATCTCAAGACCCTCCTCTTCGACCGTGCTTTCGATCTCCCTGCTTTTCTCCCCCCTTCCCTCCACCCCCCCGACCCCGACCTCAGCTCGGGTCCATGATTCTGTGTGTCCAGCGCCTTGGGACATCCTCCTGACGTGAAAGGAGCTTTACAGATGTAATTTTGTTGTTGTGCACAATGTGGAAATAATGGGATGTGTGCACACACACACACACACACACTGAGGTACGCTATCATATAGAATTGCTTAGAACATTACAGTATGGAAACAGGCCATTTGGCCCAACCGGTATTTATATTCCGCACAAGCCTCCACCCTCCTAACCCCTCTCTCAGGCTTGCCTCAATTTTCCTCCTAAGCTTTTCAATTCAACCACAGCTTCCAGCAGTATACTATTGAATCAGAATGTGGTTAGTCTACTACCTGAATGCTTATATACCTTGGAGTTGAATAGAGGAAAAATACCTTTTGAACTGTATCTAGACATTTATGAAGGACACAGTGTCACTTATTTTAGTCTGTAATGATGCAGGAGTGAATGCTCAGGATGCTCATCCTTAGCCTGTTGTAATCCAGTGTTTTCAATACAAGAGGTGGGATTCCACACAAGCCTCCTAATTCATTGGCCATTGAGGTTCAGAACCTTAACTGTTTCAAATGGGGATCGATTGATACTTTTCAGATTATGATCTAACATAATTCCACAGATTATGGGATCCTGTGTGGTTTTAACCGTATTTTAATACCCATTATTAATGCATCTCTTGTTGATTTCTGGACCTATCACTGCGTGGACAATAACTGTGAAAGCTTGCTTGGGTATCAATGGATCGCCATTCTCTGATCGATTCTTCTCTTTCTCACTTAGACAATTTCCATGCTACCAACGAGGATCCTGCGACTTTTAGAATTTGTGGGATTTTCTGGTAACAAGGTAACAACTGCCTCTTGTTCAGATGTGTGTTAAAGTCTAGCTGCCATGAGTTATATACAATTGTGAGCAGGAACTGTATAAACTGCTCGTTCCCATTGCACGCTCCTTCTATGGCAGTATTTCCTACACAAGTCAGTCACTTGTTACAATTGTAGAACTTTTTACAATACATGATTTTATTTGATGGGAAGAGGAGGGAGAAGAGGCTTATCGTATCTGCTATGTATCAGTATTATATTATTATTATATAAATATATATTATATATATATACTAGCCGTATCCGTTGCAGATTCGCTTGCAAACAAAGGATCCAATACGGAATGTAGAGGATCCATATTGGAGCCATACTTCCTGCCACTCCCCTTCCTTCCACTACTTTGCCCCCATTTCTCCCCCCTCCCTCTCAACCACAATCACCTGCATGAAGTTCACCACCTGCTGCCTCAACCCCCTCCCCACCCAGCTGCTGGTCACTCAACTCCCCCTCCTCACCACCCTTCTGGCCGACAACTGTCAACTAGTCTCTCTCTGTTCCACTTCCCCTGAAAACCGCTGTCATCACATCCCTCCTCAAAACCCCACCCTGGATCCCTCTAATCTCTAATCACACTACCGTCCCATCTCCAACCTGCCCTTCCTTACCAAAGTCCTGGAACACATTGTTGCAGATCAACTTCGGTCACACCTCTCCCTCCTCGAGCCCCTCCAGTCTGGTTTTCTCCCTGACACAGAGATAATAGCGCTTGTCAAAGTCACAACCGACATTCTCTCTATCTGTGACCAGGGCTCCCTCTACTTCCTCGTCCTCCTGGATCTCTCTGCCGCATTCAACCGCTCCATACTCCTCCATTGCCTCTCCTCCCTCATCTACCTTAGTGGGACACCACTTGCATGGTTTGAGTCCTACTTAACCAACCTCCTCCATTTTATCTAAGCAAATGGTTTCTCCTCCCGCCCCCCGCCCGGTCACTTGCGGGGTACCCCAGGGCTCCATCCTTGGCCTCTTCTCTTCCTTATCTCTATGCTCCTTCTGGGTGATGTCATCTGCAGACACAGGATAAACTTCCACATGTTTACGGATGACACACAAATCTACTTTGCCTCCTCCAGCACCAACTCCAGGTCCCCCCGATGTGCTATCAGCTTGTCTGACATCAGGGCCTGGATGAGTGTAAACTTCCTGCAGCTGAATACTCCTTGGCTCCCATCAATGTCTTCATTCCTGTGGATCTAAATTCCTCAACCTCCCTCAGACTCACTCAACCAGTGCACAATTTAGGCGTCTGGTTTGATCCCCAGCTGTTCTTCCTCCCCTACATTCGATCCCTGACCAGGACCACCTTCTTCCACCTCCACATTGCCCACCTCCATCTGTACTTTACCCCAAATGCAGCCGAAACCCTCGTGCATGTGTTTGTCACCTTCCGCCTGGATTACTTAAACACACTCCTTACCTCTCTCTCAATCTCTCTGTCTCTTTCTCAGTCTCTCTATCACTCTCTCGGTCTCTCTCTCTCAGAGTTTTTGTCTCTCTCTCAGTCTCTCTCTCTGTAATATAGAAGATATGAAATATGAAATCTGCTTCAACCGCTGCTCCCCCAGGTCCTTCCACATCCTAACCACTGTTTATATCAGGAAGAGTTTGTAATTTGCATTATTTTCTCACCAGTCTACTTGTTCCTGCTATTTCTCGTATGAAAATCATCTCTCCTTTCTCAGGCTGAAATTGGTCAAATAGAAATCTCATGATAAATGTTTAGTTTATTGCTTACAAATGGTCAGCTGCTTCTTCATTCAATGAGTGCATGGAATTCAAACTTCAGCCATTTGCCAAAACTCATTGCAGATGGACGTATTAACCATTTTAATTTCTAATTTCTTGTGGTATAATATTCTTGTCCATCGTTTGTGCCACCTGGGGAAATCTTAAGGGCTTATTGTTCAGTAATTATCATGAGAAAGTTGTAAAGGTTTCACAGACTACTACTACCTCATCACATGACTTTCTGGCTTGCGACAATGAAGTCATATCGCTCAGTAACCTTGATCTTTCAGATCGAGTACAGCGTTGATGCTGATAGGATTCACCTGCCTTACCAGCCCCTTCCTTCCAGAAATGCTTGTGGGAAGCAAGACCTTGGCTGATCCAGGGCATTAATGAGGCAAAGTCCTCCTTCTGCCTCAACTCAGATCATCTAACTCAGGCCAATGGGCCAGGACTTGAACCTATGACATTCTGCAGCAACAAACAACAGCACGGACAGGGGATGTGGAACAGGCCGGAGCCTACTGAACCTGTTGATAAGGCGCTATATCAAATGCAAGGATTAATATTATTATTACTGCTCAGATCAGCTAATTTGTCATTGGGCCAAGGTTTGAATCTATGACTTTCTGCACCATGTGGAGCTCCCAAAACTACTTATTTTTAACATTTCACTTTCATGTTTGAATGGAACAGCACTCTCAGTCACAAGCCTGGATTTTTAATGTCTCCTGCATGTTTCTCCTTGTTATTGTGTTGTAGGAATATGGTCTGGTACAGCTGCAGGAAGGAGCATCCACACATAACTTCAGGGCTCTACTATGCACCATGCTACTGCTGTGTTACCACACGTTCATGAGCTTTGTATTAGGTAAGCAAGCAAGAGCCTTAGGGCGGGGTTGGAAGATTGATATCATCACATAGTTGCTAATCTAAGATCAAATGTATTTCTGTATTGCAGCACTTCCCACCTGGAGTGAGATCTGCCCTCACACAGAGGAGGGGAGACACTGGAGTCACTTGAGCCCCTGGTCACTAGGCTCAGGCCAGGCTTGCCCAGCCAGAGAGGCCCTGTCATCTGACCTGCTCGGGGGTCGTGAAGACAGGGTTCAGGTCACATTGTCTTTTGATAATTTGACCCACAACCCCCAGATCCAGCTCCCAGTCCCCACATCTTTATCCCCCCAACTGAATTGAGCACAAAGGTCACAGGATTGTGAACCTGTAACCTTCTGGTTTGTATGGGCCAATGATGGACCAGGTGTTCAGGGAAATGGCCATGAGTTTGATCATGGAGTCTTCCAATATCTGAGAAAAGGAAGTTTAAAGGTCTGACTTGAGTATATATACTTGAAGTAGCTCAGTATAGCTCCCTCGTGAATGAACTGCCTCAGGATTGTAATTATTGTGATTAAATATGTTTCTATCTGGACAAAGGGCAGACTCAGGCCCTTTTGATTGCAGCACAATTCCTGGCCATGGGCAGAAAACTAGGAAACTGAAAATAACAAACATGCTGCGGTGAAAGTTTTTTTGTGTTTTCTCTTCTCGCTCTCTCCCTGATACATGCAATGCATTCCAGATCCCAACAACTCGCTGTGTGAAAACATTTCTCCTCCCTTCCCCTCTGTTTCTTTTAACAACTATTTTAAATGGGTGTCCTCGGGTTACCAACCCAACCGCCAGTGGGAATAGTTTCTCCTTGTTCACCCTATCGATTCCCCTCAAAATTTTGAAAACTTCTATTAAGTCTTCTCTTAACTTTCTCTTCTCCAAGGAGAATAATCCTAGCTTCTCTGCCTCTCCTGATAACTTAAGTCCCTCATTCCTGGTATCATCCTGGTCAATCTCCTTTGCACCCTCTCCAGTGCCTTGACATCCTTCCTAAAATGTGGGGCCCAGAACTGAACCCAGTCTCTCGCTGAGGCCTAACCAGTGTTATATAAAGGTTCATCATAACTTGTGTATTCTATGCCCCTATTTATAAAGCCTAGTATCATGTATGCTTTTTTAGCAGCTTTATCTACCTGTCTAGCTAGCTTCAAAGATTTATTTATATGAACCCCCAGGTCTCTTTGTTCCTTCACCCCTTTAAGATTGTACCATCAGCTTATATTGCCTCTCCTCATTCTTCCCCCAAAATGCATCACTTTGTATTTCTCCACATTAAACTTCATCTGCCACGTGTCTGCCCACGTTACCAGTCTGTCTATGTCCTCTTGCAGTCTGCTACTATCCTTCTCACTGTTTACTACTTTTCCAGCTTAGTATCATCTGCAAACTTGGAAATTGTACTCCCTATACCCAAGCCCAGGTCATTTATATGGATCAAAAACAGCAGTGGTCCCAATACTGAGCTCTGGGGGAAACCACTGCACACTTTCCTCCAGTCTGAAACACAAGCGTTCACCACTCTCTGCTTTCTGTCTCCCAGCCAGTTCTGTATCCGCTGCCACTGTCCTTTTAATACCGGGGGCTTCTATTTTACTTACAAGTCTCTTATGTGGCACTTTATCAAAGGCCTTTTGAAAATCCATATAAACTACACCAACTGCTTTTTTATTTTATTTTATATATGCTTATAAAATACCTTAAGGTTCTCTTTTTGCGCATCCACCCTCTCCAGTACTTCATCAAAAAACTCTTTATCAGGTTTGTTAGACATGATTTGCCTTTTACAAATCCGTGTTGGCTATCCTTTATTAACCCATATTTTTCTAAGTCAAAATTTATTTTGTCCCAGATTATAGTCTCTTGAAATTTCCCCACTACTGACGTTAGGCTAACTGGCCAGTAGTTCCTGGGTTTATCCTTCTGCCCCTTTTTGTACCTTGGAGTAACATTTGCAACTCTCCAGTCCTCTGGCACCACCCTGGTGTCCAAGGAGGATTGAAAGATTGTGGCCAGAGCCTCCATTATTTCCACCCTTACTTCCCTCAGTAGCCTAGGATGCATCCGTCCGGACCGGGTGACTTATCTACCTTGAGCACTGACAACCTTTTTAGTACCTCCTCTCGGTTTATTCTTATCTTATCCAATTTCTCTAACCTCTCCTCCGATACTGTGGCATTGGCTGCATCCTCTTCTTTTGTGAAGACAGATACAAAGTCCTCATTCAGTACATCAGCCATGCCCTCTGCCTCCACAAGAAGATTTCCTATTTGGTCCCTACTTGTCCCCACCCTACCTTTGACTAATCTTTTATTTTTTATATGCTTATAAAATACCATAGGGTTCACTTTTTGTGTTACCCACTATTCTTTTCTCATACAATCTCTTTGCCGCTCTTATTTCCTTTTTCAGTTCTCTGTACATTCTATATTTATTTGATTATCTTCTAAACTCTGGACCTGATATTTATCGTAAGCCTCCTTTTTCTGTTTTATTTTAATCCCAATTTCCTTATTCATCCAGGGAAGTTTGGATGCTCTACCTTTCCCCTTTGTGGGAATGTATTTGTTCTGTCCCCGAACTATCTCCTCCTTGAAGGCTTCCCATTGCTCGTTAGCTGTTTTACCACCAATCTTTCTTTCCAGTCTACTGTGGCTAGGTCCCTTTTTAACTCATTGAAATTAGCCTCTTCCAGTTGAGTATCTTCACCTTTAATTGTCCCTTTCCATATCTACTGTAAACCTAATGATGTTGTGATCACTGTTGTCCAGATGCTCTCCTACTGAAACCTGTTCCACTTCATTCCCCAGAACTAGATCCAACTGCTTCCTTCCTCGTTGGGCTGAAAACATACTGATCCAGAAAGTTCTCCTGCATACATTTCAGGAATCCTTCCCCCTCCTTGCTCTTTACACTGTTATTTTGCCAGTCTATGTTAGGATAATTGAAGTCTTCCATTATCACTACTCTATTGGTTTTACATTTTTCTGAAATCCGCTGCAGATTTGCTCATCTATCTCCTTCCCACTATTTCGTGGTCTATAGTAAATACCTAACAAGAGTAACAGCTCCTTTTCTGCTCCTTAACTCTATCCAAATCGGTTCTGCTTTTGGACCCTCTAATACATCATCCCTTTCTAGACCATAGCCGTATCTTTAATCAATATTGCCACCCCATCCTCCTTTTTTTTCCCTTCTCTATCCCTCCTGAATCCATTGTAGCCAGGAATATTCAGCTCCCATTCCTGCCCTTGTTTGAGCCAGGTCTCTGTTGTTGCCACTACATCATAACCTCATGTGGCAACTTGAGCCGCAGATCACCAATATTATTTGTCACTCTGTGCATTTTCGCACATACACTCCAATACCGACTGAGTCTGCTCTGCATTTCTCCCCCGTCTAATTGCTCCTTTTTCTGCATTACTTCTGATACATTGCTATTCGTCTCTCCCAGGCCTCTATGTAACTTGTTTGTCCTCTCTAATGCTACATCCTGATTCCCTTCCTCAAAATTAGTTTAAACCCTTCCCCACAGCACTAGTTAACTTCCCTGCGAGCACATTGGTCCCAGCCCTGTTCAGGTGTAACCCATCCACCTTGCACAGGTCCCACCTGCCCCAGAACTGGTCCCAATGATCCAGGAACCTGAAGCCCTCCTTTCTACACCATTTCTCCAGCCGTGCTGTGTTTGATCTGCTGTTTTGATACTCACTTGCACGAGGCACTGGGAATAATCCAGAGATCACCACCTTTGAAGTACTACTCTTTAGCTTTTTCCCTATCATCTGATACTCTCCCATTTTTCCCCACGTCATGGATCCCAATATGGACCACGACTTCCCCCTGTAGAACATTTTGCACCCGTTCCATGATGTCTTCAACCCTTGCACCAGGGAGAGAACATACCATGCGAGAGACACGTCTTTAGTTGCAGGAACGCCTGTCTGCTCCTTTCACCATTGTGTCCCCAATGACAATTGCATTGACAATCTTCCCTGTGTCCCCCTGAGCATCCATTTGCTTTTGACTCCCCTCCCTAAAGGTGTCATCACCCTGACCGGTATTCAGTACAGAGAACCGGTTTGTGTGTGCCACACTCTCAGGATTTCTGCACTGCCCGTCCCCTCTTCCTCTCATGCCGGGTGGTCACCCACTCACTCTGCTTCTGAACCCTCTGTGGCTGTGGGATGACCATCTCCTGAAACGTTCGATCCTTGAACTCTTCAGACTCCCGTATGCCATTTAGTCACACCAGCCTCTCCTCGAGCTCAGAAACCCTGAGCTCAAGCTTGAGCAGCCAGAGGCACTTCCTACACACGTGTCTGTCCAGGGCACATAAAGGCTCCTGGAGTTCCCACATGGCACACATTGTGCATGCAGCCGGTCTCAACTGCCCTGCCATATTCCCATATCTGTTTTATATAATTTTAATATAACTTACATATATTTTATAATTATGCACCTCTTTCCCTCTCGGCACTGAATTCCCACTCTCACCAAATTCCTTAACAGAATTCTCACTCTGCTCCATCACGGTCTAGGCTGACGTTCTCATGTGGAAGCTTTCGTTCAGATGAGTTGCTGTCTGCCAGGTGGTCATTAAAGATCCACTTGAAAAAGGAGGGCAGTTTGTCTGCACCGGGCCAATAATACCCTTGATAAAATTGGCACATTGCTTTGCTGCCCTGCTTACCAACAAGTACTACAACAAATCATTAAATTTTTCAATGAATCCTGTGAAGCGCTTTGAGACGTCATGATGTTGTGATAAGGTGCTATACTAAATGCAAGTATAGTTATTATTATGGCTGATAGAATTCACTGTTGTGTAACAGGAACAGGAGAAGGAGATGTTGATGATGCAGAGAGATTACTGCAGCCTTTCTTTGAACGCTACCCAAAGGTCAGTTCACTTCATTCATGAATTACCTCTTTTTGGTTGAAAACGTGTGCAAATTTTTTGTACAAATAACTTTATATTTTTAAAACAAAACATTTTTTTTTCCTGTTGTTGCCGTTACAGGGAGCCATTTTCCTATTTTTCACAGGAAGAATTGAAGAGATCAGAGGCAATATTGATGCAGTGAGTCAGCTGTGAAATGGCTCAAGTAACGGTCAGATTACATGTACTATAGGGAACCTGGGTGTGTTCTCACAGAGTAGTGTGATGAATGCTGCAGTAAATGTTTATTGCAACATTCTTTTTTCTACCTGGCTCTTTTTATATCGCACAGAAATAATTCTACCGCAGTTGGAGGGAAAAAACGTCAGCTTGGATATAAATATAACATTCACTATAATGACAAATATGCCCCAAATACAGTATCAACTCTATTCTGGTTGTTATTTGGGTATTTGTACACTTCTGTGTATGATGCCATATAATAATAATAATATATTTGTGGAGTATTCTGGTTTTACTGATAGTATTGTGATACTGACTTCAAGATCCTCACACGCAAATCCCTTCATGCCCTGGCACCTCCCTACCTCTCCTACCTGCTTACTCTTCACTCCACTACCCGCTGCCTCCGCTCGGCTAGCTATAGCCTCCTGCTTGTCCCTCGTCCCCTCCTCTCCACCATTGGCAGCCGCACTTTCAGCCGCTGTGCCCTGAACTCTGGAACTGTTTCCCTCAATCTCTCCGCCTCATCCCCTCCTTTTTCAGATGACTCCTGAAGACTGACGCTCGGCGTTAGGTTCCACCATAGCGCCTTGGGATGTCCTCCCGGCGTGAAAGGCGCTATACAAATGTAATCTTATTGTTGTTATTGTTGTTAATCTCTTTGAGACGCTGCCCTGTGTGAAGGGCGCTATATAAATACAAGTTGTTGTTATTCTATCCACCCACCGTTTATGAGGAGTTATATTTCTTGCTTCCTCTTGTCCCTCTAGTTTGTCAAATTCCTTAACAAGTTGAGCTATTTTAAAGAGCTATTTTAATGTGTGAGATTAAAGAGCTTCGAGTTTCAAAGTACCTGTCTATGAAAAGTACCTGGGCTAATCCATCGTGTAGAACAGATAAAAGAGAAGAGGTTGTGTTTCCGAGTGACCTACAATTCAAGTCTTTCAACCTTGGTCTATCCTTGTTGACCTCTATTTCAGGCTATTTCACGCTTTGAGGAATGCTGTGAGGCTCAGCAACACTGGAAGCAGTTTCACCACATGTGCTACTGGGAGTTGATGTGGTGCTTTACTTTCAAGCGTCATTGGAAAATGGCATATTTCTACGCAGACTTGTTGAGTAAAGAGAATTCCTGGTCAAAGGTGAGAACCCGGCGGTTTGGTTCCATCTGCTTTCCGAGAGACAGTATTGCTCTGCTGCAGAAACACTATAATAATAATTATTATTGACTATAATAATAATCCTTGCATTTGATACGGTGCCTTTCACATCATGACATCTCAAAGTGTGTGTTTTATCTTCTGTGTGAACATATAATGTAGTTTTAGAATTGTTTCATTTGTAAAAATCAACTCACAGATATGGGGGAAGGTTTCTTACAATTGTTAATGTATTAAAGTGTAAATTGTGCTTCTCGGAGCACTTCACAAAGCCTCCACGAAGCGTAGTGACTGTGTATGTGCAGTCGATTAATCAATCCAGAGATTTGTGACCAGTGAAAGCCCTGGATTGATTATGCTCCTCCATCAACTGGGTGTGGAGGCCAATTGTGAATCCCTGTTGCTGCTATGGGTTTCATTAAGCTAACTCGCAGAAACCCGGGAGCCAAGCTAAGAACCGTATAAGGCTCTGTCCTTGGTCTCTTCCCTTTCAACATTTACATGCTCCCTCTTGGTAACGTCAGGCTCAATTTCCACATGTATGTGGATGACACCCAACTCTATCTCTCTGCCTCCATTCTCGCCTCCAGGACCACTGTTGTCCTGACAGACTGCCTGTCGGACATCAAGTTCTGGATGAGAGTAAACTTCCTCCATTTGAATGTCAACAAGACCGAGGCCCTCCTGCTTGGCTCCTGTCAGCACCTCCATACCTCGGGCGCTGACAGCATCTCCCTCCATGGGTGCACTATACACCTCACGGAGCCAATACGGAACCTCGGCGTCCGGTTCGACTCTCAAGTGTCCTTCATCCCCCATATCAGTGCCATGACCCATTGCACCTTCCCTCACCTCCACAACATTGCCCGGCTCCGCTACTGTCTCACACCGTAGAGGCCACCTAGATCCTCATCCACACATCCATCACATCGAGGCTCGACTATGCAAACTCCATGCTTGTCGGCCTCCCCAACTCCTCCCTCCACAGGCTGCAAATCATCCAGAACTCTTCAGCCTGTGTCCTCTCCCACACCAGGCTCTGTGACCCTATCACCCCCATCCTTTCCCGACTCCATTGGCTTCCCATCACACAGAGGATACAGTTCAAGATCCCACCTTCAAAGCCCTCCATGGTCTTGTTCACCCCAACTTCTGACACCTTCTAACCCCCTACCATCCTGCCCGCTCCCTCCGCTCAGCAGGCTCCAGCCTGCTTCACGTCCCTCACCTCGCTCATCCCACCATTGGTGGCCGGGCTTCAGCATCTCTACCCCCACCTTCTGGAACTCCATCCTGCAGTCCCTCCACCTCACGTCCTCCCTTGCCTCTTTCAAGACCCATCTCAAAGACCCTCCTCTTCGACCGTGCCTTTGGTCATCCTCCTACCCTACCTCACTACCCTCCAATCCTCCTGATCCCAGCCACCAGCTCGGGTGTGGATCACTGACAACCTAAAGCCTTGGGACGTCATCCTGACTTGAAAGGCGCTACACACATGTTATCTGTTGTTGTTCTGATAAATCTGCTCAGAACCTGAAAGCAATCACAATGTCTCAGTTAATGCTCAGGGAGGCCCGAGTTCTAATGCTAAAATAGAATTCAAGCTGCATTAGATACCGCGTTGCCTGGTGACGAGAGCCAGATGAGCTCTGCTGCATTATATCGTGTGTCTGCATCAAGTCCAACTGCCAAGAGCAGGGGAAGAGCTTTTCAAAATTCATTCTGGAAGGCAGTGAAGCAGTCTATAAGGACAACCTTATCTCGATGTGAAAGGCACTATATTAATGAAAATTTATTCTTGCTATAGTCATTCCATGCTTTTCACACTTTTTTTTAATGAAGCATTTCGCCCACAATATACAGTCAATTCACCTTACAATATATTGTGTAAAATGCTTTGTGACGTCTCAACAATGTAATAGGTCCCTATATCACACGCAAGGGTTATTATTATTATTGCTCATAGTTAATGCATCGAACACTTTCCTCTCCTCAGCTTCCAGGTTTTCAACTTGTGTTTTATTCCTGAGTCTTTACGAAATTGGGAACAAAATTAAATCATGATTTGTTCATTTTCCATTGATACAGTCTACGTATGTATACATGAAAGCAGCCTACCTCAGCATGTTTGGAGAAGATGATTACAAGCCCTTTGGGGATGATGAGATTGAACTATTCAGGTAAGATTTACTTGTTTACTAGTAACTATTTGGAGTGCGTTATCAGAGTCTAATGTGAATCCATTTCAAGCCCCAATTGCTACAAATTTTAATCTACATACAGGAGAAACAAATGATTTGGCCTAATTAATTTCACCTTTCCAATGTTTGTAAATAAAGTCAACAGGAACTGATTCCTAATTTTGAGACTGCGAAACTAACAGCGTAAACCCCAGCTGATGTAACATATTTGGAGGAGATTTGTAAAGGATCTACATTGCAGTGTAAATTGTGAATAACCTTCTGGATAGTTGGACAAAAGAGTTTTACGGAAGAATATAGCAAAATGCTTCAAAAGATGCTGAACTTTCCTCCCAAATAATGACTTAAAATATTGGTACCACAAGCACAACATTGGGGATTTGGCATATTATATTCACCAGCAGGTGGCGCCACTTTCCACATAGTTGTTTCTGCAATTACTGTGCCATCTACAGGTGACACAGTGGTAGTGCGAACACCAGCTTTTGTTTAATGTATTCCCATAGCAGAGGGTTAGGGTTTGTGTGTGATCACCTCCATCTCAGTGGCTCCTTGTGGGGCAACAGGAATAATGTGCTTCATCAAAGATGTTAAAAAAAATCTTTGTATAAGGAACTCTAACACAAAAGGTGCTAAATTGAAGCAAAATACAGAAAATTATAGAGATAAAATAATAATATCAAGTGTGTCTTTGTGATAGGAAAGGGAAATACAAATGTGCAGAGAAATGCATTTGAGGGAGTCCAGCATTTGTACACGCTCCAAGATGCTACCCTGGGTAAAGGGAGCTATATAAATGCAAGTTGTTGTTGACCATGCTCATACACAGCAAAGAGATACTTCACGGCAAAGAGAGAGTTAATGGAAAAGTTCATGAAGGTGATTAAAAAATAGGGGAAATAATACTTCTGAAGTATCAATCTTGAAGATTAGAATTGTCTTGAACTGATCTTGAATACTAATGATCATCAATAGTGAACATTTGTGAATAGAAAATACAAAATAGCAAATACACAAATCTGACTACACAAAGTTTCAAAGCCTCAGAATGGGAAAGCGATGGGAATCCCAAGATCATATGTTTGCTTTCATCTTAAGTTTGTAGAATGCTTTAGAGAGTCCAAAGGTTGGTTTAGATAAAGAAGGCCTTTTGTCCAATTTGATCTACTTGATCTAGCTGTGGCTTTAAACTAGTCCAGCGGACATGGCTGATGACAAACACGTTTGTTACCAGATTATTTCGTCAACAGGAAAGTGCCGAGCATGAAGCAGAAAATCGCTGGCAAGTCTCTACCTACAGAAAAATTTGCCATCCGCAAGGCTCGGCGGTACCTTAACCCAAAGCCGATCAAACTGCCAGTTCCTGCTTTGGTAAGTTCTGGTGTAGAAGGTAATAATAATAATAATAATCCTTGCATTTGATATAGCGCTTTTCACGTCGGGAGGACGTCCCAAAGCGCTTCACAGAACACACTGTAAAGTGAATTGACTGTATATTTGTGGGCGAACGCGGCAGCCAATTGCGCACAGCAATGTCCCACAAACAGTCGTAGATTAAAAATTACCAATTTATTATTGTTTTTGGTTTTGGAGGATTATTATTAGGCTCTGTGTGGAGTAAGGAAACTTGCCCAAGGTTTCGCCCTCTGCCTGGAATTGAACTCAGGTCTCTCGCTTGCAAAGCGAGTGCTCTAACCACTGAGCTACAGGACTCCACATTGCAAACATTGCAAACATTGGTAACATTGCAATCGTTTTGGTGTAGGGATAGCCGTCTATCACAGGCTTTACAAAGGCTTGTTATCTTTTAGAATCATTTCTTACTATTAACTTCAAAATGTCTTCAGCTTTTGTGTAAAATACAGTTGTGTCTTGGGATGTCCTCCCAACGTGAAAGGCACTATAGTAATGTAATTTTTCATTGTATTGTGTCTACTTATGATGGGATTCTTTAATGGGGATATTGGAAGTATATCAGGTCCAATATGTCACAGGATTCCAACCTGATCTACTTTCATGGCAGCATTCCTGTGATGTTTGCAACATATTTATCATGAATCCCATTAGAAATCAGCACATTTTAGACCCTAGCACCTTTTTATAAAGCACTATAATGAAATGCAATATGTAATTTATAAATGGGAATGATAACTTTGCACCTGGAACTACTTATTACTAAAAGAGATACCAACAAGTTTTACAGTGTCTCTGTTCATAACTTTACCGATTTGTGTAGCAGTTCAGTTCAATACATTTCTCCTTCAAAGTGTCTATAAATAACTAAAATTCCATTTTCATTCAACCTAAAAGCTAACCTTGCTCAAAACAGTGCTCTTTCCTCTGTTCCTGTTATCTAAATAGACGAATGTGTAACAATACTTTGTTAGGATATCACTGCAGAATGATTGACTTGTTTTATAAAGTGAAGCTGATGTTTACAACAAGTTGTCAGACCAGGTCTTGATACACATAGCGTATGAAGTCCTCTTTGAGTTCAAAATCTTGCAGAATGTTCTTGCCGTTGGCGTACAAACTGGCTTAAGATGCATGATTTAATATCTCTTCAGGAAATGATGTACATTTGGAATGGCTACACAGTGATCGGAAAACATAAGGACTTGACTGAAGGGATGCTTGAGACACTTAATGAGACTGAGAGGGCACTTGATGTTGCACCAGGTAAGATGCAGAAAGAAAAAAGTGGACATTGCTTAGTATTTCTTCTTCTATCTACTGACCTGCTAACTCCAAACAGACCTGTCCGCTCCCTCTGCTCAGCGGGCTCTGGCATGCTTCATGTCCCCCGCCTGGCTTACCACACCATCGGCAGTCCACAAGTCTTTCTGCCCCCACCCTCTGGAACTCCATCACACAGTATGTTCGCCTCGCCCCCTCTCTTGCCTCCTTCAAGGCCCATCTAAAGATCCTTCTCTTTGACTGTGCCTATGGTCACCCTCTTATCCCATCCCTCCTGATCCCAACCCCCAGCTTGAGTCCAAATCCTTGACTGTCCAGTGCCTTGAGACATCCTCCCAACGTGAAAGGTGTTATACAAATGTTATTTGTTGTTGATGTTGATATCGTGCACATCTTCCACAAAGGGAAAAAGGAAAATTAATCAACATGAAATGAAAGTGCATTTCTCCTCCTTTTAGTGACCGAATGCCTGATGGATGATCAGTGTCTTGTGAAGCTGCTGAAAGGTCTTTGTCTGAAGCATTTGAATAAGCACTTTGAAGCAGAGCAATATTTCAACTGGATTTACGCAAAGTAAGTTCAATTTATATGAACTGTACAACACCACTCAAACCTCCAACTCACTTCTTACTCCCTTCAGTGGCCTCTAGTTCCTTCTGCTCCCTCGTCTGTCTAGTTTCTTAAATGCAACCTTGCTTTAGTATAGTATACTGGTAATTTTAAATACATCTCCACTATAATCATTAGGTTTTGGTGAAGGAATTCTTCATTTGTTCAATCTACTTTTCTTCCAAAATGTTGAATCTTTGGTTCTGTATTTTGGGCAAGAAAGCTGGCATTGGTGAAGATTCAGAGAAACGCACATCAATTTAAAGACAATGTTGTGTTCTGTGTTGTGTTGCTTGTTAAAGTTACCCTATTTCTCGTCTCAATTATTTCAGGGAGATGCTGTTTTGAAACTTGGCAAAATAGATTTTTTGTGACAATCCCATCGCAACAGCAGCTACAGAATCATAAACTCATTCTGTGCCCCCTTCACTTCAACCTCGTTATTTTTGTTAAACCTCATCGCCCACAATTTACAGTCACTCCACTTTACGGTATAACCTGTGATGCGCTCCTGTGATCACATCACAATGTGGAGTCCTGTAGTTCAGTGGTTAGAGCACTCGCCTCTCAAATGAGAGACCTGGGTTCGATTCCCGGCAGGGTGAAACCTTGGGCAAGTTTCCTTACTCCACACACCTAATAATAATCCCTCCAAACAAAACAATAGTAAATTTGTCATTTTCAGTCTATGACGGTTTGTGGGACGCTGCTGTGCGCAATTTGTCTGCCGCATTTCGCCCACAAATATACAGTCAATTCACTTTACAGTCTATTCTGTGAAGTACTTTGAAACGTCTAGAAGATGTGAAAAGGTCTTTGTCTGAAGCATTTGAATAAGCACTTTGAAGCAGAGCAATATTTCAACTGGATTTACGCAAAGTAAGTTCAATTTGCTATATCAAATGCAAGGATTATTATTATAAGGCTATTTTCCTAAATGTTTCTCTTTTTCCCTCTTTGAGACCTTTATCCAATTATTTGCATTCTTTAAACCATCTAATCTGTATAATCTGAATTTAATAGGTCCCGACATTTGAAAACAATTTTTATCCTTAGCTCTATCAATACATTGAGTTAATCTTTTAATCTGGTCACATCAGCAGTGTTCACTTCACCTTTTGCCTTGACTTGGTACCTTAAAGGCTGTTTGTGGGTCTTTGCTCTGAGCAAATTGGCTGCTATATTTGCCTTCAAAATAGTCACTGCGTTTTATAGCACGTTTGACATGTCTTCCCAATGTGAAAGTTGTATCAAATGCAAGAATTATCACTATCATTATTTTCCCTTTTTCAGTGAGAAGAAGATCAGATACGACCATTACTTGATTCCAAATGCTCTACTTGAACATGGTCTTCTGTGTATGGAACAAGGAAGAAACGAAGAGGCGATAAAGTCTTTGGAAAAAGCAAAGTAAGAAAATCGAACAGTGATTTGGAAAATACAAGTGAAGATGCTCTCTCCCTGACACGTTCAGTCTTCCAATAATAATTACACTTACACATTGTCACATATCATCAGAGGGCAAGCTTCCAGCTTCAGTTATTCTGCCCATCCTGGTGCCCCTCACCAGCCTCCACCTCCAACCTCCTGTGATGACTGAGCTATTGGTCATCTTCCCCTCCTCAGATCCCAGCCTGAGTGCCCAGCTCCCAATGGGAAAGGCACTATATAAACGTAAATTGTAATGGAACATTTAGACCTATACAATTTAAGGAGATTCACAGTTGTATTGCCAGGCTTTGTGTGTTAATTTTTTTAGGTTCTAACGTATACAGATTATACTCTTCCACATGCACATTAATTTTGTAAAAGGCAGTTTGTAAATGTCACCAAAATCAGACCTTATTGGTTCCTCAGTGTTCTGTAGTGGAACCACTAAGTGTAAAACAGGTGTATCGATCCTGAAAATGTTTCCTCTCATTCAGGGAACTCTTCTGGCACCGGCCTAACCTGCTGGTGCTGCCAGGCTGAGCGCATAGAGTTTACCTAGAAGCCAAGTCTTTATGAAATGTGGAAATTCACCCACAATCAGCCATCACCATTCGATAAGGCCAGATGGTAACAGATGAATTAGTTTTATATGGAATATCTGCTCCCAGCTATTCTACACAGATATTGATGAATATAGACTACAGGATATCTACAGGATTTTGTGAATCCATCTCTTTCCTTCGTTTAGAATTTGGGTGTAATTCACTTTCTCTTGAATTCATTGTAAAATTTATACTAAAACACCCACCTTCATTAATCCCCTTCGGCTCCCACAACCAGACTAGGTGCATTGTCAAGCGCTTTATGTCGTCTTTCCAAAGTAAAAGGCATTATGCAAATGTTAATTGTACTGTATTCCTACAAAACTCCATGATATTTCAATCTGAGTAACTGCTATCGATTTAACCAGCCCTATTCACAAGCAATCAGTTGACCCAGAAAAAACTATTTCATCAGGATGGCTCTTCCACATGTTGATTAATTTGAGTTGTGAAAAAAATTCTTCTGACTTGCGGGCTAATGATTTGTGTAGTTATGCTCTGTTGTATAAAAGTGTCTTGATTCAAAATGTTGCCCTAGAACAAAATAGATTCCGATTGCTCAAACCATTGATTGGGGTGTCAGAAGTGGACTTTAATTTTAACTCCAACCCATATTTTAATCATCCTTACATTTGATAAGTGTCTTATCATGTCACTGGGGCGTCTCAAAGCGCTTCACAGAATATACTGTAAGTGAATTGACTGTGTATTTTGTGGGCGAAACACGGCAGCCAATTGCGCACAGCAGCGTCCCACAAACAGTCGTGGATTGAGTGACCAAATTATATTATTCGCTTTTTCAGGCACAACTACAAGAATTATTCAATGGAGTCGAGGACACATTTTAGAATTCAAGCAGCCCTCCTCAAAGTGAAATTGCACACAGAAAATGGAGAACAGTCCTTACTGTCTACACCATAAGATGCTTTTAAATTATAAGCGGTCAGCAAATCTGCACTGACCCAGACTTGCATCGGAAAATTGTCTGGGGAAAAAGGCACTCTCTTATTGTGTTGATAATCGGCATCGAAAAACATTGGTTATAAACAGAATTGCTGTTTGTAGGGTTTGTCGTGTGTGGACTACTGGATTGACTCAGGAAAAATCAGTAAATTGTTGGTTTGCGATGGCCACATGTTTAGAGAATCATCCAAATTACAGCACCAACAGGAAGAAATTCAGTCCGCGGATCATTCGCAAGCCACTTCATTTGCTGTTGTTCATATGGATGTAAATTTGTTTCCACCTGGTATATAGTTCCATCCTTGAAATGTTTAGTCTTTGGACTGGAAGTAAGTGGACGTTTCCAGTCTATTGAAGTTTAAAAAAAAGTTCAGAGTGGGATGTCATGGAAAACTGATGTATGAAAATAGCTAATACGTTTCAACAATGATTATTTTGCAGCCACTTACAGAAATATTCCTACATTACACATTCCCTTCCCCTCCCTCCAGGTTTTAGAACAGACTTTGGCTGAGGTGGGACAAAATGAAGGACCACTAATATGATGGATGTGACGTTCCCTCTTTTTTGGGGTCAACCAGATTTCTGATCCAAACCTGAAACTTCCACATAAACATGGAAATTTCCCTTTGCCTGGAATGAAGTGAAAGTGCACACGTTTTCCAGAGAAACACACCTCGTTCACCTCATCCCAGAAGAAAAATAGACTCAGGGTGATGAGAGCCAAAGCTTATAGACCTAATTGGGAAACAAAATTAGCTAGTTAAACATTCAAGTTAAAAAAAATCGACTTCATACTGAGCGATTAATAGTTTTCACAGAACAAGTTTTACTATAATTGACTTCTTCTGCCACTGTATGATAAGACTGGATCTTGCATGTTTCCTTACTATTTCAGTCAACCAGAAGTGTCTCCCTTTCTCCATCAATGCTGGAGGTTAAAGCTTTAAATTGTTTGAATAGGAAAATAAATAATAATCCTTGCATTTGATGTAATGCTTTTCATGACTTTGGGACGTCTCAAAGCGCTTCACAGAATATACTGTAAATTGAATTGACTGTATATTTGTGGGCGAAACGTGGCAGCCAATTGCGCACAGCAGCGTCCCACAAGCAGTTGTGGATTGAGTGATCAATTATTGTTTTTTTTCTTGAGGGATTATTATCAGGTGTTTGGAGTAAGGAAAATTGCGCAAGGTTTCGCCCTGCCAGGAATCAAACCCAGGTCCCCGCTTAAGAGGCGAGTGCTCTAACTACTGAGCTACAGGACTCCACTGTATGCTTGTAAATAACTAAACTTTGCCTTTTAAAATGTTATTTATTTTTGTAAATGTCTTGTGTTCATTAAACTGTGCTGTCAGTTCTGGGAAGGGCAGTGCTTTTTCTTTCCATTTGGTTGCCCAGTGTCAGCAGCTGTTGCACGCTGTTAGCCTCCACCACTTGGCAGGTCAGGAGAGGTTGGAATGATGCACAGTGGAACGCCCTCTTCTCTGCCCGGAAAATGTGCTTTTGTCTCAATGTTGAAAGACAGTGAACAGTGTGAATTTTTCCATTTTCCCGTAACAGGCATCTTGTTCCCTGAGTGAGATTGCCAATATTAATTTTGTGCCAAATTAAAGGCAATATTGTGTGATACTCTTCAGGAATAATGTTGAAAAGACAATCAGTAAAACTATCCATAATATGGCATGTGATGATATAAAGAAAACGGAGGTATGTGAGTTTGATACATGCTTCTGTTTTGCTGGATTCAGAACAATATGAAGAAATTAAAACTATCTTTTCCATATTATAATAATAACAATCCTTGCATTTGATATAGCGCTTTTCACGTCGGGAGGACGTCCCAAAGCGCTTCACAGAATACACTGTAAAGTGAATTGACTGTATATTTGTGGGCGAAACATGGCAGCCAATTACACACAGCAGTGTCCTACAGTCCAGGACTGAATGACGCAATTTTTTTAAATTTTTTTTTATTTATTATCCCAGGAAAAGTGACCTGCCAATCGAGTAACAACCGGGTTCCTACTTACTGCTGGTAAACAGGCATGTGGAATAAGGAAACTTGCCTAACGTTTCACCCTGCCCAGGAATCAAACCCAGGTCTCGCTTGCGAGGCGAGTGCTGTAACCATGGAGCTACAGGCCTCCATAATGAAGTCACAGATGGAGATCTGTTTAGAATAACCAATTTTTTTTTTAAAAAGGGGAAAAACAATGTTATGCAAAACAAGGTCCTATCTTTTCCTGATAGTACAGAACAGACTGAACCATTCAACTAACTTGTCTTAGGAAGGTGAGAATTGCTGCTGGAAACAATACTCCTTCAAGGGTTGTTGCTTTTTTGGGGGTTGGCGTGGGGGGGGGGGGGGGGGGAGAGAGAAAGACTTTTGGGTACTTACTGCAATTCTTAATACAGCAATCAAGCATTAGTTTACTCTTAGAAGAATAACCAAAGTTTCAAGTTTTAGAACAGTTCCAATTGCACAAAGGATCTGAGCAAACACTCATTAAGACATTCTAATCTCTCCTCCTCACTCCTCTCCTATCCTTGCCACCCCCAGTCTATTGAAGCGATTACAACTTTTATTTTCCCACAGGGATTAAAATCCACCTCAGGTGGGGTCATATACCAGGCATTGGTTTAATCCATATTAAAGTTTGTGGGGAGGGGGTTGTAGAGGCCGTCAAAATGTAAACAACAGCAATTCTACACAGTATCGTTTATAAACCAGAAATTAACCAAAGAAATTTTACGAAAATGCTAAATTCATCAAAGTGGCTTGCTGTTATGCCCAAATTGAACTTCTGTTAAATCAATCACAATGGTTTACTCGTAAATAAACACAGCATTCAAAATTACATTTTAGAATTGCAGTCTTTTTAATATCTGCCATCCCAATCAAGCCCATAAATAATTATACATGAATCTCAGCTTATTGGTATGTGCAATGCTTTTAATAAATAAAATGATTTGAATAACTAATCCACAATGACACTAAAAGTTGAGCTAACTGAAGCATAATGTATGTTTTTGTTCACTAAAATGCAGTCTTTCGATCCACAGCTGTAAATGGTATATTGTGCAGTATTTTACCAATATTCTTCTGTTGCCGGCACAATAGCACTGTTGAGTTAGACTCTCAAAAACAAAGCGAGGCACACATATCAAGATGTATAAACACACACACAAAAAGAGTAAAACAATTAACCAACAACTCAAGCTACAGTTCAAAATGTTCAGATGAACCTAAACAAAACCTAAAAACCATGTAACTATTTAGACAGCACGTTGATGACTAATAAATAAAACCAAACCAAATGTAATATACAACTGAATAGATAATGCAATAAAAAGTACTACAATGTGCATAGAAATAGTTTATACCATTATAGCCAGGATATTTACTGTATATTTATGCTTTTGAACACTTTGAAAATTCAAGCAAAAATTATCCCACTATTTAAGAATTTATCATGATGCATTTCAAAATATTTTCTATTAATTAGATGAGGAAGGTCTTGTTGACTAAAGCCCATTAAAATGACTGCAGTTATTGCAGCAGTTGGTCAACATCATCTGTTTAATTAAGCTTTATTTCAAAAACAAAATTTACTGTATTTGACAGTTAAAGATAACCTCACATATATTAAAGAGGGACAAAATAGTTTTCACCTTACTGTGAATCTAAAGCCTTCACCCTCTAAGCTTGAGGTACATTTGCTGAAAAGATAACCATCTAAAACTATATTGCATCAAAACTGTTTACAGCAAAATTAATGCTACGATTAGCTAGAACACATTTCTGTTGGTTTTAAGCAAGTACAAACCCAAATTAGTGGAGTTTATTTTGCTCTTATAAAAATTAAATGTTCATTTTTTTAAAATGCTATTGCAGAAATATGTTATGGCAGTATATGGAGGTCAAACAAATCTGACAAGCTTGTTCATTTTGAAGACGTGGGGTGTCACTTGAAGAGTGGGTCCACAGCAGCTGACGTTTGATCCTCTAGCTCCAATACGTTCAGGTCGGGCTGCTTAAAAGGGGATACTTGACAACAACAACTTGCAATTAGATATAGGCTTCACGTAGGGTAGCAGCACGTGGAATAATCCACCCGAGCGAGGTGACATGAATCATCGATGGCATGACCTGCTTCAATAGCTGCACCAAAGCCCACACCCCATTAATTCATCTTAAAATAGAATGAGGGGATGTAAACATTTTACACGAGGGGCAAAGCAGTTTAATTTAAAATTGTCAGATTAGACAATGCAATAAAGTATGTCAAATTCCTCAAGCCTGGAGGGGTCTTCTAAAAGGTTATCAATACAAACTTGTGTTGTAACTTTGAACACAAAGCGCCTAGGAACATACACCTCACTAAACCTCCCCACTGCTGTATCTATTTCACATGCAATATACCAGTTATAAATAAAAATGGAACACTCAAAGCTCGGGCAGTTCTTGATTACTCCCACAATATTCACTCCAAAAGAACTTTTAAAAAAACAATTACAATAAAACAAAAGAATAGGGCGACCCAAGTCTGTGGAATGGATATAAAAGAAAAAGCATTAAAATAATATGGTTCTCTATTGAAAATATTGCACAAATACAGATCTTCCTTTTTCATTAACAAGACTTAATGGCTTCCAACTACAGAGGCAGCTTTTGCAAAATTTATCCCTCAAGTTATAGGGGAAAAAAATCCAAATTTAAATCTGCCATTTGCAAACTCTACCAGACTATTAAAAGCTACAGAGCCTTTAGGCTGTTTTGAACAAACAACAACCCAACCCCCCCATCCAACACTGTTATTTATTTCAGCTTTCATTAGTTTACAAGACCTGCAAATCAGCTGGCAAATAGTGCTCAGGAAATCCAGAATCTTGAATGCAATATGTGAGTGAAGAGTTTTTTAAAAAATGTGATTTATATTCTTTGCTTTTACTAGAAGCACAGCAAGTAATATATGGCTGCGAATTATCCAGATGCCACTCGTAGAGAGTGATACAGAAACCCGCATGATCACAGGTGTAATATTTGAGCACCACTCCAATCAGACTAATAACAAAGATACCATTTCAAAAGACCCAAGGCCATGAATTCCATTTTGAATGGAAAAGAACTGTGCAAAACAAGCATTTTAACTCCTACTTTGTGCCAGTGTCGCAGATTTATTTGTTTTTTAAAAAAGGAAAACTCCAGGTCCAATTATAAAAATTCATTTTTTACATTTCATAACTAGATTTTCATACCTAGTAGCACTTTTAGCGAGATACAATCTTCAACAAAAAACGTTGGCAAACTTTATAAATACAATGTGAATACATAAGTTGTGTTGAATTGCATCACCATGGCACTTCTGTGCAACATTAGTGCGATGAAAATGGACTTGTGGTTCCTCTTCCCTTTTCACCTCCAAAAAAGTTTTAGCTTGTCACCTTCTCCTGAAGACAACACCCTTTAAATCTTCAATTAAATAGCAAAATATTAGATTTCCTGATCAATCTACCCTGTCATGCACTAACAGTAAAAAAAAAGCTTCACCATTCTTTTTCCCTGGAACTGATTGTATTAAATTTCTAGCTCTGCCATGGCTTTAAGATGAGCGCGTACTGGTTTAGTGCAGTCTGACGCAAGTTGGTAAATACTGTGTTGCATATAGGATCACTTTATCTTTATGTGTACAAAGCAACCCACTTACAAAGGTAGTGTTTAACAAATTATTTTTATCTACCCAATATTTTTAATGCAAAATGCCAAAAAATTGCATCTAAATTTATGTATACCCAATGATCCTTTGGAGAACAAAAACTGAGTGTCCCATTTAAACTTAGTTTGAGCAATCGGCACATCAAAAACTTTAATTGAACAATTATATTGTGGATGCTGTTTAGGATGTTCGCCTCAGAATTAACCACAGACTAATTTTCCTTTCAGGAATCAAAGGTTAAGCATCAACTCTAAAATCTTTGCTTAGCACCGACTGATATTGTGCAGATGACCATGGGATTGTCACTTACTGTATTGCAAAGTCTGTCTCCAGGATAGAACACAATATATATATAGTACTAAAATGTATTTGACTGAAGCTAAAAATGATTCTTCGAAAAGATAACTTAACATTTTAATCTTCTGCACAAATTATTAGTTATACTGGCGCCTAGAGTTTTCCTTCAAAACAAAGCCTTGGCCCAAATGTTACTATCCCCAACAACACCGCAGGGCATCATTGTTGAAACACAACATGACAGTAGCAGACAACATATTGCATTGCAGAAACAGTATCCTGGTATTTTATCACTTATGCAGCAGTTTGCAAGTTAGTTAGTCTAATCACAGAATGTGGCAGTAAAATTAAAAGCTACAGTCTTAACTTTAAGCTTAATTTTGGAAGGAACCTAAAAATCTCTATAAGTGTTTTTAAGGCTTCCTCCTGCTTCAAGACAAATATCCACACAAACAGGTGCAGAACTGAGCCACAATAGGCATTAACTCTGTGCTTGTGAAATTCTTTTAAAACGGGCTTTTCAACTAACTCTTGAACTGAGAAAATAGGCCTTCATTGCTCAACGACTTGTTGTCTAATGGGACAAATGACTCCTGCTAAATAATATCTATCATCTGGTAGTATAGGAAAGCAAATATGAACAGCCCAAGTGAAATGACAAGAGGGAGGATACAGTTTCATTTCCGTGCAAGTATGTTTTGCAAATCTTCACTTTGAGGATTGAAAGTTACTCTTTACCACATCATGATCAGAGTCTCTGCACTAGTGAGCTATAAAAGGATGGCCAGTATTTAATGCTTCAAATGCATTATTACCCCATCTTTCTTTCATAACAAGTGGTCAGGGCTTTGTGTATTTGACTTTTTTTAAAAAAAACAGCATTTTAGGTGTTTGTATATAAGTTTTTTACATCTGCAGTCATAGATGAGTTATTGTCAGTGTTGTACTTAGTACATGATCGCATACAATCAAAGTTCTCCAAATCTCTGACTCTTTGGCTCAGTGGTAGAGATCAGGATTTATTTTTTCCCATGGTGCCCAGATATAGAAGCTAAAGCCTTCTCAGTTGGTCTCATATGAAGAAAGCAATGCAGCATCCACTGGCTCCATGCATGAAGGGCACGTGAAGGATCGCATCAGCCAGTCATCTATACAGTCCAGGTGGTAAATGTGCATGCACGGCAGAAATCTAATTGGATCACCATAAACAAAGTCCATCATACATATAACACACCTGAAATGCAAGAGACGCAGGATTTAAGTATGCAAAAACACTTCTACTTGAGAATTCTGAGTTACAATTAGAAAAATAACTTCCAAAGGTAAAGGCTAAATCATTCAACCCCTCATTTTTATGAACACAAATTAATAGTTAAGATTATAGATAATAAAAAACCTACATAATAGGAGAAAAGAAACAAGAGGTAGAATGCTCTTAAAACTGAGTTTTACAATGATACATTTTGTACCTTGGAAAGTTAAAAAGCTACTTATGACATTTGAATTGCAATAATAATGCTAATACTTAATGCAATATTAGGTGCATAGCGAGTTAAATTAATTTAATCCACATAGTGAGTTAACTTAAAAAGCTGAAACTTACTCTCTGATTTTCTTTTCTGATCCATCTCTTCCAGGATCATAGACTCCTTTGGGCAAGTGTTGAATGAGGCCTATTCTTTGCGCTATTCTAATCTGTTCCTCTTCGGTAAGTTGAGTAGCTAGTCGGGTCTGACTTGGAGTAGGGTGGTAAACAGGAACCTGCACCTGTTCCTTGAAAAAAAATAAAAACACAAGAGCAATGTAATTTATGGAATACAGTCAAGTTTTTAAAACAATGTAATAATGAAACTAATGCTTTCACAAAAGGCAACACTGCATAAAGTCTTGGGTAAAAAGAAACACCCACAACATTGTTTATTGACTAAGGTTTGCACACAACATACAGTAGTATTGGTAAACTACAAATTTGTTATGGATATGTTGGGTTTTCAGGTTACAAAGGTACCTTGCAAACACAAAGGCTTTAAACTTATATCCTTTGTGGCGATTAGTTATAATACCCAGAGTCAGTTCTGTACTCAGTTGTCTCAATGAACCAATGAACACAAGTACAGACAGTATGTGCCTACAGTGCATTTCTTGTTTAAATGGAAATTCAAATGCTTGTTGCATACAACCCATTTCACTCTGACACACACTTAAAATTTACTGGTGTGGGGTGACCGGTTGGCTCACACTCGTAACTTGATATGACAGTTTCAATGTGCATTGACGTAAACTATGCTGTGTTTTTCTGGGCTGTGGTGCCAGCTTCACTGCTGCTCTGCAGCCTGCATTTGCTACTCCAATGTCTTACTAGTTGGTGCATAAGTAAAAAAGTGGAGTCCTGTAGCTCAGTGGTTAGAGCACTCGCTTTGCAAGTGAGAGACCTGAGTTCAATCCAGGTCAGGGCGAAACCTTGGGCAAGTTTCCTTATTCCACACAGAGCCTAATAATAATCCCTCCCAAACAAAACAATAATAAATTGGTCATTTTCAACCCACGACTGTTTGTGGGACATTGCTGTGCGCAATTGGCTGCTGCGTTCGCCCACAAATATACAGTCAAATTCACTTTACAGTATATTCTGTGAAGCGCTTTGGGACGTCCTCCCGACGTGAAAAGCACTATATCAAATGCAAGGATTATTATTATTATAAACCCCACTCCCATTTTCATGGCTAGTTACAATAGCAATTTAGAATTCCTAGAACAAGGATAGTAAAGACACTGAATGATTTTGCTTTACAGAAGAGTCTGGAACAAGAAACATTTTCACCCCCTAAGAAGCTATGTCCTAGCTGTAGCAATACACAACCACTAGGCATTAAACCAAACGACATTTGGCTAGTCATCAAATCATTTGATTTTTTTTTCTTGCTTAATCAAATGAAATTCAGTACCAAATCTATAAAATGAAGAGAACACATTCGAATTCAACTGCAAAATGGTGAAGTTGCCATTTACTACTTTGTACAACTGCACCAGTGCTGTGGGATCCATTCAGTGAGAATGTGGGTGACGAGCACAACATTGTAGGCTTCTTGCTAAAGCAGGTGTAATGTAAAGAGAACAAATCTGATTATTATTTATTGAACGATTATTTTTTAAAATTTTAATAAGATATTGAAGCCTGGCTCACCACACAAATGGGCTATTTACTATAATGATAATAATACTTATTAATAATAATACAATACAGCAGTTTGGTATGCAGAGATATGGATTAATTATCTGACAGGATGCAGTTTCTGTGTCATTCTAAAAATGGGCAGAAAAGTAAACTCAGAATTAGTACTGAATATCACTTTCCTGGTTCTATTTTTATTTTAAACCAGATTAAATTTAAATTACTTCTTTCAACTTCCTGAGTTTACTGAAAAGAGAAAAAATGGGAATTTGATTCCTGGTTCTTACCACGTCTTAAATGTCTGAATAAATGTGTCCAAATGTAAATTAATACGTCTCAGTCTAGATGTGCACCATTTACTGTCAAGACACAGCTGCAGGATAAACAGTTAGTAAATTTATGGTCAGGAGCCAACCAGAAATTGTAGACTACACCAGCATTCTTATGAACAAACAGATGGCTCATTGCCTGTTGAGGAAAAAAAACTTCACAAGCAAAGTGGTCAATGTTAACAGCTAGCAGTTGTTAAGATACACAAGTTGCAACTGACATAAAACATATCTACTACAGTTAAGCTGCCAAAATAATTCTGATCACGATTTAAAAACACTGCAAATAAATGTGGCTTTTAAGATCTGATTTGACTGAATTTTATTTACAAAGCTACTACAGTCCCAACAGACATACAATTGAAGCATATCACAGCATAAACTTCTATCAGGTCACAATTCATCAATATATTGGTCTGCATTTTTTCAGCACACATCATTGTTAATCAACCAAACAGGCTGTCTTGGCCGATAGCTTAAAGCTATCGTTGGAATTCTTACACTTACATTTTGCCTGTGTAATAGGAAACTTACTTTAGTACTCAATAGTTGGGATGTTATAAAGATTCATATACCACAGATTTATATACAGATTGTTTTCAGTCATTTCTTCAAGTGACAGAATTCAGATTACATGATATGATTTTGATTTTCATATAAGAAAATGTCAGGGTCCATGTTATCAATTAAACCCTATTATCAAGGCACAGTATAACAGGACTTCAGGAAGAACTTCTTTACACAGAGGATGGCAAGAATAATAAATCATAAATAATCCTTGTATTTGTTATAGTGCCTCAAAGCACTATATGACTGTAAAGTTGAGTGACTGTGTATTTTGTGGACGAATGTGGAACTAATGGCCAGAAGTTAAAATAGAAGCAGAAAGCATCAATGTATTTAAAAGAAAGCTTGATGTATATAAGAGGAAAATGGACATTGAGGTGCATGGCAAAGCCAATTAGGATGGATGGATGCTCATGAAGAGCTAAACACTAGCACAAACTTGCTGGGCCGAATGGCCCATTCTGGTACTGTATGGTGTGCAATTTCAATAAGTGTTTTACATGAAAGGTGCTATATAAGCATAAGCTGATGTATGTATTCAATTCAAATTAATTTCAACAAGGCATTTCAAAACAGTTTAGCTTCAACCTTACATACAATTTAACTTGCAATTAGGATTTTCTTTAGGGTACATTCAAAACTAACATTTGACACAACAAAGTCTCTTTGCTCAGACTCAGGACACCATCCACAAGTTTGGCGGATTTCCAAATATTCCTGTTCGGTTGTTACTAATTTAGACACATTGGATCATTTGTACTTTTTTAAAAATTTTTGCTGAGTTGTATTTAAAATGTTTTCAAAAATAATTTTTAAAGGAAAAGTGGATTAGGTAAAATCACAACAAATATCCAAATGGTTGCTATTTGTATATGCTAGAAAGTGCCATTTAAGTACTTGTAACATTGTTTTGACAATTTTATTTTGAATTATAGTGACTATGCATATTAAAAAAACTATGAAACAAGGACTAGAAACCACTTAATTTTTTTGGTTATCCAGGTGTCTGACATCACCATGCTTAACAGTATTCAAAATTCCATGCATATCATTCACGCTTGGAAACAGAGTGCCATAACGTAGTGGTTAGTGCGCTCGCCTCGCAAGCGAGAGGACCCGGGTTCAATTCCCGGGTGGAAGTGCTTTGAGACATCTCAACAACGTGATAAGGAGCTATATCACATGCAAGGATTATATTTGCTATGAATTCCAGTGTCAGGAATGGAATGTGAACTCTCTCCCAGGAAGGAAGCACCCTATGAGAGTATTAGGCAAAAGCAAAGGCTGAGGAACCCAAACTGTTGGGATATTGCTGCAGATTACCCACAGACTTTGCCATTAAAAGCGCTATCTGGCAAGCTTCCCCTGTCCAGCTTGGACAAATTAAGGCTTTGGCTTGCAGGCTTATAAGAGGAGCTGAGTGGAAGAATCCCTTCCCCAGCAACTGATCTGCCCCACCAAGTTCTGCCAAGTAGTAGGCAGGTTGCTCTGTCATCGGCAGCATCCTGGATAACTGGAGACTGACATGGCTCAGGAACCAGAATTCTGAGATTTGTCACCAAGACTTGATCCTGACATTCATTTGCCAACCATTTCACCTTGAAGCCAGATTACTTCCAACTCGACGCTGCTTACCACCTCACTCCCTCACCTGAAGGATTAACAGAAGCGTGGACCACTTAAATAGAAGCATGAAAAGAGCTTGGCAAACTTTCCCTCTGCCTTCCATTTATTGAGGGAACAGAGCCATAAGAGTCCTGATTATAATCTCTGTCATGGTGTCATCATGTTCAATTGGCAATAAGTATAGGTTATCAAAATTTGCAAACAACAAAAAGGGTTGCCTAACATTTTCACAACTGTCTGAGATTCCTGTTCTAGTATAAACCTTTTCCAATTCTAAATCTGCATCCTATTATTTTCAATAAGACACTCTCCATAGATGCATCAAAGAGAAATAAAGATGATTAAGGAAACAAACTGTATAAGGGAAATAAAAAAAAACAAAAAAGTATATTCAGAAATAAAAAAATTGTTGTAAGTTTTACAGCACCTTCACCACAGAAGAAAAAGTAGTTTTGGGGTTTAATAAAATCTATTCTGCTTTATAAAGGGTTAAAGGGTTCTTCTCTGCTTAATTTTTGTAAATTAGACATTCTAGAAATAAAGTGCATGCTTACAAGACCATTTTTAAAAAAAGGAATTGCAGACACAAGAGTATACAAGGTTATTATTATACAAATGCAGTTACGTAAGGTTTGGTAATTAATGGAGGCAAACATGACTGATAATCTACACCATAAACAATAAGACCAATGGCCAAGTACTTAGTGGTCAATTTGAATAAAGTTAGAATATTTGCCACGGCTTCCTTCTTTTTTAAAAAAAAAGTATTGTCCTATCTTCCCCATATTTTAACGCATTGATGAAACCAGACCCAACATTGTAAATTTGAGGTGTTTGGTCTACAAGTTGTGTCCGGGGCTGGGGGGAGCTCTTCACCTTGTGCTACAATGTTTTTCAGACTTTTTGCTGCCATTGAGTTTTTACTGTACTTGATCATTTGCCTTCAGGGTTTTTAGCACTTGGTAACCCAACGTTTTGCTGCTGTTGGTGTCAGTCGAAGCCCAGGTGAATACTGCCCAAACTTCAAAATGCTCTTTTGCTTTCCCTGCAAATGTCAATCTCCCAGCAACATGACAGCCTCTGACTGGACACAGAGCCAATCGGGCTAACCATCATGGGGCAGTACAACAGTTGGGAAATAAAAACATTTCCTGTTTGCTGGTTATTGAAGGAATAGCCAGAAATGGTTTGAAGATAGGACAATACTGAAAGAATTGTTTAGCTGGACCCTGAGGTCTGTAGTTTTAAATAAGTGAGCAAATGTAACAGGGAAATTTAGCAGCTTGAACTACAGAGTATTTTCTTATTTCAATTGACAAACATGGCTAACTTCAGAAGCAGAACCTGCAGAAAACCCAGTGAGTATAACCATATTGTGCAATTGCTAATTGAAATCTTCAAATAGGATCTGACTTTTATTTTCAAGGAGAGATTGTAATTGTGTTTAACAAAGATTATTATATTATTTGGAAAGAAACACAAACCTGAACATGAATTGATATCGATAACCACAGAGGCACAGAAGGTCGTGAAAAACCTTCCAGACAAAAGGTCTGAGTATCTTTCCACTAAATTAAAACTTTTAAAACAAACTCCCCCCCAACCCCCCTCCCCCCCAACCCCTCTCCCCTACAACCCCCACCCACAAGGCCTCCCCGCACTGACCTGGTATGGTGGGGGCGGCTCCTGCTCGGTGTCACTCGCTCGATCTGAAGATTCGTGAAGCAGCGAAATATCATCCGATGTCGGAGATTTTAAACAGTTTCCCATCGGCCCCGAAATCAATGGCGGCCACTGGGCCCGAGCATCACTGCGGGGACTGGGGGTCAGAGGGGGCGTACAGGGGGTACGGGCGGGTACGGGGGCGCGGGGGGTACGGGGGCGCGGGGGGGCGCGGGGGGGGTACGGGGGCGCGGGGGGGTACAGGGGCGCGGGGGGGTACGGGGGCGCGGGGGGGTACGGGGGCGCGGGGGGGTACGGGGGCGCGGGGGGGGCGCGGGGGGGTACAGGGGCGCGGGGGGTACGGGGGCGCGGGGGGGGTACGGGGAGGGGTACGGGGGCGCGGGGGGGGCGCGGGGGGGTACGGGGGCGCGGGGGGGGCGCGGGGGTCACAGCAAGAGCGGAAAATAAACAAAGGGACGTGAAGAAATGCACCAACGTCCGTCACTGTCTGTGACCAGTGCCGCGCTCTCTCCTCTCTATTCCCTCCTCTCTCTCTCCTCTCTGTTCTCTCTGTTCTCTCCTTCTCCCCCTCCTCCCTATTGTCCTCTCTGGTTGTTACTAATCTTCTCGGCGGCGGTGACTGCGCTTCGGTGTAAAATAAAATGGCCTCAAGGGGCGGGGGGGGCGGGGCCGCTCTGGGCGGCGCTGAGATTCTCACTGACCCGCCCTCGCCCCGCCCCTCGCCCCGCCCCATGACCCGCCCCTCGCCCGCCCATGACCCGCCCCATGACCCGCCCCTCGCCCCGCCCCATGACCCGCCCCATGACCCGCCCATGACCCGCCCCTCGCCCCGCCCCATGACCCGCCCCTCGCCCCGCCCCATGACCCGCCCCATGACCCGCCCCGCCCCCTCGGGCTCTAAAAAAATTCTTCTCCTCAAAGAGGATTTGTAACAGGGCCTGAGCCTGAGGAGGGGCTGTGTGTGTGGTGGGGGAGGGGCTGTGTGATGGGGGAGGGGCTGTGTGTGTGGTGGGGGAGGGGCTGTGTGATGGGGGAGGGGCTGTGTGTGGTGGGGGAGGGGCTGTGTGATGGGGGAGGGGCTGTGTGTGGTGGGGGAGGGGCTGTGTGATGGGGGAGGGGCTGTGTGTGGTGGGGGAGGGGCTGTGTGATGGGGGAGGGCTGTGTGTGGTGGGGGAGGGGCTGTGTGATGGGGGAGGGGCTATCTGTCTGTGGTGAGTGACCAGCAGACAACTTGATGTCACCCAAGTAACAACAACAACTTGCATTTACACAGAGCTCCTCACGCTGGGGAGCCCCGGGGGTCTGAACCCGAGCCGGGGGTGGGTGGGGCAACGATCAAAAAGGATGGTGTTTAGGTGGGAATTGAAAATCGGGAAGGAGGGGACAAGGCAGAGGGATTGGAGGAGAGAGTTCTGGAGTTTCAGGGCGAAGTGGCTGAAGGCATTGGCATTCATGAGGGTGTGGGGTGAGGGATGAACAGGAGGCAGGAGCCGGCTGAGCAGAGGTGGGGGTAGGGGTAGGGGTGGGGGGGTTAGCAGGTCGAAGGGGTAGATTTGAAAACGAGCGAGTGGATCGTGAAGTCGATCCATTTAGTAATTGGAAGGTAGTGCAGCCTGACAAGGACTGGAGTGATGGGGGTCTGGAGTTTTGTGCAGGTTAATATCCGGGCGATGGAGTTCTGAACTAGTTGTATTTTATGTACGCGGAACCGGGGAGACCAGCGCGGAGGGCGTTTGAAAAATCCAGTGAGGAAGTGACAAAGGCTTCCCGGTTTTTGGCTGCTGTAGATGTGAGGTACAGACAGGTGAGCAATGTGAACAAGTAATAATAATAATACTTATATTTGATATAATAATAATCCTGGCATTTGATAACACTTAAATCATATCTTCGAGACTTCTGAAAGAGCTTCATAGAATACACTGTGATGTGTAGTGACTGTGTATTTTGTGGGCGAAACGGAGCAGCCAATTTATTTTATTTATTTTTAAAAAACAATGCACCATAGTCCTCCTCCACACTGGGGATAAAGGTTGGTTGAGCCCGAAATAAACAACAACAACAACAACATTCCATTTATAGAGCGCCTTTCTCGTCGGGAGGACGTCCCAAAGCGCTGTACAGTTGGGTCAGGACCCGAGCATTGGGGGGAAATGGTCAGGGTGAGGGGAGGGAAGGGAGTGAGCGAGGAGGGGGTAGAGAGTCGAGAGGGGAGCTGAAGGCACAGTCAAAGAGAAAGGTCTTGAGACCGGCCTTAAGGAGGAAAGGGAGGAAGTGGCGAAGGCACTGGGGGATGGAGTTCCAGAGCCTCGGGGCTGAGAGGCTGAAGGCCCGGCCACCGATGGTAGGGCGGTTGGGGCGGGGGATGTGGAGCAGACCGGAGCCAGAGGAACAGAGGGTACGGGCAGGTACGTAGGGGGATAGTAGGTCGGAGAGGTAGGAGGGAGCAAGGCCGTGAATGGTCTTGTAGGTGAGGATAAGGATCTTGAATTTGAAAGGGTTCTTTGTGGTTAATCACTCAGCCCATGGTGCCTGCAAAGTCCTGTAGCTCAGTGGTTAGAGCGCTCGCCTTGCAAGCGAGACCCCTGGGTTCAATTCCAGGCAGGTTGAAACCTTGGGCAAGTTTCCTTACTCCACATACCTAATAATAATCCCTCCAAACAAAACAATAATAAATTGGTCATTTTCAATCCACAACTGTTTGTGGGACACTGCTGTGTGCAATTGGCTGCCACGTTTCGCCCACAAATATACAGTCAATTCACTTTACAGTCTATTTTGTGAATCGCTTTGAGACGTCTCGAAGACGTGAAAAGCGCTATATCAAATGCAAGGATTATTATTATTATTAAAGGGTTGGCCGAGCCAAATAATATACAACAACAGTCATATTAGGACCCCTGCTCTTTTTAATATATATTAATTACCTGGACGGGTTTAGAGAGCATAACAGTGAGGAGGATAGTAGCAGACTGTAGGAGGACATAGACAGGCTTGTGAAATGGGCAAACACATGGCAGATGGAATTTAATGCAGAGAAGTATGAAGTGATGCATTTTGTTAGGAGGTGTGAGGAGAGGCAATATATAAGATAAATGCTACATCTTTAAAGGGAGTGGGGCAGGAACAGAGAGACCTGGGCACAATGGGGTACGAATGGGGGAGTGGGACGTCCTCCCGACGTGAAAGGCGCTCAATAAATGGAATCTTGTTGTTGTTGTTGTTGGAACCAGTTGGTAGCTCGTTTGAAGAGCCAGCACAAGCACGGTGGGCTGCATTGCCTCCTTCTGTGATGTAAAATTCTATGATTCTATGAGTCATGGAGCCTGCTGAGTCAATAAAAGGGCTGTACTGTGCATTAACACTAAACTATGAAAATAACAACAACAACAACTTGGATTTATATAGTGCCCTCCACGCCCGGATGGCGTCTCAGAGTGCTATACAGTAACGGTTCCCAGGACCGGGGTGGGGGGGACGGTGACCAAAGACGCGGTCGAAAAGAAAGGTCTTCAGCAGAGATCTGAAAATGGGAAGGGAGGGAACGAGACGAAGGGAGTGAGGAAGGCAGTTCCAGAGCTTCGGGGCATAGTGGCTGAAGGCACGGCCGCTGAGGGTGGAGCGGAGGACTCGGGGGACGAGGAGGAGGCCAGACCCGGAGGAACGAAGGCAACGGGTACTGTTTTGAGGAGAGAGGAGGTCAGAGAGGTAGGGGAGTGCAGAGGAGTGCAGCGACTTGAATACAAGGCTGAGGATCTTGAAATCGATCCTCTCTGGGATAGGCAGCCAGTGCAGTCTGGCCAGGACTGGGGGGATCGGGGAGAGGGGTTTCGTGTGGGTGAGAATGCGGGCGGCAGAGTTTTGAATTATTTAGATTTTATGAATGGTAGTGGATGGGAGACCGGCGAGAGGGAGTAGTCCAGCCAAGAGGTGACAAAGGCATGGACCAGAGTTCAGCGGCTTTTGGGGAGAGGTATTGGTGGAGACCGGCGATGCGTCGGAGGTGGAAGAAAGCAGTGCAGGTGAGGGACCGGATGTGGGGGAGGACGGATAATTGGGGGTCGAACCTGATGCCAAGGTTGCATACGGGTTTGGAGAGTTTTAGGAGGAGGTCGGGTAGGTGGAGGAGGTGAGAGCCATGAGATTTTAGATGTTGACAAGAGCCAAAGCGTATGGCTTCCGTCTTGTCAACCTTCAGCTGAAGGAAATTTGTGCTCATCCAGCCCCTGAGATCTGACAGGCAGCTGACAGAACATCAGGGGACTGGGGGTCACAAAGAGAGGTGGAAAAATAGAGTTGGGTGTCGTCTGCATACATGTGAAAGTGTACCCCATGTCTGCGGATGACATCCCCAAGAGGGAGCATGTAGATCAGAAAGAGAAGGGGGCCAAAGATGGATCCTTGGGGTACCCCACATGTAACCGGGTGAGAGCGGGAGGAGAAGCCGTTGTGCAGATGTACTGCTGGCGGTTTGTGAGGTAGGAATCAAACCAGGTGAGTGCGGTCCCACTGAGTTGGATGAGGGAGGAAAGGCGGTGGAGGAGGATGGCGTGATCGACTGTGTCGAACGTGGCGGAGAGGTCCAGGAGGACAAGGAGGCAGAGGGAGCCCTGGTCACAGATAGAGAGGATGTCGTTTGTGACTTTCACAAGTGCAGTCTCTGTACTGTAGGTGGAAACTGGACTGGAGGGGTTCGAAGAGGGAGTGGGGGGAGATGTGCGCGAAGTTGGTTGCAACAATGCGTTTTAGAACTTTTGCGAGGAAGGGCAGGTTAGAAATGGGGCGGTAATGGCTGGGGTTTGAGAGATCTAGGGAAGATTTTTTTAGGAGGGGGGTGATGACAGCAGTTTTGAGGGAGGCAGGGACTGATCCAGAAGAGAGGAACTGGTTGATGACGTCAGCCAGTAGTGGGCAGAGGAGGGGGAGCTGGGTGACCAGTAAGTTGGTGGGAAGGAGATCGAGGCAACAGGTGGTGGGTTTCATGGAGGTGACGGTGGGTGAGAGGGAGTAGGGAGAGATGGGGAGGAAGGAATATAGAATAGGGGTGGTAGTAGGAGCAGATGCTGAGGAAGGTGAGGGGGACAGAAAGTGCGTGGTGGTGGGTGACAAGGGGCAGGTGGATGAGGCTGCCTGGCGGATGTTAAGTATTTTAGATGAAAAGAATTCCATGACCTCCTCGTACTTGGCATTTGATACGAAGATTGAGGAGGCCTGAGGGGGGGCACGGAGGAGAATTTTAGGGTTGTGTTTAGCCTCCAAGATGATGTTGGAGTAGAGTGTACCATTGAGCATGACCTACTTTACTTTACTTTACCACACGTTAAGTGACGCACGCATTACTCTGTCTAAATATTCTTGGAGTTAATTAAGGAAGTAGGATGCAGGTTCATACAGGACAATAAAACAGTAATTAATCACAAAAAGCAACTGTTTCTCTTTCACACAACCACTTGGGAGCATTCAGTCCCTTATTTTATTCCAGAAATGACAGCAAGACAGTAACATAAATGTGCGCAACTGCATTAACTACATTCTCAGAAACAGAATGTTTTCACACAAATTCATATTGCAGCATTTAGCCATTTAGGAAAGTAAGAGCGAAAGTTATTTAGTATTACACAGAATGATACAACGTGTTAAATATACCATTCGGCTCATTTATTCAATATAATCCACTGAGCCTTCAGCTCTCCATACTCCTCGATTACCACTTGCCTTGTGTAATATGTGTATTAATATACTTTAGATACTTTATTCTCTCACCTCAAGTATGAATTCATTCCGAATTAAGAATAAATACAAAATCTTGATATCTGTAGCTGCTAGTAGTTTGTGCAACAGTTCAAAAGGAGATGGGAATGCTAACACATTGAATATCCCTTCAGTTGTTGTCAGTGTTGTCATTGAATTGTATCAAAGCTAGCTGCAAGTTGGACAAGGTTTTGCTTTTAGGTGAGAAGAGACACAGTATTTGAAACTATCACATAGTAGATATGAGGTATATCATATGTTCACTGTTAAGATTTGGAAATGTTCCATTATGTATTTATAATGGGATTTCCCACTATTGATATGTAATAACCCATTAATAATGGACTTTACATGAACACTAAACCATGAAAATCTACCAATAATAATGTTAATGATGTTACTAGTTTTAACGATTGGCACATGACTCTGTTAATGCAAAAGCACTTTGTGGCATCTTCTAGAACAATTATAGTGTATCCTGTGGGAATAGAAACAGATTGTGCTACTAACTACTCAGTAACTTGCCCAGAGTAGCCAGAGGAAAGCTGATGTGTGTATAAAACATGTGACTCAATATAATATTGTGTACAAATCAGATAGGTCAGTGTTTTGCGTTGAGGATAGACAACAACAACAACAACAACAAAATGACATTTATAGAGCGCCTTTCACGTCGGGAGGACATCCCAAAGCGCTGAACAATCAGGTATCGGGGTCCAAGCGTGGGGGAGGGGTCGTGTAGGGGTGAGGGAAGGCGGAGAGGTGGGAGGGTGACCAAAGGCATGGTCGAAGAGAATGGTCCTGAGACCGGCCTTGAAGGAGGCAAGACGAAGGGACTGTGGGATGGAATTCCAGAGTGTGCAGGCAGAGAGGCTGAAAGCCCGGCCACCGATGGTTGGGTAGGAGACATGGAGCAGGCCGGAGCCCGATGAACGGAGGAAGCTGGCAGGTTGGTAGGGAGTCAGCAGGTCAGAGAGGTAGGAGGGGGCAAGGCCATGGATGGCCTTAAAGGTGAGGACAAGGATCTTGAACTCGATCCTCTGGGGAGCCAGTGGAGTCGAGCGAGGGTGGGAGTGATGGGGTCACGGAACCTGGTGTACGAGAGTACATGAGCTGCAGAGTTTTGGATGATCTGCGGCTTGTGAAGGGAAGAGTTGGGAAGGCCGATGAGGACTTCCCGTAATCAAGCCTTGAGGTGACGAATGCGTGCGTGAGGGTTTGGGCAGCCTGAGGGGTGAGGCAGTGGTAGAGGCTGGCAATATTGCAGAGGTGGTGGTAGATAGTGCCGCTCATGGCGCAGATATGAGGGAGAAAGGACGGTTCAGGATACCCAGGTTCCTGACTGACTCAGTGAGGTTGAGTGTGCAGCCGTGGAGGCTGATGCTGCCAGCGCCTGAGGTGCGGAGGAGCTGACGCGAGCCAATCAGGAGGGACTCGTTCTTGCTGACGTTGAGTTGGAGAAAGTTGGCCCTCATCTAGGACATGATGTCGGACAGGCAGTCGGTCAGGATGCCAGTAGTCCTGAAGTTCAGGGTGGAGGCAGAGAGGTGTCATCTGCCTATATGTGGAAATTTACCTCATGTCTGCTGATGATGTCACCAAGGGAGAGCATGTAGAGGGTGAAGAGGAGGGGACCGAGGACAGAGCCCTGAGGAACATCCCACGAGACAGTGCGGGGGGTAAAGGAGAAGCCATTTGCCGCGACGAAGTGGAGGCGGTGTGAAAGGTAGGAGCGAAGCTGGGAGGCAACGGCTCTCTCAAGGACCGTGGATAGGAAAGAGAGATTTGAGATGGGCCGATAGCTAGATAGCTGTGACGGGTTGAGGGAAAGTTTCTTCAAGGTGGGGGTGATAGTGGCTGTTTTGAGGGGGGAAGGAACAGTGCCAGATGACAGGGAGACGTTAATAATGTCGATGAGTAGTGGGGCAAGGAGGTGGAGCTGGGATTTAAGGAGAAGGATAGGAATGGGGTCGAGGGAACAGGTGGTGGACTTCATGGAGGTTACAATGTTAACAACGACCTGAGAAATGAACCCACAGCCAACCAGACCAAATAATAATAAATAATAATCCTTGCATTTGATATAGCGCTTTTCACGTCGGGAGGACGTCCCAAAGCGCTTCACAGAATATACTGTAAAGTGAGTTGACTGTATATTTGTGGGCGAACGCGGCAGCCAATTGCGCACAGCAATGTCCCACAAACAGTCATAGATTGAAAATGACCAATTTAATTATTGTTTTTGTTTTTTGGAGGGATTATTATTAGGCGTGTGGAGTAAGGAAACTTGCCCAAGGTTTCGCCAACCATCCAGGGGAGATTTTAAGACAGAATGACTTTGTACGAACAGGCAGTTTTCTAAGTTTTATTTTTAAAAGTTATTTGTAAGTGTACTTAGTTGTGAGTAAAGACTTTTACCAACCAATTCACTGGAATGTTTGTTTTAGGTCACTTTTTTATGAAGCTTATTGAAAACAAAAAAATTCATTGAAAGTTACCCATGAATATATGAACCCTTCTGTTTCTCAGTCGTCTCTTTTATATCTGTGTGTTATGTAAAGTTAAATATTCATCAGTTTGCAAAATACAAACAAGATAAACTGATTGATAAATCAAATGGTAAATTTTATTTTAAATTCATTTTAAATTCCTATTGGAATATTATTTTTCCTTAATGGGATACCTAAACCTGAGCCATGGATTAAATTCAGAATGTATTTCAAAATAAGATCAGCTCACATCAATTAGAGTCACGTTGATTTAAATGTAAATCTACATTTTAGGGTGACTGGATTTCAATTTAAATATCTATTCTTTCAAATTCAGCACAAAGCAATGTGGTCAGTAGGCTTATACGTATTCTACACACATATATATATATATACTGTGTGTATATGCTATATAATAACAATAATAATCCTTGCATTTGATATAGCTCTTTTCATGTCTTCCAGGCATCTCAAAGTGCTTCACAGAATATGCTGTAAAGTGAATTGACCGTATATTTGTGGGCGAAACGCAGCAGCCAATTGTGCACAGCAGTGTCCCACAAACAGTCGTAGAATGAAGTGACTGATTTTATTATTGTTTTTTTCTTTTTCTTGAGGGAATATTATCAGTCGTGTGGAGTAAGGAAACTTGTCCACGATTTCTTGAGGGATTATTATCACCTGGAAAAGTGATCCGCCATTCGACTAACAATTGTGTTCCAACTTACTGCTGGTAAACAGAGGTGTGGGGAGTAAGGAAACTTGCCCAACATTTTGCCCTATTGGAAATAGAACCCAGGTTTCTCACTTGTGAGGCGAGTGCTCTAACAACTGGGCTACAGGACTCCATGTGTATATCTATATATATATATTGTGTTTATGCCCTTACACGAATCTCAAAATTTTCTGTAAACAGCCATTTCCTGTTCCTCCATCAGATCAGATTTTGTTAGTCCAGTACAGTACCGCACATAAGGCACACAATTCCACGTGTATGCGGATGACACCCAACTGTACCTCTCTGCCTCCACCCTTGACTCCAGGACCAATACTGTGCTGACAGAATGTCTATCAGACATGAAGTCCTGGATGAGAACTAACTTTCTTCAGTTGATAATAATAATAATCCCTCCAAAACAAAACAACAATAAATTGATCATTTTTAATCCACGACTGTTTGTGGGACACTGCTGTGCGCAATTGGCTGCCGCGTTCGCCCACAAATATACAGTTAATTCACTTTACAGTATATTCTGTGAAGCGCTTCGAGACGTAGAGAAGACGTGAAAAGAGTTATATCAAATGCAAAGATTATTATTATTATAAGATAAGCCAAGATGATTCAATATTTTACTTTTACTTGACCATCAATTGCAGACAGTTTTTCTCATGTTATTCCTGGTAATATAAAATAATAATAATATAAAATGGTAATAATATAAAAACAGTCTGAGTCCAGCCTCCTGTAAAAACAGGAATGGAATAAAAATCTATCAGGTTTAAAATGCTGCTTGTTAAAAAAAACTTTTAATACTGCACAACTTTCAAAACAATTCACAATTCACCGCTGCTATTAACCTCCGTTTTACTAGATATTATAGTGAGAAAATGTACTTCTTTATGTTAAAATAACAGTGTAGATGTCAGTGAAACAAACTGAACTCATCCTCATAATTCTAATACACCTTTTAAATATATATTAAAAGATAGTGGTAACATAACTATTGCTAACAGGATGATTCTCCAATGATATCTATTACAAAACTAACATCCATCTTTATCTCAAATTAACTGGGAACTAAGATAACCTTGCAGTGACTTGTCTTGTGGTTTCTGCTTTACTGCCATCATCTCTCTTATCTACTTAACACACAGAGTTGATCAATGGAGGGATGGAATGATCATGAGAACTCAAGATCACAGCAAACTATATTGAAGTGTCAGCATAGACTATGAGCTCAAGTTCCAATGTGGGGGCTTGAACCCACAATTGTCTGACTCAGAAGCGCAACTGTCAGCAACTGAGTTAGACTGACACCCAATAGCAGGATACTTAGAAAATCCCCTCCCAAACGTGTGAAATAGAAAAAATCAGGCTAGAAGTACAGAGAGTGCATTAATGATGACAAGTTAGTGTTGCTAACATTTCATCTCACTGGGGGACACTTTTTTGACAAAATTAAAGTCAACCGACTTTAATCAAGAGCTGCACAATTCCTCCATTGTTACATCAAGTCAAAGGTGTGTGCCAACTTTTCGCAACCTAATGGACATGATTCATTTATTTCCCTGAGGTAAAACTTGTACTCACAATTATCCTTTGTTAATATGATGCTGTGCATAAAAATATAAATCAGTAAATCCTGGTGCCATGAATACCATATCGCTAAGCAACTGCCCATCCTTATTTTCTGGGCAAAGATCGGTGCTACTCTACGTGCCCTCAGTATGAGTTACCTGGAAATTTGGTTCCAGGGAATTCACATGTATGACTCAACAATTGTTGTCACTTATCATTGGCACATTGAAACTCTGGAACACTCTCCCTCAATCCCTCCTTCCCTATCTTCAGATCGTGCCTGAAGTCCTTATGGTTTGACCATGCTTAACAACAACAACTTGCATGTATATAGCGCCCTCCACGCCGGGCGGCATCTCAGAACGCTTAACAGAATGCTTTCCCTCCCCCCAGTTCAGCGTCATGCTCCGCCACTGTCAAACGCTCTGGGACGTTACCCTACGTGAGGGCACTATATAAATGCAAGTTGTTGTTGTTTGCATCTAAGTTCATTCTGCAAGCTCACACCATAAAAACTTACTTTGGGAAACTTGGAGATTTGTGCTGTCTTATTCTTGGGCCATCCTCTCTTCCTGCTCCTAAAATTCAGTGCAATACCCATTCTTTCTCACACAGGAATCTGTGGGTCTAGGTCAAAACACTACTATATTGAGCACCCACAGGAGCACAGGAGAGAAGATTTACAAGACGGATACCAGAGAAGAAGGACTACAATTATGTGGAGAGACTAGAGAAGCTGGTATTATTCTCCTTTGATCAGATAAGACTCAGGGGAGATTTAATAGAGGTGTTCAAAATTTCTGAGGGGTTTTGATAGAGTAGATAGGGAGAAAATGTTTCCTCTGGCGGGTGGGTCAGTAACCAGAAGATATAGATTTTCGTTAATTGACAAAAGAACCAGAGGGGAGGTAAGGAGAAGTTTTTTTACCCAGGGAGCTGTTAAAGTCTGGAATGCACTGCCTGAAAGGGTGGTAGAAGCAGATTTGATAATAACTTCCAAAAGGGAATTAGATAGGTACTTAAAAAGGAAACATTTGCAGGCCTCCGGGGTAAAAGCATGGGAGTGGGTCTAGTTGGTAGCTCTTTCAGTGAACCGGCACAGGCACGATGGGCTGAATGGCGCTCCTTCTGTGCTGTAAAATTCTATGATTCTATGAATAATCCTTGCAAATGATATAGCACTTTATCACATTGTTGTGAAGTCTCAAAGCGCTACACAGGATATAATATCAAGTGGATTTAACTGTATTTCATAGGTAAAATAACACTTGAATAACATTCCACACGTTGGCTACTTTACAATAGACTGTGATGCCATAAATTATCTTACATGGGCATGAGCAATGTGCCATCAGATACCCATTGAAAGTTTACACAATGAAGAATAACACTAAACTTTGGGTAATATCTTGGCATTTGCAAACCTGATGAACCCAACACTTTCTGGAATTAGTTAATCAGGATGGATCCCTCTAGGGAGAGTGTGCACATTTCATTCCAAAAATCTATCTCTGGGATTTTCATGTATAGGTGGGATGCATAGAAATCTCAGCTTGGTTTGGATACTCTTAAAGATGGTGATGGGTTTCCGCACGTGTTAAGACACCTGGCTGGCCAAAAAAAACTATTTAATAAAAGAGTGGAAAATTTGGGATTAGTATGACAATATTTTAACACTAATTCTTGTCTTCCACTGCAGTTTACACCTCCAAAACAAAGGTGCTAACCAAGTGGAATATTTCCTGTCCTATGTTTATGCAATAGTGACCTGCTATCACTTGGCAATAACATTTATATATTTATATATATAAGTATACATATATAATATAGAATAACAGAATAACTCAATTTGCCCATATTTTGACAAAATAGAAACATCAGTAAACATTTTATTTTTGATATATTTTGGCCTTGAGAAAAAAAATGAAATATATAAAATAAGTATTTTATACTTTATCTTCATTGTTATCGATCACAGTTAAAAACGCAGTAATACTGGACTCCATCCAGTCCAGGAAAAAAAAAACACATCAATCATAGCAGTTTCTTCGCTCTGATTTAAGTGTAATGATCCACAGTGTGGGCCGCAGCAATATTTAGTCTTCTGATCCACTGTCAGTTTCACAAAGTCGATAAGTAAATGATGCATCACTCGTCCTCTTCAGAGAGAACATCTTATCTTTTTTGTCATTCACACAATGGCATTCAATGAACTCGCCAAATCTTACTTGGGATTGTAGATAATCAGAATCAACCTGTGCTCTTGAAACCAAACCAGCAACTACACGTTGATCTAAAGACGTATTACTCAAAACACAACATGGTGAATAATCAGCAGGTAGAGGAGGAGAACGATCTGTGGATTGACTTCTTGTATTACTGTCACTGTTCGTTTCTGAGTACTCCATTCTACCTTGACAAACAGGTTCACAGCAGTATTCATTTGAATGGATACTGTGAATGGATGCATCATTTGTCTGGCACTCTTCCACAAGCACAGGGATACTTATAGGTTTAAGATCATCAAGGCTTACTAAATAACAGTGTATTGTGTCCAGTAGGTGCCTATTTGACACTGGGGTTGGTGTCTGACGTGCTCGAGCAGCTAAAGAGTAGCCGGAGCTGTTTTCAAAATCATTCATGATCAAAGAAGTTGAAGAAGGTGATTGGCAAGTTGATGACGAATGCTCCATTGGCATCTCATTCTCTTCAGATGAGGGTCTGCCATCTTCTGAATAAATAGATGGTGATTCACATTCCATAGAAATGTCAGATTTAACATGACATGTTTGGGATGTGGTTTGAATATTCTCTGAACCACCTCCTCGCACTCGGCATTCACAGACACAATTGATGTGATCTTCTGAGGAATTCGATAGTCCAGGAGCTGAACAAAAATAAAAAAAAATTCATTCTGAAGAAGAGGCTTTATTTGTTTGTTTTTTGTTTATTTCTGATCTGTCTTTGCAGGTCCTGCCGGTCAGCCAGGCTAAGCTGTGCTGTCATCAGCAGTGCACTGGAATACTGCAGACCCACCTGACTCAGGAACTGGACTGGAGACCGTCACAGAAGGCTGACTTGATTCTGACATTCCGTTGCCAGGCATGTCACCTTGGAGCCAGTTCAGCTCCAAGGAGACCACGCTTACCTCACCCCACCAATCCACAACAGGTCTACCAACATCCAAACGGAAAACTGGGGTGACATTTCAGGTATTATCGTACAGATGCAGACCAATGCCCAAAATCTCAATCCATCTTCCTCTTCTGATTACTCGCCTGCTAGGGAGTTGCAGTGAGAAGCTGATTATTTTTTTATTACCCAAGGTGTTATTTCATGAATTTGCTTGGTACGTTGACATCATTTACACAATCACTTATAAATACCTCTTAATCCAGTACAAACGATAACTTTGATTCATCCCATTAGGCAAGTCTGGACTTAAACCTGGAACTGAAAGGTAAATGGCTAATACTGTGCAGTTCCCATGATGGTGCACTTAGTCCATTCTTAATTGTAAAGTTTTCTTTTCTAACTCTCCAAAGAGAGATCGCTGGTTAGCACTTGTGGGTGATGATGCCAGCTATCACATGACCAGTTATATCATTGCCCATGTCGGCAGGAAGGCAACTGGCTTCACTTGCTCCTGTACGGCTCCCTTGGAGTTTGAAGTGTAACAAAGGGAATTGAAGCGTAATGATGGGATTTCAATTTTTAGTAACAAAATGTCAGGGTCTGAAAACCAACCACATGATAAGCAAACTTACTTTACGGCGAGGATGTTTTAGCAGGACTGTCCTGAACTTACCAGAGGGCATTATATCATCTTTGAGGTCTTCTGTGTCAACATTTGAAGGACTACCACGTTGAACCAACTCTGACTGCCTTTCATTTGAATCTATCTCGGAAATATCAACCTGTTTTGGAGATCAGGTAAAAAGGAGTTTATTGGGAGCATCTTATATAAATTTGTAAAGAACATTTCCCTATCTTCCAGTCTGGGGTTTAATTTGCATGTTGTATAACCATGAGTAAGCATGTATGTGGAAGGAATCGTAGCTGAGGTGCTGTGTGTAGCTGAGGTGCTGTGTGTGTGGCTGAGGAGCTGTGCAGTCGAGGTGCTGTGTGTGGCTGAGATGCTGTGTGTAGTGGAGGTGCTGTGGTTGGCTGAGTTGCTGTGTGTAGCTGAGGTTCTGTGTGTGGCTAAGCTAATAATAATTCTTGCATTTTATATAGCGCTTTTCACGACTTCTAGAAGTCTCAACGTGCTTCACAGAATAGACTGTAAAGTGAATTGATTGTATATTTGTGGGTAAAATGTGGCAGCCAATTGTGCACAGCAGTGTCCCACAAACAGTCGTGGATTGAAGTGACCAATTTATTATTGTTTTTTTTGAGGGATTATTATCAGGCGTGTGGAGTAAGGAAACTTATCCAAGGTTTGTATGTTGTATGTCTTACTCACTGTGGCCGGAAAATAGCTGGAGGTGCTGTGTGTGGCTGAGGTGTTGTGTGTAGTGGAGGTGCTGTGTATGGCTGAGGTGCTGTGTGTAGCGGATTCCACAGGAAAAATTGTGTCAGCACTTTTCTATTGGGCCAGGCTACCAGCCTTGTATCTGGCAATTGGATCTGGGCAGTCACTACCTCAGGAATCTCAGAAAGACGGTGGGAAACAGCTTGTGTAGCTTCTGGAAATTTTAGTTCAGTACTCTCTGACCGAGGGTTTGAATAAAGTGGCCGTTCCTCTTCTTTTGTGCGACTAGATTTACGTCTCCAATACTTAATACATCTACATTGTTTCCTACAAAGAGAAAAAAAAATAGGATTGTTACTTCAGAATTGAGAACTTTCCCTGAGAAAAGTCAGAGATGCAAATGGGGGGAAAAAACCTACCTTTCTTTACAAAGTAACAAGTAAGAACTAAAGCACAAAGCTACAATCAGAGCTGGAATTAAAATGGATCCAAGAGTTATAAATGCAGTAGAAAACCTCTTTTTGCCTGCAGAGAGAACGACAAACACTACGTAAGAAGCTATTTTCCAGCCACAGTAAGTAAGACATACAACATACAAACACATAAATATTTTACATAAACCCTGAAGCATTGTATTCTAACTGGTAGCATCTTTATTGATGTGATTGTATAAATCATTGAATGTATTTGTTCATTTCCATATATCTTGGGACCAGCTTGGCTGGTGAATTGGAACTGGGGCTGTATGGTACCAAAGAGTTTTCAGGAATATCTAAGCCTTATCCTGCCCAAGTGATCACTCTGTTTACATGAGCCCAAATAATTTGTTTTGGCAGCCATTGAGGGCATCACGACTGAACTCAAATCTGATCTCACCTGAAATAAATAGGGATCACTGGAAAATCATCAAGAACCAGGCTGATATTTTCCTCCTTCGCCCATGGACTATCCATACTGCCCCTGATACTGTCAAATTGGTGCCTTCAGTACAATTGGCCATAATCATATAGTTTTCCTTTGAATCAAGTTTCTGAAGTTATTTTCAGTTTTTATAAGATTTACATGTTTTCTTGAGTTGCTATTATATAAATTTCCATAATGCAACGGAGTAGAGAGTTTTAATGGGGTGGGGGGTGGGGGAGTAAGAGATTGACAATAGGCTTCATTCTCCAATTTGTTTTTGCTTATTTTCTGAAATCTTTGCCAACTGCTTTCTACTTTGGTTTCAATACATTTTGGCAGATCTGTTTGTTGCCTGCTTTATTTCATACTGTACTCTGTGGTCACTCGTGGCTTTCCAAGACCTACTAATCTGTGTTTTCTGACATTTCCTAGTTACCTGTCTTTCAGCTTTTATCATTCCCAACCTCTAAAACATTTCGAAGCCTTTGGATTTCTTTCTCTTGTTTTTATAGTTTTTAAAATGGATTTCACAGGGAGCTTAATATTTCAACATGCAGTCTTCCTATATAGAGTACAACTTAATTCTTTATTCGATTGTATTATTAATTTAGGTTCCAGCCGCTTTGTGGATTCAGGTAGATATAAGGGAACAGTTATCTCCCAAAATGCAAAATACTGCAGATGCTGGAAATCTGAAACAAAAACAGAAGTTGCTGGGAACACTTTGGGCAGGTCAGGCAGCATCTATGGAGAAAGGAAAGTGAGCCCACAGCATTTTGGGACGTCCTCCCGACATGAAAGATGCTCTATAAATGTAATTTTGTTGTGTTGTTGTTGAGTCAATGTTTCGGGTCCACAACGTTTCCCCCTCCCTCTCTTCTGTGACCATTACCACATCATCTGGGTCCCAGACATCTTTTCTCTCTGTTCTGCCTGTTTTGCTGCAATTCCCCTCCCTTTTTTGGATTATTAACATCACTTTTCCCCTGTTTTGTTGCAATCCCCTCTTTATTTTGCATCATTAACACCTCTTTAACCCATCATCCCCTGTCCTCTACCCCATTTTCTCATTTGGCTTCCTTGCCCTGCTTCTGTTAATCCTTAAAAGCCTCTCCCTCCCAACATGTCCCAGCTCTGATGAAGGGTTGTGGATCCGAAACGTTGACTCACTTTCCTTTCTCCATAGATGCTGCCTGACCTGCTGAGTGTTCCCAGTGACTTCAGTTTCCTCCCAACTCTATTTCATCCCTCCTCATCGGCCTTCCCAACTCTTCCCTTCGCAAGCTGCGATTATCCAAAACGCTGCAGCTCGTGTACTCTTGTGCACCAGGCTCTGTGACCCCATCACTCCCACCCTCTCCCGACTCCACTGGCTCCCCATCCCTCAGAGGATCGAATTCAAGATCCTCGTCCTCACTTTCAAGGCCATCCATGGTCTTGCCCCCTCCTGCCTCTCTGACCTGCTGACTCCCTACCAACCTGCCCGCTCCATTCGTTCAGCGGGCTCTGGCCTACTCCACGTCTCAGCCCGACCCGCCCTACCATCAGTGGCCGAGCTTTCAGCTTCTCTGCCCTCACTCTCTGGAACTCCATCCCACAGTCCCTTCGCCTCGCTTCCTCCCTTGCCTCCTTCAAGGCCGGTCTCAAGACCCTCCTCTTCAACTGTGCCTTTGATCGCCCTCCCACCTCTCTGACTTCCCTCACCCCTACTCCACCCCTCCCCCATGCTCAGGTCCTGACCTCTGACTGTCCAGCACCTTGGGACGTCCTCCCAACGTGAAAGACACTCTATAAATGTAATGTTTTGTTGTTGTTGTTCAACAAAAGGTGGTGTTTTCTCCCAGTTATTCCCATATTCCCTCCACATCCAAATGTAACCCCAAATTCTAATTAATTGGCCATTCATCTCATTGTTATTGATGGAACAATGCTGGCACAGATAAGGTGCTGTGTTTACCTTTTACAAAATTCATTTCTAAACAATTTTTAGTAAGAACTTCCACCTGGATCTAAATCTACTTGATGTAGCATTACAGTGCATCCATAATTTTGGTAAATTGTTGATTTCAGTCTTACCTTTGAAGACTTTGTCATATTCTGTAGTTCTTAAAAGAACTTTAAAAAAAGGCAGCAAATTATCACTGTATTTAAGGTTAACAACCTTGGACAGTGTGCTTATAATGAGATATCTGAAGGTTGCCCCTTGTGACTATTCCATTCCAAATGGGCAACATTTGCTCCCAGTCCATTTGAACACCATTCATCATGAATTTTGCTGCAACTTTATTTCAGAAGTTGTTTGGGCTTCTTAAAAATACACTAAATATAAAAGAAACTGAAATGTTTGCCAATACTTCACAACTTTTTTTAGCCACTTTAGTCCTAATCTCTGTGTGAAGTTTTTTATGTAGCTTTTGGGGGACAATTGAAATATGGTTTACATTAGACCAAATACTGCAATTTGTTTCAAATCATCCACTTCATTCATCATGACAACTGGTTGGTAACTATGAGACATTCCTGACAGAGAGTTTGTTGAATTATCTTTAAAAGTTATGAATATGCATTAAATCTCCCAAACAACTCAGCTATCTACTCACCCACCTAAACTTGAATCAAATAGTTTCTTACATTTTGACACTTTTCAATTGTTTCAATCTATTTCAAGTGGTTTGGAGGAGGCCACTGAAGTAGGAACATTTGCAACTAGTTTCTATTTTCAAAAGGTTAAATTGAATTGCTGCTTTGAAAGATTACTGATGTGTTCCATTGTGGAACAACTACTGTATTTAAAATGTTTCCTGTGCTTGAAGTTGATTGCTGAAACAATTCTGGCATCTGAATATAGATTTTCACCACTTCCCAATTCCATGTGAAGTTGAAAAAGTAATTAACAATGTTTATTATTATACTTGGTGCTCATTTATTAGTCAAAAAATGTTAGCTTTACTTAATATCCATTATAGTTTTGAGATTTCATTCTCAACAATAATAAGTCCATATTCAATCTGGTCCAGTTTTCTCTCTTCCAATCAAAGTTATGAACAGATTTTCCCATGGGGTTTGGATCAATGAATGGAAGCATGCATTCCATAATTGTAAGGCATAACTTATCAGTGCATTAGAATGGAATCCAGTGAGATGTTTGCAGCTGCTGTCCTGAAAGCCCACACATGCTTGCCCTGGACAACCTGCAATTCTACAGTAAGTGAAGAGATCATACCATAGCTCCATCAAGAGTTTTACCGGATAAAGTGAATGAGTTTTCATGTGTCGTTCAGTAACTAACCTGGTAAGGTTATTTTCAAAGTATTCTTCCTCACTAATCCTTGCTATATGTTACTTTCAATGGATGAAGCCCTAAAACCAGGAAACAGAAGGCAGCTAGTTACAATTAATTAAGTTTTCTATCCTTCCACTTCCCAATGTGCCAGTCAACAGCAGTTTGAAAGTAATAATAATGATTGCATTTGATATTGATATAGTGCCTTATCACATCGTTGAGATGTCTCAAAGTGCTTCACAGAATATAGTGTAAAGAGAATTGATTATATTTTGTGGGTGAAAGTAGTTAAAGAGGTGACCCAGCTGATGATAACTGGTGACTAATATTTATCATGATTTTGATCTGGTGTTCACTAATTCTAACCTGGTTGTTAATCGATTGGTGGATCGCTTTTCTGAGGGTAATAATTCCTTAAAAAANTTGCTGTGTGCAATTGGCTGCCACGTTTCACCCGCAAAACATACAGTTGATTCACTTTACAGTATGTGAAGAGCTTTGAGACATCTTGAAAACGTGATAAGGCGCTATATCAAATGCAAGGTTTTTTTATTATTATGATTATTTATGGACGTAACTTAAGGAGCAAATGATTAACTAAATTCTAAAGGTCCCATCTTCTGAAAACTCGAAAAGTAGTTTTGCAAAAATGTGCAAAGATTTCCAGGCAGCAATCTTAACGCATTTGCAAAGATGATAAGTTATTTGTTTTACGCCAAGTGGTCTCCATGGTTCTTGTGAAGAAAAGTTTTATTGGAGTAATAGCAAGCTTATGCAAAATCCAATCCATGCCTTTCAAATGCTACAAGCTTTTGTTGAAATTTTATGAAATTTAAAACACAGTTTTATGAATGCAGAATATCATATAATAATCCTTGCAAATCTACTGTAAGAAGCTGATAAAGGTCATTTTCTTCAAAGAAAAACCCAGCAAGAGACAAAGTGCATCTGCAACAGTATTAAGCCCTCAGATTTTGCTATGGGGCAATATTGGTGTCAAGAAAATTATGTTCAGTATCAACGATCCCAAAACATGGGGTGTTTGTTTGGAAATATTAAATAGACTGAAAAATAGATGCATATAATAAGGATCCATTGATAACTTCTAAGAACACTGAGCAATCCTAGGTGACAATAAAATATATTGTTGTAGAACCAGGATTTCCAAGACAACTTGAGCTACTAAAGACCAATGGGTTTGGTCAATATTATTTTTTGAATCACACTTTAAAGCATATAAAGCAGGGAGGGCAGAGAGGTTATTATAATATCTAATGGAGACAATGTGTAATGAATGAGGCTTTCTGTTATGTCAGCAGCAAAATGTTGGTTGTTTCTTGTTCCCATTGAACTCAAAGAAAAATCATGCTAAGAACTTGTATTAGAGATATCAATAAAATTTTCCTAGTAATGCTTCGGTACATCATTCATAAGCAATTGTTCAATCGCGTGTGAATGATATACTTCACTCTATGCCAGTCCATCTCGATACGTCACATGGTTGTTCTGCAAGGTTAAGATCAGATGTGCCAAAGTGCCTTCTTCATCCAATCTAGAGATCTTGTGATAATTGAAGCAAGCAGGCTCTACCTTCAGCTTTGAGAACAGTTGAGAAAAGCATGTAGCTACTCATTCAGCTCCTCCACCACCCAGTAAAGTAATCTGATGTGAATGCAATATTTTGGTTGCCTGCTATTTTGCCAACAATCTATAGTTCTACATTAAAGGTGAACTTAAAGAACACAAGTCTCCTTCAGTGACCTTTTGCTTTAGGACAGTGAGTCCAGGCACCTCACTCCAATGGCACAGGAAACAAACTTGTAGCCATAGATTCTTTCATACTGCAATCAGCTTTCTTCATGAGTCACCATTGAGTGGGACTTTCCAACACCTATGGCCCTGGATCACTGAAGTCCACAGAACTGTACCTAAAGGAACCTTCTATCCAATGGGCTCACATCCATACAAGCTACAAAGTGATCCAGAACAATCACTTGGCAGAGATTTAACATTCAATCGTATTTCATTGCCTAGGACATACATAAGTAGTAATCAATAAGATGAGCTTCCTGCTTGTATTTCTATTTTTTTCTTGATTCAGTTCCTCAGGGGAAGAGCATGCAGATTATCTTCCTAAAGAGTCCTAAGCTGTTCTCTTATGTCCCACTGGACTTCTCCTGCAATGGAAAATAGGACAAGAAAAAATGGGGACAAAAATAAAATGCTGGAATAAGAGCCAAAAGAGGATAGCAATTGAATTTTAAGTCAGTTACAAGATTCGGAGCTGGAATATAAAGGCAAATCTTGCCTAACAAATCTAATAGAATTTTTTGAAGAGGTGACTACGAGGGTTGATGAGGGAAATGCGGTGGACATTACTTACATGGATTTTAAAAAGGCTTAATAAAAGAGGTTAATAAAAAAACTAGAGGCCCACGGTATTAAGGGGACAGTGGCCATTTGGATTAGGAACTGGCTGAGTGACAGAATGCAGAGGGTGGTAGTTAAAAAGGGTTTCTCGCAATGGAAGGAGGTGTGCAGCGGTGTCCCCCAGGGATCGGTATTGGGACCACTGCTCTTTCTAATATATATTAATGATCTGGACTTGGGCATAGGGAGCACTATTTCCAAGTTTGCAGATGATACCAAGTTAGGTAGGGTAGTAAATAGTGAAGAAGATTGTGATGGACTGCAGGCAGACATACACAGAATGATGGAATGGGCTGACATGTGGCAGATGGATTTCAATGTAGATAAGTGCGAGGTGATACACTTAGGTAGGAAAAATGATAGGAGGCAATATAGGCTTGGTAGCTCAATCTTAAGGGGGGTGAACATACAGAGAGATCTGGGCGTTCAAGTAAGCGATTCATTGAAGGTGGCAGAGCAGGTAGATAGGGCAGTAAAAAGGGCATTTGGTGTACTGAGCTTCATTAGTAGGGCATAGAGTATAAGAGTAGGGAGGTTATGCTTAATCTGTACAAAACACTGGTTAGGCCTCAGCTGGAGTACTGCGTCCAGTTCTGGGCACCTTACCTCAGGAAGGATATTAAGGCACTGGAAAGGGTGCAGAGGAGATTCACGAGAATGATACCAGGAATGGGGAACCTTAGCTATGAGGACAGGCTGGAAAAGTTAGGACTTTTCCCATTAGAGCAGAGAAGATTACGCGGGGACCTGATAGAGGTCTTCAAGATCATGAAAGGTTTCAACAGGCGAGATAGGGAAAAGCTGTTTCCGCTGGTGGTCACAGTCTTAAGATATCTACCAAAAGAAGCAGAGGAGAGGTTAGAAATTTTTTTTTCACTCAGCGAGTTGTTAGAATTTGGAATGATTTGCCCGAAAGGGCAGTGAAGTCCGATTCGATAACAGCTTTTAAGAGAGAACTGGATAGGTATCTGGAGAAGACAGGTTTGCAGGGTTATGGGGAGAAAGCTGGTGAGTGGGGTTAATAAAAGTCAGTTGCTCTGTCAAAGAGCCGGCACAGACTCGATGGGCCGAATAGCCTCCTTCTGTGCCGTAACATTCTATGATTCTATGATAGAAAGCTTGCTCACAATTTAAGATATTGGCATAAAATGGTACTTGTGGCAGAAACATCTGTTCAAACCATCAACCTTTCTTGTCATCAAAAACAAATTTTCTTTTTGAAACACCATTGTGGTTATCTAACAAAATCTGCAGCACTGGATCCATGAAGTATTGAAATGCAGGATTCCAACGAGACAAGGGATCAATGGGAAAGCTCTTAAGTAAATTGGTCCAAATCCAGACAATTTGTAAAGTATATAAATTTATAGGTCTCAGACAGAGATCCTGGATTGAGGTATGCTTCCCTGCCTAGGAACACTGAGGTGAGTGTCTTAACTACAGTGGTGTAAATTGGGTAGAAATCTATTTATTCAAGTATGTTTCAGTGATGCCTTTGACCGTTTTGTTATGCTTTAAAACAACGATTTATGTCTTATTTTTAGGTGAAATGTGCTTACAGGAAGTACCTAAAATAACAAGAATGATTTGTGTTTGTAGCAAATAGTTTATCTAATGAGGGCTCTTGAAGAACCAGACTGATTTGCAGCCTGCAATTGGACTGGCTGAATTCCAAAATTGCAAACTTATCTCCTGAGGGTCAATTGTTTGCCAGCGTCATATGTTTTTTCTTCCTATTGTTAAATCTGTATTCTGTGGAGGGCTCACACACTTACCTTTGGCTGCCAGTTTTAAGTTAGCTCCTACTCCACCTTTCTCAAAGTCTTGTTGGATGAGGATATATTAAGGAGCAAGACTAACAGCGACTTTAAAGTCAAGCAACAAAGCTCCAACTAGGAATCAGTAAGTTCTAGCAGAAGAGAAGTTTCATAGCTGCTACCTAGACTAGTGACTAAAGATATTCTGTGAACTTTTGAACTCATCTGATATAGGAGTCTATCATAAACTGATTGGTGAAAATGTCAGTCTTTTCTCTACATCTTTATAACGAGAAATCCCATTATAAAAACATAGCAAAAAGATTTTTCTTTTCGATAACTTTTGTCTAAATCATCTAATATATGACCATCAACAATGATAAGTTGACCTAACTGGAGTTGAGAGGTTGTGTATTAAGAATGGACAAAGACTGGCACAATGGAATGTGCAAGGGATTATAGTTATGTCCTTATGATTAACTGATTTGTTGCTTCCCCTTTTTTGGTTGCAGGGCTTCATCCACCTAAATAACAGATAACAAGGATTAGTAAATGCTGAGTATTCATTGGATGGTTAATTTTAATATTATCAGTTCAAAAATTCTTTCCAGTTGATTTGTGGCGCAATTACTTTGTATTTTGTTCTGAGTGTAAATTATTACATTAAATTTTGCATTAATGGAGGTCAACCTGGATACTCCTGGATACTATACTGGATACTCAATGTTTGTTGATCAATTATCAAGTGTGAAAAAGCACCAAATATACATAAGTGCTGCTTACAACTGAATAATTCAATCAACACAATATATTAAATACAGTATTCAAGTTAATGAATCACCCTTGTAGCATCTCAAAATAGTTCACAGACAATTGAAGGAAATGGGTAAAAACACAAGCAAATTTGTAAGGGTAATAACTGTGTCTGCTTACTAATTTGCTAGCACAATACATTGAGTAGCGTTGTCACAATGGCTTACCTGAACCTTTGTATCCTGAATGCAATACTTGTTGAATATTATATGTCTTATTTAATGAGGAAGAACTATCAACGCTTTGTAGAATGACTTCAATATACTTAAAAGGAGCTCCTGGTGCATTACACCAAAGTTTATCCCTACAAAATTGAGAAAAAAAATAATGGTCATCATTTGCGCTTTTTAATAATAATAATAATCCTTGCATTTGATTTAGCACTTTATCACATCATTGAGACATCCCAAAGCATTAATGTAATATAATTATTAAGATAATATTAAAATAATATAATTAAATTATATTATAGTTCTTTCTCCATGGTTGGTGTATGCTCATTCAAACTGCATCTTTCTGACATTTCAAAACAGCACCATCACAACACTTGGTTACAATTAGATTTTTTAAATAAATTGATTAATTACCATTTTATAATTGCAGCTTTCCAGATGGTGTGTCGGTAAAGTCACACTCTGGAGTGGAACTGAGACTTACCAGGTCTCAAATTCAATCCCAAATCTGTGCTGAGTTTAGTAAATATCTGGGCAAAGGCGAAATCAGTCAGAGTTCCCACTCCGGGTTCTATCCAATGACTGCTAAAAAGTGTGTGTGTGGGAGGGGGGTAAATATCTGGTGAGAACAGGGATTTTCATCATCAGTTCTTGTAAAGTACAAGACCCACATGCAGCTGCTTTTCATCATTCATCAAAATAGTACACATTCTTCTCAATGGCATTATTATTCACAGAAACTCAGCAAGAACAGTTACCAAATACATTTTGTAAATATATTCTGAAACCAGACCAAATGATAAATAAAGTAAATCTGTTATTCACAAGATCAGTTCAGATGAAGAAGGCCCTTTGGCCCATTGGGTCTCATCCTTTCAGAAACCCCCCTTCCTGATAACCGTTCCAGTTGTTAATTAACTTCTAGGTAAGGAAATACTTCCTGATGTCTGCCCTTTGCAACTCCAAATATTCTCAGATAAGACCATTTGGGAAGATTATTAAATTTGGTATCAGAGACATTTAAAATGAAATCCAATTTCACTTGCTGCTCTGAATTTTATACTCTTCACATCTGATTATATTATGACTTCGGGCTTTCAAACTTTCTGTCCCCACCTTTTAGAACTCTATCCCACAGTCCCTTCATCTCTCCCCCTCCTTTGCCTCCTCAAGGCCTGTCTCAAGACCTTCCTCTTCGACCATGCCTTCCGTCACCCTCCTACCCCCACCTTTCCTGACCTTCACCCCTTCTGATCCCAGACTCCAGCACAGATGCAAATCCTTGACTGTCTAGGGCCTTGGGACATCCTCCCAACCTGAAAGGTGCTATACAAATATAATTTGTTGTTGTTATTTTCATATACACAGGAAACCTACTTGCATTGGTCAAGGTATACAGGTTTCTTCTCATTCCGCTGATTTTTCACTGCCTTCCAGTCAACACGGTAATTATCCTTTATTTTGCTCGCAAAGGTCAGTGCAAATACTGGTCCTGATGGTGTTTTAATTGGTACGATTTTAAACATGATGTTATTGAATGTTTCAAACAGGTCTGGAAAATAATCACAATGAGACTATATTTTAACGTTTTATACACCAAACATCTACCTGAATTATTTTGATCAGGTTCTTATCTTAACTGTATCAGAGTCAGTTTGATTATCTGTGGGTTCCTTACAATTTCAGCATAAGACAAAAGATAGTCATTTATTCCCCGTAACACAAACAATTAATCTGCTTTTGGTGAATTTAGATGTAGAAGGAATATTGCTTGGACATCACAAGTAGAAATTCCTGCATTTCTTTGGGATTTTTAAAGGGCATCAAACCTCAGTAAATGGGACTTCATTTTAACGTTTCACCTGAAGAACTACAAAGGTACTAATTAAATCAAAAGAACAATGGATAAAGGAGGATTCACGACATCACTCTCAATATGTATATTCATATTCATCACTGTGACAATCTGCACAATTCAAACAATGCATAATGAATCTTACAAAATTAAATGCTAAGAAAGACCTGCACTACCCTTTAATGACTGCAATCTTCTCCTGTAGCAGAAGGTTTTCGTCAGTTATCAAAATAGCACACATTCTTCTCAATTGCCTTATTATTCACAGAAAAAGCAGCATAAATAGATGAAAATTACGTCTGTAAATATTCTCAAACTAGACACAATGATAGATCAAGTAAATCTGTGATTCACAAGATCAGTTCAATTAAAAGAAGCCGATTGGATCTCAGAGTCGTTGCGACTCTGGATTCCAGAAAACTCACAACAGAATCAAACTGTTTTTTATATGTTGGGTATTCTGCCCTCGAACCCCTTCCTGACAATTGTTCCAGTTGTTAATTACCCTCTAGTAAGGAAATACTGTTCGATCTCTGCCCTTTGAAACTCTAAATTTATACTCCCTTGTTCTATATCTGAAAGTAATGTACTGGGGTTACGTTTTCAATATCATTTTAAAATGTTCTATACCTCTATAAAGTCCCCCCTGAAATGTTCCCTTTCAAGACTATTGAGCCCTTGCAAGTCTAATCATAGCTCATTTCTCTAACACCCAGGGATCAACCTTGTTGCTCTTCTCTATGCTGCTTGCAGTCCTCAGCCATTATGTCACAGTGACCAGAATTGCATCTAGTACTTTAGGTCCATTCTTTCTCGCCATTTCCTCTTTGAACCTCTCCAATCTGGCTTCCGTGCTGCCACAGCACGGAAATAGCCCTGGTCAAAGTCACTAATGACATTCTGAACATCTGTGATCAGGGCTCTCTCCCTTGGGGGATAGAATTGCAGAGGTTGGGGGCAGAGTGGCTGAAGGCTCTCCCACGGGTGGGTCAGGGGACGTGGAGCAGGCTGGAGCCACATGAGCGGAGGGAGCGGGCAGGTTGATAGGGGCTGAGGAGGTCGGAGAGGTAGGGTGGGGCGAGGCTGTGAAGGGCTTTGTAGGTGAGGACCAGGATCTTGAACTGGATCCTCTGAAGGATAGGGAGCCAATGGAGTTGGGCGAGAATGGGGGAGATGGGGTCATGGAGTTTGGTGCGGGAGAGGACACGGGCTGCAGAGTTCTGGATTATCTGCAGCTGTGGAGGGAGGAGTTGGGAAGGCCGACACGCAGGCGTTTGCATAGTCGAGCCTGGAGGTGATGAAGGCATGAACAAGAGTTTTAGCGGCCTGAGGGGTGAGGTAGTGGCGGAGTCGGGCGATGTTACGAAGGTGAGGGAAGGCAGAGCAGGTCATGGTTTGGACGTGGGGAAGAAAAGACAGTTGAGGGTCGAACAAGACATCTAGGTTTCTGACTGGCTTGGTGAGTTGAAGTGCGCAATCATGGAGGTCGATGCTGCTAGAGCCTGAGGAGGCAGAGGGAGCCCTGATCACAGATGTTCAGAGTGTCATTAGTGACTTTGACCAGGGCTGTTTCCGCGCTATGAGCAGTGCGGAAGCCGGATTGGAGGAAGGAATGACGAGAAAGAAAGGAGCGGAGCTGGGGCGCGACGACTCATTCCAGGACCTTGGAGAGGAATGGGAGGTTTGAGATGGGGCAGTAGCTAGAGAGGAGGGATGGGTCCAGGGAAGGTTTTTTCAGGATGGGGGTGATGATGGCTGTTTTTAGGGGGGTGGAGACTGAACCAGTGGACAAGGAGAGGTTGATGATGTCGGACAGGAGAGAGGCCAGAAGATGGAGCTGGGAGATGAGAGAGGTGGAGATGGGATCATGCCAGCAGGTGGAGCAGGTTAGCAAACAATGGCGGTGAGGGAGGAGGGAGAGATAGGGTCGAAGGAGTATAGGGGGGATGGATGTGGGGTGGTTCATGAGGCAGAGGTGATGTGGGGGTGGTGGTGGATGGGGCAGAGGTGGCTGAACATATCCCCTCGATATTGGATTCGAGGAAGTCCAGCATCTCCTCACAGTTGGAGTTTGAAGAAAGGATGGGTGAGGTGTGGGAAGGTGGACGGAGGAGGCAGTTTGTAGTGGAAAAGAGAAGCCTGGGGTTGTCCTTTGCCTCCAAGATACCCTTGGAGTAGAAGGAGGATTTGGCAGAGGCAAGAGCGCAGCGATATGTCTTGGTATGGTGAAACCAAATCTGCCAATGGACCGTTAGTTTGAATTTGGTCCAGGTGCATTCAGCAGCTCGCATTTGTGCCTTGAGGGAATGGAGATGGCTGGTGTACCAGGGGGATTTACGGGAGCATGAGGCAGTTCGGGAGGTGAGGGGGGCAAGGGAGTCCAGAATGGAGGAGAGGGAGTTGTGGAGAAAAGAGAGCGAGGAGGGGAGATCGGTCAGGGAGGGCCAGAGGTGTAGGAGTTCAGGTGACTCCAAGGCAGTGGAGAGGGAGGAATTTTTTTTTTCCACGGACGATATGTGATGGTAAAGGGTTGAGAAAGGGGAAGGGGTACGGAAATGTTGAGGGAGATGAAGTGGTGGTCTGAAATGGCCCAGCAGCCTGGGATATAGGTATGTCCTATCACCTGGAAAATGCACTGGGTAAATATCAAAACATTGGGGTGGGAATAATAAAAAAACACACATACGTGTAATTTTATGCCAACAGCCCTGCAAAAATTAATTGTTTTTACAGGGCAATTCATATAATAAAGGGCAAAGCTCTTCATTTGGCACAACATCATAGACATTGCAACAATATGAAAATACTAATAATAATCCTTGCATTTGATATAGCGCTTTTCACGTCGGGAGGACGTCCCAAAGTGCTTCACAGAACACACTGTAAAGTGAATTGACTGTATATTTGTGGGCGAACGCGGCAGCCAATTGCGTACAGCAATGTCCCACAAACAGTTGTGGATTGAAAATGACCAATTTATTATTGTTTTTGGTTTTGGAGGGATTATTATTAGGCTCTGTGTGGAGTAAGGAAACTTGCCCAAGGTTTGGCCCTGACCTGCCTGGAACTTAACTCAGGTCTCTCGCTTGCAAAGCGAGTGCTCTAACCACTGAGCTACAGGACTCCTATGACAAATATGACAAAGTGAAAATTATAATCTACCGAAATTCCTTGGCCCAGTTGATAGCACCTGCGCCACTGAGTCAGAAGGTTGTGGCTTCAAACCACACTCCAATGGACTCCTGGTGTCAGTGGTTCCATCCATCAGATGAGACGTTGAATCTGTCTGTACCTGTTCAGGTGGACTTTAAAATTCTCATGGCACCCTAAAGTGCAAGGTGTTTCTCCTGGCCAAAAATACTCCAGATAAAATTGGTCAGTTGCTTCATGGGGATTATTATTATTATTATTATTATTATTATTATTATTATGGGCTACTTGTGGGCCATTGCTGTATGCAAATTTACTACCACATTCCCCTGCACTACACTTTACAGTAAATCCTGTGTTAATTCAAGGCACTACATCAAATACAAGGATTATGACTGACTACCTTCTCCGTTGCCAGTTGTCCATTGATTTACTTCAGCTATCAATGCCAGGCTGGTGACTGTCTGGTAGAAAAGGACGTAGAGCAACAGTTTGGACTTCAGGTGTGGCAGCATTTGTGTTAACAAAGTTGAAATAAAGAAATCAAAACAGTGTTTTGGGACGGAATGAAATGAAGGCGAAGGAGAAGTGGGAGAGGTGATGGCACTCCAGCAGAGCTCTCAGTGGGACATGGTGCAGGGGGTAAGGAGGTCAGGCAGAGTGTGAAGAGATCAGGCAGGGTGTAGAGGGTGGGAAGGTCAGAAGGGGGGGGGTGAGGAGGTTAGGCAGGGGTAGGGGGTGAAGAGGTCAGGCAGGGGGCAGGGGGTGAGGAGGTCGGGCAGGGGGTGAGGAGGTCAGGCAGGGGGTGAGGAGGTCAGGCAGGGGCAGGGGCTGAGAAGGTCAGGCAGGGGGCAGGGGGTGAGGAGGTCAGGCAGGGGATGAGGAGGTCAGGCAGGGCCAGGGGGCAGGGGGTGTGGAGGTCGGGCAAGGGGGCAGAGGGTGAGGAGGTCAGGCAGGGCCAGGGGGCAGGGGGTGTGGAGATCGGGCAGGGGGCAGGGGGTGAGGAGGTCAGGCAGGGGGCAGGGGGTGAGGAGGTCAGGCAAGGGGGCAGGGGGGCAGGGGGGAAGGGGGGTCAGGCAGGGGGCAGGGGGTGAGGAGGTCAGGCAGGGGGCAGGGGGTGAGGAGGTCAGGCGGGGGGCAGGGGGTGAGGAGGTCAGGCGGGGGGCAGGGGGTGAGGAGGTCAGGCGGGGGCAGGGGGTGAGGAGGTCAGGCGGGGGGCAGGGGGTGAGGAGGTCAGGCGGGGGGCAGGGGGTGAGGAGGTCAGGCGGGGGCAGGGGGTGAGGAGGTCAGGCGGGGGGCAGGGGGTGAGGAGGTCAGGCGGGGGGCAGGGGGTGAGGAGGTCAGGCGGGGGCAGGGGGTGAGGAGGTCAGGCGGGGGCAGGGGGTGAGGAGGTCAGGCGGGGGGCAGGGGTGAGGAGGTCAGGCGGGGGGCAGGGGGTGAGGAGGTCAGGCGGGGGGCAGGGGGTGAGGAGGTCAGGCGGGGGGCAGGGGGGGGTGAGGAGGATAGACCACCTGCGCACGTGGACCTTTTGTGACGTTTGGCTTCAAACCTCGCGATGTTTTGCCGGCCTGTTTGGGACTGAGGGAGCGGGAATATGAGCCGCGCATGCGCAGTCCTCGTCGGATCCCCGCGTGGCCACGTGCTCGGCAGCTGCGAGCGGCAGTTGGTGAGTTGGGAAAATGTTATGAGAACCTTAAAAAAACTATTTTTTTATTAGAATTGACTGAATTTAATTAACCAACGCTTCTCATTAAGTACTTTACTGATTTATTATTGAACCGTTTCCCCCTAAGGTTTTCAATGGAAATGAAGACACGTGTTTAAAACTAATTTGTTATGTAAATGCTCTCAATACTGAATTTAACACAAGGAATCTCTTGGATTCCAAAGACTGAGTTAGAAGAACAAAGTTGATTAATGGGGGAATACAAAATATATATTTGGAAAATCTGCTCCTGCACAAAGCTGGAGTCACGGTCTCAGTCGTTGTCACCCAGTTAATACTTTGTCATTTCCCTGGATTGAACACCATCAGCACAAAATTAAAATACTATTTATTATTGTTATTATTTAAATAGTTGGCTTACAATAAAATTGCCTACTATATACATTATATATATATACTGAGCTTTCCAACGGTAATCAAATTTATATATATGACTACCGTTGGAAAGCTCAGTTTAGAATGCTATGTTTACCTCTCAGACAACACTAAGCTGTTGTGGTGCTGTGGCTTCATACTTTTGGCTGTCACTAAATTGTAACTAAAATATAATAATAATCCTTGCATTTGATATAACGGGTTTCATGTCTTCTGGACGTCTCAAAGCGCTTCACAGAATATACCGTAAAGTGAATTGACTGTATATTTGTAGGCAAAACGCGGCAGAAAATTCCGCACAGCAGCGTCCCACAAACAGTCGTGGATTTAAGTGACCAATTTATTATTGTTTTTTTTCTTGAGGGATTAATATCAGGTGTGTGGAGTAAGGAAACTTGCCCAGGGTTTTGCCCTGCCGGGAATCGAACCCAGGTCTCTCGCTTGCCAGGCGAGTGCTCTAACCACTGAGTGACAGGACTCCAAATATAGTGAAATTAAGCAATACAGTTATAATAATAATCCTTTCATTTGATATAGCTCCTTATCACGTCTTCGAGACGTCTCAAAGCGATTCACAGAATATAGTGTAAAGTGAATGGACTATATTTTGTGGGCGGAATGTGGAAACTGCCAATTGTCCACAAACAGTTGGATAGAGTAACCAAATTATTATTATTATTATTTTGAAGGGATCATTAACCCAAAAAGCAATCAGCTAATTGGCTAACATTCAGCCAGCTCACTACTAGGCAAATAGAGGCGCATAGAGTAAGAAAACTTGCCCAACATTTCGCCCTGCCCAGGAATCAAATCCGAGTCCTCTCACTTGTGAGGCGAATGCTGTAACCACTGAGCAACAGGACTCCACAAAGTCCTGATCTAGATCTATGAGCACAATAAAAAATTACGTTTGTACAGTCATTTCACATCGGGAGGACGTCCCAAGGTGCTGAATGATCAGGGATTAGGACCCAAGTGGGGGTGGGATTGGTATCAGGGAGGGTGGAGGGCAGAGAGGGTAGGAGAGTAGCCGAAGGCACAGTCAAAGAGGAGGGTCTTGAGGCATGCTTTGAAGAAGGCAAGCGAAGGCATTGGTGGGCAGGCCTTGTGTCACTCTGCCCCTACCCTCTGGGACTTCATCCCGCAGTCCCTCCGCCTCGCCCCCTCCCTTGCCACCTCCACAACCCATCTCAAGACCCTCTTGTTTAACCGTGCTTTTGATCACCCTGCTTCCCACCTGCCCTCCACCATCCCCAATTCCGACCTCCAGCTCGGGTCCGAAACAACAACAAGATTCCATTTATAGAGCGCCTTTCACGTTAGGAGGACGTCCCAAGGCGCTGGACAGTTGGGTCAGGACCTGAGCAGGGGGGAAATGGTCAGGGTGAGGGGAGGGAAGGGAGGGAGCGAGGAGGGGGTAGAGAGGTGAGAGGGGACCTGAAGGCATGGTCAAAGAGAAAGGTCTTGAGACCGGTCTTGAAGGAGGAAAGGGAGGAAGCAAGGTGAAGGTACTGGGGGATGGAGTTCCAGAGCCTCGGGGCTGAGAGGCTGAAGGCCCGACCACCGATGGTAGGGCGATTGGGGCAGGGGATGTGGAGCAGACCGGAGCCAGAGGAACGAAGGGTACAGGCAGGTAAGTAGGGGGATAGTAGGTCGGAGAGGTAGGAGGGAGCAAGGCCGTGAATGGCCTTGTAGGCGAGGATGAGGATCTTGAATTCGATCCTCTGGGGGATGGGGAGCCAGTGGAGGCGAGCGAGGGTGGGAGTGATGTGGTCACGAAGCCTGGTGCGGGACAGTACACGAGCTGCAGCTTGTGGAGGGAGGTGCCGGGAAGGCCGGAGAGGAGAGAGTTCCCATAGTCCAGCCTTGAGGTGATAAAGGCGTGGACCAGAGTTTCAGCAGCGTGAGGGGTGAGGTAGTGCCGTAGTCTGGCGATGTTTCGGAGGTGATGGAAGGCGGTGCCAGTTGTGGCTCGGATATGGAGGAAGAAAGGACAGCTCAGGGTCGAACAGAACACCGAGGTTCCTGATGGCTTTGAGAGGTGGAGAGTGCAGCCTTGGATGCTGATGCTGTCAGCGCCTGAGGTGCGGAGGCGCTGACGCGGGCCAATCAACGGGCCTCAGGTTTGTGCACGTTGAGCTGAAGAAAGTTGTCCAGGACTCGATGTCGGACAGGCAGGCTGTCAGGACATCAGTGGTCGTGGAGTTGAGGGTAGAGGAGAAAAGGTAGAGTTGGGTGTCATCCGCATACAAGTGGAAGTTAACCTGCGGATGATGTCACCAAGGGGGAGCATATAGAGGGTGAAGAGGAGGGAACCGAGGACAGGGCCCTGAGGGACACCGCGCGAGACAGTGCGGGGGCTGGAGGAAAAGCCGTTTGTGGAAACAAAATGAAGATGGTGGGAGAGGTACAACCTAAACCACTCAAGGACAGGGCCTTGAAGGTTGAGGTTGGAGGACAAAGGGTGGAGGAGGATAGCATGGTCGACCGTATCGAATGCTGCTGATAGGTCAAGGAGGACGAGGAGGCAGAGGGAGGACGAGGAGGCAGAGGTCGCAGATGGTCAAGATGTCATTGGTGACCTTGACCAGGGCGGTTTCTGTGCTATGGGCAGCATGGAAACCCGACTGAAGGGGTTCGAATAATGCATGGGTGGAGAGGAAAGAGCGCAGCTGGGAGGCGACAACTCTTTCAAGGACCTTGGACAGGAATGGGAGGTTGGAGATGGGCCGGTAGCTTGATAGCTGTGACGCATCAAGGGAAGGTTTTTTCAAAGTGGGAGTGATGATGGCATTTTTTAGGGAATGGGGACAGAGCCAGAGGAGAGGGACAGGTTGATGATGTCTGTGATATGTGGGGCAAGGAGGTGGAGCTGAGAGATAAGGAGTGGAGTGGGGATGGGGTCAAGGGAGCAGGTGGTGGGTTTCAGGCACAGGATGAGTTTGGTGACAGAGGGTGGGGAAACAGGTACGAAAGTGTGTAGGGGAGGATGGGTAGGAGTCAGAGTGTGGGAGGGAAGGGGTGGGGGGTGGGTGGAAGTTGGAGGGGGAGTGATTTTGGATTCAAGGAAATCCAGCATCTACTCGCAGTGAAGGTTGGAGGAGATGACCTGCGCTGGGTGGCGGGGGGGACGGAGGAGTCGGGATGTGGTAGAAAACAGAAGCCTGGGGTTGTTCTTCGCCTCCAGGATTATCCTGGAGTAGAAGGACGACTTGGCCGAGGCTAGAGTGGAGCGGTAGATTTTGAGGAGGTCCAGCCAGATTTATCGGTGGACCATTAGGCCAGATTTGAGGCCGGTGCGTTCAGCGGCCCACACCTGGCTCTTCAGTGAGCGGAGGTGGGTGATGAACCAGGGGGAGGAGCGAGAGTAGGAGACAGTACGGGTGGTGATGGGGGCAAGAGTGTCGAGTGTGGAGGAGAGGGTGTTGTGGAGGAGGGTGAGAGGAGAAGAGGGGTCAGTGAGGGTTGAAGGCCAGAGGGAGAGGAGTTCAGAGGACTCCAAGGCAGCGGTTAGGGATTGTGGGGGTAACTTCTTCCAGGGGCGGTAGAAGGTGGTGGTGGATCTGGTGGAGGTGGGGAGGTGGGTGGAGGTGGTGAAGGAGATGAAGTGGTGATCGGAGACGGCCTTGTCGGTAATGGTGACATCCGAGACACTGAGGCCCCAGGTGATCACCAAATCGAGTGGGTGGCCGTGACTGTGAGTGGCGGAGTTGATGTGGAGGGAGAGGTTGAGCGAGGAGAGCAGGGAAGAGAAGACCGAGGAGATGGAGCAGGAGGGGGGTGAAGTGCAGGTTGAAGTCGCCCAGGATGATGAGGTGATCAGAGCAGAGGCAGAGAGATGTAAGCAGTGTAGAAATATCGGAGATGAAGGTGGGAGAGGTTTTAGGGGCCGTTAGAGGAGGAGGATTTTGAGTGAGAGGAAGGAGGGGTGGGAGAGGGTGAGGTGCTCAAAAGAGGGGAAAGAGCCAGAAGAGTAGGGGGATAGGGCAAGTGGTGTCCTTGAGATAAGGGATACACCACCGCCACGGCGGTTGGGGCAAGAGATGTAGTGGGAGGTGTAGCCGGGTGCTGTGGCCTCCGTGAGGGGGAAGGTGTCGCCTGGGGTGAGCCAGGTTTCCGTTAAGGCCATGATGTCAATGCTCTCATCAAGGATGAGATCGTTGATGACCAGGGCCTTGTTACAGAGGGAGCGGATGTTTTGTAGTCCGATGTGGAGGGAGCGGTTGACAGAAGGGTGTGTGGGGAGGGAGGGGCGTCAGGTGGATGACATTAGCCTATAGGCTGGGGCAGCCAACCCAGCAGGACCATGGTGGGCCCTGATGCGAGCCCCGGGGGGGCGCAGAGGTTTTTTTTTGTTGCGCACGCACACTCCTGAAACTAAATTATGACGATAGCGGTTCCCCCGCTCCGCCCCCACACACACCCACAGCCCCCACACCCCTAACTGAACTCCCTGCCGCCTCGAGCTTTATACTACCTGAGAAGGTAGGCCCAGGCTCCTCCCCGCGCTGTCCTGCCGCCGCTCCCCGTGTGGCACTGACACTGACTGTCCAGCGCCTTGGGACGTTCTCCCGATGTGAAAGGCACTATACAAATGTAATTTTGTTGATGGTTATTGTTGTTTTCACTCCGATTACAGACAATTAAACCTGTCTGAATAGCTGTCTGTTTAGCCAGAACACTTTATTTTTTAATATCGAATTCCCATGAAATTTCATGAGTCTGATTTGAATTGCAGTAACATTTAATCTAACGGCAGGTCCAAGGAGTCTCCTGGGGCTGGTCTTGTTTCATGCACCATAATACTGATACAAACACTAATATTACTGTAGTAAAATGTCAAGAACAGTTCTATTATAATGCATGGTTAACCCCTCAACTACAAATTCCTAAATAATATTTGACATACAAATAACACATTTAAACTCTCTAATTGCACTTTGAAATTGAAATTTCCTGTACTCTCACCTACTTTCATTAAGTTAGTTTACTCTCTGTATAATTTAATAAGTCTATCCATTTTAATCCTTTAACTTTAACAATAATGTTCACATATCTCCTTTTCCATTTTGTCATGATTCCCATGGTCCCTTTTGGATGATTGAGTCACTGCCAGAAACAAATTGGATTTGTATTGGTTGAAACAACAACTTACATTTATGCAGCCCCCTTCACTGCGGGGTGGTGTTTCAGAGCAATTAAACCAGGTTAAAGGCTAGCTTTGCAGTCAGTGAAAAGACCAGAGGTTTCAGATTGACATGCCAGACTTTGAGGTGCCTAAACGTCTCTATGCTAAATGAGTTTATCTAAAATAGTGGCCCTTAAGAGGTTGATTGTTGTCTGGATATGTAAGTGGATTTATGCCATTATAAGGATGAAAACGTCAACTGCATATCAGAAATGGGTCCTCGGAAAACACAGCTATGTTTTATTATACTGTATCTAAAATGCCAGCTTATTTGTGCTCTATTTTTGTGAGCTTAATTTTGAGTGTAAGACAATATAAGTGCAAATTGATGTCACTCTTGAAATTTACAGAGCATCTGATAATGTCCAACAAGGATATATCACCTGGGATTTGAAATGGTTATGAGAAGTTTCACACATACACACAAGCTCTTTCGAACCAAACATATTGCAGCACTGACATTTTACAACTTGCATTTAACATAACATAACATGTAGGAGCAGGAGTAGGCCATTCGGCCAATCGAACCTGCCCCGCCATTCAATCATGGCTGATCTTCTAATCTAACTCCAGCTAATAACCTAACCCTGCCTTATCCCCATATCCCTTAATCCCTTTCACAATAAGAAATCTATCTATCTCAGTCTTGAATATGTTCAAGGACTGAGTGTCAACCGCCCTTTGGGGTAATGAGTTCCATACATTCACCACCCTTTGAGTGAAAAAGTTCTTCCTCAACTGAGTGCGAAAGGGTTGCCTCTGATTTTAAGGTTGTGACCCCTGGTTTTAGTTTCTCCAACCAGGGGAGACAATCTCCCACTATCTACTCTATGCCCTTTGATGATCTTATAGGTTTCTATAAGATCCCCTCTAATTCTTCTATATTCTAGAGAATATAGGTCCAAATTCGTCAGCCTGTCCTCGTAACTCATCCCCTTCATCCCTGGTACTAACCTAGTAAATCTACGCTGCATCCCCCTCAAGTACATCCTTCCTTAAATAAGGAGACCAAAACTGCACACAGTATTCCAGGTGTGGTCTCACCAGGGCCCTATACAGTTGCAGCAAGACTTCCCTACTCTTATACTCTAATCCTTTCATAATGAATGCTAACATACCGTTTACCTTCCTAATTGCTGCTGCACCTGCAGACTAACTTTCTGTGATTGGTGTACAAGGACACCCAAGTCCCTCTGGATGCTAACACATTCCAATCTCTCTCCTAAAAAATAACCCCCTCAACGGTTTTTGCTCCGGTGGATGACTTCGCACTTCCCTACATTATACTTTATCTGCCACCTACCTGCCCAACCACCTAACCTATCTATGTCTCACTGCATTTTTTAATGTTGTCCTCTGTGTTGACACTTCCTCCTAGTTTTGTGTCATCAGCGAATTTAGATATATTAACTTTGATGTCCTCATCTAGATCGTTGATGTAGATGGTAAATAGCTGAGGCCCAAGGACTGATCCTTGTGGCACTCCACTAGTCACATCCCACCAATCTGAAAAGGACCCGTTTATCCCTACTCTTTGTTTCCTACCCGTTAACCGTTTCCCAATCCACGTTAATATGCTCCCCCTAATTCCATGGGCCCTTATCTTTTGGACTAACCTTTTATGCGGCACCTTATCGAATGCCTTCTGGAAGTCCAAATAGACCGCATCCACTGATTCACCCTTATCTAGTTTACTGGAAATATCCTCAAAAAACTCTGTGAGATTTGTCAAACATAACTTCACTTTTGTAAAGCCATGTTGACTTGGCCTAATTATATTGTGCCCTAAATACCGCACTACCACATCCTTAATCAATGATTCTAAAATGTTTCCTATCACTGATGTGAGACTAACTGGCCTACAGTTCCCCACCTTTTCCTTTCCATCTTTTTTAAATAGTGGTGTGACATTTGCGATCTTCCAATCCATGGGGACTTTTCCAGAATCCAAGGAATTTTGGAAGATCAGACACAAGGCCTCCACTATCTCATAAGCTCCTCTTTTAAAACCCTGGGATCCGGACCAGGGGATTTGTCACGTTTTAGTGCTAACAGTTTCCTTGCACCAATTCTCTACTCATGAAAATTTCCCTAAGTTGCTCCCTGTCCTTATGCCCTTGGTGCATCTCTATTGTTGGCAGACTTTTTGTGTCTTCCAGGGTGAAGACGGATGCAAAGTAATAATAGTAATAATCCTTGCATTTGATATAGCGCTTTTCACGTCGGGAGGACGTCCCAAAGCGCTTCACAGAACACACTGTAAAGTGAATTGACTGTATATTTGTGGGCGAACGCGGCAGCCAATGGCGCACAGCAATGTCCCACAAACAGTCGTAGATTGAAAATGACCAATTTAATTATTGTTTTTAGTTTTGGAGGGATTATTATTAGGCTCTGTGTGGAGTAAGGAAACTTGCCCAAGGTTTCGCCCTCTGCCTGGAATTGAACTCAGGTCTCTCACTTGCAAAGCGAGTGCTCTAACCACTGAGCTACAGGACTCCACAGTACCCATTTAGGGACTCTGCCGTGTCCTTATCCCCCATTACAACTTCTCCTATCTCTGACTGAAGTGGGCCTACATTTACCCTCACTAGTCTACTCTTAATATATTTGTAAAAACTTTTACAGCCAGACTTAATGTTCCTAGCGAGCTTACCCTCATACTCCTTTTTCTCGCTCTTAATGAGTTTTTTAGTTTTATTTTGTTGGTTTCTAAAACTCTCCCAATCTTCAGATTTGCTGCTTTTCTTGGCAGTTTTATAAGCCTTTTCTTTTAATTTGATGCTTTCCCTACTGCTCAGGTTAGCCACGGATGAATTGCTTTCCCTGTGGTACTCTTGTTCCGCAAGGGAATATGCGACCGCTGAGAATTTTACACCACATCCTTAAATATTTGCCACTGTTGGTCTACATTTTTACCTCTTAATCTTATTCTCCAGTCTATTTTACCTAAATCTTTCCTCATACCTACAAAATTAGCCCTATTTAAATTCAGAATACTTGCCTCGGATTTAACTATATCCCTCTCTAACTTAATGCAGAATTCAATCATATTGTGATCACTCTGCCCTCGAGGATTCTTAATACCTACACTGCCAACTCGCTCTGTTTCATTACACAAAACAAGGTCCAGGATGGCCTGTGCCCTGGTTGGTTCCTCGGAATGCTGCTGTAGAAAGTTATCTCTCATACACTCAATGAACTCTTCTTCTGACCTACTTTTGCCAATTTGGTTTTCCCAATCTATGTGGAGATTGAAATCACCCACTATTATCGCTTTACCTTTCCTACATGCTCAACTGATTTCTTGATTGATACCCTGTGCTATATTATGATCGCTGTTTGGGGGTCTATAAACCACTCCCATTAATATTTTCTGCCCTTTTTCTATTTACACTCATATTGTCTCGACCTCCTGATCATCGGATTTCAGATCCTTCCTCTCTACTGCTTTTATTTTATCCCTAATTAATAGGGCTCCCCCACCCCTCACCTCGTTTCCCTCAGTGCCCATCTTTCCTGTAAACTGAGAACCCTGGAATATTTAACTCCCACCCTAGATCTCCTTGTAACCATGTTTCAGTGATGGCTACTAGATTGCACCCATATGTGTCTCTCTGTGCTTTTAATTCATCAGTTTTATTCCGAATGCTTCGCGCATTCAGATATAACATTTTTAATTTCCTACCATTTCCTCTACTCTCTGATTCCTTATCTACTTTGCCAAGCTTCTTACTCCTAGTTAACATATTCCTATTATCTGGCATGCTATTCTGCCTTGTCATCTTTACTTTTTCTAATGCTAACTTATGGTCTCTCTTACCTATATATTCCCCCCCCCTTTACGAGTTTAAATTCCTATTTATTTCCCTGTTAATTTGTTTAGCTAGGACATTTGTCTCAGCACGATTTAAATGCAGCCCTTTTCTCTGAAAGAGCTCTTTTCCCCCAATACTCGTGCCAATGGCCCATAAAAAGAAACCCCTGAGTTCCACACCAATCTTTTAGCCATGCATTCAAGTCCTTAATTTGTTTGTTCCTGTACCAATTGTTGTATGGTACAGGCACTAGTCCTGATATTGCCACCTTCGATGATCTTGACTTCAATTTGGACCCCAGCTCTTCGAATTCCCTTCTCAAGTCATCTTGGCCTACTCTACCGATGTCATTGGTACCTATGTGAAGTACCACCAACGGATCCTTGCCCTCATATTTTAAATTGTCCACTAGCCCTGCCGAGACATCCTCACCCCTTTATAAAGTGTGCCTTTAACATAAACAAAATATCTTGAACACCTTTATATGTTCAGTGTTAAATGAAGGTTAACACATATGTAATCCAAACAGAGATAATTATTAATGTTCCAAACACGTAGATCAAATAATCTTGAGGCAGGGCCAAATGAGCATTCTCGCACGATCGAATCACATAATTTTTATTTAAACTTTATTGCAAAACGTGATGTAATCTTTAGTGCTATTTTACTAAAACAATCCAGCCTGCAGCTACATCAAGATTAATTTCCCCTCACAGCAGGAAGCTGCACGTCTTTCTCTATATATATATACTGTATATAAAATAAACCTTCTTTGCATTCATAAATATACATAGAAGGATGTATAGAAATTTCTACATAGAAGAAGGCGATTCAGTATATCATTATCTGTGCTGCCTCTGTGAAAGAATTGGATGAATAAATTTATCACTTGAAATTTCCCAGAGCAACCAATAATGTCCAACAAGGATCTATCACTTTTTGATCTGAAATGGTTATGAGAAGTTCTACATGCAGAATATATTGATATTGCTTATGGATTTAGTAGTTGTTGAACATATAAAGTGACAGAAAACATAAAAAGATATTACACTGGTGATGGAGTGCTACCTCTTTCCTTTCACACATGTGACAACAGGAAGACTTCCTTAGGGAACAAACAAAATCACTAATGTAATAGAGGCCCATATAACTCAAATATACTACTAGATGCAAGTGAATTACTCAAACATTTTGGATGAATGAAATAAAGTGGTAACTCAACCTCACTGGTGTAATATTCTATTTATTACCGGGGTTGGAAAAAAAATCAAGGACATGATACACCTTTTAATATCACTGCTGTGATTTGACACATCACCAGGCAGTGCTAGTACAATGTTCATAGAGTATCTATTTGAATATTAAAATGCTATCTAATTCTCAACAAAAAGTAAAACATTTTTATTTCGGCGATATATTTAATTCGGACAATGTCAAATGCAAAAATGACTTGACATGTTAACGTCTCTTTGTGCATGATGACTTCCTGTGGAGTAAAACAGTCACCCTCCAGGTGAGCATCACTTCCAGCTGAGCCACACCATATCAATGTGATTTTAGTTCACTGATTTTTGTTTCTCAAAAGCTCCAAAAAGCAACCATTTATTCGTCAGTTTCATTACTACTATCAGTGACCACACATTGAACACTACTGGTGCTGCAGGAAGCCTCACCCACGTCAGACCCATCACCTAAATCGTTCAAATACTGCCAGACCTTGGAATCATATTCACATTCTATCTCATCCTGTGAAACAAAATAAGGACAGGTTCTTGAACTCTCACTGCTCGTACTTCCCCTGCTTTGATATTGGTTACTACTTGAAGCCTGTACATTTCTACACTCAGATCTAGGAAGTTCTTGCCTGCATTGGTAAGACGATCCGCTTTCACTTTCTCTAGCACAACAACTGCGACAACTCAAATCTTCAGTCTTCGCTTTATCCAGCAATATGGAAATCTTCACAGACTTAACATCGTCACTATTTGCAATATAGCTCTGCATCAAGTTTAGAAGTGCTTCAGTCGGCATTGGGCTAGTTGGGCCTACCAAATTGTCATCCACTGGACTAACTGGTGAAGATGTTATGGATCTTGGTGCTGAAGCATCACTTATCAAGCTAGAGACATAATCTTGGTAAGAACTCTGTGATGAGGAACTACTTGAATATTCCTGACAATACGGTAGAATATCAACTGGTTTCTTCTCTTTGATTTCTATGGGCTCTTCTGGTGTTGGCGTTCTGGGAACTAAAATAACAAAAAAATTGTTGTTTTAGTAACACATTCCATCTATAAAACTGAAATATGTCAAGCCTTATATAATAATAATAATTCTTACATTTGAAATAGCACCTTATCACGTCTTCAAGACGTCTCAAGGCGCTTTGTAGAATATACTGTAAAGTGAATTGACTGTATATTATCTGAATGAAACTCAGCCGCAAATTGCACATATGTTGAAACTCCATTGCAGTACTGGGGAGTGTTGCATTGTTGGGAGGAACTTTCCTTTGACACAGATTTTAAACTGAGATCTGGTTTTCAGGCAGACATTAAACATCCTATTTGAGAAGGTGTGCATTTTAATTCCTGCTTCTCTGAAATGAGAATTTCCTTCTCAACGGCAGATATTTAAAGGTTTTCATTCAACACAGCAGAATAAGTGGGGGACACAGACTCTTTCTCTAATCTCTAAGTCACTCCTAACCTACATCCTGTCAAAAAAAATTACCTACTCTGAATTCTTTGCCTCCATCAACCTTCTGGGTAGTTTGGAGATGAGATGGTGTTAGAGTGTGGAGGAGAATGTCTTTAATTTTAGAGGAAGGGGATGATAATAACAGTTTCACACATGGATGTTAAATGTGGACAGAAGGGAGTTGTCAATTAGCATTGTGCCAAAAGAAGCTTCTTTTCATAATATAAAATCCTTGTAGCTGATACAGTACCCTTCATGTTGGGAGGTTGTTTCAAAGCACTTCACAGATTGTACTCTCAAGTGTAGCAATTGTGTCTTGAGTGAAAGTAATGAAATTAATGAAGGTTTGTGTCTACTACTTGATGAAGTGGCTCAGGTTCGGGCTCAGGTTCTAGATAGAAATCAATTAAAGAAAATATTCAAAAAACATATTCCAGCTACTTCCTAGTCTGTTTTTGTCACTTGCAACAAAGTAAACTACCTGGCTCTACTCCATATGCATTTTCTCCGAACCTGTGTTTGGAATTGATTCTGTAGATACACGGCTAGTTGAGAATGAGGGTGATTAATCTCAAGCATCTCTTAAATGGTCATTTCTCCTCATATATGTTCATTTAAATGTTTACCATTTATTTTCTGTGACACTTTCTGATATTCTGAACTCTGAGCCTGCAAAAACCTTGTGGATATATTGGAGTTTAGATGGTATTACAGAGTACAAGAGGGTCAAGGATGTTTTTAGTTTTGGAGGAAGAGGGTGATGACACCAATTTTGAATAATAATAAATAATAATAATCCTTGCATTTGATATAGCGCTTTTCAAGTCTTCTAGATGTCTCAAAGCGCTTCACAGAATATACTGTAGAGTGAATTGACTGTATATTTGTGGGTGAAACGCGGTAGTAAATTGCACACAGAAGTGTCCCACAAATAGTCGTGAATTGAGTGACCAAATTATTATTTTTTTCCTTTACATTTTTCTTGAGGCTTTATTATCAGGCATGGAGCGTAAGGAAACTTGCCCAAGGTTTCGCCCTGCCGGGAATCAAACCCATGTCTCTCACTTGCGAGACGAGTACTCTGATCACTGAGCTACAGGACAGGAATGTGAGAGGGCAACACTGAACGATAAGCAGAGATTGAAACTGTCAGCCAACATGGGAGCCAAGGAGGAATAATTATAATAAAACACAGTATTTGAAATTGATTTAGTGCCATTCAAATTGCTAGGAAATCTGAAAGAACTTAATAGGATTTACTGTAAAAGGTAGGCGAACACATAACCAAAGATTGTTTCAGTTAGCACAATGAAATGAATGAAGGGTTGTGTCTGCCAATGATTACCTTCAGCACCCACCTCCGCTCACTGAAGAGCCAGGTATGGGCCGCTGAACGCACCTGCCTCAAATCTGGCCTAACGGTCCACCGACAAATCTGGCTGGACCTCCTCAAAATCTACCGCTCCACCCTAGCCTCGGCCAAGTTGTCCTTCTACTCCAGTATAATCCTGGAGGCGAAGAATAACCCCAGGCTACTGTTTTCTACCACATCCCAACTCCTCTGTCTTCTCCGCCACCCCGCGCAGGTCATCTCCTCCAACCTTCACTGCGAGGAGATGCTGGATTTCCTTGAATCCAAAATCAAGGGAATTCGCTCCGCGGTCACTTCCCCTCCAACATCCACCCACCCCCCACCCCCTCCCTCCCACACTCCGACTCCTGCCCATCCTTCCCTACACCTTGAAAAAACCCTCCCTTGATGCGTCGCAGCTATCAAGCTACCGGCCCATCTCCAACCTCCCCTTCCTGTCCAAGGTCCTGGAACGAGTTGTCGCCTCCCAGCTGCGCTCTTTCCTCTCCACCCATTCATTATTCGAACCCCTTCAGTCGGGTTTCGGTGCTGCCCATAGCACAGAAACTGCCCTGTTCAAGGTCACCAATGACATCCTGACCATCTGTGACCAGGGCTCCCTCTGCCTCCTCGTCCTCCTCGACCTATCGGCAACATTCGATACGGTCGACCATGCTATCCTTCCTCCACCGCTTGTCCTCCAACCTCAACCTTCAAGGCCCTGTCCTTGAGTGGTTTAGGTCGTACCTCTCCCACCATCTTCACTTTGTTTCCACGAATGGCTTTTCTTCCAGCCCCCGCACTGTCTCGTGCGGTGTCCCTCAGGGCTCTGCCCTCGGTCCCCTCGTCTTCATCCTCTATATGCTCCTCCTTGGTGACATCATCCCCAGACATGGAGTTAACTTCCACTTGTATGCGGATGACACCCAACTCTACCTTTCCTCCTCTACCCTCAACTCCACGACCACCGATGTCCTGACAGCCTGCCTGTCCGACATCGAGTCCTGGACGAGAAACAACTTTCTTTAGCTCAACGTGCGTAAAACTGAGGCCCTCCTGATTGGCTCGCATCAGCGCCTCCGCACCTCAGGCGCTGACAGCATCAGCATCCAAGGCTGCATTCTCCATCTCTCAAAGCCAGTCAGGAACCTCCGTGTTCTGTTCGACCCTGAGCTGTCCTTTCTCCCTCATATCAGAGCCACAACTGGCACCGCCTTCCATCACCTCCGGAATATCGCCAGACTACGGCACTACCTCACCCCTCACGCAGCTGAAACTCTGGTCCACGCCTTTATCATCTCAAGGCTGGACTATGGGAACTCTCTCCTCGCCGGCCTTCCCGGCCCTCCCTCCACAAGCTACAGGTCATTCAGAACTCTGCAGCTTGTGTACTGTCCCGCACCAGGCTTCGGGACCACATCACTCCCACCCTCGCCCTCACCCTCACCCTCGCTCGCCTCCACTGGCTCCCCATCCCCCAGAGGATCGAATTCAAGATCCTCATCCTCACCTACAAGGCCATTCCCGGCCTTGCTCCCTCCTACCTCTCTGACCTACTATCCCCCTACCTACCTGCCCGTACCCTCCGTTCCTCTGGCTCCGGTCTGCTCCCCATCCCCCGCCCCAACCGCCCTACCATTGGTGGCCGGGCTTTCAGCCTCTCAGCCCCGAGGCTCTGGAACTCTATCCCCCAGTGCCTTCGCCTTGCCTCCTCCCTTTCCTCCTTCAAGGCTGGTCTCAAGACCTTTCTCTTTGACCGTGCCTTCAGCTCCCCTTTCGACTCTCTACCCCCTCCTCGCTCCCTCCCTTCCCTCCCCTCACCCTGACCATTTTCCCCCTGCTCGGGTCCTGACCGAACTGTACAGCGCCTTGGGACGTCCTCCCAACGTGAAAGGCACTCATAAATGGAATGTTGTTGTTGTTGTTGTTCAGGGTTCAGGTTCAGGTTCAGTCAGTTCTGGAGAGATCAACCCAGGAATAAAACACTCAATAATTCTACTTTTAAGAAAGATATTCCAACTACACCCTTGTGCAGTTTTTGCCCTTTGCAATCAAGTCCTTTCTCTATTTCAAGCCCTTCGATGTCCCTCTTTTTGGAATCAATTCTGAGGATAATGAAACTATTTTAAAAGGAGCGGCTTGATCTCAAACATTTCTTAAATAGGAATTTCGCAGTTTTTATTCAATTTTTTATATAAGGATTATTATATTTAGCACTTTTCTGTGACACCTGCTGCTGGAGGTTTGAGATGAGATAGTAATGATAATATTAATAATAATCCATACATTTGATATAATGCTTTTCACAACTAGAGGATGTCTCACAGTGCTTCACAGGATATACTATAAAGTATAGTAAGTGCATATCTTGTAAGGGAACATGTTAACTTAGACCACTTGAATGAGTGATGCTTGATTACCTGGTTCAGGTTCCGGTTCCGGTTCCGGTTCTGGTTCTGGTTCTGGTTCTGGTTCTGGTTCTGGTTCAGGTTCAGGTTCAGGTTCAGGTTCAGGTTCAGGGTCCGGTTCAGGTTCAGGTTCAGGTTCCGGTTCCGGTTCCGGTTCCGGTTCAGGTTCAGGTTCAGGTTCAGGTTCTGGTTCTGGTTCTGGTTCCGGTTCAGGTTCTGGTTCTGGTTCAGGTTCAGGTTCAGGTTCAGGTTCTGGTTCTGGTTCTGGTTCTGGTTCCGGTTCAGGTTCTGGTTCCGGTTCAGATTCGGGGTCAGGTTCCGGCTCCGGCTCTGGTTCAGATTCGGGGTCAGGTTCCGGCTCCGGCTCTGGTTCAGATTCAGGGTCAGGTTCCGGCTCCGGCTCTGGCTCCGGCTCCGGCTCCGGCTCCGGTTCAGATTCGGGGTCAGGTTCCGGCTCCGGTTCAGATTCGGGTTCAGGTTCTGGTTCTGGTTCTGGTTCAGATTCCGGTTCAGATTCCGGTTCGGGTTCGGGTTCCGGTTCGGGTTCGGGTTCTGGTTCGGGATCCGATTCAGGTTCTGGTTCTGGTTCCGGTTCTGGTTCGGGGTCAGGTTCTGGAGAGATCGATCGAAGAACAAAACATAAAATAATTTTACCTTTATGAAACATTTTCCATCTTCATCCTTAGACTGTTTTTTGTCATTTTTAACAAAGTAAACTGAATGCTTCTCCTTAAAAGACTTTCACATCAGGTATAGCAGTTTTCACATCTTCGAGATGCCTCAACCCACTTCAGAATATACTGTATGTAGTGATTGCATATTTGTGGGCAAAATACAGCAGCCAATTACGCATAGCAGTGTCTCACAAACAGTAGTGGATTGAGTAACCAAATTATTATTATTTTTTTTTCTTGAGGGATTCCTATCAGACGTGTGGCGTAAGGAAACTTGCCCAAGATTTCGCCCTGCTGGGAATTGAACCCAGGTCACTCGCTTGCGAGGCAAGTGCTCTAACCACTGAACTACAGGGCTGAGGACTCAGGATGTCTCACAGTGCTTTACTGTAATGTGCAATGACCGTGTATTTTGTAGCAATCCCAGGCACCAATTTGAGCACAGTAATGTCCCACAAATAGCTATGAAGCGAATGACCAATTTTGTCTGATGGATTTTTAGCTAGGACACCAGAAGAAACTCCCTTCTATTTCTAAATAGTACTATTGGATTTCGAAGACCTCCTGAACAAGCAGATGAGACCTTGGTTTAATGTCTCATCCGAAGGACGGTACCTCCAAAAATGCAACACTTCTGAAATGTCAGTTTAGAATATGTGAGTTAAAAGCCCTTACATGGGGCTTGAACCCACAATCTTCTGACTCAGAGGCAAGTACAACCAACTGAGACCCTGATATTTCAGAATACAAAGAGGTCAAGGTTGTTTTTAATTTGGGTGGTGACAGTACAATGTGAATGTGACAGTATGATGCTGAAAGACAAAGCTGAAGGATCGGAAGGGGTAAAAGCCTAAAATTATGGCGAGAAGTTGTATCTGGACACTTTTCCGGATTTACTGTATAGTAACTGTGTATTTTTGTAGGAGAACACAACAACAACAAGATTCCATTTATAAAGCGCCTTTCACGTCAGGAGGACGTCCCAAGGCGCTGCACAGTTGGGTCATGACCCGAGCAGGGGGGAAATGGTCAGGGTGAGGGGAGGGGAGGGAGCGAGGAGGGGGGAAATGGTCAGGGTGAGGGGAGGGATGGGAGGGAGCTAGAAGGGGGAAGAGAGTCGAGAGGGGAGCTGAAGGCTCGGTCAAAGAGAAAGGTTTTGAGACCGGCCTTGAAGGAGGAGAGGGAGGAAGCAAGGCGAAGGCACTGGGGGATAGAGTTCCAGAGCCTCGGGGCTGATCCAGAGCCTCGGGGCTGAACACGTTAACCAAAGACCTCTTGAGTCATGCCTTATGTCTGCCAATTGATTACCTGGCTCAAGTTCAAGTTCAGTTGGTTCTAGAGAGATCAACCCAAGGGTCACACACAAAAGAATCGTATTTTTAAGTTACATATGCCACCATGTATATTCTTTGTTTTTGTCATTTGTATCAAAGTAATCTCCCTTCCTCTATTTCACATGTATTTTTTCACTGTCTCGGCTTTTGGAATCAAAATTTGAGATTGAATGTAATGTACTCAACTTCTTTTGAGTGACAGTACTTGATCTCAAGCATTTCTTGAAAGGGAATTTCCCGTCAAATGTGTTTATTTAAACATTTATAAAAGGATTATTATTATTATTGTTGTTATTATGTTTACCACTTTTCTGTGAGACTTTCTGTTGCTCTAAAAACCTGGCTTGCATCAGTGACCCAGGTAGGTTAGAGCCGGGATGGTAATGATAATCATCATATCCCTCACTTTTGATACAGTACCTTTCACATCCAGATGATGTCTCAAAGCACTTCATTGGAAATACTAAGCAACAAACACAGTTTAGATTTATATAGCAGCATTCAAGTTGAAAGGCAATTGACAAAACTGTCTGGGCACCAGACCAGGGGTTGGAAGTTGAGCCATTTTACACTTTATAAACTGTAAAGTGTAGCGACTGTGCATTTTGTAGGCAAGTGGGGTTAACTAAAGATCACTCAATTGAGAGCATTGAAATGAATGAAGGCTCTTGTGTCTACCACTTGTTTACTTGGATTGGGTTCAGGTTCACTTAAGAAGGATATTTCATCTACATCCTTAGGGTTAGGGTCTATTTTTGGCATTGACAACTACTTTCCTCTTCTTTATATGTTTTTTCAATGTTCGTCTCTTTGGAATCAATTCAGGATAAGTGTAATGAACTCAGCTCTTTGAGAACGATAACATGTTTAGAACCCATTTGATCTCAAGAATTTGTTATCGGAAATTCCCCTCAAATGTGTTTATTTAATGTTTCATGTCATTTCCATGGCAGTTTCTATTGCTCTGAACTCTTAGCCTGCATCAACCTTGTGGGTAGGTTGGAGATGCATTGAGATGAATATGGGGCGGAGGGGGGGTTAAAGAATGCATTTAATTTTGAAGGAGCTACTATAGCTATTATTTTGGAGGAGCTATTATCACAGGAAAATGCTTCAAAGTGCTTCACAGGATTTACTATTAAATGCAGCAACTGTGTATTTTGTAGTGGAACATGTTAGCCAAAGACTGCTTGCGTGAGTGATACATAGGAATAGGAGTAGGTCATTCATCCCCTCAAGCCTTTGCCACCATTCTATTAGATCATAGGTGATCTGTACCTCAATTCCATTTACCCGCCTTTGCTCCATACCCCTTGATACCCTTACTCAACAAAAAATTATCAAACTCATTCTTGAAAATTTCAATTGATCCAGCATCCATGATGCCTTGTGCGTGATTACCTGGCTTGGGTTTAGGTTCACTGTGCACTGTTGGTGTTGTGATGGTGGGAGTGGGGCCCTTGGGTGGGCCGGTGTTTGAGATGTGGCACATCCTCTGCGCTAGTGGCAGCGGACACGCTCAGGCCCGCCTTTATTCTCTCTCCCTTGCTTTGCGCAGTCGGCCTCCACTAGGCACATTCTCAGCTAAGAACACGAAGTTGCCAAGTGGTAAAGTGGTGACATCATGGCTGTTTTGCGACAGGATTGTCGCTTGGAGGCGGCGTTCCGCATGCATTGTCAGGACTGATGGGATCACACCCTGTTTAAGATGCCGCCCATGCAGGCAGTAAATGTTATCCTCTCTCAGATGGTGCCCGTTGGCTCAATTATTCCCGCGCTTTTTGAGAGTGGCAGGATACGTGACCAAGGATAAAAATATTGTGTGTTTGAGACAGGCAGGCGCAGCTGTACCTTGAAGGGACTTCTAAATACGAAGTTGGTCAGCCTGTTGACTCGACTAAACCTATAAGGGGATAATAATTCCTTCAAAAATAAATAGTAAATTGGTGACACTGATTCCCGGTTCGATTCCCGGTAGGGTGAAACCTTGGATATGTTTCCTTACTCCACATGCCTGATAATAATCCCTCGGGAAAAAGAAATTGGTCACTTCAATCCCTGACTGTTTGTGGGACACTGCTGTGCGCAATTGTCTGCCGCGTTTCGCCCACAAGCATACAGTCAATTCACTTTACAATATATTCTGTGAAGCGCTGTGAGACATCTCGACGACATGAAAAGCGGTATATCAAATGCAAGGATGATGATAAGTGCCTTTATGTATTACCACTTTGGGGTGTCGTGAATTGCATGCCTGTGGCCAATAAATAGTTTGATTGAATTTATTGTGAGTTGTTCGTATTTTAGTCCTTAATATAGACGGAATACTGGTCTTGTCCTCTCCAATCGGAAAACCCTGATTCTAGTTACTTAGAGAGATTGGGTATAAAAAGCAGCTCCTTGACAGTGTAGAGATATAATGTTCAAACTTTTTTGGAATGGGTTCTGAAGATGAATGTAACACACTCAGCTATTTGACAGCAAACACATTTTATCACATTCATGTCTGATATGTGAATTTCCTCTCAAATATGGATATTTAGTGGTCTACTGGATCCTTTCTGGGATACATATTGTTGCTTTGATCTCCTAGCTGGTGGCACACTTTGAGTTGTTCCTAATTTATTTCTATCAACAGCAGCAAGAGTATTGCCCCTTTCACACAAATCATGTTTAAATGCAATTTAAAAGGGACAGCATGGAAACCCAAGTGAAAGTGGGTAATGGGGACAAGAGACAAGTGACTGACGATATTGTTAGGCACATGGTGTTGTGCAGGAGAGGATAAGAAGTGCAGACTTCCTGCTCAGCAATCCTGATACCTTCCATCTAGTGAGGGCTCAAACCTAATGGATGTTAAATTCATGACTCTCCGTCTTGGATAGAAGGTAAGAACATGAAAGCCCTAATTGCAGAGCAAAATATGTTATTTGTGTGTCTGACCAGCTGGACGAGAGATGGAAACCAAACCTCAACATCTTTGATCTGTTTTTGTCATTTGCAAAAAATTTAACAGTACACCTCTATTTTATATGCATTTTTGACCTTCCCTCTCCTAAGCTTACAGATTTATTGTGCAACATGGAAACAGGCCTTTTGGCCTAATTAGTCTGTACCTGTGTTTATACTCCATACAAGTCTCCACCCACTCCTTACTCCCTCCCACACCCTTCTATTCCCCTCTCCCTCATGTGTATATCTAGCTTCCTCTTAAATGCATCTACACTATCTGATTCAACCAACGCTTCATACAGTGAATGACGTATATCTTTGCTCTCGAGGATTTTGACGATTTTAAACTTATTATTAGAGTTCAGTTTATTAGTAGCCTTTTGAATCTTCAATATTAAATCTCCCCTGAACCTTCTATTTTTTGGTGTGAACATTCCTACCTTTCGTAGTCCCTCCTCATAACTTGGGTACCTAATTCCAGCCTCAATCTATCTGCTCTTTGCTGTGCCCGATCCGTGTAACATGGGATATTAGTAAATAATCTTTGCAATTTGACATCAGGGAAACGTCTCAAAGCACTTTGCAGGATTTACTGTACAGTGTAGTGACTGTGCATTTTGTAGGTGACCACTCCAGGTGGAGTTGCACTGATCCCCCTGTACAAGTTCATTGTCACTTCCTATGATCTATGGTCGATACCTTTTGCTATGTACCCCAAGCTCCTGTAGTGTAGCTGGAAAATGAAACCCGGGAGCCAGTGGAGCATTGCAGGAATAGGAGTGATGGGCAGGCACTGTGTAATGTGCGAGAGTATGGTGCTGGAAGGTGGGCAAAGATTGATGGCGTCAGCTGGCATGGGAAGACCAAGGAGGGGCAGTTATTAACAACAACTTGCATTCATACAACACCCTTCACTTGTTGCCTCGGGCCATCCTCCTGACCTGAAAGGCGCTATAGGTAAGTTGCTGTTGTTTTTCACATGGGGTAATGTCTCAGAGCGCTTAACGGTGGCGGAGCTTGATGCTGATCCAGGGACAGAGGGTAAGTGAACATAGGCATGATCAAAGATGAGGGTCTTCAGGTGCAATCTGAAGATGGTCAAGGAATCCAAAAGGCAGAGGCATTGAGGCAGAGAGTACCAGAGTTTTGGGGCATAGTGATTGAAAGCACGATCGCCATTGGTGAAGCGAAAGGGATGAGGGACGTGCAGGAGACTGGAGCCAACTAAACAAAGGCGAAAGGGAGAGGAGTGGGGTGTAAGCAGGAATGCAGAATGCAAGCAAGTGTAGATTGAAATTTATAATGGCCTGTGTAGGATTGCAGTATTTGTAGGCAAACATTTAACCAAAGGACCCTCGAGTGAGAGCAATGAAATGAATTATGTCTGCCATTCGATTACCTGGCTCGGGTACAGGTTCACTATGGATTGATGGTGTAGATATACGAGGTTCAGGCGTTTCTGGAGAGATCAACCCAAGAACAAAACACAAAAGAATTTTATTTTCAAAGAAATATATTCCATTCTACATTCTTTGGTTGTTTTTGGTATTTGCTACAAAGTAAATGTCTGGTTCTACATTCGTTTTTTTTCACATTCCCTCGTCTGAGTTTGAGTCCATGTTCCCATCCTTTAGATGTTTTTGACCATGGGAAACATATTATTAGAGTTCAGTTCATCAATATCCTTTAGGATCTTCAATAAGACCTCCCCTGAGCCTTCTATCCTTTAGTGTGAACATTTTTATCTTTCGTAGTCTCTCCTCATAACTCAGATGCCTCCTTCCAGCTATCATTTTAGCTGTCCTTCTCTATGCCCACTGCAAAGCGAAGGATTTATTATTATTATTATATCATTAATAGTTACGGTAACCAGAATTGTATGCAGTACTCCAGGTGGAGTTCGATTAGTGACCTGTACAAGTTCAGCAATACACCACACGATCCTGTAGGGTAGCTGTAACATGAAACCCTACAGACACTGTATATTTACACATCCTATTGGTATATGAAAGAAAAAAAATAGTTCATTAGACAATCCTGATCAATCTATGTGTTTAGACTCAAATGTGCATGCAGCTAGCGCTTCGGTTTCCTTAGTCTTCATAGCGACCCAGTGTAAGGTTTTTGATACCATGATTCCTTTTGGAATCGTCAAGCTAACAACGCAGATGATATCCCGCAGTCCAAGATTCCACCTAGTCTTAGCCTGCTAGGTCATTTAGTACACATTCCTAAAATTCCAGTTGTACTCAGTCCAGGGTGAGACTTATCAGTCATCTCTATAATTCCAGTCTTGTCTCTAAACCTCTATCAAAGCCATTAGGCACTTCTTGGAAGCTATGCCTTCGGTATAACTGCACCCACTGCATCTAACCACTGGAAACGACAGCACCATAAACCTTGATAATCTTTATATTTATATATTAGGGTAAAGGACAGAAAAGATAATTAGATGATCTTGGGTTTTAATGATCTGGGACGAATCTGTGGCTCTAGTCACTAAATAAGTTGCTTCATGATATAGTATTCATAAGCAATGGGATAGTGATAGTTATTTGAATAGATTCTGAGGATCACTTTCAGCTACTTTGTTCCTTGAGAAAGAGCTTGTTTGATCTAATGCATCCCTGCAATAGGAATTTCCTCTCAAAGCTGGATGTTTGAAGGTCTAGAATATTCTTTTTGCAATACAGACTCTTGTCTGTTCTTGCTGGTGTCAACCTTTTGAGTCATTCCTAATTTACTTGTCAAATAAAGCATTACCTGAGGCAGCAGAATAAAACGTATCGTGACTTATGTTTTCCACTTGGCTATCTAATGGCTTGGGTATCATTGTGTTCTTTATTGATGGTGTAGACATATGGTACACAGTTATTACTGGAGAGTTGAACCCAAGAACAGAACACAAAAGAATGTTACTTTTAAGAAACACGTTCAATCTGTTAATGGACAATCCAGCAATTATCTTTTTGAAGTTCATAAGTTCAATTCAAGATCAATGCATAAAATGCATTCTTACAAAACTCGAATATTGCCGCAGGTAACCTCACTCAATAATACTGAAAACGACAAAAACGAAACTGGTTAAGACAGTGATTAAAGTGCTGAGTCAATGCCGTTAGGGGCAATAATGAAAGGAATCATTTATGCTGCAGTTTGTGCTGATTTAATGAGATTGTTGCATCTCACCAATGCAAACTGCAGCTCAAATAAACATTCAGCAGCCATGAGAGAAGCATTGTGAAATCATCTCTGGAGGAAGTCTCACGTTTCTCTTGCTTCATATAAACCGAAGTGTAACTCACATACTCAAGCTATATACAGCGCTCTGGCCAGGTCACACCTAGAGTACTGCATACAGTTTTGGTCATCGCAACATAAGGTCAGCGTTAGAGGAATGAACTATGAACAATAATTAGACAAACTAGAGCTCTTCAGTCTAGAGAAAAGATGTCTCAGAGGGGACCTTATCGAGGTATATGAATTATAAATGGGATTGATAAAGTAAATCCAGAACAATACTTTAGGAATGCAGCAAGACAACAAAACAAGAGGACACAGGTTTAGAGATGCGAAGAGCAATTTCAGGACAGACACCAGGACGTTTGTTTATCCAGTAGGTAATTATTATTATCCTTGTGTTTGAAATAGTGCCTTAACACGTCGTTGGGACGTCTTAAAGTGCTTCACAGGATACACTGTAAAATGGATTGACTATATTTCTTGGACGAACACAGCAGCCAGTTACACACAGCAATGTCCTACAAACAGCCATGGAATGAACGACCAATTTTATTCAGGGGATTTATTGGCCAGGACACTGGGAGAAACTCACTTCTGTTTTTGAATAGGTCCATGGGATCTTTAATGTCCAGCTGAACAGGCAGACGGGATCTAGGTTTAATGTCTCATCCGAGGCACTGCAGCTCCGACGATGCAACACCCCCCAGCACTGCATTAGGGTGTAATTTTAGACATTGTGAGTTCAACTCCCAATGTGAGATTAATGTGGGATTAATTAATTAACAACTGGAACAGATTGCCAAGAAGGGTTGGTTGAGGCCACTCACTGGACTCATTTAAAAGGCAGATTAATCCTGTGATGGGAGGACACAAGGGTAGGTATTCTGGAAGGATGAGATCAGATGTGCTGAAGGGCCTTCATCCAATCTAATCGTCTGAGGTTTAATTACCTCAGGTGGGGAAACTGACACTTTCAAAAACTTAAAACGTTTAAATGTTTCTAGGTAATCCCACAATTTAAGGTTCTCAATGCAATTATAGAGACAAAGCAGTGACGTACTGGATGAGTCTGATGCAGACATTCTAATGCAGTTCTGGGGCCTAATGTGTCACAAGTCTGTCAGCCCACAAAGCTCTACCACTAGACAACCATTCCTTCAAAGCAATGCCTGTATCACAAAACCACGTAGACTTGTATACATATATAGATCTGATCAGGACTGAAAGATCAGAAAATTGTGTCACACAAAAAAAAAAATTTTGTCGGGTTTATTAACCCTGATTTCAATTTTAGAAAAATTAAACAAATAGAAATATAGATCATTAAATTTTTGTAAAAAAGAAATGAAACTGTTGGACCAACCAGAAGGACCATAATTCAGTCTGCAACACCCGGTCTTGCTCTGATCGACAAGTTGGTATCAATCTTTGATTCATATTCCTAACTTAATTCTATCAAACAAGAGATTACCTTGCTCAGTAGAATAAAATGTGTCACTGTTTGGATCAGGCTCGGATATAATTTCACTTTGAGTTGATAGTGTAGATTTACGACGTTCTTTCACAACTGGATAGTTCAACCCGAGAAAAGAACAAAATAATTGTAGTCTTAAGCAACAAATATCTACATCCATTTTTTATTTTCCTAATTTGAACAAAGTATCTGTTTGCCTCCATGTTATGAGTATTACTAACAATATCTGAAGACTCACTCCTGGTAACTTGGTGCCATAAAAGTCGATTACTCTCTTTGCAAATAAATACTTCCTGGTCACAGTTCATCCCTCCAACATGGGAGAGATTATCTTGCTACGCTGCTTTCATGTAAGTAACTCTTTCATTTTGCTTCTATAGATTGATTCTATTCCTTTTCCAATTACCAACAACAACTTGCATTTATATAGCACCCTTCATGTGGGGCAGTGTCTTGGAATGCTTCATGTATTGCCAATGTGATGCTTAATGTCATACTAATGTGATGACAGAGAAAACTGAAAAGCATGGTGGATTGAACATTATCATAATGGTGATTTAGTGCCATATAAAAGAATGATAATATAACAATGTAGAAATCACTGGTAAACCATAATAGCTTACTTTCTGGAGGCTCAGGTTTTAGACTTTCTCGATGTTCAACTTTCTGCAGAGAAACACATTTTCTACAATCACCATATGAATGAGATTAATAACCTCAGAGAAAGTGATTAATTGTAGCTGAAATGTTATATTTTTTTATAAAACTACATACCCTCAACTTCCTGGAGGTTCATTTCCTATGCCTTTACTGTGGTCAACTCCAAAGCATACTTTAAGTTAGTAGGACCAGACAATAAGATAATAAATAATAATAATCCTTGCATTTCATATAGCGCCTTATTATGCCATTGCAACGTCTCAAATCGCTTTACAGGATATACTGTAAAGTGGATTTTTTAACTGTGTATTTTATACCAATTGACAAAACGTGGCAGCCAATTGCGCATAGTGAGTGACCAATTTTTTCATCTGGGGGAATTTGTTGCCTAGCACAACTGGAGAAATTTCCTTCTCTTTTTGAGTAGTGCCATGGGATCTTTAACATCCACCTAAACAGGCAGACGGGATTCGGTTTAGGGTCTCATCTGAAGGAAGGATGAAATCGGTGAAGTTTTTATAATCTCCACTAGAATCCCACCTCTTGCCAAAATATCACCTCAAACTTTCTAACCGAGGTAGTCACCCACAGTGCCTTCCAGCTGACATCATCCATTTGACCTTCTCCTTGGACTTTATAAACTCCATGGAGCCCAAACTGTTCCTCTATATCCACCTGGCACATGGCATCTGACTGTCATTGCACATTTTCTAAGATTAGGGCACTAATCTGTGTCTGTCACAAACTCAGAGTCCTGTAGCTCAGTGGTTAAAGCACTCGCCTTGTAAGCGAGAGACCTGGGTTTGATTCCCGGCAGGGTGAAATCAAGTAAGCAAGTTTACTTACTCCACTCACACGCCTGATAATATTCCCTCAAGAAAAAGAAAAAAACAATAATAATCGATCACTTTAATCCATGACTGTTTGTGGGGACGCTGCTGTGCGTAATTGGCTGCTGTGTTTCACCCACAAATATACAGTCAATTCACTTTACAGTATATTCTGTGAAGCACTTTGAGACGTCGAGAAGACGTGAAAAGCGCAATATCAAATGCAAGGATTAGTATTATTATAACACTTCCTGACAGCAGGTTTACTGACTTTAACTGCGCTCGTTATCTACAGCTGTCTTAATCCAAGCACCCTACTACGGCTGAGTGAACACATTTACAAGTCAGTTTTTTTTTGTTTCAATGCCCTTATCTCCATCTCCTTCCTGCTGCACTCTGCATGTCCATACTACACTCTTCATTGCTAAGCCTTGTCTGTTACTCTGTATAGTTCCAATCATCTCGTGGAGCCTTGTTTCAGCAACAGCATTTTATAAGGCTTTATTTAATATTATAACACTTATAAATCTAGTTTTGATGTCAATAATGTACTAATCCTTAGATTTGATAAAGCATCTTTCATGTTGGGAGGAAGTTTTAAAGTGCTTGACAGGATATACTGTAAAGTGGAGTGACTATGAACCTTGTGGGCAAATGCGGCATCCAACAAACAAATACAAACAGAGAGTTGAATAGCTGTGCACGTGCGGTGTCAAGTTTACTAAACGTTCTATGGAACGGTAGCAAACAATGTTTCTTTTTAAAACGTTTGCGCTGGTGCAGTCATTTGTAGGTATAAATGGTGGCAAATGCAGTTTCTAATTGCATAGCAAATTATAAAATAGACATCTTCACCTTCTAATCTTTGGAAAGGGGTTAATATGTGGCAGACTACTCGGTTTCAGAAAACTGGTTTTAAGAATTCAACATCAATGCAATTACAAGCTATCAGGAGTAAATATTTGATATTCTTTTCCAATAATAATTACCAGGTGCTGGGAGGTTAGTTCGGTCAGTATTGTTGCTAATTTTGAACAAAATGCTTCTCTTTTCATTATTTCGCAGACAATACGATTGTGTTTTCTATAAAATTGAGAAATAGAGAATAAAGATGAAAATTATTATAAATAATAATAAACTTACATTGGATATAGTGCCTTTCATATCAGGAGAAAGTCTCAAAGCGCTTCTCAGATACTGTAAACTGTCAATTTTAGTGACTATTTTGTGGGCCACCACAATTTACGCACAGCAATGTACCACAAACAGCCGTAACCAGTGACCAGTTTTATTTAGAAGATTGTCGTCTAGGACATTTTGAGAAACTCTCTTATCTTTTTGAATAGTGGCACGGGATGTTTAACCTTCACCTGAACAGGCAATAGGCCTTTGGTTTAAAGTCTCATCCAAGGACGGTACATCTAAAAACGCAATGCCCCCCAACAGTCCACTGGAGTGTCAGCCCAGACGATGAGTTCAAAATTCTGATGTAGGACTTAAGCCCACAACCTTTTGACGCAGAGGCAAGAGTGCTACCAACTAAGTAAGCCAGGCTGATGCAGTGATTTATTTTTGGCATGCATTTTAATTGCCAATGATTTCCTTGTACAGTGACATATGAAAAGAAACAACCTACCTTTCTCTTAGTTGAAGACATAAGAGTGCAAAGCACAAAGCAATCAAGAGAATCACTATAATAACAGCTCCCAAAAATGAAATAGAGGAAATACGGTCTGCAGAGAAAACATAAGATAACAAGGCATTAGAAAAGGTCGCTTGGCCAATAAAGACTGCTTCATCCACACAAGTCCTTAAATGTGCTCTATAAAGATTCCTACCTCTCTTGTTCAATGACAGTTAACATCCATCTGCCATTGCTCAGCCCATTTGAATTAATCAGTCTATTTAAATAGAATAAGTAGCTAACACCTGACTGACTACCTACAGCTGCAAATGTTGTAATATTTTTATGACATCTGTCTTTGAGAACAAATGTCCAACAGAACTCAGAACAGACCCAATTGGTCACTGTCTATTTACTATTTTCTATTTACCATTGCTTTAAATTTCCTACTACTTAGTAGGGGGTAGGGGTATTGGGATGAGGGAGGATGGAGGGCAGTGAGAGTAGGAGGGTGGCTAAAGGCATGGTCGAAGAGGAAGGTCTTGAGGCATGCTTTGAAGGAGGCAAGGGAAGCAGTGAGGCGAAGGAAATGTGGGATGGAGTTCCAGGAGAGAGCCTGAAGGCCCAAACACCAATGGTGGGGTGGGCCGGGCCGGGAACCTGGAGCCTTCTGAGAGGAGGGAGTGGACAGGTTGATAAGGGCTTAAAAGGTTGGAGAGGTAGGAGGTGGCAAGGCCGTAGAGGGCCTTGGAAGTGAGGACAAAAATTTTGAACTCAATCCTCTTGAGGGATAGGGAACCAGTGGAGCTTGGCGAGGGTGCGTGTGATGGGGTCATGGAGCCTGGTGCGGTAGAGGACATGAGCTACAGAGTTCTGGATGCTCTGCAGCTTGTGGAGGGAAGAGTTGGGAAGGCCAACAAGCAGGGCGTTGGCATGGTTAAGGCTGAATGTAATGAAGGCATGTATGAGGGTTCAGTGGCCTGAGGGGTGAAGCAGTGGCGGAGTCGGATAATGTTGCTGAGGTGGGGGAAGGGCATGGATGTGGGGGAGAAAGGACAGTTGAAGGTCGAACAAGATGCCTAGATTCCTGACTGGCTTGGTGAAGTGTGCATCTGTGGGTGCTGATGCTGCCAGTGCTTGAGGTACAGAGGCGCTGTGCAAGCCAACCTGAAGAGCCTCGGTCTTTCTGATGTTCAACTGTAGAAAGTTGGCTCTCATTCCAGACTTGATGTCTGACAGGCAGTCTGTCAGGACCTTAGTGGTCCTGAGGGTGGAGGAGAGAGAGACAGAGTTGGGTGTCATCCGCGTACATATGGAAGTTGACCCCATGTCTGCGGATGATGTCATCAAGAGGGTGTATGTACAGGTTGAAGAGGGGACTGAGGACAGAGACCTGAGGAACACCGCACGAGACGATCCGGGGCTGGTGGAGAAGCCGTTTTTGGAGACAAAGTAGAGCCGATGTGAGACAGGATCTAAACCATTCAAGGACAGGAGGCGGTGGAGAAGGATAGTTTTCCACAGTGTCAAAAGCAGCAGAGAAGTCAAGGAGGATGAGGAGACAGAGGGTCACAGATGGAAAGAATGTCATTTGTCACATTGACCAGGGCTGTTTCCGTACTGCAGCACGGAAACCCGATTTGAGGGGTTTGTAAAGGGAGTGTCAAGAGAAGGAGTGAAGCTGGGAAGCAACAACTCTTTCAAGGACCTTGGAAATGAAAGGGAGTTTGGAGATGGGGTGGTAGTTAGTGAGCAGGGATGGGTGCAGGGAGGTTTTTTTTAGGACAGAAGTGATGCCAGCTATTTTTAGGGGGGTAGGAATGGTACCAGTTGACAGGGAGAGTTTGACAAGGTCTGAAAGTGAAGGGGCAAGGAGGTGGAGCTGGGTGGTAAAGAGAGGGGTAGGGACGGGGTCGAGGGAGCAGGTGATGGGCTTCATGTGGTTATATGAAACTAACTGGCTTATTTCCAGGTTCACTTCTTTTAAATGTCAGTGTCTCATACCCCTCATCTGGCCCATAGTTACTGCAGCTTTATTTAGAGGTTCTAAAGACATTATCTGCCTATGAAATCTACAATCATTAAATTTGAAGAGTCCTATGAAGAGCTTTGAGACGTCTTCCCAATTTGAAAGGTGCAGCTTCAAATGCACAGATTATTATCCTCCTCCTCAGGCTTGACTTTCCTCATTTATTTCCTGAACAAATTATGCTGTTAGATTTACCATCAGCTTGCGGGAAATCCGCTCCAGAAATAGATGACGTCGGAATATTCCCGCGGATCAACATGACGTAATTCCAGTTTTTAGAAGGAGTCCCTATTTGCACAACTCAGATTTCTTATTAAGGAATCCTGTTGATCAATTCTGCAATATAAACCCCATTGTGTTAAATTACTCTATTGTAATACCTAATTTCACGTTTAAAACCATAAGGCTCCAAAAAACACAGAAAACTTTCAAACTCCCAGTCTAAGCTGTATTTAGATATCTGCTGAAGATGATTCTGCAAAGCATGTTTGATAAGTTACTTATTGGAAAAGTCTTCAATTCATTCTACTTGTAACCATCTTTAATTTTAAACAAGTAACTTTTAGAAAATGGATGCCTCTAGCAATTCTCAACAAAGTAATCTCTATGCACAATGACATCCACATAATGCAACAGATTCTAATGTTTAGAAGTCACTAAATCCTTAAATACTTACCGATAGGGCGATGTTCACAGAATTCCCCGTAATATCCAGAAGGACAAATGCAAAAGAATCCAAGACTGCTAAGTGGATTTAAAGTACATGTACCATAGTTCAAACAAGGTCCGAAGTCACAATCAAGTCTGTCCTTAAGTGCTAAAATAAAGTAGAAATAGGTGTTAGTGACACTTTACAAGAGAGATTTCTCTGCATCAAGCACAAATACAACAGTTATACCGGTAGTATCCTCAATTGTGTATTGCTTTGAGAATTTTGGGGGAAAAACGTACCACTTTTTTCAACTTTGATCGATTTTTCAAACAAAATTAAATTCACATTATTGTTTGTGGATAGCATTTAGACCTTTTTTTTAAAATCAAAAACTTTGGAGTCAGGAGGCAGAATACAATGGTAGTCCTACACATTGGTTTCTATGATTGTGGCACTTTTCTCACATATTGGATGTCTTACACTTGGCTAAAATATAGGGTAATGTGTATATATTGATTGCCTTTCAGAGAGCTTGGTATTTATTACTAATAGGTTGGGTTTCTTCAACACTGTTACATGGCACATGTGAAATATGACTTAAATATTTTGATTATGTTATAATACACTATTCTGAATGTACACGAGATATGGTTGCACATAATAATACTTCCATTTGACATGGCACCTATAATGTCAAGAACATGTATTTTTAGGCAAATGTGGAAGCTATATTATACATAGCAAAGTCCCACAAACAGTCATGAAGTGAATGAATAATAATTTTAATATTTCCTAGAACTGCGTGCTTTTTAATGTATATATATATCACATTTCCTCCCGATGTGAAAGGCGCTCTACAAATATAATTTAGTATTGTATTTCCAAACAGATGTTCGATGATGTTGAGGTGAACCTCTAATCAGGTGGTGTGGACAAAGGCTTCTCTCCAGGTGTCATTATTATCATTCCATCAATACAGTTGTTGCACTATAGATGCAACTCAAGTGGGCTACATAGTTTTGTGCCAATTTTTGCCTCCCCAAGACAGAACTTCATACCATCACTCCATCTAGTGGCTCACCTAAGATATTAAATAAATTTGACTAATTTAGACAGACTGACAGCCCTAGGATCTAAATTCATGGCATCCAATTTATTAATCAATTTCTGAGACCAGTCATGGTATCCTGGCCAAATAATGCCCAATTTTTTATAAAAATGTATCATTCAACACCTGACTATTTGTGCAACATTGCTGCAGTAGAAATTCACTGCTCACTTCACCTGTAAATATGATGACTATATAGTAAATCCTGTGAAGCACTTCACAACATAATTCAATGCTTTATTACAACAACAACTTGCACTTATATAGCGCCCCTCATGCACAGTAGCACCAGAGTACTTGTCAGAGGCGGAGCACAACACCACGCCTGGGGGAGGGGGAGTTAACTGTAGGCACGGTCGAATAAGAAGGTCTCCAGGTGCGACCTGAAGATGGCAAAGGAAAGGGCACGGCGGAGGGATAGAGGAAGAGTGTTCCAGAGTTTAGGAGTGTAATGGCTGAAAGCGCAGCCGCCGATGGTGGAATGGAGGGCACGAGGGACAAACAGTAGGCTGGATCCAGCTGAGCGGAGGCAGCTGGTGGTGGAGTGAGGGGAAGCAGGTTGGATAAGTAGGGAGGTGTGAAAGCATGAAGGGACTTGAAAACTAATGAGGATTTTGAAATCGATCAATTCGGTGATTGGGAGCTAATGAAGCCAGGCGAGGACTGGTGTGATGGGGGTACAGAGTTTTGTGGGAGTGAGGATGGAGTTGGGCCAAAGCTATGCGCAAGAAGGAGCCATTTTTTTTTCTCCATTTGTTTGCTCTGAGCAGCTTTCTTGACCCTCTGTTGTAATTTGGGCCATATATTGTTGAAACACCTTACTGAACTCAATAATGGCAAAAATGCTCAAGTCTTTGGAACTACAGTTAATTAGAATGATGTGAGTTCCTCCATGTGTTTTGTCACTGAGTCCTTGCAGTGGTTTTGAAAATCTCTGGACAGTTACACGTAAGCATGTGGATGTTTGACCTCCAAGTACCATATTACAAAGCAAAAGTGACAAAACCAAAATTTGTTCCCATCAACAAATATGAGTATATTGCAATATCTTGTTTGCTTTCAGACAATACACCAAAGAATGATGAGATTTGAATTAATCTGGGGACAATATCTTTACGTTAGTCATTGATGGCTTTTGGAAACCATTTTTTCTTTTGTGTTGAGAGAATGATCCAACTGAACTTAAGTGATCTTATACAGGCAACTGAAGATGAATTGCTCCTGTCTCTTCATTTCCAGTTAGTGTTCGGTACAGTTCAGGAAAATCGGTAGCATTGGAAATTCATCCTTTGGGTAGGTGGGTTGTTGTGATCCTGCTCCATAACTGAAATTGTGAATATATGTTGACCCATATAGTTGAAAGAATTATTTTAGTTAATGGTTAAAAATACTTGTATTGGCTAGAAAAATATCAGATGACTTGTTTATCATAGCTGAAGATTGTTGGAAGATGTTTTCCATAACAAATTCATGTTTTAATTAAGGTGTTGTGTTAACAATGGAAGAGTTGAAGAGGTAACAAATTCATGTTTGTGTTATAGATGTTTTCTATAACAATTCAAGTTATAACAATTCATGTTCTTCTAAAACAATAACAATTCTGCAGATTATATTTTATTGCTATTTTATGTAAGATAATCACTTCATAGAAACAAGAATGGAAAGATTTTGCATTCCCATCTTAACTGTGGAAAATCATTTATAAAAGATGTATAGGACAACTGTTCAGCGTAGGCCATTGCATACCAGGTTCTGTCCACACCAGAGCCATCTTTCATGTGACGATATGAAGTGGTGAAGTAACTGTCGTCTTCAGGGTTAAAATCTGTCAGACGTGGACTCTTCAATCATTTCAACTTTTGTTGATTCCATCAATTTCAGGAAGAAGGAAAGCTAACATAACTAACACGCTGAAAGGTTTGGAAAGCAACAGAAGAATGACAACATAACAACTGCAAAGTACACAGCTCAGCTGTCCACGATTGAAGATTCAACTTTGACTTTTGTACTCAATGAACCCAAGCAAGAGCCTTTTTTATCTGATGCAAGAATTTTGCTTGTTGTTTGTCACTTTACCAACTGACTACCAAAGAAGCAAAGATTTGAACGATTTATGGACTGACCAACTACTGATTCTCTGTTACTTTGAAACAGACATTTGTCTATGCTACTGAACTATCTTTTGTATTTGTGATAATTGAACTAACAAACTTCACATTTCTTATTTAAGGAAAGAATTTTCAAGGCATGGGTGGCTTAGTCTTTGGTTCCTTTGTTCTCTGGACCTTAATTAAAGGCTATAAAGAATGAACTGGTCTTGTTCTGCTCATTCACAGAACTCAATAGGGTGGGTGGGTGTAGGTGGTTGTTGGTTGGTTGTTATATAAAAGTGAACACATCAGACACTGGTTCTCTGCCAAACATCCTCCCGACTTGAAAGGCGCTCTACAAATGTAATTTTGTTGTTGTTCACGCAAAATGTTTACAATAATCAGAGAATAGCTGACTCAGCAGGTTCTTCTGGACAATGTGCTGAAAATTCATCATTCAAATCTCCAGTCACCTTGAGGTGTTTTGAGGGGAAATATTGAGGCATCATCCTACAGTGCAGTTACTGATGTGCCTTGATATTCTTCGCTGTGAAAAGTAACCTCCATGTATGAATTCCTTTTAAAGCTCCACAGATAATTGTTCCAACATGTAAATCTGAAAATAGAGAGAAAGCATGCTTAGAAATTTTTTTTACTTCCAGTTCCCTTTCCAGATAATCAATTCTTTTTTATAATTAATTTAAAGATATGCATTTACAAATTCTGATATTACTTCAATCTATATAGCATTTCTAGTTTCAGGTTCAAAGCTATATAGAGAATGCAACTTCATTTAAATTTTTCATTTTTTTTACTTACGAATGAGGTTTTCGATGCTCTTTGGAAGAATTGTATCCATCACATCTTGTTTTTCCCCAATTCACCATGGTGACCTTTTTTTCACATTCTGACCACATATCTGAAAGCAGGAGATGAGCTCCTTGTAAGGGTTATTTAAATTCATGACCCTGAGGTGAAGCAAGGACTGACACAAATTATTCAATTAATATTTATTAATACAAATTAGTAAGGTTATGCAAGGTTACAATCAGTTAATCAATCAAAAGTAATTCTTATGTATATTTGCTACAATTCACCACAAGTAAAATTGGCCATACAATGTTGTGGAAGCAGTGGAGGAAGAACCAATTGACCAACTGGAACCAGGATTGTTTTTTTAAAGTGTCAATTGTTGATCAGTCAGTTGATGGTTGTCAATCTTTTTCTTCTTGTAAATTCTTTCAAGATGTTGGTTATGCGTAGCTAGTCCGTTTTCCAAATCTCTGCTCTTCTTCCTCCGGAGATACATTGACCTTGCAAAGATCTTGCCCTCAGCTCCACAAAAACATATTTTGGTCAGATGGTCTCCTCCAGTCAGCAATTAAAATTCCAGCAGTTTGTTTTAAACAAATCTAAGCACCATAGATTTAACGTTTATTGTGTGATTTAACAACATCTTATCAATGATGATGTTGAAACTTTGTGTTCTGCAAACATGCTTCTACTGTCCTTGGCCATCATGACTTTTCAGCTTTCCTGTAGCAAACTAGGCCAAAAGTGTTCACAATTTTCCTTTGGTCAACCCAGGACTCTGGGATTGCTTACACTTCTAAATGAAACCTAATGTATGGGTGGCTATTCAATATAATTCCTGCAAACGTGCTGCTCCTTTATACTGTAGCTGTTTTTAATTTGCACCTTAATGTATCATAAGCCCTGGTTCATTTGTCATAACAGTGAAACAAAAATCCTCAAAATAATAAAGGGAATCGATAGGGTAGATACAAAGAAGCTATTTCCTTTGGTAGGGGAGTCCAGAACAAGGGGGCATAATCTTAAAATTAGAGCTAGGCCATTTGGGAGTGAAATTAGGAGGCAGTTTTTTCACCCAAAGGGTAGTGGAAATCTGAAACTCTCTCCCCCAAAAGGTTGTGGATGCTGGATCCATTCACATTTTCAAGACTGAGGTAGATAAATATTTGTTGGGTCAGGGATATCGGGATATGGGACAAGGGCAGGTAACTGTGGAATCCTGTAGCTCAGTGGTTAGAGCACTCGCTTTGCAAGCGAGAGACCTGAGTTCAATTCCAGGCAGGTCAGGGCTAAACCTTGGGCAAGTTTCCTTACTCCACACAGAGCCTAATAATAATCCCTCCAAAACCAAAAACAATAATAAATTGGTCATTTTCAATCTACGACTGTTTGTGGGACATTGCTGTGCGCAATTGGCTGCCGCGTTCGCCCACAAATATACAATTCACTTTACTGTGTTCTGTGAAGTGCTTTGGGACGTCCTCCGACGTGAAAAACGCTATGTCAAATGCAAGGATTATTATTATTATTATCTGCCATGATCTTATAGAATGGCGGAACGGGATCAAGGGGCTGAATAGCCTACTTCAGTGTCTATGTATCTAAAACACATTTTGCAAAGCAGATTTAATTCAGGGCATTTTCATCACGCAACAAGCAGTAAGAATAATTGATATTAACTAATTAACTACCGCCCCACACATACAAAAACTCCACACACATTCTCCCTCTTCAAACCTATTGTCTCTCTTCTAAACATGGACCTGGAGGATCTAATGTAATTGGTCGCCAATGGAGGAACCTGACCAGAGAGTTGGAACACATCCCATTAATAGTATTTGACAACCCAGCAAATATTGCCAACCATTGAGCCAAGTCTCACCTGCTCTTCTAAACCTGTGGAGCTTGGAGTGGTTTCTGGCCAACATCGAGTCCCGTCTGCTCTCAAAACACTGGGTGTGAATAAACGATCCCCCCTCGCGAGTTTTGCCGCATTGATTAATTCTCTACAATCCAACCCCCTGAACAGTAAAAAAACTCGTCGCCCACGTTTTAGCCCCAAACCCTCCCCACCCGTACCCCCATATTCCCAACTTCCCAACGGCCCGTTGATGTCTTCGCGATTCCCCCCCCGATGGTGGCGGAGGCGCCGCTCTCCCTCTCTCCTCTCTCTCTCTCTCTGTCACGTGCCTCTTTAGAAGCTGAAAGACTTTGTGACGTTTCCTCAGCCTTTTTATGACACAATGGCTCAAATCTCGCGGCTTTTCGCGGCGCCGCCCGGTCACTGACGGCGCGGGATCTGATCTTGAAGGTGAAAGTTTCAGGTGATTTTTCGAACGTGGCCGAGGTCAGAGCAGCGGGGGCGGGGCGAGGGGGCGGAGGGGCGGGGCCGCGGCGAGGGGGCGGAGGGGCGGGGCCGCGGCGAGGGGGCGGAGGGGCGGGGCCGCGGCGAGGGGGCGGAGGGGCGGGGTCGCGGGGTTTCCGGGTGAGGTGACGCCATTTCAAAATCTCCCACCTGAATCCACCTTCGTGACGTCACTTCCGTACTCCATTTTTGAAATACACAGAGAGGCGGAGTCTAGTTTTTATCCCGTTATTGTCCCCATCTCCATCGCCACTCCACTCCCCACTCATCTCCATTCCCACTCCTCATCCCCACTCCACTCCCCATCCACACTCCCCATCCATCTCCATCCCCACTCCCCATTCATTTCCATTCCCCATCCCCGCTCCAACCCCCATCCATCCCCATCCCCGCTCCCCTCCCATCCCCACCACTCCCCCCTCCCATCCCCACTCCCCATCCCTCTCCACTCCCCATCCCTCCTTTCCCATCCAGTCCATTATCCCTTCTCCTCCGTCTCTGATGTAGCTATGAATGCCATCCTTTCCCCCATCTGTGCAGTCTACACTAGCCCTCCCTTGTCTATTAGGTCGGGGTTGGTGTTTGGGTTAGGTTTAAGGTTTTTTTTAAAAAAAATTCAGGGCTGGTTTTACACACGTTTTGTGTTTCCCGGGTACTCCCTGTGCTGGAATTTTGTCAAGTTTGGCTCTGGCTCGTGAATGTTTTGTCTTTGTATTGAGGGGAATCTGCTCATTTGATCTTTCAGGCTAGATGTTTTGCTTGGGACAGGCTGTCTAATCCATTTAATGTGTTTCAAATTAGGGTTCGGGGTAGTTAGAGGTAAATTTCTGCTTTAAATTATTTCTACCCCAGGACTTGGCCATCTTAAATGCCTCCTCTTGGCAGTCAACCATCCCAATTGACCTGAACTCCTCATTAAGTTTAGAGATTAGGGTTAGGGTCCAGGATAGGTTTCAGGTTAGGGGTTAAGTTTAGGATTAGGGGTTTGTGATTAGGATGATAAGTGTTAAGGTTAGTGGTTAAGGGTAGGCCTTAGGTTTAGGGAGACTACCAATTAGGATTAGGGTTTAGGATTTCATATTAAGTTTTAGGTTTAGTGGTTAGAGTGAGGGGTTAGGCCCCACACTACCAATTAGGGTTGGGGTTAGGTCCCAGACTGCCAATTAGGGTTGGGGTTAAAGTTAGGGTTACCAATTAAGGTTAGGTTTTTAAATTTTGGGGTTGGTTTTACATATGTTTTGTGTTTCCCAGGCGCTCCCTGTGCTGGAGTTTCATCCAATTTGGCTGGGGTTAGGGGGTTAGTGTTTGGGTTAAGGACCACGCCTTTAGAGTTGACATGAGCCAAAAGTTGTGAAAGATAAAACACAAAGCAAGTCAGGACCAAACTAAAATACTTAAGTAAAGTGGTCATTAACAAGATAATCAGGAGCAAAACATCAAGTGAGATAGGGGAAGGAGATATTGTAATACAAGGAACAATATAATCACAGGAAATGTGAATAATGTCCTGGTCTGTAAAATTGGTAGTAAAATCTCACTGTCAGGTCATGCTCCAATTAAACTGCATGTAAAAAGTCATATGAAGATAATCCTTGCATTTGCAACCAGCTTTCCCATACAGACAACAACAAATTGCATTTCTTTAGTACCTTTCACATCAGGAGATTGGTAGAGAGTTAGGAGATCACAGAAGTTGGGAGAGCAAGACCAGGGAGGATTTTGAAGGCAAGGACCAGGATCTTAAACTGTATCCTCTGTATGATGGAAAGTCAGTGGAGTCAGGCAAGTATGGGGGTGATAGAGTCACAGAGCTGGGAGAGGATATGGTTGCATATGGTCTATATAAACCCATCTGAATTCTCTAAACCAGCCAATAGCAAACAACCCATGTGCTGATTGTGACTGGTTCCAGCTGTGAAGGGGAGGACCTTCAACTGGACCTTGTGAGGAATGTGATTCCCTCATTGGCCACATGACTGAACCTGTGGGTATTTAACCCAGAGGCTGAGCTCAGTTATGGTTGAACCATTGGAGGAAGGAGTCACCCCATTAGCTCAGAGGGAGTAGGTGAGTTTTCTGGAGGCTTATGGCTCCAAGCAGTGGAATGGTCAGTTTGTTTTGTGGTGGAGCTTGGGCTGGTCTCTGTATTGACTATGTCAGGTAGGTCTGTCTTTGTGGGTACCTTCAGGTGGACTGTAAGTTGTCTATAATTTTTACTTTCCTTTATGAAGTGGTGAAGGGAAAGTATCCAAACCTTGAGTGTTGTCTGTCCTGTGAGCATCAGATGTTATCACTGTCCTTGATGTAAATTGTGAACAGCTCTTGGCCAGTTTAGCTTCTTGCTTTATTATGTAATTTGTCTCAAAACCATTGTTATTTTGTTACTATCTGGTGGTCTGTAGATAACTCCCACCAGAGTCTTGCTGCTTTTGCTGTTCCTTAATTCTATCTGTAATGTTTCTGTGACCTGGTCACCTTTACTAAAGTCTTTTACATCTATTGCTGTCCTTGTGTGTTTTTGCTCCTCTTATTGCTCCAATTTTCCAATTTCCCTGTCCTTTCTAAAGATCTTATAGCCTGGAATATTTAGTGCCCAGCTTGTAGCCAAGTCTCTGTAATGGCCATTACATCAGACCCTTTAAGCTGAATTGTGTTTCTAGCTTTTTTTGTGCTATGTGTATTTGTGACAGACACTTACTAGGGTAACTGTCCTCACTTGCCCATATGGTCCAATGGTGTTTTTCTCTTGTCATTTTTTTGTGTCTATTTCCTAACACCACTTCTTTCTGGAGAAATTTGGTCATTTATCACTGTTTTCTAACCTTTGCTCTTCTCTCAGTCTTTAATTTACTGTTTCCACTTGAGTCAAAAATTGTCCTGGATTCAGTGCAGGTTTGTGTTGCTCTTGAATGCTAGGCTAATGCTCATTCATACCAGGTGATTGCTTGATCTTCATATGTCTATGAACTTTAGAGACCTTGTCCCCATCCATCTCTGTTTGAGATTGTGACCAACTCTTTACCAGTCTGGCTTTTCCTTTTACTGTGTAATCTGTCTCAAAGATTATGATGACAGAATCACTGTGTGGAATCTTTATTTTACAGTTACATTGCAGTGTTAATCTTTAAATTTTCAGTCAGACAAGCAACTGGGAATCATTTAGAGATGAGGTGCAGCTGAAAACTGGGAGATGTAAGTGATTAATGTGCTGAGCTCAGTTATCACCTGAAGGTAAGTCTGTGCTAATGGGATCCAAATAGTGATGACTGAAACTCCTGTCCTGTTTTTCTCTCTAGCACCTTGGGACTTGTGGAGGATAAGGTAGGTCTGTACAAGTGGGATCCCTGTTATGATGGCAAAGGTGGTATCTTTCTCTCTCGCACCTTTCCACACTCCAGAGGTTTGGCAACACTATGTGGACTTCATGCAGAATGTCTAACATCTGAACACATATGAGCCAAACACTGGTTCACACTGGAGATTGAGATTAGAAGTTGTTAGTACTAGAGGCTGAGGTTTGATGGGGAGATGATGGATTAATGTGTCAAGGGTTTAATTCAGGAAACTTGAAGATTGAAGTTAGATTGTTTTTAGATGGTGTAAAATCAGATTTGTATCTAAATTCAATGCTATCTGTTACAATCTTCTGATCAGACATTGAATTTGCTTGGTCTTGGGTAATATAGAGTAGCTGTGTGAAGATTGGTTTAGTTTGTTTGCCCAGAGCCAGTGTCTCTCCAGATTGGTTCATATTAGTAGTTGTCAGTCTGTGCCAGGATTGGTTTGGAGCAGTTGTTGATCATTAGTTTGTGTCCAAGTTGGTTCAGTGCAGCTTGTGAGGTAGTAAAGAGCTAATCAAAGTAGGGTGAATATTTAGGATCATAGAGAGGGGTCCCAGGTGCTCAGGACTGATTGGGTTAAAAAGTATCATGGGCACATTTGAGGTATAAAAGGGAGAAGGTAGAGATATTCCAGAGTTGTTGAGGTTTGGAATTTTCACTTGACTCTAACATTAATAATAATAATCCTTGCATTTGATATAGTCCTTGGAGTCCTGTAGCTTAGTGGTTAGAGCACTCGCTTTGCAAGCGAGAGACCTGAGTTCAATTCCAGGCAGGGCGAAACCTTGGGCAAGTTCCTTACTCCACACGCCTAATAGTTCTCCAAAAACAATAATAAATTGGTCATTTTCAATCTACGACTGTTTGTGGGACATTGCTGTGCGCAATTGGCTGCCACGTTCACCCACAAATATACAGTCAATTCACTTTACAGTGTGTTCTGTGAAGCGCTTTAGGACATCCTCCCGACGTGAAAAGCGCTATATCAAATGCAAGGATTATTATTATTATTATAGTGCTTTTCACATCAGGAGGATGTCCCAAAGTGCTTCACAGAACACACTGTAAAGTGAATTGACTATATTTGTGGGTGAATGCAGCAGCCAATTGTGCACAGCAATGTCCGACAAACAGTTGTAGATTGAAAATGACCAATTTATTATTGTTTTGGGTTTTTGGAGGGATTTTTATTAGGCTCTGTGTGGAGTAAGGAAACTTGGCCAAGGTTTTGCCCTGCCTGGAATTGAACTCAGGTCTCCAGCTTGCAAAGCGAATGCTCTAACCACTGAGCTACAGGACAATTACAATGCCACAAGTGACACCAATACAACATGGTGTCACAGCTCAAATAGGTAGTTCCTATTTCTGACTGAGACTTCACATAGAAATACGAGTATAAGATTGTGACTGGAGGATTCAAATGAGAATTTAGAAGAAACTTCTTCAGACAGAGGGCAGCACTATGCGGAACTCACTCCCATAAGTTGTAATTGAAGCAGATAATACAGATAGATTTACATAATAATAATAATCCTTGCATTTTGATATAGCGCTTTTCACATCGGGAGGACGTCCCACAGTGCTTCACAGAACACACTGTAAAGTGAATTGACTGTATATTTGTGGGCGAACGCGGCAGCCAATTGTGCAAAGCAATGTCCCACAAATAGTTGTAGATTGAAAATGACCAATTTATTATTATTTTTGGTTTTGGAGGAATTATTATTCGGCGTGTGGAGCAAGGAAACTTGCCCAAGGTTTCGCCCTGCCAGGAATTGAACTCAGGTCTCCCTCATGCAAAGCGAGTGCTCTAACCACTGAGCTACAGGACTCCCCACCTGAGCTGCAGGACTGATTACAATGCCACAAGTGACACCAATACAACATGGTGTCACAGCTCAAATAGGTAGTTCCTATTTCTGACTGAGACTTCACATAGAAATACGAGTATAAAATAGTGACTGGAGGATTGAAATGAGAATTTAGAAGGAACTTCTTCAGACAGAGGGCAGCACTGTGCGGAACTCACTCCCATAAGTTGTAATTGAAGCAGATAATACAGATAGATTTACATAATAATAATAATCCTTGCATTTTGATATAGCGCTTTTCACATCGGGAGGACGTCCCACAGTGCTTCACAGAACACACTGTAAAGTGAATTGACTGTATATTTGTGGGCGAACGCGGCAGCCAATTGCACACAGCAATGTCCCACAAACAGTCGTAGATTGAAAATGACCAATTTATTATTGTTTTGGGTTTTTGGAGGGATTTTTATTAGGCTCTGTGTGGAGTAAGGAAACTTGCCCAAGGTTTTGCCCTGCCTGGAATTGAACTCAGGTCTCCAGCTTGCAAAGCGAATGCTCTAACCACTGAGCTACAGGACAATTACAATGCCACAAGTGACACCAATACAACATGGTGTCACAGCTCAAATAGGTAGTTCCTATTTCTGACTGAGACTTCACATAGAAATACGAGTATAAGATTGTGACTGGAGGATTGAAATGAGAATTTAGAAGGAACTTCTTCAGACAGAGGGCAGCACTGTGCGGAACTCACTCCCATAAGTTGTAATTGAAGCAGATAATACAGATAAATTTGCATAATAATAATAATCCTTGCATTTTGATATAGCGCTTTTCACGTCGGGAGGACGTCCCAAAGCGCTTCACAGAACACACTGTAAAGTGAAATTAAGTGTATATTTGTGGGCGAACGCGGCAGCCAATTGCGCACAGCAATGTCCCACAGAGAGTCGTAGATTAAAAATGACCAATTTATTATTGTTTTTGTTTTGGAGGGATTATTAGCACCTGAAGCTCGGAGGCCCCTGACACTCGGAGGCCCTGCAGCTCTCAGCCCCTGAATAATAATCCTTGCGTTTGATATTGCACTTTTCACGTCGGGAGGAGTCCCAAAGCACTTCACAGAACACACATAAAGTGAATTTGACTGTATATTTGTGGGCAAACGCGGCAGCCAATTGCGCACAGCAATGTCCCACAAACAGTCGTAGATTGAAAATGATCAATTTATTATTGTTTTGGAGGGATTATTAACCCCTAGTGTTTACATTCATTACTTTACAGCATTCACACTTTCCTAGAATTTCCTATTGAATGCTTCAGAGACACTATCAAACATACCATCAAATCAGATCACAAGCACTAATAGGTGTGAGAGAGAAGGAGAAAGATTGCAATAGAGAGAAAGTGTGATAGAGAGGAGAAAGTCCTGTAGCTCAATGGTTAGAGCATTCACTTTGCAAGTGAGAGACCCGAGTTCAATTCCAGGCAGAGGGAGAAACCTTGGGCAAGTTTCCTTACTCCACACAGAGCCTAATAATAATCCCTCCAAAACCAAAAACAATAATAAATTGGTCATTTTCAATCTACGACTGTTTGTGGGACATTGTTGTGTGCAATTGGCTGCCGCGTTCGCCCACAAATATACAGTTAATTCACTTTACAGTGTGTTCTGTGAAGCGCTTTGGGACGTCCTCCCGACGTGAAAAGCGCTATATCAAATGCAAGGATCATTGGATTCTCCCAATCTTTCTAACACACTTGATCGCATTCTTTCTCCTTCTCTCTATTGTAATCTTTCTAACACAATTTTTCTCCTCTCTATCATACTTCGTCTCTCTATCACACTTTCTCTCTAACACAATTTTTCTCCTTCTCTCAATCAGTTTCTCTCTATTGCAATCTTTCTCTTCTCTACTCTTTCTATCAGAATCTCCTTCTCTCTATCACACTTTCACTGTCTGATGTACTCTTTCTCCTTCTCTCCATCATACTTTGTCTCTCTCTATTACAAACGTTGCCCTCTCTCTCACTCCTATCAGAATCTTTTACCTTCTTTCTATTACAACCTTTTCGGTCTCTGTCGCACTTTCTGTGTATCACAATATTTCTCCTTCTCGCCATCGCAATGTTTCTCCTTCTTTCTATCACACTTGCGCTCTCTATTGCAATCTTTCTCCTTCTGTCTTTCACTTTCTCTCTCTGCATTCCAGTCTTTCTCCTTCTTTCTAACACACTTTCTATCAGAATCTTTCTCCTCTACCACACTTTTTCTCTGTTACAATCTTTCTTTCTCCTCTCTATCAGAATCGTTGTCCTCTATTACAATCTTTTCCCTTTCTATCGCATTCTTTCTCCTTCTTTCTAACACACGTTCTCTCCCTCTCACACGTTCTCACTCTATCGTACTTTGCCTCTGTATATTACAATCTTTCTCCTCTTTATCACACTTTCTCTCTATCGCAATCTTTCTCCTTCTATCCATCACACTCTCTCTATTGCCATCCTTCTCCTCTCTATTACAATCTTTCTCATCACTATCATACTTTCTCTCTCTCTCTAACACACTTTCTCTCTATTGCAATCTTTCTCCTCTCTATTACACGTTTTCTCTATCGCAATCTTTCTCCTCTTTGTTGCAATCACTCTCCTCTATCAGAATCTTTGTTCTCTCTATTACAACCTTTTCCCTCTCAACCACTTTCTCTCTATCGCAATCTTTCTTCTTTCTAACACACTTTCTCTCCCTCTCACACTTTCTCAGTATCGTACTTTGCCTCTGCATATTACAATCTTTCTCCTCTTAATCACACTTTCTCTCTTGTGCAATCTTTCTCACTATTGCAATCTTTCTCCTATCAGACTTTCTCTCTATTGCAATCTTTCTCTTCTCTATCACACTTTCTATCAGAATCTTTCTCCTCTCTATCACAACCTTTTCCATCTCTGTCACACTCTCTCAATCAGAATATTTCTCCTGTCACACTTTCTCTCTCTATCACTCTTTATCAGAATCTTTCTCCTCTCTATCACACTTTGTCTCTGTTGCAATCTTTCTCCTCTCTATTCCAATCCTCCTAACACACACTCTCGCCCAATTTTCCTCTTCTCTCTCACATTTCTTCTTTAGCGCAATTTTTCTGCTTCTCTCTCTTTCTATCACAATCTTTCTCCTTCTTTCTAACACACTTTCTCTATTGCAAACTTTCTCCTCTCTATCATACTTTGTCTCTCATAATTCCAATCTTTCTAACACACTTTCTCTCTCTATCGCAATCTTTCTCTTTCTCTGTATCACACTTTCTATCCGAATATTTTTCCTTCTCTCTACTGCAATCTTTCGCCACTCTAACACAGTTTCTCTCCTTTTCTCTATCACAACGTTTAATAATAATAATGATCCTTGCATTTGATATAGCGCTTTTCACGTCGGGAGGACGTCCCAAAGCACTTTACAGAACACACAGTAAAGTGAATTGACTGTATATTTGTGGGCGAACGCGGCAGCCAATTGCACACAGCAATGTCCCACAAACAGTTGTAGATTGAAAATGACCAATTTATTATTGTTTTGGGTTTTTGGAGGGATTTTTATTAGGCTCTGTGTGGAGTAAGGAAACTTGGCCAAGGTTTTGCCCTGCCTGGAATTGAACTCAGGTCTCCAGCTTGCAAAGCGAATGCTCTAACCACTGAGCTACAGGACAATTACAATGCCACAAGTGACACCAATACAACATGGTGTCACAGCTCAAATAGGTAGTTCCTATTTCTGACTGAGACTTCACATAGAAATACGAGTATAAGATTGTGACTGGAGGATTCAAATGAGAATTTAGAAGAAACTTCTTCAGACAGAGGGCAGCACTATGCGGAACTCACTCCCATAAGTTGTAATTGAAGCAGATAATACAGATAGATTTACATAATAATAATAATCCTTGCATTTTGATATAGCGCTTTTCACATCGGGAGGACGTCCCACAGTGCTTCACAGAACACACTGTAAAGTGAATTGACTGTATATTTGTGGGCGAACGCGGCAGCCAATTGTGCAAAGCAATGTCCCACAAATAGTTGTAGATTGAAAATGACCAATTTATTATTATTTTTGGTTTTGGAGGAATTATTATTCGGCGTGTGGAGCAAGGAAACTTGCCCAAGGTTTCGCCCTGCCAGGAATTGAACTCAGGTCTCCCTCATGCAAAGCGAGTGCTCTAACCACTGAGCTACAGGACTCCCCACCTGAGCTGCAGGACTGATTACAATGCCACAAGTGACACCAATACAACATGGTGTCACAGCTCAAATAGGTAGTTCCTATTTCTGACTGAGACTTCACATAGAAATACGAGTATAAAATAGTGACTGGAGGATTGAAATGAGAATTTAGAAGGAACTTCTTCAGACAGAGGGCAGCACTGTGCGGAACTCACTCCCATAAGTTGTAATTGAAGCAGATAATACAGATAGATTTACATAATAATAATAATCCTTGCATTTTGATATAGCGCTTTTCACATCGGGAGGACGTCCCACAGTGCTTCACAGAACACACTGTAAAGTGAATTGACTGTATATTTGTGGGCGAACGCGGCAGCCAATTGCACACAGCAATGTCCCACAAACAGTCGTAGATTGAAAATGACCAATTTATTATTGTTTTGGGTTTTTGGAGGGATTTTTATTAGGCTCTGTGTGGAGTAAGGAAACTTGCCCAAGGTTTTGCCCTGCCTGGAATTGAACTCAGGTCTCCAGCTTGCAAAGCGAATGCTCTAACCACTGAGCTACAGGACAATTACAATGCCACAAGTGACACCAATACAACATGGTGTCACAGCTCAAATAGGTAGTTCCTATTTCTGACTGAGACTTCACATAGAAATACGAGTATAAGATTGTGACTGGAGGATTGAAATGAGAATTTAGAAGGAACTTCTTCAGACAGAGGGCAGCACTGTGCGGAACTCACTCCCATAAGTTGTAATTGAAGCAGATAATACAGATAAATTTGCATAATAATAATAATCCTTGCATTTTGATATAGCGCTTTTCACGTCGGGAGGACGTCCCAAAGCGCTTCACAGAACACACTGTAAAGTGAAATTAAGTGTATATTTGTGGGCGAACGCGGCAGCCAATTGCGCACAGCAATGTCCCACAGAGAGTCGTAGATTAAAAATGACCAATTTATTATTGTTTTTGTTTTGGAGGGATTATTAGCACCTGAAGCTCGGAGGCCCCTGACACTCGGAGGCCCTGCAGCTCTCAGCCCCTGAATAATAATCCTTGCGTTTGATATTGCACTTTTCACGTCGGGAGGAGTCCCAAAGCACTTCACAGAACACACATAAAGTGAATTTGACTGTATATTTGTGGGCAAACGCGGCAGCCAATTGCGCACAGCAATGTCCCACAAACAGTCGTAGATTGAAAATGATCAATTTATTATTGTTTTGGAGGGATTATTAACCCCTAGTGTTTACATTCATTACTTTACAGCATTCACACTTTCCTAGAATTTCCTATTGAATGCTTCAGAGACACTATCAAACATACCATCAAATCAGATCACAAGCACTAATAGGTGTGAGAGAGAAGGAGAAAGATTGCAATAGAGAGAAAGTGTGATAGAGAGGAGAAAGTCCTGTAGCTCAATGGTTAGAGCATTCACTTTGCAAGTGAGAGACCCGAGTTCAATTCCAGGCAGAGGGAGAAACCTTGGGCAAGTTTCCTTACTCCACACAGAGCCTAATAATAATCCCTCCAAAACCAAAAACAATAATAAATTGGTCATTTTCAATCTACGACTGTTTGTGGGACATTGTTGTGTGCAATTGGCTGCCGCGTTCGCCCACAAATATACAGTTAATTCACTTTACAGTGTGTTCTGTGAAGCGCTTTGGGACGTCCTCCCGACGTGAAAAGCGCTATATCAAATGCAAGGATCATTGGATTCTCCCAATCTTTCTAACACACTTGATCGCATTCTTTCTCCTTCTCTCTATTGTAATCTTTCTAACACAATTTTTCTCCTCTCTATCATACTTCGTCTCTCTATCACACTTTCTCTCTAACACAATTTTTCTCCTTCTCTCAATCAGTTTCTCTCTATTGCAATCTTTCTCTTTACTCTTTCTATCAGAATCTCCTTCTCTCTATCACACTTTCACTGTCTGATGTACTCTTTCTCCTTCTCTCCATCATACTTTGTCTCTCTCTATTACAAACGTTGCCCTCTCTCTCACTCCTATCAGAATCTTTTACCTTCTTTCTATTACAACCTTTTCGGTCTCTGTCGCACTTTCTGTGTATCACAATATTTCTCCTTCTCGCCATCGCAATGTTTCTCCTTCTTTCTAACACACTTTCTCTCTATCACACTTGCTCTCTCTATTACAACCTTTTCGCTCTCTATTGCAATCTTTCCCCTTCTGTCTTTCACTTTCTCTCTCTGCATTCCAGTCTTTCTCCTTCTTTCTAACACACTTTCTCTCTATCAGAATCTTTCTCCTCTACCACACTTTTTCTCTGTTACAATCTTTCTTTCTCTCTATCGCAATCTTTCTCCTCTCTATCAGAATCTTTGTCCTCTATTACAATTTTTTCCCTCTCTATCGCACATTCTCTCTATCGCATTCTTTCTCCTTCTTTCTAACACACGTTCTCTCCCTCTCACACTTTCTCACTCAACAACAACAACAAGATTCCATTTATAGAGCGCCTTTCACGTCAGGAGGACGTCCCAAGGTGCTGCACAGTTGGGTCATGACCCGAGCAGGGGGGAAATGGTCAGGGGGAGGGAAGGGAGGGAGAGAGGAGGGGGAAATGGTCAGGGGGAGGGAAGGGAGGGAGCGAGGAGGGGGAAGAGAGTCGAGAGGGAGCTGAAGGCACGGTCAAAGAGAAAGGTTTTGAGACTGGCCTTGAAGGAGGAAAGGGAGGAAGCAAGGCGAAGGCACTGGGGGATGGAGTTCCAGAGCTTGGGGGCTGAGAGGCTGAAGGCCTCTATCGTACTTTGCCTCTGTGTATTACAATCTTTCTCTTTATCACTATTGCAATCTTTCTCCTCTATCACACACTCTCTCTGTTGCAATCTTTTCCCTCTCTATCACACTTTCTCTCTATCAGAATCTTTCTGCTTTTCACTGTCTCTCTATTGCAATCTTTCTCACTATTGCAATCTTTTGCCTCTCTATCTCACTCTCTCTCTATTACCATCTTTCTCCTCTCTATTCCAATCTTTCTAACATACTTTATCGCATTCTTTCTCCTCTCTATTGTAATCTTTCTCCTCTCTTTCACAGTTTGTCTTTTTCTATGACAATCTTTTTCCTTCTTTCTAACACACTTTCTCCGTCTATCAGAATTTCTCTCCATCTCTCTATCAAACTTTCTCTCTATTGCAATCTTTATCCTCTCCATCGTACGTTGTCTCTCTATTAAAATCTTTATCCTTGTTTCTAATACACTTTCTCTCTCCATTAGAATCTTTCTCCTTTATCACACTTTCTCTTTCTATTAAATCTTTGCCCTCTCTATCACTCTGTCTATCAGAGTCTTTCTCCTCTCTATGACAACCTTTTCCCTCTCTATCACACTTTCTTTCTATTGCAATCTTTCTTTCTCTCTATTGCAATCTTTCTCCTTCTCTCTATTACAGTCTCTCTCTATTGCAATCTTTCTCCTCTCTATCACACTCTCTATTGCAATCTTTCTAACACACTTTCTATCGCACTCTTTCTCCTCTCTTATCACTTTCTCTCTATCACACTTTCTCTCTATTTTAATCTCTCTCCTCTCTATCACTCTTTCTATCAGAATCTTTCTCCTCTCTATTCCAATTCTTCTAACACACTTTCTCTCTCTATCGTTCTCCTGTCGCCCAAATTTCCTCCCCTCCCTCACATTTCTTCTTTACCGCAATGTATCTGCTTCTCTCTATTGTACTTTCTCTCTCTCTATAACAATGTTTCTCCTTCTTTCTAACACACTTTCTCCATTACAATCTTTGCCCTCTCTATCACTCGTTATATCAGAGTATTTCTCCTCTCTATGACAAGCTTTTCCGTCTCTGACACTTTCTCTCTTACAATTTTTCTTCTCTCTATTACACTTTCTCTCTTGTGCAACATTTCTCCTTTTCTCTATCACAATCATTCTCCCTTCTGTCACACTTTCACTCTCTAATGCAATCTTTCTCCTTCTCTCCATCATACTTTGTCTCTCTCTATTACAAACGTTGTCCTCTCTATCAGAATCGTTCACCTTCTCTCTATCACAACCTTTCCCTCTCTATCACACTTTCTCGCTATCAGAATCTTTCTCCTTCTCTTTCACACTTTCTCTCTCTCTATTCCAATCTTTCTCCTTCTCTCTATCACACTCTCTATTGCATTCTTTCTCCTTCTCTATCGCACTTTCTCTCTATTTTAATCTCTCTCCTCTCTATCACTCTTTCTATCAGAAACTTTCTCCTATCACACTTTCTCTCTATTGCAATCTTTCTCCTTATAATAATCCCTCCAAAACCAAAAACAATAATAACTTGGTCATTTTCAATCCATGACTGTTTGTGGGACATTGCTGTGCGCAATTGGCTGTCGCGTTCGCCCACAAATATACAGTCAATTCATTTTAGTGTGTTCTGTGAAGCGCTTTGGGACGTCCTCCTGACGTGAAAAGCGCTATATCAAATGCAAGCATTATTATTATTATTATTCTCTCTATCACACTTTGTCTCTCTCTATTCCAGTCTTTCTAACACTCCCTCTCTCCATCGCTCTCCTTCTGTCGCCCAATTTTCCTCCTCTCTCTCATTTCTTCTTTATCATAATTTTTCTGCTTCTCTATTATACTTTCTCTCTCTCTATTACAATCTTTCTCCTTCTTTCTATCACACTTTCTCTCTCACACTTTCTGTCTCTGTTACAACATTTTCCATCTATGTCACACTTTCTATCAGAATATTTCTCCTCCGTCACACTTTCTCTCTGTTACAGACTTGTCCCTCTCTATCACTCTTTCTATCAGAATCTTTCTCCTGTCTGTAACAACCTTTTCCATCTCTGTCGCACTTTCTATCAGAATATTTCTCCTCCATCACACTTTCTCTCTGTTACAGACTTGTCCCTCTCTATCACTCTTTCTATCAGAATCTTTCTCCTCTCTATTACAACTTTTTCCGTCTCTGTCACACATTCTCTCTGTTACAAACATTTCCCTCTCACTCTTTCTATCAGAATCTTTCTCCTTCTCTCTGTCACACATTCTCTCTATCGCAATCTTTCTCTTTATCGCAATTGCAATCTTTCTCCTCTCTATCACACGCTCTCTCTATTGCCGTCTTTCTTCTTCTGTATCATACTCTCTCTATCGCAATCTTTCTCCTTCTCTCTCACACTTTCTCTCTCTGTATTCCAATCTTTCTCCTTCTTTCTAACACACTTCCTCTCCCTCTCACACGTTCTCACTCTATTGTACTTTACCTTTGTATATTACAATCTTTTTCCTCTCTATCACACTTTCTATTGCAATCTTTCTCCCTCTCTAACACACACTCTCTCTATTGCTCTCCTTCTTTCGCGCAATTTTCCTCCTCTCTCAAATTTCTTCTTTATCCAATTTTTCTGCTTCTGTTACACTTTCTCTCTCTCTATCACAATCTTTCTCCTTCTCTCCATCATACTTTGTCTCTCTCTATTACAAACGTTGCCCTCTCTCTCACTCCTATCAGAATCTTTCGCCTTCTCTCTGTTACAACCTTTTCCATCTCTGTCGCACTTTCTGCGTATCACAATAATTCTCCTTTTTGCCATCGCAATGTTTCTCCTTCTTTCTAACACACTTTCTCTCTCTTTCACACTTTCTCTCTCTCTATTCCAATCTTTCTCCTTTCTAACACACTTTCTCTCCCTCTCACACTTTCTCACCCTATCGTATTGTACCTCTGTATATTACAACCTTTCTCCTCTTTATCAAATTTCTCTTTATTGCAATCTTTCTCTTTTGCAATCTTTCTCCTCTCTATCACACTTTCTCTCTATCACAGCCTTTCTTCTCTCTTTCACACTTTCCCTCTCTATTCCAAACTTTCTTTTTTCTGTCACACGTTCTGTCTGTTACGAACGTTTCCCTCTCTATTACTCTTTCTATCAGAATCTTTCTCCTTCTCTCTATCACACTTTGTCTCTCTCTATATAAACCTTCTAACACACACTCTCTCTATCGCTCTCCTTCTGTCGCCCAATTTTCCTCCTCTCTCTCACATTTCTTCTTTATCGCAATTTTTCTGCTTCTCTATTGTACTTTCTCTCTCTCTATCACAATCTTTTTCCTTTCTAGCACACTCTCTGTCTGTTGCAATCTTTCTCCTCTCTTTCTCTCTATCACAATCTTTCTTCTCTTTCACACTTTCCCTCTCTATTCAAAACTTTCTCGTCTCTGTCACACTTTCTCTCTATTTTAATCTCTCTCCTCTCTGACTCTTTCTATCAGAATCTTTCTCCTCTCTATTACAAACTTTTGCGACTCTGTCCCACTTTCTCTCTATCAGAATATTTCTCCTCTCTGTCACACTTTCTCTCTCTATTACAAACTTTTCCCTCTCTATCTCTTTCTATCAGAATCTTTCTCCTCTCTATTGCAATCTTTCTCTTCTCTCACACTTTCTCTCTCTGCATTCCAATCTTTCTCCTTCTTTAACACACTTTCTCTCCCGATCACACTTTGTCTTTATTGCAATCTTTCTCCTTCTCTCCATCACACCCTCTCTCTATTGCAATCTTTCTCCTCTCTATCACAAACTTTCTTCTCTCTTTCACACTTTCCCTCTATTCCAATCTTTCTCTTTTCTATCACACTTTCACTCTATTTTAATCTCTGTCCTCTCTATCACTCTTTCTATCAGAATCTTTCTTCCGTCTATTGCACTTTGTCTCTCTCTATTCCAATCCTTCTAACACACTTTCTCTCTCTGTCGCCCAATTTTCCTCCTCTCTCTCATTTCTTCTTTATCCAATTTTTCTGCTTCTCTCTATCAGAATCGTTCTCTTTCTGTATCACACTTTCTCGCTATTGCAATCTTTCTCCTGTGTCACACTTTCTATTGCAATATTTTTCCTTCTCTCTTTCACTCTTTCTCCTTCTGTATCCCGATTTTCCTCCTCTCTCACATTTCCTTTTTTTTGCAACTCTTTTCCTTCTCTCTGTCACAATTGCTCTGTATCTGTTGCAAACTTTCTCCTTTTCCTTTTCACACTTTCTCTCCCTCTATCACAATCTTTCTCTTTCTTTCTATCACACTGTCTCTCTCTAATGCAATCTTTCTGCTCTCTATCGTACTTTGTCTCTCTCTATTCGAATCTTTCTCCTTTTTTCTAACACACTTTCTCTCTATCACATTTGCTCTCTCTATTACAACCTTTTCCCTCTCTATCACTCCTTACTGCACTCTCTCTCTGTTCCAATCTTTGTCCTCTTTCACACTCTCTCTCTCTATTTCAATCTTTCTCCTTTTGATTACAACCTTTCTCCTTCTCTATCACACTTTCTCTGTCACAATCTTTTTGCTTCTCTATCACATTTTCTCTATCAGACTTTCTCTCTACTGCCATCTGTCTCCTCTGTATCACTCTTTCTCTTTATCAGAATCGTTCTCTCTATTGCAATCATTCTCCTCTCTATGATACTTTGTCTCTCTCTGTTCCAATCTTTCTAACACACTTTCTCTCTCTAACGCAAAGTTTCTCCTTCTCTCTTTCACACTTTATCTCTCTATTCCAATCTTTCTAGCACACTCTCTCTATCACAACCTTTCTCCTTTTGTCTATCATACCTTCTGTCTATTACATCTTCTCTCTATTGCAGTCTTTCTCCTTCTTTCTCACACGTTTTAGTGTTCGTGATCTGTTTTGATGGTGTGTTTGATGGTGTCTCTGAAGCATTCAATAGGAAATCCTAGAAAAAGGTAAATGCTCTAAAGTAATGAATATAAACCCTGTGAATTCTCTGAACCATCCAATAGCCAACAGCCCATGTGATGATACTGACCGTTTCCAGCTGTGAGGGAGGACTTTCAACTGGACCTCGTGAGGAATGTGATTCGCTCATTGGCCACATGTCAAACCTGAACCTTTGGGTATTTAACCCAGAGGCTGAGCTTAGTCAAACCATTGGAGGAAGGAGTCAGCTCAGAGAGAGCAGTTGAGTTGGTGAAGGCTTGTGGTTTAGAGCAGTGAAATAGTCAGTTTGCATGTGGTGGAGCTTGGCTCCGGATGGGCTTTCAATGGACTACATCAGGTAAGTCTGTATTTGTGGGAACTTTCTGGTGGGTTGTAAATTGGCAGTAAAGTCCTTTCTATCTACTGGTGTACTTGAGTGTTATCCATATTGCTCTTCCTCCTTTCCCAATTTTCTTATCCTTTCTGAAGATCTCACAGCCTGGAATGTTTAGCTCCCAGTAATTTCTGGCTTGTAGACAGGTCTCTGTAATGGCTACTACATTAGACCCTTTAAGTTGACTTTGTTTTTAACTTGTTTTATTTTTATGTTATGTGTATTTGTCACAGACACTTATTGGGTAACTCTCCTCACTTGCCTATATGCCCAATGGTGTTTTTGTTCGTTTTTTTTTAAAAACTGTTTATCTTTCTGGAGAAACTCAGTTATTTATCACTTTTTGTTTTCTCACCTTTGAACTTTAAAAATCTTGTTGCCATCCATCTATTTAATGGAGATTGTAAACTACTCTTGAACAGTCTGGCTTTTCTTTTTATTGTGTAACTCATCTCAGAGATAACAATGACAGAATCGTTATGTAAAATTATTATTTTGCAGTGTTAGTGTTTAAATCATCATCTAGATTTTGGTCGATGATGTCCAACTGGGAATTGTTTGGAGATGAGATGCAGCTGAAAACCGTGGGAGATGTAAGTGATTAATGGGCTGAGCTCAGTTGCACGGTGGAATCCTGTAGTTCAGTAGTCAGAGCGCTCGACTTGCAAGTGAGACACCTGGGTTCAATTCCAGGCAGGGTGAAATCTTGGATAAGTTTCCTGCCTAATAATAATCGCTCCAACAAAACGATAATAAATTGGTCATTTTCTATCCACGACTGTTTGTGGGATGCTGCTATGCGCAATTGGCTGCTGTGTTTCGCCCACAAATAAATAATTGATTCGCTTTATGGTCCATTCTGTGAAGTGCTTTGAGATGTCAGACATGATAAGCGCTCTATCAAATGCAAGGTTATGATTATTGTCACTGGAAGCCAAGTCTGTACTAATGAGAACCAAAAACTGTCGACTGAAACCAATGCCCTATTTCTCTCTCTAGCACCTTGGGATTCAAGGAGGGTAAGTAAGTTAAGTCTGTAGTGGGAACCGTGTAATGATGGCAAAGGTTGTATATCGTTCTTTCCTGCACCATTCCACACTCCAGAGGTTTGGCAACACTGTGTGGAGTTCATGCAGGATGTCTGACAACCAAACATACGAGTCTTAACTCTGGTTGGCACTGGAGGTTGAGATTAGAAGTCGTTAATAAAAGAGACTGGGGTTTGAGAGGGACAGGATGGAGGAGATCTTGCTGGATTAATGTGTTGACCTCACAGTTTGGGTCGAGGGTTTAATTCATCTACACAGATTGTAGGAATATCAGAGATTGAAGTTACACACTTTTGTTAGATAGTGTAAAATCAGATTTGATGGTATCTGTTGTAATCTTTGGATTAGACAGTGAATTTGCTTGGTTTTGGGTAATCTTGAATAGCTATGTGAAGGTTGGTTTTGTTTGCCCAGACCCAGTGTCTGTCCAGGTAGGTTCAGTTTACTGGTTGAGCGTCAGTTTATGGGACAGATGGTTTGGAGCGCTTGTCGATCATCAGTTTGTGTCCAAGTTGGTTCAGTGCAGGTTGTGAGGTAGTAAAGGGCTAATCAAAATAGGGTGAATGTTTGGGATCACAGAGAGGGGTCCCAGGTGCTCAGGATTGATTGGGTAAAAGTGTCTTTGGCACGTTTGAGGTATAAAAGGGAGGAGGTGGAGATGAACCAGAGTTGTTGAGGTTTGGAGTTTTCACTGACACTTGACTAACATTACTAATTATACAAACTCTGAATTTCAGGAACTTTTAAGAGATTTAAGTTTGGGGTAAGGTTACTCTATTGGTTACTGCCTCACAACCTGCCACATTGTGAAGAGAGGATGTCTCCTTCAAGAGTGCACTTAAATAGCCTGTAATTCTCAGCCAGCGATAAGATAACATGACAAGGTGTGGAGTTGGTGTCTGTCAAGGTTGGTTCAGGGCAGTTGTAGAGAGTTAGTGTATGTCTGAGGATCCTCTGTTATTGATGCTTTTTATCCTGAGATTGGTTTAGTGTAGAGTTGGTTTGTGTTGGGGCTGATTCAATATAGGTAAACAGCCTATTAGTTTAGAGCGGTGTCTGATTTGGATGTGTTGCACTACGATGGACTACATGGTAAGTGAAGATTCCTGGAAACCTTAGGGGATGACTGAAGCTCATGCCCTGTTTCTCTCTCTCTCTCTAGCTCCTTGGGATTCGTGGAGGATAAGTTAAGTCTGTGTGTGTGCGAACCAACCCAGTGATGGCAAAGGTTGTATATTTTTCTCTCTTGCACCTTTCCACACTCCAGAGGTTTGGTAACACTATGTGGACTTCATGCAGGATGTCTGACATCTGAACACATATGCGCCAAACTCCGGTTCACACTAGAGGTTGAGATTAGAAGTTGTTAGTAACAAACTGAGGTTTAAGAGGGACAGGATGGGGAGATGTTGCTGGATTAATGTGGTGAGGTGACATTTTGGTTTGTGGGTAGAATTAATTGGTACAGATTGTATGAATTGCAGAGATTGAAGTCAGACACTGTAGTTAGATGGTGCAAGATTAGATAACATCTAGTACAAGAGTTTGATCAGAGTGAGTTTGTGTGTCGGGTAATATAGAGTCGCTGTATGAAGGTTGGTTTATTTGCCCAGAGCCAGTGTCTGTCGAGACTCGTTGGGGTGAGTGGCTGAGAGTGGGTTTGTATTGGGGCTGGTTGTGGAACATCAGTTTGTGTGTGAGTTGGTTCAGGGCAGGTGAAGAGTTGGTGCTTGTCTGAGGTCGGTTGAGGGTTAGAGTCTTTCAGGCCTGGCTCAGTGTAATTGCCTCGGGTCAGTCGCTGCCAGGGCTGGGTCGGAGCAGTTTGCACGGCTGGTTTGCTAGTAACTGGCAATGTGTAGCTGCCGAGAGTCAGTCACTGCCGGGTCTGGGTCAGTGTGACTGCCACGAGTCGGGTTCTGTTCAGACTGGTTTAGTGTAATTGTTGAGTCAGTTTATGCTGAGATTGGTTCACATTTCAGTTTGTCGGAGTCAGTCCAGTTGAGTTGGCTTCTATCAGTGTTTCCTTAGTATAGTTGAGAGTTGGGTTTAGTTGAGAGGGTGTTTGAGAGTTGGCTTGTGTCAGGGCAGGTTCAGTGCAGTTGAGTGAGTGGGGCCAATGTTGGATTAGGAGAATTGTTGAGAATTGATTTCTGTGGATTTGATCAGTGAAGCTCAGGGGAGTTGGTCAGTGTCAGAGCCTGTTTAGTGAAGTTGAGGTGTTGTGAGACGGAATTGCCTTTGTATTGTTGAGTTGGTTTGTCAGAGAATCCTCTGTGTAGTTATCTATGTAGTTAATGTTGAGATTCGTTCAGTGTATTTGATGGGAATTGGTCAGTGTCAGGAATGGTTCAGTGTAGGGACACAACCAATTTATTTACAGCAGAGCATGGATCGGGCTGGTTGTGCATTTGGACTATACGGTAAGTGTGGTTTTGTGGAACCTGAGTATATTTCTATCCTCTTTCTTTCCAGCAAGTTGGAATTCGTGGTAGATCAGGTAAGTGTAACAGCGGAAAACTATGTTGGCAACTAAAGCTGTTACACTCTCTCTCTTGCACCTTTCCACACTCCAGAGGTTTGGTAACACGATGTGGACATCATGCTGGATGTCTGACATCCGAACACATGTGAGCCAAACTCTGGTTCACACTGGAGGTTGAGATTAGAAGTCGTTAGTAGCAAAGACTGGGGTTGGAGAGGGACAAGATGGGAGATGTTGCTGAGTTAATATGGTGAGGTGATAGTTTGGGTTGAGGGTAGAATAATTGGTACAGTTGTATGAATCAGGAGAATCAAGTCAGAAACTGTAGTTGTGGTGTAAGGTTTGATAACATATACAAGAGTTTGATCAGAGATGAATTTGTGTGTGGCTAATAAAGTCTTTATGTGAAGGTTGTTTATTTGCCCAGAGCCAGTGTCTGTCGAGGTTAGTTGGGTTGAATGGCTGAGAGTGGTTTGTCGGGGCTGGTTGTGGAGCATCAGTTTGTGTGCGAGTTGGTTCAGGGCAGCTGTGTAGAGTCTGGTGCTGTCTGAGGTCGGTCGAGGGCAGTTGTTGAGGGTTAGAGTCTTTCAGGCCTGGCTCAGTGCAGTTGCCTCGGGTCAGTCGCTGCCAGGGCTGGGTCGGAGCAGTTTGCACGGCTGGTTTGCTAGTAACCGGCAATGTGTAGCTGCCGAGAGTCAGTCGCTGCCGGGTCTGGGTCAGTGTGGCTGCCACGAGTCAGGTTCTGTTCAGACTGGTTTAGTGTAATTGTTGAGTCAGTTTATGCTGAGATTGGTTCACAGTTCGGTTTGTCGGGGTGAGTCAGTCCAGTTGAGTTGGCTTCTGTCAGTGTTTCCTTAGTATAGTTGAGAGTTGGGTTTAGTTGAGAGGGTGTTTGAGAGTTGGCTTGTGTCAGGGCAGGTTCAGTGCAGTTGAGTGAGTGGGGCCAATGTTGGATTAGTAGAATTGTTATTAATGGATTTCTGTGGATTTGATCAGTGAAGCTCAGGGGAGTTGGTCAGTGTCAGAGCCTGTTTAGTGAAGTTGAGGTGTTGTGAGACGGAATTGCCTTTGTATTGTTGAGTTGGTTTGTCAGAGAATCCTCTGTGTAGTTATCTATGTAGTTAATGTTGAGATTCGTTCAGTGTATTTGATGGGAGTTGGTCAGTGTCAGGAATGGTTCAGTGTAGGAACACAACCAATTTATTTACAGCAGAGCATGGATCGGGCTGGTTGTGCATTTGGACTATACGGTAAGTGTGGTTTTGTGGATACCTGAGTATATTTCTATCCTCTTTCTTTCCAGCAAGTTGGAATTCGTTGTAGATCAGGTAAGTGTAACAGCGGAAAACTATGTTGGCAACTAAAGCTGTTACACTCTCTCTCTTGCACCTTTCCACACTCCAGAGGTTTGGTAACACGATGTGGACATCATGCTGGATGTCTGACATTCGAACACATGTGAGCCAAACTCTGGTTCACACTGGAGGTTGAGATTAGAAGTCGTTAGTAGCAAAGACTGGGGTTTGAGAGGGACAAGATGGGAGATGTTGCTGAGTTAATATGGTGAGGTGATAGTTTGGGTTGAGGGTAGAAATAATTGGTACAGGTTGTATGAATCACGGAGAATCAAGTCAGAAACTGTAGTTGGGTGGTGTAAGGTTTGATAACAAATATTACAAGAGTTTGATCTGAGATCAGATGGAATTTGTGTGTGGCATAATAAAGTCTTTATGTGAAGGTTGATTTAGTTGCCCAGAGCCAGTGTCTGTCGAGGTTAGTTGTGTTGAATGGCTGAGAGTCGGTTTGTCGGGGCAGGTTGTGGAGCGTAAGTTTGTGTGCGAGTTGGTTCAGGGCAGCTGTGTAGAGTCTGTGCGTGTCTGAGGTCGGTCGAGGGCAGTTGTTGAGGGTTAGAGTCTTTCAGGCCTGGCTCAGTGCAGTTGCCTCGGGTCAGTCGCTGCCAGGGCTGGGTCGGAGCAGTTTGCACGGCTGGTTTGCTAGTAACCGGCAATGTGTAGCTGCCGAGAGTCAGTCGCTGCCGGGTCTGGGTCAGTGTGGCTGCCACGAGTCAGGTTCTGTTCAGACTGGTTTAGTGTAATTGTTGAGTCAGTTTATGCTGAGATTGGTTCACAGTTCGGTTTGTCGGGGTGAGTCAGTCCAGTTGTTGAGTTGGCTTCTGTCAGTGTTTCCTTAGTATAGTTGAGAGTTGGGTTTAGTTGAGAGGGTGTTTGAGAGTTGGCTTGTGTCAGGGCAGGTTCAGTGCAGTTACAGTGCAGTTGAGTGAGTGGGGCCAATGTTGGATTAGTAGAATTGTTGAGAATTGATTTCTGTGGATTTGATCAGTGAAGCTCAGGGGAGTTGGTCAGTGTCAGAGCCTGTTTAGTGAAGTTGAGGTGTTGTGAGACGGAATTGCCTTTGTATTGTTGAGTTGGTTTGTCAGAGAATCCTCTGTGTAGTTATCTATGTAGTTAATGTTGAGATTCGTTCAGTGTATTTGATGGGAGTTGGTCAGTGTCAGGAATGGTTCAGTGTAGGAACACAACCAATTTATTTACAGCAGAGCATGGATCGGGCTGGTTGTGCATTTGGACTATACGGTAAGTGTGGTTTTGTGGATACCTGAGTATATTTCTATCCTCTTTCTTTCCAGCAAGTTGGAATTCGTTGTAGATCAGGTAAGTGTAACAGCGGAAAACTATGTTGGCAACTAAAGCTGTTACACTCTCTCTCTTGCACCTTTCCACACTCCAGAGGTTTGGTAACACGATGTGGACATCATGCTGGATGTCTGACATTCGAACACATGTGAGCCAAACTCTGGTTCACACTGGAGGTTGAGATTAGAAGTCGTTAGTAGCAAAGACTGGGGTTGGAGAGGGACAAGATGGGAGATGTTGCTGAGTTAATATGGTGAGGTGATAGTTTGGGTTGAGGGTAGAAATAATTGGTACAGGTTGTATGAATCACGGAGAATCAAGTCAAACTGTAGTTGGGTGGTGTAAGGTTTGATAACAAATATTACAAGAGTTTGATCTGAGATCAGATGGAATTTGTGTGTGGCATAATAAAGTCTTTATGTGAAGGTTGTTTAGTTGCCCAGAGCCAGTGTCTGTCGAGGTTAGTTGTGTTGAATGGCTGAGAGTCGGTTTGTCGGGGCAGGTTGTGGAGCATGAGTTTGTGTGCGAGTTGGTTCAGGGCAGCTGTGTAGAGTCGGTGCGTGTCTGAGGTCGGTCGAGGGCAGTTGTTGAGGGTTAGAGTCTTTCAGGCCTGGCTCAGTGCAGTTGCCTCGGGTCAGTCGCTGCCAGGGCTGGGTCGGAGCAGTTTGCACGGCTGGTTTGCTAGTAACCGGCAATGTGTAGCTGCCGAGAGTCAGTCGCTGCCGGGTCTGGGTCAGTGTGGCTGCCACGAGTCGGGTTCTGTTCAGACTGGTTTAGTGTAATTGTTGAGTCAGTTTATGCTGTGATTGGTTTACAATTTGGTTTGTTGGGATCAGTCAG